>NC_080782.1:225203894-225803894 GCF_028018385.1 Neofelis nebulosa
ACCCCTACTCGTGCTCTGTCTCTCTGTCTTTCAGAAATGAATAAACATAAAAAAAATTTGTTTTTAATTAGCTTCAAGTCAAAAGCTAAATTCCTCTTTTCATATTATATCTCCTGTCATCATTTAGAGAAAAGAAGCATGCCTCATCTTAGGGGTTCTTATTTAATATCTCCCATAGGCGGGGCTTTAGCAAACCAGTTTATCATTTGTCATTTGGTAGAAGTTGTAGTCTGGTAAAGGGGGAGGGAGACAAATGCAGTGAAGGCAAACAGGAGGCGGATTGAGTTATAATCTGTGCCTGTGGGATAATTTTAGGCACAGACTGGACGTGGCTCGGGCTCATGTTTTCAGACCTCGTTCCTGTGCAGGCATTGATCTAGGATTTTCTCTCTTTTCAGCTTTTATTTGTAGTGGATTTCTTTAGGCAGGACCACTGTTGATTGGTTGCTAATCATCTATAATCTGTGACGATTAGGAAATCTAAATTAAGTATTGGATCTGTTAGATCTGATTTGGACAGAAATTTGAATGCCCAGTTTCTTGGATTGCCTTTTAATCATCGTTGGTGATATGCAAATTGAGTTAGAGTCTTGAAGAAGAAAAGTACCTCAGGAGTAAATGAGACAGTTCGGCAGCTCCATTAACTCTTTCTGAATACTAGGTTGGTATTTAGTCTACCCAAACAATAATTTACTAAGTTTAGCATACCCAGACAGTAATTTGCAAAGTAATACCTTGAAGATGCTAGAAAGAGTTAATGAAGCTTCTGAAGTACCTTGTGTTTTCTTGGAGAACCTGTGTCAGCATTTCTAGTGGTTGTACTGGAGAAAAAGTGTCCTTAAATCGAATGCTGATTGCAGGAATTGTTGCTAAATTTATGCTCCCATTTTTCGGTTTTTATCCCACTCCTGTCCTATCCCTGGCCCTTTTTTTTGCAAGACTCCTTTTTCTTATTCTGAGTGAGTGTTCCCCAGGGTTCATTCACTCCTGTACCTCAGGCTGTTTTGTGATGGTCTCTCTTCTCACCGGATTTAGCCCGGTGCCTTGACAACACGTGGTTTCTGGAGACCACTTGGTTCTTGCTGTCTTGTTCTTCACCTCCCATAATCTCCTGTATCTACCTCTCCACATCTTTCTCCCCAACTTTTAGTCTAATTTTCAACCAGCTGGTGACCAGACCAACTCATCTTCCTCCCTAAAACCAGCTCCCCCCACTGCTTCATTATGTTTTGAATAGCACTTTCTGCCACTCTTTCAAGAGTCTGATTTTGGAGCCATGGAAACTCCTCCCATCAACTCCAGCCTCCTTGGTGGAGCATCTGGATGAAACTCCCTTGGGGTCTCACCTCTCTCCCCTGTGGTGCCTACTGTCTCATCTCTGGGCCTCTACCCTGGGCTTGCTGCGTCCAGTGTCCTTCTTCCTCACTCTGCTCTGGACGGGCCACCATGTCAGATCCCTTGACATGTTACTCGAATTAGAGCATTTATCTCACACACCTTCAGACGGTCTGTACTGGCATTCCAGGCCATTCACCATCTGAAAGGCCCATCTTTCTAGCTTCCTTTCCTGCGGACTCCTGTACCAGCGCGCCTTCCGTGCTGTAGGATACTCTCCTCCCCACTGGAGTTGTTTTACTATTCTCCACACCCAGCAGGGCATGCCTTTCTCTCTGTGCACACTGATCCTTCTGGGACTATTCAGTGGAAGAAGCCAGGCCCGAAAAGGTACGTTCTGCACAATTCCCTTTGTATGAGTTCCAATAAACAAGCAAAAGTAGTGTATGAGCTAGAAGTCATAATAGTGCTTACCTGTGGGGAAGGGGCGGCCGACTAGGTGGGGCGTGAGAGGGCCACCCACTGCTAGGGTGCTGGAAATGATTTGGGTGGTTGTGGCATGGGGATACACAAATGTAAAAATTCATAGAGCTGTGCACCGCAGATTCCAGTGCTTGGCTCTATGTAAATCAAGCATCAGTAAAACATAGACTAAAACAGTGTGCACCGTCTAAGGCTGTGATAGGTTTAAATTCGATAATGAGTTTAAAATGCTGCGCATAGAGACTGCTGTGTGGGGAAAAATCCCCATGCTGCAGTAGGACAGAGTTCTTTTTCTCCTGAATTGTGTAGCAGATATTCCTCAACAAGACTAATTTTGCAAATAATTTGACCTTGAAGACCATTTTTTGTATTACATTCTTCACTTGAATCTTTATTGCCACATTTATTGCTCGGTTGATATTGTTGGTTTAATGTGGATACCTGTTTCTATTTTTGTTTAGCGTACATTTTTGATCATCAGTAGTAATAGTGGCAGGTGTGGTGTTTTGTGGAACGCTTGTAATAGTTTTAATGTTTCCCCTCACCCAAAATGTTGCATACATCAAAAGAAGGATTTTGAGTTTATTTTAACGTTTTTTTTTTTTTAATTTATTTATTTTTATTTTTGGGACAGAGAGAGACAGAGCATGAACGGGGGAGGGGCAGAGAGAGAGGGAGACACAGAATCGGAAACAGGCTCCAGGCTCCGAGCCATCAGCCCAGAGCCTGACGCGGGGCTCGAACTCACGGACGGCGAGATCGTGACCTGGCTGAAGTCGGACGCTTAACCGACTGCGCCACCCAGGCGCCCCTTGAGTTTATTTTAAAAGTATTTTACACAAGCTTAAGTTTGGAGTTATTCCCCTGGTTACCAGGGAAGCATCCATAAATGGGACTTAGGGGAAGGCTGGCCTGTTCTGGGGAAGACTTTCTTGGCAGGGCTGTTAAAATGGGCTTAAATGATTTTTAAATAATAAATGTTTTGCAAGATGGTGGTTAGCAAACTTTAATGTGTGCATGAATCACCTCTGTACAAATGTGGGTTCTGACTCATTAGGTCTGGGGGGAAGCCTGAGGTCCCTGCATTTGTAACCAGCTCTCAGGTGCTGCTGCTGGTCCCTGACACACTTTGAGTAGCCCAGAATTAGTGACATTACAAAGGGCAAAGCAAGAATAACTTAGCTTATAAAAACCACCCCACCAATTTGGGTGGATAGTGACCCTGTGAGCCATGTTTG
The DNA here is from genome assembly GCF_028018385.1 of Neofelis nebulosa. Taxonomy (NCBI): domain Eukaryota; kingdom Metazoa; phylum Chordata; class Mammalia; order Carnivora; family Felidae; genus Neofelis; species Neofelis nebulosa. Next base: position 225,206,951 of record NC_080782.1, read on the forward strand.
TGTGAATATAACTGAAAACTCATTCAAGAAAGTACTAAGTCTTCTTTTAAAGTTTTAGCATTACGTGATTTTTTTCTCCCCACGTTAGTGGGCCAGACTGGTTGATTTCATTAATTTGTTTTTGTTCCCTCTTGAAAATAACATTGTATCAGTTGAAATGGTCATGAATCCAATCAGAATTTTTAGGGAAAGAAATTTAAAAATAACTTGGAATCATTTGTGACTGCCCCTCCTAAAAAATAAAGAAAACAGAAAAACTAAACTAAATACCACTGGCCAGGCACAGCCCTTCCCCATTTGTCACCATGTTCCGTGAACAATACTTGACAGAATAACCACCACTGTGCCGAATGCCCTGTGAAGAGCCAATTTCACTGCTTCATGTTCTCCTGCTTGCTGTGGGTAGATTTCCATTCCCCTTCTCTGAACTGGGACCTCTTTTATTCCGTTGTTCCCTCTTGCTTGTCATATTCTTGACTCGGCAGAGGATGATTTTATACTCTGTCAGACTTTAACATCTGTCAGGCTATGATTTGAAACTGAGGAAAATCCAAGTTACAAATTGAAGAGGAGATCCAGCCCTTTGATGTTGGGAAAGCAGTGCTGTCTGGGGACTTGTCCCCAGAGCAGTGCCCGCCAGCCCGCCACTAGCCTGCCTGCTGTTACAGGGTGACAGGAAGAATGTGGCTCTGCCTGCTGGCTTCTGGGCACATTCCTTTCTGTTTGGGACCAGAGTAAGTACCAGATATACACATTATTGAATTACTTAATGAAGATTTTGTAGCACATCTCTAATTCTGTTGAAAAGGCCGTTTCAGCCCCAGAAGGATGTATGGGGGCAGGGAGGGAGGAGAGGAAGAGAGAGGAGCTTTTACATTCGTGAACGGGGTCCTCTGTGACCCTCAGGATGCATGGGAGTACTCCAAGGCCGGCTGTTTCTTTTCAGCCCTGAATTGGCAAGGGGACCGATGCAAGCTCAAGGGAAGGTTCTTAATAGGGCAGGACCGTTTACCAAGGGGAGAATGCAGCGGTTCGGCTTCAACCTTGACTCAGTGTTGCCATTCAGACACAGGAGATCTTGTTTAAGCTATGATTGAGGGTCTTCAGATTGTGGGCTGTGGTTTACAGACCCTGATATCTTAGAGGGGCGCAGCTCACACTGGTAAGAATGGGCTCCAGTGGTCTCTGTCAGAATCGTGTGGAATTGAATTATGTAGATGGTTCCAATAACAAATACCTTCACCTCCCTATCACCTTCTTATTGGGGAGATCTCTGCCTTCGAAAATCAGAGAACATACAGAAAGGTTGGGTGGCCAGGAACATGTCTTTTCTCTCAAACTCTGAGACTTTATCTGTATTGATAATAAGAATAGTGGTCCTAAATACTAAACACAGTTATTGTTGGATTGATTGAGATAATATATATGGAAAGACTATGGACTCAAAAGTATTAATCACATACTTATTTGTAAAATAATGGTCCTCCAGGGTTTTGCTTTGAGTAAATGGTCCTCCCCATGTGTTCAGGACTAAGCAGAAAAAGGGCAGTCCATTCCTGCTTACACTGTACTGGGGGAGATATGGAGTGCTTTGGGATGCTGTGCTTTTTTTTTTTTTTTTTTTTTTAACAGAATGAGGGTGACCAGAAAGACAGGGAAGGATTGATGGTGCGATGGCACTGGGGACAGTGAAGAGAATGGTTGTGCGTCTTGTAGACTTTCTTTCCTGAATACCATAATGCTTAGATGATTACAAAGAAATCAAGAATTATCAGCAATGTTTAAAAAGTGGGTGTGACTTCTATGTGTTGCTGACTTGGAATGTAAGCTGGCTGAGAACAGAACCTACCCAGTGATGTGTGTATTTAGTACAGGGCAAACTGGGATTGGTTGGGTCAGTTGGAGAAGGTGGTCCTGATGGTAACAGTGATAACCCTACCCTTAAATCTCACTGGGCCAGCCACTGAGCTGCTCCACGCTCAAAGTACGTGACCTTACTGGAACCTTGGGTAGCTATTGTCCTCATTTTATGGTGGAGGAAACAGAAAGCTTAAGTAATTTGCCTAAGGTCGTATAACGAGTAACTGGCAGAGATTTGAGTCGAGATCTCCAAAGAAGGCCACATTGCTTCATAAGGCTAGTTTTTAAAACTTTTTTCCTCAGGGCGCCTGGGTGGCTCAGTCGGTTGAGCATCTGACTTCGGCTCAGGTCATGATCTCATGGTTCGTGGGTTCGAGCCCCGTGTCGGGCTTTGTGCTGACAGCTTTGAGCCTGGAGCCTGCTTCTGATTCTGTGTCTCCCTCTCTCTCTGCCCCTGCCCTGCTCACGCTCTGTCTCTCTGTGTCTCTTGAAAAGAAATAAATGTAAAATTTTATTCCTCATATGAGGAATAGCCCACAAAGACTTTAAGATAGTCTTCCGAAGGCTTACATTTTCACTGAGGCTCACCAGACTATGGAAAGAAATTACCCCTAATGGCATACCTGGATTAGAGCAACCCTGCTCCTTGTCTTGGCCTGGGCTTTCTGGTGAGGTGTCAGAACAAAAGCCTCAGGACTCCTGGAAAACAGTATAGTGACCATTTGAGAGCAAATGGGGGTTAATTTCCTTTCCATGTAAGGAAAGATGAGCTTTCATGCAAATGAACACTTGGTCCATTTGGCCACTCAAGAGGACTTAAATCAGGTTCCATAACTATCAACTTTACTGTCCCTTTGTTGCAGGACAAAACACACAGACTGTGTTATTCCCCCCTGAGCCCAGAGCAAATTATGTTGTGTTAAATAATCACAATGCTTTTATACTTAATTGGACAAACTCCCTCCCCCACCCACCTCCAAACTATGTAGACATTTCATGGAGTCTGTCAATCACCAGAAGGAAAAAGACTCAACGTGTCACTGTTGTGTGGCTAGCAGACCAAGTTGTGAAATAAACATACCTTGAAATGTGACTTTCATACCTCATGTTTTTTATGGCCTTGCTCCTTAAAGTATGGTCCATGGATTGGGCTGAAGGCATCAGCCTCACCAGGGAGCCTGTTAGAATCTCAGTCTTGATGCCAGGTATACTGATTCAGAACCTGCATTTGGACAAGATGCCAGGTGATTCCTGTGCGCGTTCAAGTATCAAGTATTTATGGTACTCGACCCCCTCCAAGTTAATGATTAGGCTTCTTTCTTCTCTACAAAGTCCATTTCAGGGATCAAATCTATTTTAGACCTGGGCCCTAAAGAACAGCTGTCTCAGGTTTAGCTGTTTAGCATCAAGGGGCATTTTGCCATTTGTAGCCAAGTCTGACTTATTTATTAAACCTCTTCATCTGTCTCAATTTTTCTCTGTACTATGTATACCATTTGTGATGCAAAGCTAGTATGGTGTTCCTTTATTTGGGGAGAGGAGTTAATCTTGGCCTTTTGAGTGTAGAAATCTCAACCAGATTACAAACATGACGATCTCCTGTAGATCCCATTGAAGATAGAAGCCCATTAAGCAGTTGTATTATCCAGGTATCTTCCTCCAGCTTGTGCTCTTTCTTAGAGGGGAGGGTGAGGCATGCAAAAAGTTGCTATGTGAGCACGTGTACAGAGGTGCTCTACCTCTTTGGTTATTGTCTATGCCTCCTGCCCTCTCAGCAGGCAACCGGGGCCTGATTCTTGTCACTTACTGGCTTTGTTATCATGGCCTCCGTTTTCTTCACCTCAAAATGAAGGTGTTGGATTCGTACAGTCTGGAGAAACTGACCAACCCATTTTTACCCTCTGCAGCCAGCTCAGCTCTTTATGACCCATGGTCATTTCTGCCCGTGTTTCTGACACCTCTCCTTTCTACCCTTTTCTTCCTTCTCCACCCTTGCTGCCCTGGCCTTCCCCTGGGCTCCTCCTGCCCTCACTCACCTCCTTAAACTCCAGAATAGCATAGAGCATAGAAGTGATCAGTGTGTAGTTTTTGTGCACTGTCAAGGAGGGAGATTCCATGTTCAAGGACTCAGAGTTGAACTTGGGAATTTATGTGAATTTATAGGATCTCTGCTTGATTACACAGTTCTCTTGGGAGTGCTTCAAGCAGAAGTAGCCCTTCATGAATTTTGTTTTGTTTTGTTTTGTTTTGTTTTGTTTTGTTTTAGGGAGGAGGGCTCTCCTGTTTTTAGGGAGGCGGACCCACTAAGTCCTTTTCAAATTCAGAGAAAGTAGGGTATCTCGGATCATTTTAGTATTAACTGTGGGTTTTTGTCAGGCCAGCCATGTCTAAGGGGACCTCATTAGGCAGCGCTCTATAATGATGACAGAGCAGCTTAAAATGTCTAACTAAATGTAAACGATCTCACAGCCAGTAGTTGAGTTTCACTTGAAAGCCAATGAAACATCTAATTAAGGAGCAAAGGAGGATGTCAGAAGGATCCAAAGTCCTGAATTTTTGTTATATTGCGGTGGATTTTACTGGAGGATTCTTTATAAACAATAAAAAAAAAACTTGGTTTTCCCCTTTTCTTTACCTGTGGAATAAATAGAACCAGCTCATAGGTTGGAATGTCCAGTAGATTGTATTACGTATTACCAGGGTTCAAATTTGAACTTGAAATATTTTTAAGCAAACTATACAATGGTAAAAGCTTTTCTCCACTACATGTATAATTATCTTGCTAAGCTTTTTTAAGCCCTACGTAAGGAGAAAACAGAAACATCTTGGAATGATTGTAAACTGGTGCCTATGACCCTGGAAGTGAACTGTTTTCTAATTACTGTATTACATGTGTCACTTAAGGTTCTATACTCCTCCTCCTTGGAATCTTAGATTTTAAATAGTACTATTCAAAATGCTGCCTTCTGTTCTTGAGGCATAGTTGATACTTTAGCAGCGTTCAGTTTTGTATACATAATTGTTGTATAGGCTGTGAAATTATTACTTATTAAATTAGTAATATCACAAGCTATGTACCTTTTAATTGTGTTTAATAATGTGAGACCCAGAAATGCCCCCTCTGTTCTCCTTTAATATTTCGTGGCAGGACAGTAGGGATGCACCATCATTGTTAAGCAGTAGGTAATAAAAGGGACTGGAAAACGGGGATTGGGGTTATTGAAAGTGTAAAACAAGAGAGAATAGCTTGTAGATTCTTTCTGGTGATTAAAAGTTTGGTTTTCCTGGCTGTGCTAAGTACTGCAGAAAGATGAACCAGGGTGAGAGTGTCAGTCCTTCAGTAGCTCACATCCAAGGCAGGGCTCACCTGATGTTAGAGTTCTAGTCGCTGAATTGGAGCTCTTCAGAAAATGTTCCTGAGGCATGTAGAAATCAGGGCATCCTTCTGTCAGCCTTTCTTCTGCCTTGCTTTCAGTGCTATTCAAAAAGAGAGCGTTCTTTGTTTTGGATCTTTGAAATATGGATTGATCTGTTGCTTTTCAAAATTTAAGGTAACTGCCTCCAAGGTACTGTAGGCCTGATTCACAAAGCAGATTGCAGGCAGGAAGGAACATTCTCTGTATCCTGAGTTTTGATAAGTTTTTTTTTTTTTTTTTAAATGGAGGACCAGGTACACAGGTTCTCAAATTAATTTGTCTGGAGTTGAGTCCTCTGAGAGCTGTTGGAGGAGGAGGTGAGAATAGCATGAGGTTTAAATGAGACAGGCATTGCACATTATGGTGCCTCCAGCTTCGAAGAGTAAGACATACATAGTGTTGTTGGATGAAGATGTCCATTTGTGAACATTCAGCAAGCCTAATGATTTATTTCATTTAATATACTTGGAAAGCTTTAACTTCTTTGTTGACCTGTAGCCACCAACAATTTGGAATCGTCTTCGCTATAGAGTTACATGTTTTCCCTGAGAAATAATACATAGCCAGCAGCTAGTGGGGACGGTATGAGAAATAAGAGAGAGATTGATTAACTCCATTTCACCCTCATATGCACAGCCTCATGGCTATGTGTGTGCACATGTGCGTGTGTGTGTTAGCCCTGGTTTTATTTTTTTTAACTATATGACCATTTATGTGCAGCCTGTTTTTTGTTTATAACTGTATCACCATTTATGTGCAGTTCCAGAATAGTGGAAATAAGTTATGGCGAATAAAAATCATAGTAGAGGCTGCCATTGTTGGCGGAAGGAGGGGTTGGCAGAATGCTAGATCAATCGGAAAAGAACACAGGGAAATTTCAGGGGTGATGGAAATGTCCTCTTCTGGATCAGACTGGTGGTTCCATGAGTGTATGCAACAGCCAGACTCAACTGTCTCTTAAGATCTGTGCATTTAATTTACTATAAATTGTACCCCCCCCCCCCCCCAAAACGTGAAATGCTTCATAAATTTGTCATCTTTGCACAGGGATCATGTTAATCTCTGTATCAGTCCAATATTAGTATATGAAGCACATTACAGCTTCTCTTGTTAGTTACAATTTTAAAGTTCTTTTTTCCCCATAGAAGACTTATAAGACTTGGTTAAACAATACAGTGATTGGAAAGATGATGTGGTCACACTTTGAAATATCTAATGTTTGACTTCAGGTAAAACATGCATTGGAACCTCTTAGCACGTAGTATTTCATAAAAGTCATTGAACAAAAAAGCCTTCATTATTAGAGCCTTCCTTCCTTCCTTCCTTCCTTCCTTCCTTCCTTCCTCCCTTTCTTCCTCCCTCCCTCCCTCCCTCCCTCCCTCCCTCCCTCCCTCCCTCTCTCCCTCCCTCCCTTCGAGAGAGAGAGAATGAGAATCCCAAGCAGGCTCCACACTGTCAGCACAGAGCCTGACGGCAGGGTTCGATCCCATGAACCCGTGAGATCACTACCTGAGCTGAAATCAGGAGTCCCATTAGATGATTTCACACTGAGATGTTCCAGGGCAAGATTCAGTGTTTTTGTAGAAAAGTCCTGTTTCTTTTGGAACTCTCAAAGAGATAAAAAGTAACAAATCCAGGATGAAAAGTTACTTTAATTCTAGTATCATATATGAATTCCCACAACAGTGGCCATCTCAGGAATATGCAAAGACTTTTCTTACCATATCTCCTTCTTACTCATTGAGTCACTGTATACTAAATATCAAGTCCATGCCTGGCATAGTCCCAGGGGCTAGAGGCCCAGCAGTAAACAACACTCACAGAATTCATACCCATGTAGAGTTTACAGTCCCAGTAGGAGAGAAGGATAAAAAGTGCTTTGGAAAAAGTTAAGCAAGGAAAGTGGGGGGACCCTGGATTTGAGGGTGGCCTTATTGGGGTACATTTATGCAGACACCTAATATGATGAGGTCTTCTTTTGGATCTTTTGAATTTTGTACCACGTACATACAGTTCCTCATCACAAATAAATATAAAGAAAGAATATACAGTATCAACTCTTGACCACGTTATGTCCTTCTGTTAGGATACTGGGTCCTAATGAAGTCTTTGATCCCAAAGATAAGAAAAGTAGCTGCTACTGAGTTGGATAGTTTTATACATAAATTGCTTAAATTTTTATATTGAAGGCTTTAATGAAATGGAATATTTTTGCTATCAATTGCTGGATAATGTATTCTGAAACTTAGCAGTTTATTTTTTTATTTTTAAAATTTACTTATTTATTTTGAGAGAGAGAGAGTGAGCACGAGAGAGAGCAGGAGTGGGGGAACGGTAGAGAGAGGGAGAGAGAATCACAGACGGGCTCCTGACCTGAGCCTAAACCAAGAGTTGGACACTCAACTCACTGAGCCACCCAGGTGCCCCTGAAGCTTAGCACTGTAAAATAACACACAGTCATTATGTCACAGTTTCTGTGGGTCAGGTATCTGGGGCCCAGCTTACCTAGGTGCCTGCAGGGGAGGAGATGTCACAGGGCCCGAGTATCAGGAGGAGATCCTTGGGGCTTCTTAGAGGCGGGCCGCTGTGTGGTGTCTCTCAGTAGCTGCATTTCATCCTGCCCTTTAAGGAGGAAAAAGAAACTATTTCCCGGACTTTTTCATCCCGTTTTTCAATCAAATATAGCACACATCACAGGGAAGTGACGGTTGGCAAAAATAACAAAACAGTAGTGAAATTACAGAGTGAATGGCCTTTAATGCTTTTACGTCTTCTGTGATCATAGGCCCCATTGGCTGTTTGTTTCTTGTGTCAGCCTCCACTCTGCTCTCTGCCCTTCCCAGAACCTGGTTGGCCTGCTGGGTCAGGACAGCACTAGGATTCCTGTTCGGGGCCGGTCCACCTCGGGCTGCCCCGCACGCTACCCTGCTGGTCACCGCCTCCACCCCTGGCGGTCTCTGCGGCTTCGGTTCCTCACAGTTGCTCAGTTTGGCTGAGGGTGATTGCCAGTAATGGTTTCTTCCTGTTGTAAGGCTTGCTTTCTCCATGAGCCGCTGCCTGGCTGGACCGTGCCTGGACCCAGTTGCAGCGCTGCGTGTCTGGAAGGTGGGGGCCGTGAGGAAACTCTCCTACAACACTGCCATCCTTCAGCAGCAAGCTGCCGGCTTGCCCTCTTCTGAAGCGAGTGTTCCGTCTCGGGTTTCTCAGGGCTCCCCCTTCCCCCTTAACTGGTTGGCAGAAGGGCCAGGGCCTCTTTGTTTCTCACTTGATTTGCAGAGCAGAAGTAATAGACTTCGGTAAACTTCTTGAGTGGTCCTCCCTTTCTGCTGGGACTGCTAGTCTTCGTGGCCTGACTCATCCTGTGTCTTCATCGGTCACGCTCCATACCTCTAGAGGTCTTGCTGAGCCTTTGCGTTGTAGTTTTTGTAATACCTACCACCTTAGAAACCAGAAAGGAATCAAAGGAAGAAGACCGTGGACATTAGGTAGAAGAGGATTTTGCTGGCCAGTACATGAAGCAGAATGTTAAGCGAAAATTATCGTGCGTCGGGTGAAATGTTTAGTTAAATTAAGCCCACCTCCTTCCCCAATTTGATTTTCTTGCAAAAAGCCGCACAGGAGGTATTTAGTACAGTTCTTGGTATGTTATTTAAACTGGAACAGAATTTCAGCCTATCACCACTTCCTCATCATGCTTCCCAGCTAGTCTGAGCCCTCGCAGCAAGTTCTAGACTTTCAGACTGCTGGGTAACCTGTGCTGCGGAGATCGGAAGGTAAGCTTTATCTGTTGCATTTTCTGGGTTTGTGCTGTGTCTGGTTCATCTTTAGCTTTCGCTCATTCTGCGTTTGAGTTGACATAGTTCAGTTCTTGCTGGGCTGCCGCTGTTAGTTGGTATCTGTCCTGCAGAGCGTGGTCAGGTCCCTAACGGTATTCCCTCAGACTGGGTGGGATTACTAACGTGGGGTCCTGTTATTTGGCACTCACAGACCCTTACAGGATTCGAAGGGTCTTTGGAGGCCAGCCGTTTACTCCAGGGAAACTCTTGGGTGAGTAGCAGGTTAAGGCTGTGCCTGAGGTCACCTGGCTGGTTAGTGACACCAGATAGAGCAGGGTTTCTTGGCTCCCAGCTCAGTATCCTCTCCCACACACGGTGCTTCTTCCCAGCTGCGTCACCTTGCAGGCAAGCTGAAGGCAGTCTCCTGTCTTCGTTCTACACCCTTGACAGATGAACGCTTCTCTAAAACTTGAGTCAGTTTAGCTCTGGAAGGAGTGGGCCTTTGGATAATGGTCATTTTGGAAAGAAAGCTATTTTAGGGACGGTAGCTGCCAGGAGTCATTATGTAAGAAAGGACCCAAGAGTCTCAGCAAGGAGAGGATTTCCCTGTTGGTGCCATTTAAGTCATGGTATAAATTTCTCTCATGGTGTTTTGTTTGCATCATTTGGCTTAGATGTTGTTAGACGTTACTAGCTTCATCCAATTCCTTGTTTTGTGAAAATAGGTTTTTTGTTGATCTAAGTGGGCTTCTCTTCGTCAGTGTGCCGGAATAGTCGTTCTTGGACCGAAACGATGGCTTTTGAATCTCTCTGCTATGTTTTCAGGCATGCCGTAGGGGTTGTAAGATAATACTGTCGTTACCAGGAGGAGTTGGGTAAGGGCCATGAACACTGGGGAGAGAGCGGAGAGAGGCTGCCATAGGACCGAATCGCAGGCTTCTGCTAAAGCTTCTTGACTGCAGATTGTGGCAAAGGAGTAGGACTTGCGGCTCTTTAGATTCCTTGTATCTCCGTCTTCACATTGTTGTTTCCAAGCACCCCTCAGCCATCTGCTGCTTCGGGCCTGGTCCAGTCGTGCTCTGGTGACCAGCCCCAGAAGCCTGACAGCTCTTCCTGTCTCGACTCCTGCCAGTTCCGACCAGCCGAGCTCCCAGCACACGGGAACAATGGGGCTCCTTGAAGACTCGCCTACTGTCGACACACAGAAGCACATTTCCTCTTTCTGAACTTCCAGACAGAGTTACCGTGGTGGCTTTGAAATTTGCTCTGAGACGAATACACTCAAAGGATTCCGTTAATCTATTCTGATTTACTTAGGAGGCGGCCGCGCTCATTATTTGACTTATGTTAGTGGTTAATTAACCAAACTAGAACATGTTTCCTTTTTACAAATTGAATGCTGAGAGAGTAACAAAGACCAAATATTTTACAACACACAGATCCTTGAGTTTGACTCTGAAATAGTGTATTTTATTTTGCAGCAACTTCCGGTTTTAGTGACAATTAAATGCTGTTTCTATTATTAGCAAGTTTTGAATTTTAAGTAAATTGAAATGGAAATGAAAGTTGTTTCTAAAAATAATGCTAACTGTGTTTATGTGAGTTTTTCTGTTGTCTTTGTTTTGGTTTTAAATTCTGTATTTGTGGGGAGGGCCTTGATTGGGGAGAAAATGTGAATTTCATGCCAGTCTCTTTTTGTTTAGAATTGATGAGAATTGGATCGAACTGTTTATGAGAGTAGATGGGAATAGATGAGATTTCTTTTAGTGTTGAACACTCTTGCTGTCATTGCTTGTTGATCTTCCTTGACTGTCCTCTGGGCAGTGTGCATCAGTGGACTTCTGAGTCACCATCATCTATTTGACAGTGAGGGGTCTGCCCTTTATTTTACCAAGGAAACCTCCATACATAGCTGCTTACTCTGAATTTTCTAAAGACGATCAGACTGCTCTGATCAGGCTGGTACCTTCTACCAGTGTGGACTGAGGAGATTAGATGGACAAAGGGGAAATAATCATACTATTCCCCAGTCCTTTTTCAGTGGGGGTCTTCTTAGAGTGACTTTTTGGCTTGGAGCAAATCTGTTCCCCACTCCTTCAAACAGAAGGAGGAAGATGTATTTCAAAGCTTATTATTATAATTTTTTTTGGTCTGGACTTTGGGATTCTGTGAGCATTTGTTTGGCAAATTGTGGAGGGTTTAATACCCTTATTTTCACCAGCTAACTCAGTGGAAGATGAAAAGGTTGGCAGAGAATTCAGTTTCACTTGTGACATCACTTGGCTTATTCAGATTCTGGTGAATCAGGGTGTTGTAATGAAAGTGGAGCTCTGTTCTCCAGCATACCTGACCTTGCTGAGAAGTATACTTAAGGGAATTCTAGCCAGGGCCTGTCTTAGGAACACGGTAAACCATTGGAGAGGAAAGGTGCGAGATTCGCCTACCTTAATCCTCCTTTTTCAGTTTCTTTAGGGTTAAATTAACATTCATTCATTCATTCATTCATTCTTTTTTTTTTTTTTTTTTAAGAGAGAGAGAGAATGAGTAGGGGAGGGGCAGAGAGAGAGAGAGGAAGAGAGAGAATCCTAAGCAGGTTCCACACTCCATCTCATGATTGGGAGATCATGACCTGAGACCAAACCAAGAGGTGGACACGTAACTGACCAAACCACCCAGGTGCTTCTAAATTAACATTTATTTAAATGTGGGATTGGGTTTGCCTGAACCCCTAACCTTCTGTTAGTTGAATTTACTCTGTGAAATTTTAGGCTTTCTGTATACCATAGGAGATGTGAGGCTATGGAGCATAATAAACACAGTATTCTGTACTCTGCATTATGTAATTTGAAGGTAATTTGGAAAGCACTGTTGTTGAGATTGCTTGTTTGTTTATTTATTTATTATTTATTTATTTGCATGGGGCCTGAACTCATGACCCGAGCTGAGGTCAAGAGTGAGACATTTAACCGACTAAGCCACCCAGGCACCCCCCGGGAAGCACCGTTCTAGCCTGAAAAAGTTTGTGCATTCGTTCTCTTTTGTATGGAAGACCCCATGGTCTGCACAGAGGCAGAGAGGCTCATTTCCATTTTTACCAAACCCCTAGCCATTTTCAAAGGTAGGGATGTATGCCTAAGACAACACTTTAAATTGGATGAGTTTCATAATTAATGCCTCCTTAAGTGAAGGCTTCTGTTTAATTTGCCTTTCTAGACCATTTGGTAGAAATTGCAAAGGAACAGGGTAAGAACAGCACATCTCAGTTGGCAGTCAGTAAGAGCAGACTATGGAAGTGCCAACTCCTTTGTTTGAAGGTGGCTATTTTCTTCAAGCACTTGAAGGAGATTCGAATTGTCGTTTAGTGAGCTGTGCTGTAGGTGTTGACTGACAGCCTTCGGGAACATCCCTAGTAATTATTATGGTTGGTACCAGTTCCTCCCTCCATTTTTGAGTGTTTCTTTGAACAAAAATGACTTTTTGTTTGACCAAAGTACCCAACCATGGAAAGAAGATGGAACTTGGATAAATCTTTATTTTTATTCTTTGTATTTGAAGGGGAAGATTAAAACTATTCATGTAAATAACTGGCTTATCTGGATTTTGCCATTATTTTTGGGTCCTGCCTCTGCGGATCATTGACCATCCAGCACTGTTGATGCCTGAGGAACTTCTCCCGCTGGTCTGCTCATTTTCTTTTTTGTTTTGAGCCTTTTCCCAGGCAGAGGAGGTCAGGCAGGTACACGTGCCTTTGGGAAGGAGGTGGTGGGAAAATATGGAATAATGAGCCCTTCTGACTTTGGATTCAGCAGTTTAGCATTGGTGCAGTAGGTGGAGTTATTCTTGGAGCCCCAGTTTGAAGATTGCTGTGCAGAAACCCATCTGTGCCACTGGTTGCCAACATTTCTGGTACAAATATTGTCATTTGCTCTTGAGGCAATCTGCTATTTCAGTCCTAGATGCAGTTTTGTAATATGCTGGGCAAAATAGTAGAGAAAAAATATCTTAAGTGGTGGTATAATCTTCAGTTTAAAAACACTTTAGCAATGTTTCCAGTAGAGGATTGTTCAACGCGTCTCCTTTCCTCCTTTCCTTGGCTGTAAACATAATCCAAATTTCATTTTTTTCCTCACTTGTCTGTGCCATGGTTTCCTTGAGCTGCACCCACCCAAAGGAAAGATGGAAGGATAGATGGAAGGCTTAAAGAATTGTACTTTAAAATCAGACTGTGAAGGTTTAACATGTCATGTTCATTCTGTTGATAAGGTAAGTTGTGCTCAGAAGTTGCTTGGTTAAAAATTCTCCAACATGTTACTGTGCAGCCCTTTGTACATCCTTCCTTGTTCCAGGCTGTAAGAATCACTTCTGCCAAGTGGGCCACTGAGAAGGCGGCCCCTCTGTTGCATGTGCAGAGTGGGAGCTCCCTGAAGGTTATGGGACGTTTCCAGAAACCCCGGGGTAGCTGTACTACCATTTGATTGGGCTTTGTCAGCAAGCCTTTCCTAGAGCGGGAAAGCGTGTCCTCTAGGAAGTAGTACATTTTTTTCTGTTACTGTGGCTTTCTCCACATTTTTTCCCCAGTCTGAGCAACAGTAAGAAATCCATTTTACAGTATGACTCGGTGTACCTGTGCACACACATGCCAGAGTTTTACAAGGTAGTACTGTCCTTGCCCTTTTGCGTGAGATTTGTTCTATTTTATTAATATTTGAAAATGCTGGCCTCCGTGCTGCAAATTGATGTCACTACTTTATGGATTATGCTCCAGAGTTTTTAGCTTGAGGGCTTTCCCACATTTATTCTTTTAAGGCCTTCATGTCATGGCAGCGGCAGTGGTGTTAGGGGAGAAGAAGTGGATGCATCCGTTTGGAAGACCGGCCCACAAGCATGAAGCAAGGAGGAGGGGGTTCACGATTCACGTGGATGCACACTGAAGGATTTGGGCTGAATTAAGAAAGTCGTGCCTCTTTGAATTGGTCTCAGACATGGAACTAGTTAAAATCATGTACTAAATGAAACGCTCCCAGAAGGCGTCTGATGCGATTTGAGCTGTGGCGTGACAAACTAGCCAGGATAGTTTTGTACTTACCTGGACATCCTTGTCATTTAGATTTTACCTTCAACCCTTGAAAAACTGGTGGCTAGTTGGATCCACTTTGCTGGGTGGGGTTTCACACTCCTGTTTTTCTGCATTAACTTTGGGTTCACCTGACCTGTGCTCAACTGTCTGCAGAATCTTGGATCCCATGAAAATACATTCCCCTGTTCATTTCCTTAGAGCAAATGTGCAGTCCACCTTCACCCCGGAATCGGATGTGTGGTCATCAATGTAAAGGAATTTTAGGTGCTGTCAGTGTTTGATAAGAAATCATTACCCTTTTTCTGCATAGCAGGAGCTGTTGAAGCAGAGGTGATCAGTCTACAGTAGTGTTTCTCCCGCTGAAACCCTGACTGGCCTATTGGTATCTGGAGCAATGATCTTGTAAAGAGTCCATTGTGAAGTTGGCTGTGTGTATGTCCAAGGGAAATATTAAAGGGGAAAGCGGGGGAGGAAAATTCCAGGAAGTTGAAAGGTGAGGTTGACACGTCCTCATTCACCAATGATGCTTCTGTTTTTCTTTCTGAAAAACAATGATGATTTAAATATTGATCTCAGAATGAACTGGCTTTTATCCATAGCCGTGTAATTATATTTTTAAACATGCTTTCTTAATCATGTGTTAAATAACATCATACTAATAATAAATAGCCTTCTATTATTTGGTGTTAATGACCCAAAGTACCATTAACAAAGCATTTCTCAATCTTGCCTATCATGTGAGATACTTGTTAAGAATATTCTGGGATTTCATCCTTTTCCTGTTGAATCAGAATCTCTATGAAATGACACAGTAGGTTATTTTCTTAGAATATCAAAATTGAAAGGAATGTCAGTCATCAAGCTAGTTCAATTGTTCCCAAACCTGGTGACCCTCAATATCGTGAGTGTTTTAATACAGATCCCTGGCCCCACTCCATTCATACTTGAATCCCAGCCTCCGAGCTAAGGGCTTTATTAGTGTTTCTGTTTTCAGCAAGCTTTCTGGAAGAGTCTGATCATCAGTTTGGAGTGATAGCCACTCATCTGTTCAGATGCCTTCAGGAAAGGAAAATTGACTTGATGTGCTTGGTTATTGGGCTAGATCATAGCAGAACAAAGAATCCTCTTCTGCTTATCTATTGATTTGATCAAATAATGTTTACAAATCAGGTATTGACCAGTAGGTGAGTGTGGGCAGTTTCGAGATGAGTGAGCAGTGTCCCTGCCCTTGAGAGTGGATTGTTATTCAGCCTTTCTCAAGGGATGAATTTGGGGGTGGCATGAGAATCATCTGGGGAGCCTTTTCAAGCCCCAGCAAATCAGATGGGCGTGTGCCTGTGTGGTGGGGCCAGAGGAGTACAGGGCCCGACTCTCCTTCTTTGCCTGCTGGCTACTGGCCATCCTCCATTTGTCTTTCTCTTACAACTTCTCAAATATTTTAAACATCTAGGAAAGCATGGAGGCTAACATAGCATCCACATGACACCGCCAGGTTTTAACAGATGTCACTTATCTTGCTCTAAGCCTTCTTGCGTTGGACGGTTTCTTCAAGAAGTCTGCCTCCTGGCTGGGCTGATATACGTGGGTCCATTAAACCTCTGTAGGAACCCGCCAACCTTAAATATAATCAGTGTTGTCAGTTAACATTGCAGAATGTCATAGGTATCGTTCTGCAAATTGATTTTTTTTTAAGTTAGCATTATGTTTTTGTGAGATTTATCCATTGTTGTTACATGACCCGACATGACCGCATACTTAACAGTAAAATCAGGAAATTGAAGCCAGACAGCTTGAAAACTTTCTTAATGGAAAAAAATTCAAGATGATGTGGGTGGGAGAGAATTTCTGTTGAATTTTTAGTATAGAACATTGTTATTTGTGGGAAAATAGTTGATTTGAATTACGCACTATTTTGAATAGCTCAGTATCAGCTCAGTGAGAATGAATTGCATGTTGTATGAAAAGTTAATTGTTTTTATTTACTGTGGGTGTATAGTTATTGCAGTTTGGTCCAAACAGGTGAAAGTTAAGATTTGTGGCCTAAAACAGGAAGCAGATGGGGGCTAATTAAAGTTCTGTTGTTGGTAAAAGGATGACTGATCAAGGAGCAGCTGGCTTCCCAATTTAAACGCAATTTGTACTGTTGTTTGAGGGCAGCCCTCTGCAAGTTTTCATGAGTATCTTTCTAAAGTGAAGGAACGTGTTACAGCAACAAGTGGGAAGGCTGTTGTTGCACTCTATTTTTGTTCACCTTTCAAAATTGAAAGGAATGTCAGTCATCAAGCTAGTTCAATTGTTCCCAAACCTGGTGACCCTTTTTGCCTGCAAGCGGGACCTCTTCAGAGTTTGTCAAAGACCACAAAACCCGGCCACAGTTTTCATTGGTGCTCCATCTACTCTGGACACCTATTCTACCTTGGGAAAGCCTGAATCCTCTTCGGTATCCTCCAGGAAAGTGCCCTAGTGTTTGATTTAATGTTGCGTTTTGTATTTCTCCCCAAACCCTCTCCTGATGGATTTAAAAATGTTGGTGCCCAGGCTATAAGCCAGGAAGGCCCATGTCTATCTAACGGAAGCGCTAAGAGGTGCAGTGGAGACTGTCTTGGACCCAAGTGTCTTTGAGCTTCTGGCTGACCTTACTTTGCTTGATTGTGCCCTGGATGACTTTCACCTTGAAATGACAGCATCTTCTGTTGCTACTGCTAATAAAGGTTGGATAAACATTGAGACCAAGTGCCCTGGATGTGTTTTGCCTGAAGAACAAATCAGCACTGGGTTCTTTCTGAATTTGTGCAGGGAGGTGACATGAGGTCAGATGAGGTTAGCCTTGCCTGTAGTCAGAGGCTAGACATTTGCTTGACATTTTGTAAGTGCTTTGCATGGTTATCCCATTTTAATCCTCATAAAAACCTGGTGTAGTGGCTATCATTCCCACTTTGCAGATGTGGCAGTTGAAGCTTGGAGAGGTTAAGTGACTCAGCCAAGGTCACACGTTTGCTAAATCTCAGGAATGGGTTAAGATCCAGGTTTGTCTGATAACAAGCCCCTGTTCCTGAACCACTGTACCCTACTAGTTTTGTGTAATACTATTGTTTTTTTTTCCACTTCTGCTTTAGGAAAGAGCTATTGTTTCCTGGAAAATCAAAAATCTTAGGATATGGTTTATGAACTTCATCTTCTTTGATTATGTAAATATTTATGTGTGTATGTGTATGTATCACATGATACAGGTCCTGGCACTTGATAGGAAATCAGTTTTACTTTGTTTTTGTTTTTAGAATGAAAGCCTGAAAGAACAGGCATGGGTTTTTTGTTTGTCCTCTGCCCCCACCAAAGGAAGTAGCTTTATTCAGATAATAAAAGCTATACTATATGTGCTCTTTTTTTTTTTTTACATGCTCTTTCTTTTAAAAACAACAGCAAAAAAGACAACATGCAAAGGTAAACTAGAAAGTAAAAATCCTCATTACCGTCACCATCCAGAGAGAGCATCATCATATTCATTAAAATGTCTGTAAAAGAAATAACTGACCATATAGATCTCATGTCACTGGTAATAAAGAGCACCATTTATATTAGCTACAAACCCCTCCCGCCCCCCCCCCCCGCCCACCTCCACCCAAAAAAAAGTGTGCTCTAGAGGTTGCAGAGATGTCATAATTGACATTCATTGTCAAATGTTGTATGTAGACTTTCCAATCCTAGTCGCTATTTTTGCCCAGGCTGGTCCTACACCAGTTCTGCTACTGATTATGCTAACGGGGAGAGACTGCGTGTGGGTACTGTTTTCATGACCCTAGAAACTGACCCTCTGCTCACATCACAGTTCTCACAGTATGAGGAATGGCGTCACAGTCAGAGCTTGACCCAGGAGAAGTCTCAGGAGTCTTTGTTATTTTTCTATTTCACTTGTCTTCTAAGCAAATCAGCCTACTACACTCCTCCTGTTTCCTCTTCCCCTTCTCTTCCACTTCCTGTACCTTGTGTGCCTCTTCCTTTTCACAAAACACTTAGGAAGGTGGGAGGGATTTGGAGATGGAATTAAGGGTGGGTCCGTTCTTCTCCCCAGAGGTAGCCAGCTCTGCCTTGTGCATTTTGTTGACTGTTACTCTGTCATGTTTGGGGGACGGGCCTATGCCAGACCTCCTTCCTACAGAGTGATTTGGCCTGGTTGGACAGTCTGTGTCTCCTTCGTTCTTCAAAGGGTAAGAAGTATGTTTCCCAGAGCACCTGGGCTTTCCAAGGTAACTGGGACAGGTGGTTGTTTGGTTGGGAGCTCGGGCAGCTCTGCCCCTTCTACCTGGGGCACAATCCTAAAACCTCACAAATGCGTAGAACTTTTTTAATGCTTTTTGAAGCAGTTGTATCCATTACTACTACCCTGGGAGGCAGGTAGGACAGGCATTATTTTTTCCACTTTGTAGACAAGAAAGCTAAGATACACAGGACATTAAGTTTGTCCAAAGTTACATGTACAAAGACAGAGCCAGACTTAGGTCTTCCACTTGACCACCATCTTGCCATTAGGGCAGCATTTTCCAAAGTGTGTGCCACTGAAATTTGGCTTCACAGCAGAGTCTGTCAAGAAGTATCAGGGAAATTGTGTGTGTGTGTGTGTGTGTGTGTGTGTGTGTGTGTGTGTGTGTAGAGGGGTACATGTGATCACACCTACAAAACAAAAAAGTCTAATGGAGAGTATTTTGTTTTTGTTTTTTGTGTATGAACATGCACATAGGATTTACTTTGGAGGTGTTCCAGGAGACCTCAGTGGTTGGAGGGAAATCTAATCTTTGGGAACCTGGAGGGAAAGTCCAGGGGATGCTGTTACATGGGCATGGTTGGGGTAATGCTTTGGGAATAAAGACTACCCTGCGGGTGGAGTGGGAGGCTGGCCGTGGGGAATCCTTGTCATCATGTCATTGTCAGTTCAGTAGGAGCTTTATGGAGTAGGGCTTAAACCAGAGCACAGGACAGTTCTTCAGCAGCAGGACTAGCATTCTAGGACCAGTTGTCAGCGTTGTCAGGTAAAGATCCGTAACTGTAACCTGAATGACAGCTGCACTGTTTTTGGCAAAGATAGACCGAAGAAATTTGGACCCAGAACAGCATGCTGCTGCATCTTGGCACACGTTTGACAAGGCACACTTCCTGTGTGAAGCCATCTGCCTCAACATGCCTACCCCCAGCATTTCTTTAATATTTAATATTCAACTTTGCACTCGTTACTCTTACTAGATTGGCTAATGATGGGGGGGGGCGTGACGATAAAGGTGCAAATGGCAGATTCTGCATCCATCTCATTACTGAGCTCTCCTCCTCCTTTTTAGCAGAAGCAGAACTTGACAAAACTCTTGTATTTTGAAGTAAATTGTTCAGGCAGAAATGATGGGTTATTTTCCACTGAAGTCTCAAACCAAGGAAACAAGTCTAGCTTCTTAGAACTGATCTTGGACATCACACTTGATGTCTTTTCTTTTCTTTTCTCTTCTTTTCTTTTCTCTTCTTTTCTTTTTTCTCTTTTCTTTCCTTTTCCTTTTCCTTTTCCTTTTCCCTTTCCTTTCCTTTTCCTTTTCTTTTCTTTTCTTTTTTCTTTTCTTTTTTTCCCTCCCCTCCCCTCCCCTCCCCTCCCCTCCCCTCCCTTCCCCTCTCCTTCCCTCCTTCCCTCCTTCCTAAGAACAGAGGATCTATCTGCTTTCATCCTAAGCTGTTCCAGGAATTGAGTATAGATCAAAAGTTTACAATACAGTATTTTTAACAATCAAGGTAGAAACTCTGAATTACTGGGAAGTGTTTGGTTTGATATTGTTGTGGTGGGGAGAATGACCTCAGTAGGAGGAATGGCTGGGAGAAAGTGCTGTGAAATGGATGGGGAAGCCAACAAACTAAAGAGAACCTAATTCTCACAGCAAGGGTTTCTCAGCTGTCCTCCAGAAAGTGATCAGAGAAAGCATGAGACTGTGTGACTTAAGCTTTACAAAATGTTTGAACTACCTGCTATTGTTTCTTTGTTTGCTAGTGACTTTGTGAGTTTTAAACTTGGCTGTAAGTTGCACGGCACTAACTTATTTTGGGCAAGAAAGGAAAGGAGACGGGATGCAGATGGAGGCCAGGGTATATATGCCACAGAAGAACGGCAGTGGGATTGGCTGTAGGTGGTGGGGTTTATGCCCACAGTTGTGTGCTTTTACGGTCAAATTCTGATGGGATAATCAACCATTAAAAATTAAGTTCCCAAGGTTTAGACCTCTGTGTGTGTGTCGGGGCGGGGGGGTGCCTTTCACGAGAATGGGGGAGGTGTGGTGGGGTGGGAGTGTTGTGTGTGTGATAAGCCCGGAGCCAGATGCCATCTCAGGCCACCCTCACATCACTGCAGTCCAGCTGTGGTGGGCCATTCTTGGCCCTGGATTCCATGTGCCCCCACCAGGGCACTGACTTAACTAGTGAATAATGTGTTGTAGCTGTATTCGTGCTTATGTCAAACGGTCTATGGTTACATTGTAGGGCATTATTTCCTTTAATTTCCCTTTAGCTGTTCAAAACAACCTGAAAGATGTTATGGTCAAGCCCAGACAATGACCTCAAGAAACAAAAATAAACCTTTCAAAAAGCGAGAACTGAATTTGTATGCTGAATGTCGTGAACGAGGGATAAAAGTATGAAAACACACCAGGCTTCACGAAGGGAGAATTTAAAAATTCGTTTTCAAAACAAATGGTCCCTGCCCCAGGATCCTGCCCTCCTGTGACTACGAGAAAATCTGAGATTATGCCATGAGTTCCAAAACAACCAAGTAGCATTCAAGTCATGAGACAGAAGCTAAACAGCTGCTTCGGTGATCATGTTCAGAGACATCAATCCGGTCCTGAAGATGACACTTGTGAGGCTGTTCCCGCACACCAGGCTCCGCACAAGCTGCAGCAGAGCCCTGTTAGAGGGCAGAACCGCGGGCACCTCTCAGGGTGGGGAAGAACCGTGCCAAACAGCACCTCCTGGAGATGCTTTTGTTCATCAACAAAAATTTATGTGCACGGTAAAATACACCCACACCCACTTAAATTTTTGGGTAGGTGAAAAAATCTCTGCTTTTCAAGCAGGACACAGACTCTCCTTCTCTTCCACCATCTTGTGGGAAGATGGGTTGGCACTTTCCTCCAGGTTCCACATCGTCCTTTTTTCTGATCTTCTTTGCTCTCCTGTATGTTGCATGTAGGATGCAATGCAGGCTCCTCGGTGACTAAAAGGTGACTCAGCACCTTCTATTCCAGCCCCCATTCACCCTGTGGTCCTTTTGCAACAGTCACGTGTGTGTATGTATGTAGGTATGTATGTATGCGTAAATAAATCAATAAATAACCCAGCGTAGAAAACTGAAAAGAGAAAATGTTTTGTTCTAAAATTATATGCTACTCTAGCTTAATTTATAGCTACTTTAAGGACTAAAATGGTTATCCAATATATTGGTGTCTGTCTTCATGAATTGTTTAATAGAAATATATTGTGGCTTTAGAAATGGTTGAAATGCAAAACTTAACCTTCTGGGGGTAGGATTGCACTAAAGAATGATTGTTTTAAACTTTGTTCAACCAGTAACAATTCTAAGCTATTACAGTCTTAACTAGGTTGTCAGAATATGACTACATTACTTTTCTCAGTAATAAAAAATAAATTAATACCAAGGAGACTGCCATTGGAAATGGCCTTGGAGAAATGCTGAAGTGGTCTGTTAGGCTGACGTCCCTGCATGTAGTTAAGTATCTGTGATAGCAGGGATGGTAATTTCTAGAGAAACTGATTACCTTTGTTGTAGAATATCAAGAATTTACAGAAAAATTCTCTAATATGCTTCAAACTGGTAGCATCTTTTACAGTTTGGGTACTCTGTGTGGTTTCCAAACATGTTCCCGTTTGGTCTGCATCGCGCCCCTTTGCGTTATATGTCCTTATATATATGGTGGTGCGTTATATATATGGTGGTGAGGCACCAGGACATCATCTGACTTGTCTGATTGACCTGTGGGAGTAAGTGACCTAAATTGAACCTGAATACAGGACCTGCCCTCTGGGAAGACCCTTAATTCTGAACTCTATTGGCAAATGCATACTTTTTAAAGAAGGTGGCGAAAAGGGCATCCCTGAATATACTAAATACATACATCATGGTGGAATTCCTAGCTGTGGTTCAAAGTATCCTTGAATGCAGTAGCTTGGAAGAGATACAAAACATTTGTACTGTGTGCAAGATTTCAGTCACAATAGTTGTTATTCACAGTCCCCTTTTGGAGGAAATTCAAAGTGTGATAACACTGAGAACAATGAACACTGAAGTTCCAAAGAGGAGGTTAAGGTACCACCAACTTTGGGTTCAGATGAGAAGTTCTCAGGTTTGAATCATCCTAAGAAATGCTTCATTTATTCATTTTTTTTCTTCACTGGTCTCCCTCTAAGTATTTAAGATAGAGCTAACTGTACAGAATTCTCCCTTTGCTTTCTCAGCCCCAAACAAGAAATGGATATTATGTGTAATAAGTGCATTTTCAAAGATAATGCCTTCGTAGAAATGATATTTATAACTACTAAAAGTAGCGGTGAGGTTTTTGTCTTTGGGGATTTATAAACACAGTCTTGTACTTTTAATTCTTGGCTGCAGTGTTGTTCATGTTTCCAAAGAGGACATGAGTTCAAGCTGCAGCATTAGAGTAAAAAGTTCAATGCAAGGAGAACTTTCCAGATGGTAAGGTTTGCTAATGCTCAAGTGAGGATCCCCAGGTGCTTGGGGCACCCTTCTTTTTTGTGTTGCCTGACTTTGTCTCTTCTCTCTGGAATAAGAACCTGCCTAGCCCTGTGGCTGAGCTCAAAAACTGTGAAACACAAAGGATACTTAGCAGGCTGTCCTCAGGTCGTCTAAATCTGCTTCCAGGACAGACTCTAGTTGGAGCCTTCCAGCATCCCCTGAGCCCAGGAGTAGTCTTGGCGAAGCACTTTCCCCCGGGGCTGGCCTTCATCTCCACCTGAGGCCTGACTGAGGTTGCAAATCCTGTGGGTATCACTAACCTAAGTGTGCTTACTTCTGGTGGAGTGTCCGTGACTGTGCAGGGGTGAGCAGGGGTGAGACTTTGCAGGGGCTGTTGCTCACAGCGTGGGCGCTTACACCGGGGAGGAAAGCTGTTTTTACAACTAAGCACAGCGCCATATTGTCTGGAGAGCCCTGTGTGCAGATGCTGTTTGAGATGTCAGGTGTAGCCTCGTGTTAGGACACAGGATCTGTGCTGGTGGGCAGGTGTGGTTTTAGGGTGGACACGTTGTGGAAGGCTTTGAAGGCTATGATGTTTGTAGGCCTTTAGGTAACCACAAATCTGCATTTCTGAAACATGCGTTTGGGGTTCTTTTGGAGACCCTGCGCTGTTGATGTGGGCACCTGATGGTGCTGAAGGAGCCTCAGTTGTTTGGAAGGAAGGTGCAGAGAATAGGGCCATTATCCAGTGGACACACCTACTGTCTCTGTGGTCTGCTTGCTGAATTGGATCCCGATGTCTGCAGGATGCTTGGAAACAGCCCTGGCTTGGCCCCTGCCTCCCATGGCTGGGGGGTTTTGCTTTACCATGGAGCAAATGGGCCCAAATGATTTTGCTAGTATTAGGTCGACCAGTGATTTTTTAGTAGCTGTTTGATTTGGGACAAGAATTTTTGTGAGCTGGCCCCTAAACAAAAAAGAACACATGCTCAGCAGTCACAAATCGTTGCTGATTAGCCGGAGTATTCGGCAAGCAAGCTAGTTTCAGGAGTCTATATAACTAAGAAAACTTTACATTGCACGTGATATATAATTCAGAATATCATATTTTTGCAGTTTCTTTCCATTCTTCTCATAATCTGGATTTGTTACATTTGAGTTCCAAAAAACAAAACAAAAAAACCCCAACCCTCTTTGACTTCATACTTCTTAATTCTGTTTACTAAGGGTAGCATTTCTTGGTAAATAGATTATGCATTCAGTGGATTCATTTTCCCCTAGATTTTCAGACAGTGAACATATTTAGGGCGAAAAACAATTCTGTATAGTACATTCTATGGATGGGATATTATCCCAGAGATTTTAATCTCTCAAAGTTTCAGGTGTGCTTGCCTTTGAATTTATATTCAATTCATAGAGTTTTTCATTGGCTCTTGTAAACAGTTGGGGTACATGCCCTGTTTTTGTTTTTTTGTTGTTTTGTTGGTTTTTAAAGCTGATTTATTTTGAGAGAAAGAGAGAGAGTGAGTCCCAGGCAGGCTCTGTACTGTCAGCACAGAGCCCAATGCGGGTCTTGAACTCACGAACCGTGAGATCATGACCTGAGGTGAAACTGAGAGTCGGTTGCTTAACCAAGTGAGCCACCCCGGCTCATACCTTGAATAAACATTCACCTAATATGAGTGGGTTAAAGGGCTCATCACAAAATACTTCAAAATTTACTCTAGTCCTTTAATAACTTTAGAAAACTTGAACATTGATCAAATTGTTACACGCTGTGTTTCATTTTGATGCCTAATTTGAGTTATTCATCAGAAGAAGATAAATCCTCAAGTGTTCTTTCGTTTTTGGTTTCTACTTTGTTTTGCCATACTCTGGTAGCCCAGTTCACCAGTAGTTATTCTTCTGGTAGCCAGATACAGAGCTAGTTAATTAATTGCTTGTAAAGCAGTGCATTTATAGAGCCGCTGAAGATGAGAAAAATGGCCTATAAAATAGACACAGATTTTCATTAGGAAACAGCAGGAGCACTTCGGCAACAAATGGGTTTCCTCTTAATACTATGCTGTGGTGTGGCCTTCTGTGTCTGAGACAGTCCATATTCTGAGCAGTTAATGAAATAGAAGTTTCAGAAAGGATGGGCTCTTTCAGGCCACCAGATGGTCAGGATGGGGCGTTGAAGTTCTCTGCCTGGGACTTGACCATGCGCGGTCTTTATGCCTCCCTGGGGTGGGGGGGTGGGGTGGGGTGTGGGTTAAAGGATCGATAGGGATGCCCGCATGCTGCACGGAAACTAAATTAATCCCAGGAGACACAAACTCCACTTTGAAATCCTTAGCTAGCCTTAAAAAACAAAACAAAAACAAAAAACCCCACACATTTAAGAGAATTCTAGCTAAATGAAATTTAGTCTGTCTATATCCACCACTGGGACCTAATTAGCCAGAGTTGATGACACTCATTTGAGAGTTGGCATTATTGGCTTTTGTGGCAATGTACTCAGGCCAAAGTGTATGACAGCAGGAGGTAGTTTCTGTTTTCCAGACTTGACTTAAACGGGGGTCTACATTAGCACCTTTTTTTTTTTTTTAAAGTAAGCTGGGCACGGAGTAGCCCAACACAGGACCCTGAATCACGACCGTGAGATCAAGACCTGAACTGAGATCAAGAGTTGGAAGCTTAACTGGCTGAGCCACACAGGCACCCTGTGTTAGCAACTTTTATGGAAGTTATAGAGAGAGAGTGATTAAGATCAATACCCCATGATTTGGAACACAGGGAAAGATGCTTGTACCTAAGGTTTCAACCTCACCTGGAATTTTTGGAGTTTTGTCTTTGGGCTTCCTAGTTTCTGATAGTGTGAAAAGCATGGGGCATTAAATGCTGTTGGAAAGACTTTCCTTTTCACGTTCTGAAAATTGAGGGGCTTTGCCCTTTCTTTCATAAAACAGCTTTCTTCGGTAATGGGGTTTTCCTGTAGGACACAGCAAGGGGAAGCACTGTGTTGTTTTGATTAGCACCTTCTGAGAAATAAAAGCATGGGATAGTTCTGATATAATCAAAGTAAATTTTCTGCTCTATCCGTAGAGATTTTTTCTTACACCCCAGTGAAGTTGTTGGCTGACCTGTTACTCTGAAATACTTAGGCTTTTGGCTAATGTGAGAGCTTATCAAAGATCAGGCAGGCGTCGTCCCGCATTCTCACCGGGGTCATCATCTCAATGGGGTCATTTTCCGCACTGCAGGGCTTCCTCCCTGCCCCTCCTCTCAGGCTGGGGGTGCTTCCCTCTTCCCTCTTGGTTTCCTAAGACCATAGTCCCATTCACTTGGAGCTCACCTTTTCACCAAGTGTTTTGTCCTGCAATATGTTCTTGAAATCCCTCACCTCTTCAGGCCCCTTTTAGGGTTTGTTCTTTGCAAAGTAAACAGTGGGGAGTGAGCGGTGTGTGAGAAGAGATGTAGAAGGGGCGTTGCTGTAACTGTCCTCCTGCATGTAGTCTGTCATCCGTCAGCTGGTCTGTCTCCTTGAACAACCTCAGGGACCCACATATGTTCTGACATGGGTCGTCCAGAAAGCTGACAGAGCACACTAGTTAATCACATTTTTACATTTAAAATCCTCGCAAGGGGAGAAAACGATTTTTCTGTAAAAGAAGGATTGCAGGCTCAGTTGTGAGGACCTGGAAACCAGCTTGAGGAAGACTGTTAAACAGGAAGTTTGTGATGAATGGTTTTTAATCAAGTTGTAACCATTCACGATCGCTTTCAAATTCCTGTTTATATATCCCTTTGCTTCCTATCAGAAAGAGGCCAGCCTTGATTTCCTCATCTTTGTGTCCAGGGGTGTGCTAAGCACTTCCCATATATGTTATGCTGTTCAGTTCCTAACCATCCTATGTAACAGTCCTGTGTAGTTACTGCTTCACAGATGGCAAGACTGAGGCCTAGTGAGATCAAGGTGCTCCCTCAAGGTGGCCCTGCAGTCAGCCAGACCTTGGCTTCTGCCTGTCCGTGTGCTTATTAAACTTTTCATGGTGCTCATGAATTCTTACAGTTGTCTTTTTGGTACTGTCTTACATGAGAGCATAATCTCCCATATGCTTTTTTTGTTGTTGGAGGTTCTTTAACGTAGTCATATTTTCCTTCTTTGGAAAGATTTGAGTCAGAGAGAAAGCTGTTTAGAGCTAAGAGTGTATTGATAGCCATTTGTGAATCTATAGCTAAGAATTGGTTTGATTAGGGAAGGAACCCTGCATGCTCTTGATACTTGTTCTATATTTCTTCTAGGAATAGAGCCCCAGGTGCTTGTGCTTTTTGTAAATGAGGTCTTGTATAAGTTTCGTATAAGTTTCTCATCTGGATTTCAATCTTCCTGAATTCTGTTTTCTGTAATAGGAAATGGGAGTGTTGGGCCAGATGACCTTCCCAGTGCCTTCTAGTTTGCACATTTCATGAGGCTGCAAGTCTTTTCTTCTCAGCCCTGGGATCACTGGAGAAGCCCGAGTCCTCATTGCAAACTGCGGGGTGAGAGTGTCCTGTGGGGTCATTGATGTTCAGGCAAGGACAGGCTTCTGGAAAATGAGATCAGCCTGAGGAAGAAGAGCTGAACACTGCTGGGGCCTATTGTGTAAGCATGTAGGTTAGCCATTCACCATCCATCTTCTATTACAACACTTTGAAAAGTTGAATCTATATGGCGTCTATTGACATCACTTGTAAAAAGAACAATTGGCAAACGGTCACATATTTTCCTTCCGTTTGCAAGCAGAATGGATTATTTTGCAAAGTTGTTTCATTAGCAACCAATGGGAACTCTGTTGAATAGAGATTATTTCTACTTTCTCCTTAGTTTGTTTTCACTCGTAGAAGTGCAGGAAGAGATGGTGTAAAAGAGAGGAAGCAGGAGGAGGGAGTAAAGTCCATGCTGGGAGTCTACAAAACAATTGCATGCATTGACAAAGAGTTCACAGAAATGAGATAAAATGCTTTTGGAAAAATCTAGTTTGTCTAGCATTTTGAAAGAATTTCTAGAATTTCTAGAACAACATATTCATTTACTCATGTGTTCCAGTGTCTTAAGTTTGAAGTTCTTTTTGTTTGACTTGGTGACTACTGCTCACCCCCACCGTGTGGCAAGGTGACGGGCAGGTCTAGGCTGCAGGGGCCCCTGGGGCCTTTCCATTTTCCTTGTGGGTCCCCACAGCCTCCTTACACATGCTTTCCCCAGGGCGATGCTCATACCTGAAATTCACACTTCAGCTGTTATGGTTTCCTGCCATAAAGAGTCACCATTAGAATTAAAGGCAAATCATATTTTGTCAGTCTGTTTTACCCAGTGAGGCAGAAAATTCGTTTTGTAAACTAGTATTTGTAAACAATTATTTCTGCTCCCTCAAGATGCGTTCATGTAACCTTAGTCTTGAGTGTGTTCCTTCGATTCTTCACAATGGCGGAGCCAAGGAGGTGGTTTTTTAGCTGGCAGCAGTGTTGCATTCAGACTCCTGAAACCTTGGTCTGAGCCCTAGTTGGACAATTAATTTTCTGAGCCTCAGTTTTCCCATGTCTAGAACAAGGCCAGTAATCCCTGCCTTGTAGGGATCTTTCAAGTGTGGAATGCGATGATGGATTAAACGCAGTTTGTATATGAAGTAAAATGCAGACATAAAGGCCCGGGGTTCGTGAGCAGGATGTACTCAGCCTAAGTTGATGGTTTTCTTTTATTTTTGGTTATAAAGATAAAGACCCGAGTAGTCTTAGAACTGCCAAGCAGAAAGAAAAATGGAGTGATGGCAAGACCCATGGCCGGAAGGTGGTGATCTCCACGCACACCAGTGGACAGGCTAGATGGAACCAAGCTGGCAGCTCAGGTCAGAAGGCAGGATTCAGAGTGATGAGTGTCCAGGGTACAGAAAAATGGACAGGAAGGAGTGTGGGGCGGGGTAGGGGAGGAGAGGTGCAAACCCAGGGCCAGATCAGAGCATTTCTTCAGCCCAGGTCTGGTAGGCCAAAGAGCTTGCTAGTCTTGACCCTAGGACTAGTTCAACAACCTTGGTTTTCTTTGTTCAGGCTTCTAGTAGACTAGAAGTCTACTGTAATAGAGTAGGGGTCTCCAAATGTTTTTTGTAAAAATCACATATCCTTTCTGATGTCACATTTATTCATTTGTACTACAGCCATAGATTGTGTGTGTTATATAACACATTTTGCCAATATAGATTTAAAAATGAGATAAAAAACTTAAAGCAAATGAAAGGTGTGAAGATTTCTTCTTGTGCGTCAGCGACGCTCCGATTATTGCTTTAAACAGCGGGGCTGGGAGCCTCTTGGGGAGGGGCAGTTCCTGTCCTGTGTCCTCAGGGTTTCTAGGGGCCAGCCCCAGAGCCTAGCTTCTGCCAGCCAGAGAGGCAGGGGACCAGCAGGGCTCATTGGTAACCACCCCCCCAAGGAGACACAGGACTGTGGTCTCTTGACTGTGGCCCGGGTAATACCTGCCACTCCTTCCCTTGTCGCACACTGGCTGAGTCCAGACAGCTGAGAGGCCACAGCTGTGTGTGGTGCCCACACGCGAGGCTCCGTGGCAGCACCTTGAGAAGACTTCAGGATTCTGATACACTTACTGGCAAGGGCAGTAACAGGCCAGCTTTGGTATCTGAGTTCCTTTATTATTAACGTCTCTTCACAGCATCTGAGGTACTGTCTGGGGCAGAGAGAAAACATCTTAAGTCTTACCTCAGCGCTGGTCTACTTTTCCAGTACCTAACATGTAACACCTTATTAGTGGCAACAGTGCAAGGTATGATAGTAAATTAGACTGATGGTTATCGTACAGATAAGTGTCTAAAACACAGACATTTTATAGATGCCATTATCCTAATAATAACAGCACTAACATCGGCTAATATTGATTGAGGTAAGCACTTTACATGTGTTCTCTCACTTAATCTCCACAACAGCCCTGTCAGTGTAGAACCTATTAATCCATTTAACAGATACTTGAGTGCCTCTTGGTGACGGAGCTGTGAGGATACATTGTACAAGAAGACAGACCAGGTCCTGAGCTCATGCAGCTTACAGTGTAGTGGGGAGCCACACATGCCCCCAGGGGACCACACATAGCAGAATCATAATTGTGGTGAGTAACCAAGGTCCTGTGTTAGCGGTAGGATGGGATGGTTCCAGAAGGAAGGGACGTTTGAGCTCAGAGAGAAGTTGGAGGAGGTGGGGATGGCAACCTTTGATAGGAAAATGTCAGTGCTCCTGGACAGTGGTTTGTGCATCATTTTCTGTCCCATGTCGCTGTTTAGGTGGACTTGTTCTTGGCCCAGGTCAATCATAAAACACCTAGAGGGCAGACTCTGCCTAATTCCTTCTGTTGTCTTTTCATTGCACCTAGCACAAACTAGGTCCCAATAAATGTGGTTTGGCATGAATTGGTATGTGAACAGATGGCCAAAAGATGTGTAAGACATTACACCTTCCCTGTAGTGTGTTTGGGATGTCAGTCAACAAACATTCCTTGGCTTTTTCTTGTGTGCACATCATCTTTGTGTGTGTGTGTGTGTGTGTGCATGCGTGTACACAGAACTCTTCTAGGGGCTTCAAGATTAGGAAATAAAACCGGACTTCCGCCCTAGCTCTTTAAGGAGCTTGGAATCCATAGAACTCCTGAAATAGAGCACCTGGGACTTAGAGGCAGGCTGAACAAGCAAGCACGTACCTTGTGCAGCTCCTTCTGCCCCCGACGCGACCCGCCCAAATGTCCCGGGTCAGGTCAGGCTTCCCAAGAAGAACGTGCCGCCCTGCTTGGGGGGGCAGGTTGTGGGGAGGGTATGTGAGAGGAAATCCCAGCTCAGCATTAGTAAAGAGCCCAGGCTGCAGAGAAATACAGCTGCTGGAGAGGAAATTTGCTCATGTGTCCTTGGTTGGGGGGGCGTGGGGGGTGGGCGGAGTCTAATGGCATAGCAGCTTGCGATTTGGCTAAGTAGCTTGCAGTGTCCGAGTTTTCTGTCTTCACAACCTGCCTTACTTCTCAGGTAATATTCTGTTTGTAGTCAAAAAACTGAGTATCTCCAAGCACTGACAGTCGAAGAGTTTGCGGGAGAACCACAGTTTCCTCCGGCCATGGCTGTGTCCCGCAGGGGTCTGCAGACATAATACCCTTAATAGCAACACATATTTTTGCAGGATTTACCTATTCACCCCGCCCCCGCTCCCTATCATAGCCCTGCTGGCTGTATGAAAAACAGGAATTTTTGTAACAAG
The DNA here is from genome assembly GCF_028018385.1 of Neofelis nebulosa. Taxonomy (NCBI): domain Eukaryota; kingdom Metazoa; phylum Chordata; class Mammalia; order Carnivora; family Felidae; genus Neofelis; species Neofelis nebulosa. The sequence continues at coordinate 225,238,073 of NC_080782.1, forward strand.
CCCTGCACAGCAAACCTTTTCCTGTTTGGAAAAAAAATTTTTTTTAATTGTTGGCAAAGTTAGAAGACAGCTCTGTTACTCAAAGAGTGACCTGAAATGTCCTCTTAGAAAAATATGGAGCATGATGTTTTGATAAGTAGGGTATTGCTGTGGACCCTCCCCCCACCACCCTTTTGGAGATCGGGGGTAAGTCTAAGTGGTGAGTTAGTGTATGTCCCACCTGGCTTAGTGAACGCTTCTTGAACTTTTTAAAGATTTCATCATTACATACTCTGCAGTCTCATTAAAAATGTCCCCTAATTGCAGTTACAAATGACCTGATCTAATTATGAGTGTTACAGAGCTGCACCACCCTCTCCACCAGCCAGTGCAGACAACCAGGAAGCCATTATCTAGGAGGATCTTCCCCCCTTTATCATTAACTAAATGTGACAGGGACAGGAGTCAAGCTTCCTTTCCTCTAGAGATTTCATCGTGGCTTATCTATGTGTCTATTGTGTTCCAAGAACAAGATAGTCAAGATGGAATATTGTGCAAACGCCCAGACTTTCAGCCTATAGAACATGTCGCAGGGTCAGAGCGCTCAGCCCCTTTCCAGGTCCTCCCCAGGGACAGGCCTGCCTCTTTAAGGACAGATTTAGAACCTCCTTTGCTGGTGTTGGTGGGCCCAGGAGATGAGGCTGTGGTTCTTGGAGCATACATAGGTGTGTGTTTAAGACCCTTCCGTGGGGTTTGGAGAATCTTATGGAAATGAAATAGGCCATTAGAAAAATGTAGTACTTGGCCTCTTTTAGGGATTCTTGTGTGTACTTAAAGTCCTCCTCAAAGCTTGTCTTGAGTTGGGGAAAGATCAATAGATGGGAAGGAAGAGGAAAGTCTAGGGAACAAAAGAAACCTTCATGCATCCACTTGGACACCTGCACAGCACCTAGCCTGGAAGGCCCATTCAGAGCCGAATCTGACCCGCCCGCGCTGTGTGCCCTGGCAGAAGGGTCTGTCACGTTGCTCCTCTGTTGCAATCCTTGGGTGGAATGTAGTACAGAGGGTCAGAGGGCATTTTGAAATACGGATTTCTCAGCCCTGGCTATCCGGCCTGACTCGACTCGGACTATCGCATCTCCTTTTAGACAGATTTTCCCCCCGCATGTTTGTGATCTCTTTTTTATTTTTATTTATTTATTTATTATTTTTTTTTTAATTTAAAATTTTTTTTTTCAACTTTTTTTTTTTTTTTTTTTTTTTTTTATTTTTGGGACAGAGAGAGACAGAGCATGAACAGGGGAGGTGCAGAGAGAGGGAGACACAGAATCGGAAACAGGCTCCAGGCTCCGAGCCATCAGCCCAGAGCCTGACGCGGGGCTCAAACTCACGGACCGCGAGATCGTGACCTGGCTGAAGTCGGACGCTTAACCGACTGTGCCACCCAGGCGCCCCTGTGATCTCTTTTTTAATAAGAAAGAACCTGAATTCATGGTTTGTGTTGAAGCCCGGGCCTTGTCTGTGCAAAGGCTTTTTCTGGCGCACCGATTGGCACTCGAGCATCTGCATCCCACGTTGATGGCATGAGGATGTGGGCACTGTGGCTGCATCCCTGGGTGACCACAAATCCAGCCAGGGCCTTTTTGTGGTCAGGGTGAGGGGCCCCAGAGGTCCAGGGGGCTCAGTCTGCTAAGCCTTGTCCCCAGTTGGCAGAGGAAGCCAGGGGAAGCTTGGGAGACATGCACAGGGGCCTGTTCCCAGGGGTCTAGGACATCCAGAATCCTGCTCCTGGACTTGGCCTCAGGGCCCTGATGACAGAGGCTGCTGAATGGGCAGGTAGTGGGAGTCTGCTGTGTGCCTTGTTCTAGATGGGGAACAAAAAGCTACAAGACAAGCGCCCTCCTTTGGAGCCCATTTTTGCTTTTCCATATGTCCCCAGAGGCTCTCCAGATGCTGGTGATCCCACATGTGTCCATTAGGGGAGTTGGATTGGGGCTTCCTTATTTGCAGCCTGGCTTTGCTGCTTCTGCTGGAGCTTGAGACTCTTTTTGGCCTCCTTCACTGTATATTGGGAGTTGTGGGTTTGTGTTTGCAATCCCTCTGAGCTCCTGCCCACACCCCAGTGAATAGGAGGTAGGAGGAGGGGAGCAGGGCTCAAAATGGCAATATCCTCGTGCCCTCAAAGTTGGGATCTAGGCCCTACTTCTTGGTAACTGCTTGCCATGTGCCAGGCGCCACTGAACATTTTATAAACTCTGTCTCCCTCTAATAGCCCTAAATGGGTCTATTATTTATCTCTGTTTTATAGATAAGGAAACTTAAGGCACCTAGGGGCCAAGCAGTTTCCCAAAGTTAAGTTGATTTTCTTTACTAATTGTGTTAGAAATACACATGGCACAATTTAGTTGTGGAACAACTGTACTGAGCGACTGAAGCCTGGAGCTCTTTGTATTACCACCCCTCTCCCCGTGTCTTTTTGGATAGAGCATGACCTCCCTCTGATGCAGTGACCTGGAGTTAGTTGGCACATACTGCTGGTTATTTGTGGGAGGAGGGGTTGGTGAACAGCACTTGGATCTAAATTTTCTCTTTTTTGGCAGTTCAACTTTCTAAAATAAGAAATATGACCCTGTTTGCCATATATTCACCTATATTAGCCTAATGGACTTGACAGGTAGAAAGGAATCTAGGTCTTACTGGTTTTCAGGCTTTTAATTCTTGACTAAGAATATATCCTGCTTCACTTCTTTCTTTTCCATAATCACGTGGGCCCAGTAATCTAAAACTTCTCACTTGTGTAAATGGCATATGTTCAATCTGAAGAGAATTGGCAGTAGTTTTAGGGGTGATAGAATGGAAACGGTTTTTGCTATTTACGTAGCATTGTAGCTAAGCAAAAATTTAAGTGGTTTTAAAGTGAGTTCCTGTGATTTCCTGTAAAATACAGCTATATAAAAGAAGGTGTCTATAATAATGCTTATTTAATTTTGTCCCCTCATTACATTAAGATACAGACACTGGGTTTGTTTTGGTTTGTTTTGAGAGCGTGAGCGGGGGAGGGGCAGAAGGAGAGAGAAGAATCTGAAGCAGGCTCCATGCCCAGTTCGGAGCCCGGCACGGAGCTGGACGTGGGTCCTAACGTGGGGCTTGATCTCCTGAACTGTGAGATGGTGACCTGAGCCGAAATCAAGAGTCGGACGCTCATCCGATTGAGCCACTCAGGCACTCCTACAGATGCCTGTTTTTAAGATAAGATACTATTTCTCTCGTACTGGTTTGGAGCTCTTTTATAGTGGAGTTCAGAACCCTTCTGATGGTATAGGTTGAAATCTGTACACAAACTTTAAAAGATGTTTACTTGTCTTCCATTAACATATATCTATACTGAACAGTAAGTACTCCCAACGGGAGAAGTACTTATTTCTAACATGATGTTTTGCTTTACAGAATTCAATTCGCCATAATCTGTCCCTACACAGCAAGTTCATTCGTGTGCAGAATGAAGGAACTGGAAAAAGTTCTTGGTGGATGCTCAATCCAGAGGGAGGCAAGAGTGGCAAATCCCCTCGGAGAAGAGCTGCGTCCATGGACAACAACAGTAAATTTGCTAAGAGCCGGGGCCGAGCTGCTAAGAAAAAAGCATCCCTGCAGTCTGGCCAGGAGGGTGCCGGGGACAGCCCAGGATCTCAGTTTTCTAAATGGCCTGCGAGCCCTGGCTCTCACAGCAATGATGACTTTGATAACTGGAGTACATTTCGCCCTCGAACTAGCTCAAATGCTAGTACTATTAGTGGGAGACTTTCTCCCATTATGACCGAACAGGACGATCTTGGAGATGGGGATGTGCATTCTCTGGTGTACCCACCATCTGCTGCAAAGATGGCTTCTACGCTACCCAGTCTGTCTGAGATAAGCAATCCTGAAAATATGGAAAATCTTTTGGATAATCTCAACCTTCTGTCATCACCAACGCCATTAACTGTTTCAACCCAGTCTTCACCTGGCACCATGATGCAGCAGACACCGTGCTACTCATTTGCACCTCCAAACACCAGTCTGAATTCACCCAGCCCAAACTACCAAAAATACACATATGGCCAGTCCAGCATGAGCCCTTTGCCCCAGATGCCTATGCAAACACTTCAGGACAACAAATCGAGCTATGGAGGTATGAATCAGTATAACTGTGCACCAGGACTCTTGAAGGAGTTGCTTACTTCTGACTCTCCTCCCCACAATGACATTATGACAGCAGTTGATCCTGGGATCGCCCAACCCAACAGCCGGGTCCTTGGTCAGAATGTGTTGATGGGCCCTAATTCGGTCATGTCAACCTATGGCAGCCAGGCATCTCATAACAAAATGATGAACCCCAGCTCCCACACCCACCCTGGACATACCCAGCCAACATCCGCAGTTAATGGGCGTGCCTTGCCCCATGCGGTCAACACCATGCCCCACACCTCGGGTATGAACCGCTTGGCCCCCGTGAAGACAGCTTTACAAGTGCCTCTGTCCCACACCATGCAGATGAACGCGCTGGGGGCCTACTCCTCGGTGAGCAGCTGCAATGGCTATGGCAGGATGGGCCTTCTCCACCAGGAGAAGCTCCCAAGTGACTTGGATGGCATGTTGATTGAGCGCTTGGACTGCGACATGGAGTCCATCATTCGGAACGACCTTATGGATGGAGATACGTTGGATTTTAACTTTGACAATGTGTTGCCCAACCAAAGCTTCCCGCACAGCGTCAAGACGACGACACATAGCTGGGTGTCAGGCTAAGAGTGAGTTAGTGAACAGGTAAGATCACCCCCGTGTCAAAAGACCTTCTGAAGCCAGGACTTAAAAGAGAGGAACACGGTAACTTGCCACATATCTTCCATGGTTGGGACTTTTCCTGATGTCAGCTGGCTGTTCCTTGCAGAGAGGCATCTTTTATCATTCTTTCTTTGCCCTTTTTGCAGCTTATAATTTTTTTTTCTTTGAGCTTAAACGTAAGGAATTTTCCTCTGACTGCTTTAAAGATTTGACAGTTAGATGGCTGCATCTTTTTAGTAACTCTTCAATAAATGAATACGTTTGATACAAATCAAATGCTGCAGGGTTTTTTTATAAGTGGAATTTTTCCCATTGAAAGATTTCAGAGCTGTTTGAGAAAGCTCTAGCTTCTCCCATCCCCCCCACCCCCCAAGTATGTCTGTCACTCTAATACGTTAAATCGAATTGATTTTAATTCGGCTGTATTTTCATTGTGTGTTTTTTCTAGGCTACACTTAAAAGTACTTCAGACTGTCTGACAGCAGGAACTGAGAGAAGCAGTCCAAAGATGTCCTTCACCCCTCCTTTTCGTTTTCTTGATTAAAAAAAAAAAAACAAAACAAAACAAACAAAAAACGAATTTCTTTTTTCCTTTCGTCAGACTTGGCAGCGAAGACACTTTTCCTGTACAGGATGTTTGCCCGATGTTTGCAGGTTATGTGCCGCTGTAGATAAGGACTGTGCCATTGGAAATTTCATTACAATGAAGTGCCAAACTCACTACACCATATAATTGCAGAAAAGACATTCAGATCCTGGTGTGCTTTCAAGTTTTGTACATAAGCAGTAGCGACAGAACTGTATTTGTGTGTGTTTGTTGTTGTTGTTGTTGTTGTTGTTGTTGTTGTTTAAAAAATATCCATTTGGTCCAAGGAAAGTTTATACTCTTTTTGTAATACTGTGATGGTCTCATGTCTTTGATAAGTTAAACTTTTGTTTGTACCACCCGTGTTCTGCTGAACAGACGAACCACAGAGAACCAAGCTCTCCATCCTGCGCCTCCAAGGGACAGCTTTGGGCCTGTTCACATGGCCACTTCACATGAGAACCAATAGCCTGTTATCAATCTGCTGAATTAATGGACTTGTCAGACACCTTCGGGGGAAAAAATAGATTAAATGCCAGCCTTGTACAGGTCTTTTCTATTTTTTTGTTTGTTTATTTTGTTATTTGCAAATTTGTACAAACATTTAAATGGTTCTAATTTCCAGATAAATGATTTTTGATGTTATCGTTGGGACATTTTTGGAATAGATATTGAACTGTAATGTTTTCTTAAAACTAGAGTCTACTTTGTTACATAGTCTGCTTGTAAATTTGTGGAATCCCAGATATTTGAGGCAGCATCCATAATTTTCATTTTGTATTTCTAACTGGATTAGTACTAATTTTATACGTGTGTAACTGGTTTGTACACTTGGGGATGCTACTTGGTGTTGTTTCTGACTAATCTTAAAATCATTGTAATTACTACTTGCATACTCCACGTTTCTGGCTCTGTTCTGGCAGGAGAGTGATGGTTAGTTATGGACATTTTGCGTTTCATGTTTAGGAGAACTTAGTAAGCTTTTATGTATGTGTTTTAAAGAAATTCCATCTGCTCCTATTATCCCGTGAACTAAGTGCACGGTGTTTCAGGGACTCCTGAGGGGCCTCGTGATGTTTGTAGATCAGAAAGGGAGACCCGAGTCTAAAACCATTCTCCTCTCTCAAACTGGGAGTTTGGATCAACTTAACCTTTTGGAGTTGAGCTTCAGCAAATGTTTTCCCTCCTATTTCTGTGCTCTTATTTTGGTCTAGGTGGAGGTTGGTTTGATAGCTCTGCCTTGAAGGATTATGTTAAGACTCACACTTCATTCCTCTCTCCCTTCTGTCCTGCAGATTACTTAGCACACTGTGGAAATTTAGGTGGAAGGAGGAAAATTTAAAATAGGACTTCAGTGATTTGCAGAATGCTTTGTGTCCCTGAGTGCAGATGGCTACCAAATGGACTAGAGCTTGTTTAAAAATTGGGGCAATTAATTTGAAAGCCGACAAACCAGCTATAGGTTGTATATTTGAATTTATTGTAAAACCTCTTATTGTAAGTTAGAATTGGAGAATTTCCTTAGCCTTTAGCAACCTAAACTACAATGCTGCATCATTATGTTTTAATATTTTGCAATTACCTGTAACTGACAGACTAGGTTAATTGGCTTTGCATCCGTCAGTATTTTCAAGTCTTGTGGAATGCCCTAAGTCAGCACAATAGAAGGAGCAGGTGCACAAAAATGTTCCTCTTGCCTTCTTGAGAAGGCTCTGATTTCTTTCTGTGTACTTAGCCCAGATCACACTTGCTTTGTCTTGCATGTGGATTGCCGATCTGTTGGCTTGGTCTTTCCTACATGTTTAACGAGAACGCAAGTGTTCCTGAAAGATTTCCTATAGGAGGCCAGCTCTGTTGTAAGCTTCCCACTGTGACTTCTACTGTCTTGAAAGTTCATTAAATAGCCACCTGGCCAACCATCCTTACTGCTAGCCACTCCAAATTATGTCTGGTTTTGGAAACCCTAGTTCCTCTAAGCAGTGCCTTCTGCATATGTAATAGAACTTGTTGGTGCCAGAGTACTTGGGTTCTCTACTGTGTCCAGCTTCTTTCCTCCTCCTGTGCCATCACATGGTGAGCCTCAGAGCCCCTGTTTGTTCATTAAAGAGGCAACTCCAGCAGAAATCACTCTTAAAATCTTATTACATCCTAGAGTAACTTTTTAAAAAGATGTTTCTTCCTCCTGAGTCTGTGTAAATACCTCTTTTTTTTTTTTTTTTCCTGCAGATTTTTGTGTTGAAATTCTCATGAATCTTGAGTATCTCTCTGGGGTACAGTGAAGTCCAGTGAAAGGCACCTTGTCTATTTTGAAAACAAACATTATGTGACCTCTGGTAATACTTTTTCTGTACGAATACTGACTTTCTTGAGTAATTAGTATATCAGTTATTGTACATGATTGCTTTGTGAAATGTGCAAATGATATCACCTATGCAGCCTTGTTTGATTTATTTCCTCTGGTTTGTACTGTTATTAAAAGCATATTGTATTATAGAGCTATTCTGATATTTTAAATATAAAGTATTGTTTCCGTAATATAGATGTATGGAATATATTTAGGTAATTAGATGTATTACTTGCAAAGTTCCGCTTCGACAAACTGACAAAGTCTAAATTAATTAGCAAATGTTGTATCCCAGTGGGCAGTAAATCAATGGAGCATACTGAGAAGAGGAGAAGGACACTTGAAATGGAAAAAAAAAAAGTTTTCCAAAGGTATACAATTTGGACATGTTCAACTGCTGGGTATATGTTACCAACACCTCCCTCCCTCCCCCCAGACTTACTTGAAACTCTCACACTCAGCTCTTACGAGTTCTTAATTTATAACTGACTTTTAAATGAGAAGTTTCTCTTGTGGTTTTGGTCTGGGAGTTAATTGTTCATTAAAAAAAGGCAGTGTGGTTTATGCAAACAAAACAGCCTTGCATTACTCTTGGCCTCCTCCTTGAGGGTGGTGTGCACGGCCTGGCAGTGTGGCCAGGTGTGGCCACCGGAGTCCTGTCGGGATGCGGTCACATCCCCCCCCCCCCGCATTTCACTACTCGAGTTCAGTAACAGCACAGATTCCACGTTCCTGTTCCGATACTCTCTGAGAAGTGCCTGATGATGCTGATGTACTTACAGACACAAGAACAATCTTTGCTATTATTGTATAAAGCCATAAATGTACATAAATTCTGTTTAAATGGTTTGGCGTCTTTCTTTCCTAATTGTGCAGAATAAGCTCTTTATTAGTGTTTTGTTGTTGTTTTTTAATGTGTACCTTAAGTGAAGCCTTGTCAGCCACAGTGCCATGGTTTCTTCAAATCTGGTATTTCCTTTGGGGGGCAGGGGTGGGTTGGGGAGGAAACAGTCCATCTGAGAGTGAAGTCCCGAGAGTTGAAGAACAAGTAAAATCCCTGATAAGGAACAACCCGGGAGCCGCATCTTCGGAATGTCTGCGACGACATCCTGTGCGGTAATTCCTAGGCATATTAAATCTCATGTCAGACGGACCATGCTAAAGGGAAAAAACACTTGAAGGGCAAGTGAGGAGGGCACTGAGCACTAGCGGGTGTGCGGGGAGCAGTGGCTTTCCAGGGCCGTGTGTGTCCCTACCTCACACACCTTGCCGAAGGGGGAGGGGGATTGTGTCCTCCTTTAAGTGGCCACAGATTGGAGGTTTATATGTTTTACTTTTCTTTTTTTCAGAAAGTGCCTGAGCAATGAGCCAGGATTAGATTAACATGGTTAAAATGCACTAAAAAAAATTTTTTTAGCATGTATTTATCTTTTGAGAGACAGCATGAGCAGAAGAAAGGCAGAGAGAGAGGGAGTCACAGATTCCGAAGCAGGCATCCAGGCTCTGAGCTGTCAGCAGAGTCTGACACAGGGCTGGAACTCACAAAGCACGAGATCATGACCTGAGCCGAAGTTGGGTGCTCAGCCAACTGAGCCACCCAGGCGCCCCCAAAATGCATTTTCAAACCAGGAAAAGCCTGGTCTCCTTGCTTCTGACTCAGTTACAAGGCAAGTGAATGAATGGGTTAGAGTAGTAACAAGGAAATAGGTTATTCTAATGTTTATCTGTTTAGACACCAGAAGGTCAGTCTAGCTTTTCAGGGTTGGTTTGTTTCCCCTTCCCTCCATCAAATAGAACCCTTTCTTTAAAACACATGATAGCCCAGAGCATAGAGCAGATAAAGAAAGGCATCTTCTCCCAGACCCTGGGGCTCATGCACAGATCACTTTGAAATCTGACCTAGCCCACGTGCAGAAAAATGCCGATTGTACCACCAGGACTCAAGCCGGCAGGCTCCTTTCATAGCCCTCCATACACATACACAGAATCGTATATCTGATGTCACGTATCGGGACCAGTTCCCAAGGTTTAACATCACTTGATAGGAGGAAGCAACTCAGCAGGAAGATTTCGCAGACAGAATCCTGGGCTGGAGCTCAGTGCTTAACGTCAAGGGAGAAACTTCTTTGGTGGCATATAGGTCCTTGCTGTGACCAGGCCGCCGACGCTAGAATCGGGATGTGTACCTAGGATTGTTTCTTGGCCACCGAGCCTGCCACACTGAGGGACTCTGCCCCAGCTCCCGTTTCTTCATGTTTGAGCAGACCCCTAACAGATGCTGGTTAAACGCACACTGGTTGGTGTGGTTAGGTGGGTGGAGTACTGCTCTCAGAGATGTATCGGCACTAAGTGGCAGTCTCTGAGTTAGACGCCATCGCATACACGTTGAACTTTTTATCATCTGTTAGTGCTCATTACAGGCCCGTGAACCTGCAGCTGGGTTGGGCCATGACCTCTAAAAGGGGGTGTAGTCCTAGGTGTCCGTAGGCCAATTTTGCTATTTCATTATTGGTGTAAAAATGACACTGGTGATAACTTCTGTACACAGCCTCGAGGATGTTTTCCGGTTACTTAAACTGGAAAACGAGTGACATTTCTGTGGAATGGAAAGGGAGGGAGGTATGTAAGCTGGTGGGAGTGTAAGAAGGCCAAGGAGTCTCCTTGGTAGCGGGTGATGGATCAGGAAACCAGATGTGAAATGGGGACAGCCGAGGTGTGAGCCGAAGGTGTCTGGATGCTTTGACTAGAGGAACCTACAGAGTGGCACGGACATCCAGAAGTTCAAGAGAACTTTTGTTACTGCAGGTGGCTGGGGGAGGAGGCTTTCTTATGCGGACGCCTGGCTTTAGCAGTATGGCTGTGAGAGGGGGAAGCGCCACGCTGAGAGCATGTGGCTGTTACAGGAAGAAGGAAGGAAAGGAGATCAGGGCCAACTATTCTCAGCTTGACTGGTGGCAGGAAAGTATCTGCTCCCCTACCCCTGCCTCCCAGTCTCCCACGGACTCAAAAGGCTAAATGCAATTTCTTGGCATCAGCACCTTTACCGCGTTGGTGTCTTCGAAAAGTGCAAGAAGTTTGCACTGGAAACCACTGGTGGAAAGCAGGGATTTACCTCCAGGAAGAGAGAGGGCAGCTTTGTGAGGGCTAAGTCACTCATTCTTTCTGTCTCATTCCCTCCGTGAACAACTTTTCAGAATTGCCATGAAACTTCAAAGTGGCAGATGGTAGCCTGGGAGCCGTGTTGGGTTTTTGTACTGCTAGAGTTTCTGCAAACATTCTTGGGACTGTAACCGTAGGGAAATGGCTGCCCCACAGGGATGACCTCAGTTGAGATCGCTGCTTAGAATCGAGCTCCCGGTGGCCCATTTCAAACCCAAGTTTTCTTTCCCTCTGATGTATTGGGACAGACAGGAGGTCCATTCTGCCTTTCAGTGCCTGGTTGCAGAACATGAGCAGAAGTGCCCGTTGCTTGGTTTGTGCTGGTTTCAGGACACTTACGCCTGCAGAATGCGATCTGCTCTGATGTGTGGGCAGCGATTGGCCTGTAGATAAGGAAAGTTGAGGATACCTTCTGCCACCTGCCTTCCAGGTTTGATGCAAGGATTAGAGGATGAGGTAATGTCTGCAGATGGCTTCCTGTGTCCGGGAGAAAGACCTTGTACATGTGAGTTGGTGTCAGTGTAGGTAATAGTAGGCTTTGGGGATTTGTTTCCTTAATGGGGCTTCTGGACAGTCAGCATTTCCTGCAGGATGAGTGGGAGAGCCACTGGGTTCATTTCCATCCTCTCTCTGCATTTTTATTTGCACTCTTCTATCTCTGCAGCAGGGGAGTGTGGACAGTTGGCCAGACCCGTACTTTTTCTTTTCTTGGTAACTCCAGAAGTGCTTAGTAGGTTGTAAACCTATAATGTGGCCAGTACAAACTACCTGTGATCATGGTTTCCCACGAAGTTCTCCATGGACCCATACTGAGAAAATTTAAAGACATTTTAGGCTTCTTGACCTTGACCTCACCCTGGTCGTGTGCTCCTAGTAGACCGTGGAGGCCCCCAACGCCATGTGCCCCTTTTAGGCCATGCTTTTGTGTGCTAGGGGGAAGGGCAGAGAGGAGAAGCCTGATGTTGAGGAGGCCACAGTGATGTGCAGGAGCCTGATCTTCTGGTTCATGAGAATTGATGGTTAAATTTGCCAGAAGTTTGAGAGCCGATTTTAAATACCACCATTGTTCACAATCAGATTAGATAAACTTACTATTGATTCATATTGAGAAAAAGGTAGTAAATGCTCGGAACTCACCACTAACGACTTTTGTCCTAATGTACGACAGTGTACTCTCGTCCGCCCTTGAGGTATTTATGTTACCTGTCTCTGTCTGGTAGGATTATTGTTTAGTGGCCTGCTACTGCTCTGCTGAAGCTGAACACAGTTTCAGTTTAATGAATATAATTTGAATGAGGGCGAGAAAAGGTTTCACGGTAAGTCATATCGGTGAAATTTGCTGAGAAAATAAACTTATTGAGAAAGGAGTCGACCGGGATGGAAGTCCATTCATCAAATCCCGGCCGAGTCGCCACGATATGTTGGCTCCAAGTAAAAGAGTTTGGCAACAGCCAATGAAAGCATTTTGCGAGAATCAATTGGCCTGATAGAACTTAACGGTAGAGAGGATGGTATATTTTATTACGTGTAAATTGAATGCTACACATCCTTCATGGTGGTAAATTCATCATAAACTTATGTCTATCCAGGCATATATTAACTTCTCCAAAGAGCGGGTTAAATATTGACCAGCACACCACTGACAGTGTCATAAAGGCACCAGAGGACCGGAGGTTCGGGTGACCTAGAACAAACGGGTAGAATGGGAATAGGGGAGACGGAGAACAGGAAGTTGTGGTGAGGCCCAGGGTGTGGTCAGCACAGTGGGTGGCTGAGTGGCAGTGAGGTACCGGCCCCAGCAGTGGAAGAGGTCAGGGGAGATAAGGCCTGGTGGTCGTGTGGGGCGTGCACATTAGACTCCGAGCCAACGAGAGGGGCAGCAGCAGGACCTGGGTGCAGTGGCAGTCTCCAATTCAAGGGCCAAAGCATGTAACTTTGGGGAGAAAACGGGAGGCAGGTAACAGCTGGATCAGTGGCTGGGAAGGTACACGATAGAGTGGCTAGATGCCCCAAGCATCAAAAGAGGGTTTTTAAACTTGGAAGAAAAAGATTCTGGAGCTGGAAGTGGAAGGCAGAAGGATTCCCGTTCTGGTTTGAGACCCCTCAAGGGTTGTCACCCAGGGGTCTACTTACTGGAATGAGTGGGGGAAATTCAACGGCCCGAGTGAAGACCCCATCACCATGCCTGGCACACAGAGCTCGCGAAATTGGGGTGACCAAACATTCTGGTTTGCCCAAGACAGGCTTGGGCAACTTGTGCCCAGAGTAGTTGTTAGTGCTGCTCTTATCACTCCGAAGGGTTCAGGTTTGGGCAGTTGATTGTATGTTCACTCCACCAGTGAATAACCGCTGCTTGGTTTTTACTTCCTGGAGCTCTCACTTCACAATGGATGTACCAAGAGACCCCTGTGGGTGAGAGCCCTCAGGGGCCCTGCCCCCGGGAGAGGCTTCCTTGGGCCAGAAGGTCATAGTTTAATCTCAAGCATGTAAGGTCCTTCCCAGCCTTTCTTTCCTTCTCCTGCCTTTCTCCACCAGCCTTTTCACCTGCTGGAAGGTTTGTTAATCGGGAATGTCTTTTTCCTTTCCTTATTAACCAAGGTACAGCTCAAAGCCTTCCCTTCCCTACCCTTCAAGCCCTCCCCACCCTCTCCTCTCAGAGGAGTGACTTGAACAGGTGGGCTAGCTGAGTTTCAGGGCTCCTTTCCCCAATACACACATGTGGCTGTGATGAGCTCTAGCTGAATAATAATAATCCTCAGTAGTCCTCCTGAGGCAGGCCTGTAGCCATCCTACCGACAAGTTCAGCGCCAGGCCTGACTGACTTGGGCCATCACCAAGGTCCCAGTGAGCCTAAAGCAACTGGCCTGCGCACTTGACCACTGGACACAGCCAAAGGCGTTCTTTCATGAGCCAGTCTGCGTCTGCCAACATTCCAACAAATTAAAAGCAGACCCAGAAGCACAAGGTATTTTGACAAGTCTGGAGGTGCTGTTTGCTTTCTTCAACCAAGGGAAGCTCAAAGGCGAGAGACGGGCTATGACCGATGACGAAATGCCTGTAAGAGATGATTGGTTTTCCTCACGGCTAGCAGTCCCCGCAGTTGCAAGACCTTGCCTTTCCATATAGCTTTTCTCTGGGCTCAGGAGACAGACCCAGTTCCGTTTACCACCCACCTCCAAAATTGCCATTGAGAACGTGATGCCAGTTCAAAGAATATCATGTTGAAATTAATTGGACCTCTTCAGATATTTTTCAAACAAAATATTTTGAAAGGAAGGTACTTTTCTCCCTTACAAGACAAAAAGTTTCTCCCACTTCAGTTCACCACACCGAAACAATGACTTGGTAAAAGGGAGACATTTCCTGAAGTCAGGCAATTTTGTTTAGAAATCCTGGTGAAGTTGGGCTAAAACATACCCTGAATAGAAAATGTCATTTTTCCCTGTAAATGTATCTTAGGAGATCTCAAAATGCTTCAAGCCCTATGTGCTATACTTTTAATTAGTGTTCTCTTTAAGGTTCCATTTCCCTTCCGACTTTTTTTTTCTGTCTTAAATAATTGATATTCCATTAAAAGCATGAATAATTTTCAAAACCCTGAATAGGACAGGCTGGAAGCATTTAACAGCTGTATGGAATCTCATGTAACCATCATGTGCCTTTTTTTTTTTGGAAACAACAATTGTCCTTGTCTCTTGTGAGAAAATCACATGATTAAAAAAATAGATGACGAGCAATAATTCTGCTGTCACTTGGTCACTGGCAAGAGTAGGGCTAGGGAGGAAGACATAAGAAAAATGCATTCTTGGATCTTGCAGCCACACCAATCTGCAAACCTTCCTGGAGTAAATAATTTCCTTTGTCATTTCTGGGTAACTAAAAAAAGGCTTCGGAATGTTTCCAGGACTGGGCATTCTGTTGTGTAATACTTTTGGAGTCTGAGTTACCTTCCTTTGCTGAAAGAGTTGGCTCAACACCCAGCCATCTTCCCCCTCCTGGATCTGAGTGTCGGAGAAACGGATCTGAATTGAGTGAATGAAAATTCGGTCTTTATTATGGACAATAATACTCCCTCCAGGGTTAGAATTTCTTAATATAGTTGACAGCAGAAAGAAGTTTGGATCAGCTATGGGTCCCAAAGATGCTGGTTGACCTAAGCGTCTTGAAATGAAGCATGCCTTTGTCTTAATTGTCCCTGCTTGGGAAGGGAGCTGCTGGTGTGCCACTGGAGGGTGAGCTTGCCAACGTGAGTGACAGGGGGAGGTCTTCTGTCATCTTTGAGATTCCAGAGAAAAGAAGTTCCAAATATGAAATGTTTGAACGTAGCAGTGCTAGTCATTGACTGGCACAAAAAAGTGTTGGAATTGAGTATTTCTCTGTGAACTGAGCCAGTGTGTGTGTGTGTGTGTGTGTGTGTGTGTGTGTGTGTGTGTGTGTTTCCAGGACATTTCTAAGACTTGTGGAAGAAAAACTATAATTAAGAAAAGTGGATGGGTTATTAGGAAAGGCTTGTTTTCAGAAGGTTTTGTGAGCTTAGTAGCACTTAGCATTTGTAGTACCTTCCATCCGAGGATCCCCAGCATCTGCCAATGTAGGTTCCTTTGCTTCCCTTTGAATTAAAAAGAGCAGAGGGGCACCTGGCTGGCTCAGTCAGTGGAGTATGCTATTCTTGATCTCGGGGTTGTGAGTCTGAGCCCCACATGGGGAGTAGAGATTACAAATAAAAATAAAAATGGGATACCTGGGCAGCTCAGTCGGTTAAGCCTCCGACTTCAGCTCAGGTCATGATCTGACAGTTCGTGGGTTCGAGCCCCACCTTGGGACCTGTACTGACAGTGCAGAGCCTGCTTGGGATCCTCTCTCTCTCTCTCTCAAAATAAATAAATGAACTTAAGAATAAATAAAAACAATAAAAATAATCTAAAAAAATTTTTTAAAACCAGAGCAAACCCACTGTATATGGAGCCTGGACTAGGGGAAAATGTCCCCCTGGTAGGGGAGTTTTGTTAGTGGAGACCCTGAGGAAACCTGCCGATGTGAGACACAGCATTACTGAGAGGGGGAGCTACTGACTGTGGGCAGCAGGATTATTTGGAAAGATTTGGAGAAGTGCCACTTCTGGGGCTCTTTCCCAGAACTGTGGGCTCAGAATCTGTAGTGGGGGTGTGATGGCCGAGAAATCTGCATTTTAACTATTCCAGGTGATGTTTACAAACAGTGATGTTTGGGAACCACCACCAGTCTATGAAGTTGCTGTAGTATTCATTGGTATTATTGGTATTCATTCATTTTCCATCCGATAAAATTAGTTATATCCCATGTCTCAGGCCCTCTGTAGAGTGCTAGGGAAGCCCTGTGTGGTGAACGGGACAGGGACAGACCCGTCAGCCACCCTCATGAGGCTCAAAGTCTCCTAGTGTCTTCAGCTGCGGAATCAGGTTGACTTTACCAGAAAGACGTCAGGAAGTATTCTTTAAAAATAGGCTACTTGGATCAGAAAAATACTGAGCTGATAACAGACCCTGAAACTAAAATGTCCATCATCCATCAAAGGTTTTATTATCTGCCTAACCTGTGGTGAGTGCTGGGTAAATGGGTTGACCAGACTGGCCCCTGTCCTCTAGTGTTTACGAGTCAAGGCCTGGTTCGGCTTCTCACCAGCATGAGGCTCTATCCCTGAATAACGCTGTAGAGCGGCTTTCAAGCAGCTTGAACCAAGAGACAGACCTGGAGACACAGCCGATTTGATCCAGAGTGACCGCATGGTTGAGCTAAATGCTTCCAGGTCTGAGGAAAATAACCTAGTCCGTGAAGGATCTGTTTTCCATTGAAAATGAGGCTTAAAAAAAAATAAATTAAAAAAAAAAAAATATATATATTGCTGTAGGAGAGAAACAGCTCATCTTGCAAAATCTCTGAAGGAACGTAAGCTGGACCCAGTTGGTGTGGCTAAGATGAGCTTACCATACAGACCACTGTGGCCCAGGCTGGGCCAGCAGCTCCTTGCTCCTGGGCTGGGTCTGCTGCAGCTCCAGGGTAGGGAGCCTCTCTTCCAAAGCCCTGGTGAGGAGCAAGGGCCACAGTGTGAGCAGCCCTGGGGCAGGGTCAGACACCCCATCATGATGATGCACTGACAACTTCATTTGGGTGGTGTCCTCAGGCTGAGCTCTGTTCCATACAAGGGAACATTCCGGATCACTGGAAGCTGCCGCCCGTATGGCTGCCTGGACTTTTTCTAGTTTGTTTGAAGAGTGTCCCCAAAAGTAGGACATAAATCTCCTGTTGCAAAAAGAACCTATCCAGTTCCATTTGACCTTTTCTGATGAGGCAGGGTCATCACAAGCAATACGTGTGATTGAGCCAAGTTGGTGTTCAGAGATGTCCTCAGGACTGTTGACACAGATCTTGGTGTTGGACCCTCCCTCCCTTCACCTCTTTCCCTCTGTCCCTCACTCTCCCCCACTCTTTGTCATGGAAAATTTCCAACGTAAACAAAAGCAGAGAGAATAAAAAGTACAATGGTCCTCCGCGTATGCATCACCTAGGTTGAACAATGATCACCTCATGGCCAGACTTGTTTTCTATATACCCACCCTTAATAACACTGGGTTATTTTGAAGAAAACTCCATAGAGCACATAATTTCACCTGTTTAAAATGTATATATATCTAATTATATAGGGAAGGATTCTTTTAAGTTTTAAAGTATTTTTATTGACCTGTAACTTACATACATTCAGATCGTTCAAACCATTTGGTTTGACAACTTCAGGTCAAGGTACATCACGTTTTTATCTTCCCATCCCTTTGTGCCCCTTCTCAGTCATTTCCCTGCGTTGAGAAGCAACCATTGATCTGATTTTTATTGCTGCTGGTAATTTTTGCCTATTTGAGAATTTCATATAAGTGAGATCATAATTCTGTACTTTGTAGCTCCTGGCTTAGTTCACTTAGTGTATTATTTTTGAGATTCATCCATGTCATTGCTTGTATCAGTAGTTTGGTCCCTTGTATTCTTGATAGTATTTCATTGTATAGATATGCTAATCGGTCGATCCATTCTTCTGTTGTTCTGGGCTGTTTTCAGTTTTTGACTAGTGTGAGTAAAGCTGTGTCTCTAGACATATATTTTTATTTCACTTGAGTAAATACCTAGGACTGGGATTGCAGAGTCATAGGTATGTTTACCTATTTAAGAAAATGCCAATGGTTTTCCGTAGTGGTTGTCCCATGTTACACTTCCACCAGCAATGTCTGAGAGTTCTGATTGTTCCCCATCCTCTCCAAAATTTAGTATTTTTCACCTTTTTCATTTTTTCTTAAAAATTTTTAAATTTATTTTAAATTATTTTTGAGAGAGAGCGCCAGTGTGGGAGGGGCAGAGAGAGAGGGAGACAGAGAATCCCAAGCAGACTCTGTGCTGACAGCACTGAGCCCAGTGTGGGGCTCGAACTCACAGACTGCCAGATCATGACCTGAGCCGAAGTTGGACCCTTAGCCAACTGAGCCACCCAAGCGCTCCTCATCTTTTTTATTTTAACCATTCTGTTGCTTATAGTATAGTGGTATCTCATCATAATTTGAATTTGCATTTCTCTGATGATTAATGATGGTGAACCCTTTTCCTGTGCTTACAGGCCTTTTGTACATCTTTTGTGAAGTGTCTATTCAAGTATTACTCATTTTTTTTTTTGATTGGGTTGTTTGTCTTCTTATTATTGAGTTGTAGGAAGTCTTTATATATGATATATAATATGTGACATATTATATATTATATATTGTGGATACAAGATATAGGTATTTTTCTACTTGTCTATCATCTACTTTTCTATGTTTCCAGATATAGGCGTAGCCCATATTTTCTCTCAACCTGCTACTTATTTTCTTGATGGTGTCTTTTGATAAATAGTACTTTTAAGTCCAGCTTATTAAGTTTTTCCCTTTATGGTTTGTGCCTTCTGTGTCTTCACCGAGAAATTTTTACCCACCCCTGTATTTTCTTATGTTTCCATCTAATAATAGTTTTATTTTTTATCTATAGGACCAAGAGCTAAAATAACCACAACAAAATCATAATGGCAATACCATCATCACACATAAAGAATAAAACAATCATAATATTAAGGACCCAGTCAGCACAATATTAAAATTTTCTCAAGTATTTTCTAACTTCTTATAGTTTTTTAAAATTCGAATGAGAATCCAGATAACATTCACATATTGATATTTTGATATGTCTCTGAGTCTCTCTTAATTTATGTATCTTGCCTTTTTTTTTTTTTTTTTTCACTCTGTTGAAGAAACTGGGTCATTTGTCTTGTAAAGTATCCCATGGTTTGGATTTTGCAGATTGTGTCTTCATGGGATCTTTTAATATATTTCTCATCCCCTGGGTATCCTGAAATTTAGTAGTTAGATCTAGAGTTGTGATCATATTCGGGTTCATTTTTTTGTAAAGAGGGCATCATAGTATTCTGTGAATATATAGGGTGGGAAGTACATGATGTTTGTTGTATCTCTTCTCTATGGTGTTAGCAGCCACTGATCATTATTGTTATCATGCTTATTTCATTAGGGTTATAAAAATGGTGAAATTGTATCATCTCCTTTAAATACATTAGTTGAAAATAATGAAGAGACCAACTATGAAGGGAAACAATTATGTGGGTGCCCAATGGACTTTACCTGGAACAATCCCAGGGATGTTGATGGTTTTCGCAGGCCACTAACCTACTTTGTATCACCCGTTTTCAGTTTTCCCCATAGCATTAGAGTGAAGCTGTTCCTTATTAATATTTACAGCAATAGCAGTAATAATCACTCTCTGCTGAGCACTTTTGGGGGCAGGTTCTAACTTAAGTACTCAATGTGCGTCGCTCATCAGATACTCCAAGGTAGAAATGATTACTCAGATCCTCCTAGCTTCTACCATAAAATAATAGATTTATCTAATGACCTCTGATCTTCCATGTGGGTTTCTTGTAGGCCATTGCTTTCACTATGGATATGTGGAAGGCTTTCCTCCTCCTTTAACTTTTTAGGTTTGAAAAGATTGGTACCATGAGATGCCTTTCCCAGTGTGAAAAAAATAAGAATTCAGGATAAACACTCCTATAATAGGATGTTGACTATTCCCATTAAAGGTGAAAGAGAAGGACTGCGGCTCCTGCATGAGTAATCCCGACTCTGGCTACGTACTGACTCCAGCCCGAAATTTAACTAAATCATCTGACCCTTACAAAGGCTCCATTTCCTCCTTGGTAGAATGGGAAAAATAATACCGGATTATGACTTGTTGCCAAAGAGGTGTTTCCCACTACAGACCAAATGGAGACAGCTTGGGTGGATGGTGGGGTTTGTAACTGCTTCCAAATAAACATAGAAGAGCACTATCCCAGAGAACACACCCTCCCTGGTGAGAGTCCCCATTTTTCCTTCTTCATAGCTTTGTGTCTTTCAAAAGGAAATGACCTAAGGGACTAGATGTCTGAAGGAAATTATTAAACAAAATACTTAAAATTGGCTTTGACTTGAAAGAAGAAAGTGTTTAAGATTTGAAAGACTAATGAGCCATGCTGCATAGCAGTCCCTTTTGGAGGGACACGCACCATTCAGCTGGTTCATAGGCAGGGGTTTGCGCTCTTTCTTGATCGGAGGAGGGGGTTGGTCTTCGTGTAGGGCTGCCTGTGCCTCCTTCTGTTTCCTGGCCCTTGATGCCCTTCCATAAACATACCCAGAGGTTCCTGTCCTTTTGCACATTAACTCAGTTATAAAACAATCTGCTTTTCCTCAAAACCTCACCAAGGATTGCTGTGGGCTTTCCTGAAGACACACACATATATTTTTTTTTAATTTTATTTATCTTTTAAAATTTACATCCAAATTAGTTAGCATATAGTGCAACAATGATTTCGGGAGTAGATTCCTTAGTGCCCCGTACCCATTTAGCCCATCCCCCCTCCCACAACCCCTCTAGTAACCCTCAGTTTGTTCTCCATATTTATGAGACTCTTCTGTTTTGTCCCCCTCCCTGTTTTTATATTCTTTTTGTTTCCCTTCCCTTATGTTCATCTGTTTGAAGACACACACATATTTAATAAAAGCTTCCCAGTCCCTGTTGTTTTAAGCTAGGGATTCTGTTTCCCATAGAATGGTTGTGCATCCTGGTTTTCTCAGGACAGCCTCAACATACACTTGTCGCCCTATGGTAGTTACTAACAGGATCCTCTTTGACTTTCAAACGTGTGCTGGTTTGGATGTGTCATGTGGTCGCCCTACCGATACACGATAACTCACCCATTACTTTTCTTCAGGCTCAGGTATGAAGCAGTGGACATGAGCAAAAGTCCTCTTGGCTCCTTCTGGATAAAAGAATCAGGAGGATTCCTGATTCTTTCGTGATTTCCTGATTCTGATTTCGTGACTGTTCCCCCGATACACTCAATAAGATGGAGAGTGCCTCCCCCACCCCACCATTCTTTCCCAGCCTTGCTACTTTTGATAACTGTTTTTCATCTGAAGCCACTCCAAGTTTACTAATGGGCAGCTCATTCCAAGACAGCTTCCCAAGTACATGGCAACCAACATGTTTCATGTTAGCCTGCCCACACGGATCTGAGCTGCAGTCTTGCCAAGTGAGGCCCGGTGCTCATGACTGGGTATCACGCTCCAGAAGTTTTGGTCTGGTGACGGAGAGTGATATTAAGAGTGTGTGAGAAAAATATTAAGAGGTGGCTGTTCACTTCAGACAGCTATCTCAGTGTATGATAATAGACCAGCACCGTCCAGGCCAGAGGAGAGACGAGGGAAATTCAGCTTGATCTGAAACACAAACACACAAATCGAAACATAATTAGCCTGTGTCAGAAGTGGTGACGGGACATAGCTTAAATGACCAAGCATTTTGCCTAATAGTGGCTGTAGACTCACGTAAGGAAAAGCAGATTAAAGTTGAGTTCCTAGGGGCACCTGGGTGGCTCAGTCGGTCAAGCCTCCAACTTCAGCTCACATCATGATCTCCTGGCTCGTGATTCGAGCCCCGCATCAGGCTCTGTGCTGACACCTCGGAGCCTGGAGCCTGCTTTGGATTCTGTGTCTCCCTCTCTCTCTGCTCCTCTCCTGCTCGTGCTCTGTCTCTCTCACTTTCTTTCTCTCTCTCAAGAATAAATAAACATTAAAAAAGTTAAAAAAAATTAAAGTTGAGTTCCTTAGTGAGTTCAACTTAGCTACCTCTTTGGGATATACACAGAAATCATGAATTACACGCTGGTCATTATTCATGCATACATTCTTCTAACAATAATAGATCTGAAAGCATTTTAAAAACAAATGTGTAAAAATATCAAGTAGTATTGTCGAGAATCTACTATATTTGTGACATTGTGTTGAGGGCTGTGGGAACAAAAAACCAGTAAGACATGATTCTTCAAAAGCTTATAATTTAGCAAAGCAAATCATCGCAACGAAAATGCCTGTTCTAGCCAAAGCTAGAACAATTTGAGCAACAAAATAATGGTAGTATTTATATTTACTATAATTTGTATAATTTAATATAATTTCTGTATAATACTTTATACATAATTTATAATGATAGAAGACTATAATTATATATTCTGTGATGTAAAACATAATATAATTATTTCAGAATTAATTTTATTTATTTTTAAACAATTTTTTTAGCGTTTATTTATTTATTTATTTTTTTTGTTTTGTTTTGTTTTTTGTTTTTTTTTTGCATTTATTTATTTTTTGAGAGACAGAGAGAGACAGAGCATGAGCGGGGGAGGGGCAGAGAGAGAGGGAGACACAGAATCCGAAGCAGGCTCCAGGCTCCGAGCCGTCAGCCCAGAGCCCGACGCGAGGCTCAAACTCACGAGCTGCGAGATCATGACCTGAGCTGAAGTCGGACGCTCAACTGACTGAGCCACCCAGGTGCCCCAAGTTTTATTTATTTTTAAATGTTTATTTACTTTGTGCATGAGAGAGAGAGAGAGAGAGAGAGCAAGCAGGAGAGGGGCAGAGAGAGAGGGAGAGAGAGAATTCCAAGCAGGTTCCATGCTGTCAGCACAGAGCCCGATGTGGGGCTCGAACTCATGAGCTGTGAGATCATGACCTGAGCTGAAATCAAGAGTCAGATGCTTAACCTGCTGAGCTACCCAGCCACCCCTAATATGAATTTTTAAATAAAATAAATATTCTGAGAAGTGTAAATGACTGAAATAAATGAATATGTGAGAAGGAGAGACAAGTTTTCTTTTCAGAAAAGTTCTAGTGAATAAATATAGAAGAAATGAGGGAAGTAAAGGAACATCATAGTGATAATTGTTGCAGGAAGATCCACTGATGAATGGTAAATTAGAGGGCACAAGTTTAAGGAAAAACAGAATGTCTGCAGAGCCTCAAAGTATCTGCCCCAAGTATTTTCTAACTATGGAGGGGGAACATAACGAGATTATAGTGGAGAATCCTGGTGGATGCCACCGTAGCCAAGCGATCAAGGTTAACATCAACAGTAATAAGACCCGTGGACATCAGCGTTTGCTGACATGATATCCTGAGAAGGGCACATCCTGTCTGTGGTGTTCTTGCTGAGAACGAGCGACCTCAGTCTTGTGGCGAGAAGACATCAGACCGACCCAGGTTAAGAGACGTTTTATAAAATACTTGACCAGTACGACTCCCAAAGCGTCAACTCACATCACAGATCGGAGGACAGTAAGGAGACTTTGATGACTAAATGCACTAGAGGACCCTGGATTGGGTCTCATCATAGAGAAAAAGGACATTGGTGGAAAGAGGCACCAAAATTAAAGCCTGTGGGTTAGGTAATAGGACTGTACCAGTGTTAACTTCCTGGTTTTGATTATTGTACTGTAGCTACATAAGGTGTTAACGTTGGGGGAAGTTGGATAAAGTGTGTACAAAAACTCTTTGTGTTACCAGCACAGCTCTTCTGTATGTCTACAATTATCTCAAAAAAGAAAGATTTCGAAAGTATATGCGTGTAATAGCTGAGGGTCAAAAGTAAATGCCATGAGTTTGGAAGTAAAGTTGGTTCCTAGTGTATCCCCCCTGGGGCGCCAGGATGGAATGAACTACCCCTGGGGTGTGAGGTGTGCCCCTGGACTGGAGGGTGAGGACGGGGAATTAGGGGGGGCCTTCTCAGGCAGGGGAGCGTTCGGCTGGGCCGCAAAGCCTGGGGGGAGAATTGTGATATGCAGGTTTGGACAGGGTGGGTGAGGCTTTTAAGGTGGATGGTCTTTTAAAGGTCTGGACCAAAGCACAGTGGCGCGAAGGGGCAGGAAAAGAGTGAGCGTCGGAAGGTTGGGTTGGACCTCAGCAGCCTCAAAGAAGGATGGCAGTGGCCAGGCCCCTCAGTGCGGCAGGAGTGTGGGGAGCTGGAAGCCAGACTGACGTCACCGAGAACACGGCTTAGCTGTGCACCGGGGCGGCTCACCCCCTGACGGAATCCGGGACACCGGCTGAACCTACCCCATTGCCTCAAGAGCGGCTCAAGGCGTGTGAGAACAAATGGCGCGTTTTAGTTTTCTGAAGGTGATTCAATTTGAGAGAGAGCCAGAGCGAGAGGGAGGCAGAGAGAGGGGGAGGGAATCTCAAGCTGGCTCCGCGCTGTTGGCACGGCTTCCGGTGCTGGGCTCGATATCCGGAACCACGAGGTCATGACCTGAGCTGAACTCGAGAGTCGGGGCTCAACCGACTGAGCCACTCAGGCGCCCCAACACCTGGTGTCTTTTAAAGGCGTCTGTGGAGGTCGAGGCCTCAGTAAGGGAACGGATGACTGGGAGGCCAGCGTGTGCAGAGACACGGGGGAGGGTTCCCATCCCGCAGGGGTGTTCATTCTGTGAACACTGTGGTCACAGGGCTGTCGTGTGGACTGTGCGTCCTGCAGTGCAAGGAGAGTCCTGCTGTGATGTGAAACCTCACCTGCTCAGAATGAAAACCAGCGCCTCGTCAGACTCTCCCACCTTCTGGGATCCAGCTCATTGGCGTCACGGGATCACTGGGCCCCGGGTGCCAGGGAAGCTTCTGTGGGTTCGCTGGACGTCTGGAGTGCCCTGCAGGGTTGTGTGGTGCTTGGCCCAACTCCTGTCCCTCCCGGTGGAAATGCTGGCTCTGGAGCTTCCCCCAGGTGTGTGTAAAGGCATGAATGCTCCTCCTCAGAAATGTGCTGGGTTCTTATGTCATGGCTAGACAGCCCCCGCTGGGCCTATTTGCTGTCCCTCTTTCCCCTTGCCCCCAAGTGGCATCAGGACATCTGGGGAACTTCTGACTCATGTTAGCAAGTGACTGTGGCCTTTCTGCCGAGAGGCTCTGTCCCAAGGGAAGAGGCAAGGGCAGCCCGGGAAGGTGCCTGCAGTCACATGGCTCCCTGGGATGACAGGCCCAAATGGGACTTTATGGCCAGGCGTGATGGAAACCGTAGCCCGTGATTTGGGGGAGCAGGGCAGTGCTGGCTGGGGGGATATTTGGCTCTGCTGATGTTTGAAAAGTCTGACGGCAGCTATAAAGTGTAGCAACTGTGATGTATATCAGGTACTGCAGGACTTTTGGACCCGGAGTCTTGAGACTACGGCGGCTTTAAGGAATTCAAGCAATGACACGCCGCTCTCACCGGTCTGCATATGCGGTTCTGGAAACTCTGCTAAGAGAGAGCAGCCCTTCCATTAATTAATTTTCTGAAGAAACGGACTTGAAATGTATTGCCGTATTTTTTCTCCCAGGAGTTGATCCCTAGATGCCAAATGAATTTCCCCTGGATCTTCGGGGGGCGAGGGACGGGTGTTTTCACTTGCTGGCCTCTTGCGCGGTGCAGCTGGGTCCTGCGTGGAGAGCTGGTAGCAAAACTAGAGGGGTGGGGCGGGGGGGGGGGGTGGTGGTGAGCCAGGCCCCGCTACCCCTTCCTCTGTGTAACCCTGATAGGCATTCATGAGGTCAGAGGGGTTAGTGGACCCTTGAGACATCGTGTCCCACAGGCAGGCAGTCTCTGGGCCTCTCTGCGTCCAGGGCGGGGCGCTGAGTGAGACGGGAGAGAGGAACGGTTCGATGATGTTCTCAGTGTTGTGTCAACTCCTGGCTCTTTCGCCGAACTTACGCAACCTCGGGCAGGCGCCTTCGCCGAGCTGAGCCCTTCTTTCCTCCCTGACGAAATAGGATAATAATGAATGCCTTCTTTTGGGGGTTGTCGCCAGGCTTAAAAACCACAGTGCCTGTAAGCTCCCTGCCCCGTGCCGGGCACGGAGGACAGCCACCTTCTCATTGAGGGGGGTGCTCCTTTGCAGAGGAGGAGGCCAAGGAGGCAGAGAAGGGCCGTGTGACTCCCCGGCCAGCGCACCCTCTCCATCGCCAGGCCTGCTCTGAAGCCTGATGGTTAGCACTGTGGACTCTGAAGGCCGAAGGGGCGGGCGGTATGTGCTCCGACAGACCGCGGCTGGCTTTTGAAGCCCTTTTAAACAGCTTTGCCACTGCAGAATCATCCCTGGAAAAATCTGTTCATCAGACATGTGCCCTGCCAGGTCATCCAGCAGCCCAAGTGCTTTATTTTCAAGTTTTCTTTCTTTCTTTTTTTTTTTTTTTTTTTTGCCAGTGAGACAGGCTGCAAGGCCTATCTCCAGTTCAATCCCTGCAAGTCTCTGTGTCAGGAACAATCATGGTGACTGGTTTTGGTTAAAATGTCTTCTGTGCCAGGCACAGTGCTAAAAGCATTACCTGCATTATCTCATTTAACCCCTGCATCAATCCTGAGAGGAAGGTGTTTTTTGTTTCTATTTCCCTGACGTGGAGTCTGAGGATTAGGAAAGGTTAAGAATCGACTCCAGCTTGTTGAACAGAGCCGGTTTAACTACGAAGGCCGTGTTCTTTAACCACCGTACCGTGTTGCCTAACTCAAATGAATCCCCAGGAAACGTTAGAGGTTTTCCTAAGCCTAGTGTCAAGGGCAAGTGACTGGGTGCTCACGTTCAGATACGGAAAAGCACATTATGCACCTGACAGGTGTAACCCAACCCAGGCCATGGTTCACACAGCTCCTGGCCGGTGCAGATGACTTAACATACTAACAGTGTTATACATAGAACGGCGTCGCCTGATGTTTTTCCTGGACTGATGATTCTGGAACAGAGAATCCAGGATTCAGGGGGAAAAGGGCGTTGGAACAGAACTAACCATAAACCAATAAGCAGCCATTATGCAGAGGTATGGTGAGAGCTTTGGACTTGGCGGGGCTAGTTGACCAAATTTTGCAGGGAAAGCGCACCTCTACTCAGAATCTTCCTGCTGTAACGTTATTCACGGATGTGTATGCTCTGACTTTCCCGAAACAATGTAAAATATTTACTCTAAGAAGAAGTCATTTAATGGGACTGAGGATCTCACTTCACCAGTTAGACTATAGTAAACGATAGGACATCTGTGCACTGGGAGGTGCGTAACCCACGACTAAAACATGATCACATCATTGCTCAGAAGTTCAGCTCTCAACATGGGGTCAAACCCATCTATTGGTGGTTGCTTTCCATTTTTGTTGTGACATCCCTGGGGTGGGAGGCAGCTGCCCCACACTTTATACAGTTTGGAAGATATGGGACCTGAGTTATAGTATTATTATTCATATGCCAGCACTTGCCACAGGCATTTGCATTAATATCAAAGGTGGAGAGATAAGAAGGAAATAATTAAGGGATACAGAACGGATTCATTAAAATCCTCTCTTTCTCACTGTTTGGTTTTGTTTGTCAAATCATCCATGTATATCTCACTCTTTTTATCATAGAACATTTCTACCAGGCACAAATGTAGACTAGTATAATGGCCCCATGTGCATATGGCCTAGCCGTGACACCTACAGCCCTCATTCACACCACACCGGGGTATTCTGAAGCACATGTTTCCAGTTGTCTGTAAATACTTCAGTATTAATCTCTAAAATGTAAGGACTCTTTTTTAAAAAAACTGCAATCTGATTATCATGCCTTAAAAAATCAACAATGATTGTTTATTATCCATTAGTGTTCTTATTTCTCTGACCATCTGACACACTGTTTTTTCAGTTTTGTTGGGGTATGATTTACAAACTATAAACTTCTCCTATTGTAAAGATACAATTTGATTGTTAGTAAATTTAGACAGTTGTGCAAACATCCACACAGTCCAGTCTTAAAACACTTACACATTTTTGATGGTTTGTTTGAACCAGAATTTTATTAGGGCTCATATGTTGTGATTGGTTGATGTGTTTCAAAAAAAATTTTTTTTAATGTTTATTTATTTTTGACAGAGAGAGAGACAGAGCATGAGCGGGGGAGGGGCAGAGAGAGGGAAACACAGAATCCAAAGCAGGCTCCAGGCTCTGAGCTGTCACAGAGCCCGACATGGGGCTCGAACTCAGGAACCATTGAGATCATGACCTGAGAAAAGTTGGATGCTTAACCGACTGAGCCACCCAGGTGTCCCTATTCATTTATTTAATGCTATTTATGTATTTATTTATTTATTTATCTTCTTAATTTTATTATTTTTTAAAATTTACATCCAAATTAGTTAGCATATAGTGCAACAATGATTTCGGGAGTAGATTCCTTAGTGCCCCTTACCCATTTTGCCCATCCCCCCTCCCACAACCCCTCCAGTAACCCTCTGTTTGTTCTCCATATTTATGAGTCTCTTCTGTTTTGTCCCCCTCCCTGTTTTTATATTATTTTTGGTTTCCCTTCCCTTATGTTCATCTGTTTTGTCTCTTAAAGTCCTCATATGAGTGAAGTCATATGATTTTTGTCTTTCTCTGACTAATTTCCCTTAGCATAATACCCTCCAGTTCCATCCACGTAGTTGCAAATGGCAAGATTTCATTCTTTTTGATGGCCGAGTAATACTCCATTGTATATATACCACATCTTCTTTATCCATTCGTCCATTGATGGACATTTGGGCTCTTTCCATACTTTGGCTATTGTTGACAGTGCTGCTATAAGCATGGGGGTGCATATGTCTCTTCGAAACAGCACACCTGTATCCCTTGGATAAATGCCTAGTAGTGCAATTGCTGAGTCGTAGGGTAGTTCTATTTTTAGTTTTTTTGAGGAACCTCCATACTGTTTTCCAGAGTGGCTGCACCGGCTTACATTCCCATCAGCAACACAAAAGAGATCCTCTTTCTCCGCATCCTCGCCAACATCTGTTGTTGCCTGAGTTATTAATGTTAGCCATTCTGACAAGTATGAGGTGATATCTCATTGTGATTTTGATTTGTATTTCCCTGATGATGAGTGATGTTGAGCATTTTTTCATGTGTCAGTTGGCCATCTGGATGTCTTCTTTGGAGAAGGGTCTATTCGTGTCTTTTGCCCAGTTCTTCACTGGATTATTTGTTGAGTTTGATAAGTTCTTTGTAGATTTTGGATCCTAACCCTTTATCTGCTATGTCATTTGCAAATATCTTCTCCCATTCTGTTGGTTGCCTTTTAGTTTTGCTGATTGTTTTCTCTGCTGGGCAAAAGCTTTTTATTTTGATGAGGTCCCAGTCGGTCATTTTTGCTCTTGTTTCCCTTGCCTCAGGAGACATGTTGAGTAAGAAGTTGCTGCGGCCAAGATCAAAGAGGTTTTTGCCTGCTTTCTCCTGAAGGATTTTGATGGCTTCCTGTCTTACATTGAGGTCTTTCATCCACTTTGAGTTTATTTTTGTGTATGGCGTAACAAAGTGGTCCAGGTTCATTCTTCTGCATGTCACTGTCCAGTTTTCCCAACACTACGTGCTGAAGAGACTGTCTTTATTCCATTGGATATTCTTTCCTGCTTTGTCAAAGATTAGTTGGCCATACGTTTGTGGGTCCATTTCCGGGTTCTCTATTCTGTTCCATTGATCTGAGTGTCTGTTCTTGTGCCAGTACCATACTGTCTTGATGATTACAACTTTGTCGTATAGCTTGAAGTCTGGGATTGTGATGGCCTCCTGTTTTGGTTTTCTTTTTCAAAGATTGCTTTGGCTATTCGGAGTCTTTTCTGGTTCCATACAAATTTTAGGATTGTTTGTTCTAGCTCTGTGAAGAATGCTGGTGTTACTTTGATAGGGATTGCATTGAATATGTAGATTGCTTTGGGTAGTATCGATATTTTAACAATATTTGCTCTTCCTATCCAGGAGCATGGAATCTTTTTCCATTTTTTTGTGTCTTCTTCAATTTCTTTCATAAGCTTTCTATAGTTTTCAGTGTATAGATTTTTCACCTCTTTGGTTAGATTTATTCTTAGGTATTTTATGAGTTTTTGTGCAACTGTAAATGGGATCGATTCCTTGATTTCTCTTTCTGTCGCTTCATTGTTGATGTACAGGAATGCAACCGATTTCTGTGCGTTGATTTTATAGCCTGCAACTTTGCTGAATTCATGAATCAATTGTAGCAGTTTTTTGGTGGAATCTCTTGTGTTTTCCATATAGAGTATCATGTCATCTGCGAAGAGTGAGAGTTTGACCTCCTCCTGGCCGATTTGGATGCCTTTTATTTCTTTGTGTTGTCTGATTGCTGAGGCTAAGACTTCCAATACTATGTTGAATAACAGTGGTGAGAGTGGACATCCCTGTCTTGTTCCTGACCTTAGGGGGAAAGTTCTCAGTTTTTCCCCATTGATGATGATATTAGCATTGGGTTGTTCATATATGGCTTTTATGATCTCGAGGTATGCTCCTTCTATCCCTACTTTCTTGAGGGTTTTTATCAAGAAAGGATGCTGTATTTTGTCAAATGCTTTCTCCTCATGTATTGAAAAGATCATGTGGTTCTTTTCCTTTCTTTTATTGATGTGATGTATCACATTGATTGTTTTGCAGATATTGAACCAGCCCTGCATCCCAGGTATAAATCCCACTTGGTTGTGGCGAATAATTTTTTTAATGTATTGTTGGATCCAGTTGGCTATCATTTTGAGGATTTTTGCATCCATGTTCATCAGGGAAATTGGTCTATAGTTCTTCTTTTTAGTGGGGTCTCTGTCTGGTTTTGGAATCAAGGTCATGCTGGCTTCATAGAAAGAGTTTGGAAGTTTTCCTTCCATTTCTATTTTTTGGAACAGCTTCAAGAGCATAGGTGTTAACTCTTCCTTAAATGTTTGGTAGAATTCCCCTGGAAAGCCATCTCACTCTGGACTCTTGTTTTTTGGCAGATTTTTGATTACTAATTTGATTTCCTTAGTGGTTATGGGTCTGTTCAAATTTTTTATTTCTTCCTGTTACAGTTTTGGTAGTATATATGTTTGTAGGAATTTGTCCATTTCTTCCAGATTGCCCATTTTATTGGCATATAATTGCTCATAATATTCTTTTATTATTGTTTCTATTTCTGCAGTGTTGGTTGTGATCTCTCCTCTTTCATTGTTGATTTTATTTATTTGGGTCCTTTCCTTTTTCTTTTTGATCAGACTGGCTAGTGGTTTATCAATTTTGTTAATTTCAAAGAACCAGCTTCTGGTTTCATTGATCTGTTGTACTGTTTTTTTGGTTTCGATAGCATTAATTTCTGCTCTAATCTTTATTATTTCCTGTCTTCTGCTGGTTTTGGGTTTTATTTGCTGTTCTTTTTCCAGTTCCTTAAGGCGTAAGGTTAGGTTGTGTATCTGAGATCTTTCTTCCTTCTTTAGGAAGGCTTGGATTGCTATATACTTTCTTCTTATGACCACCTTTGCTACGTCCCAGAGGTTTTGGGTTGTGGTGTTATCATTTTCATTGACTTCCATATACTTTTTAATTTCCTCTTTAACTGCTTGGTTAGCCCATTCATTCTTTAGTAGGATGTTCTTCAGTCTCCAAGTATTTGTTACCTTTCTGATTTTTTTCTTGTGGCTGATTTTGAGTTTCATAGCATTCAGAAAATATTAATGATTTTTATTTATTTTTGAGAGAGACAGTAAAAGTGGAGGAGAGGCAGAGAGAGGAGGACAGGAGATCTGAAGCAGGGTCCTTGCCGACAGCAGAGAGCTCAATGTGGGGCTCAAACTCACAAACCTGGAGATCATGACCTGAGCCAAATTTGGACACTCAACGGACTGAGCCCCGCAGGTGCCCCAGATTCCAATTCTTTTTTAGCAAAGTTATATTATAGATGGTGTACTGTACTTCCAATGGGATGCCATGGTGTGTGATTATCTTTTTTCTTGACTTTAGCAACCCTTGATAATTATTGCCTAATTCCATTATTTCATTATTACTGCAAAATGGTGGTTTTATAATTTCCTTTTCCTTCTTTCTTTATTGCCTGGAATGCTTCTGTAAGAGAAACTTGTCCTCTTAAACCATTTGGTATCGTAAGTTTGAATTTGAACGTGAAAGCAGCATAAATGCTTATTTACCATTTTTCAAAGTAAGAGGTTGATTCACCAGCATCCTCCAGAGCAAGCATTGGGTTTTGTTTTGCTTCTTAGTGTCATTATAAAGTCAGATTCAGAAGTACTCAAAGTGTTTCAGTGTATGGTGGATATGGTCTTCTTGGATATTTGGTTATTCCATTTGGCCAGTTGGAATTTAATCAACTTGGCACTTTTATCCTTTTGGACACAACTCTAGTAGTTTTTGGTAGCTTCTTTTTTTGTGGTATGACAAAAATTTGGGGGGCTTAGCTGGTACATTTTGTGCCACAGATCTGGAATCAGTCATTTCTTTAAAGAGTATGTATTCTTTAAAGTAGAAAATGTTTTTATATTCAGAGATCATAGTCTGGGCTCTAGGAGGCTCATTACTACAGTATAGGTTATTTTTCACTAGGATTTTTAATGGACAAAGGTAGAAAAAAAATGTTTGAGATCATTCATTCATACTGTTAATTCCAATTCAAACTCAGGACCACAACGTTTTTAATTTAATATAATTGATTGTACATTTGTATCTCCTTCCTCCACACTGAAAATTCCCATTTTCAAAATATAGCTGGCCCCCAAAAAACACAGGTTTGAGCTACATAAGCACATTTATACGTAGCTTTTTTTGGATATAGTATGGTATTGAAAATGTATTTTCTTTTCTTATGCTTTTCTTAATAACATTTTCTTTTCTCTAGATCTTTATTGTAGGAATACAGCAGATAATATATATAAATATACAAAATATGTGATAATGTTCATGTTATTGGTAACACTTGCAGTCAACAGTAGGCTATTAGTGTTAAATTTTGGGGGAGTCAGAGTTTGGGGGGATTTTTGATTCTTTATACACTCAGAACCCCTACCCCTATCCCCAGCATTGTTACAGGGTCAACTATACCCAAATATAATCACTTATCAGCCCAAATTACAGTCTTAGAACTATACCAACACTATGCTTACTAAAAAGTTTAAGCTTTTTTTTTTTTTTTAAACTTACCTACTTATTTAAGTAATCTTTACACTCACCATGGGGCTTGAACTCATGACCATGAGATCAAGAGTTTCATACTCTTCTGATAGAGCCAGCCAGGTGCCCCAAGAATTTAAGCTTTTTAAAATTATTTGTTTGTTTTCCTTTTCAGTGACATGCTACTAAGGAATGAAGAGTAATTATCACTAAAGTTTTAATTTTTTAAATGTTTATTTATTATATTTGAGAGAGAGAGAGAGAGAGAGAGAGAGAGAGAGAGACAGAGCACAAGTGGAGAAGGTGCAGAGAGAGAGGAAGACACAGAATCCGAAACAGGTTCCAGGCTCTGAGCTGTCAACACACAGTTCCACGCAGGGCTCAAACCCATGAGCTGCGAGATCATGACCCGAGCCGAAGTCGGACGCTCAACTGAGTGAGCCACCCAGGTGCCCCAAATAATATCACTGAGTTTTAAAGTCATTTGGAAATAATCTCTTTGTGTGAGTACTCCACTAAAGCATACAAATTTGGGTTTATTTGCTTTTATTAAAATTCCATTTTTAGGAAGTATTTTTTTAACAGATTTACTGAGATATAATTTACATATCATAAGTCCATTCATGTTAAATGTACAATTACATGATGTTTAGTAAATATATAGAATTGCACAACCATCACCAAGATACAATTTTGAAATTTTTTACCACTTTCAGAAGATTCTTTTATTAGTTTGCATTCAATCCCCAGACCCAAACAAACATGATTTTGCTTTCTGGCTTATTTATAGATTGCCCTTACCTGGACATTTTATATGAATGGAGTTATCAGTAGGTAGTTTTCTGCATCTTGCTCCTTTCACATAGCATAATGTTTTTGAGGTTTATCCCTGTCGCGGCACCTCCCAGCAGTCTGTTTCTTTTTACTGCTGAATAGTGTTCCATTACGCAGATATAACATAATTTTGTGTATCTTTTGCCAGCTTATCGACATTTGGGTTATTTTCAAATGTTGGCCATTATGAATAATGCTGCTATGAATATTCTCATACACATATTTCTATGAACATATGTTTTAATTTCTCTTGGTCAGACACCTAGGTATGAATTGGCTAGGTCACCTGATAAGTTAATATTCAACATTTGAAGCAACCGTTTTATGAAGTTGTCCAGGGGCTCCTGGGCGGCTCAGTCGGTTAAGCATCCGACTTTGGCCCAGGTCATGATTTCACAGTTCATGGGTTTGAGCCCCACATCAGGCTCTGTGCTGATGGCTCAGAGCCTGCAGCCTGCTTCGGATTCTGTGTCTCCCTCTTTCTCTGTCCCTCCCCCACTCATGCTCACATGTACTCTCTCTCTCCTTCAAAAATAAACGTTAAAAAAAAAATGAAAGCTGTCCAACTGTTTTTCAAAATGATTGTATCATTTCATACTCCGACTAGCCACGTATCTGGGTTCCAGTTTCTCCACACACTTACCAACATTTACTTTGCCGTGTTCCGATCTGACTCTTTGATTATAGCCATTGTAGTGGGCGTCAGGTGTTTTCTCATTTGGGCTTTAATTTGCATTGCTCTAGTGTTGAACATCTTTTCAAGTGCTTAGGGGCCATTTGCATATTTTCTTTGGCAAAATGTCTATTTAAATCTTTTGTCTCATTTTAGATATTGGGTTTTCATCTTCTTGTGATTGAGTTCTGTAAGTTCTTTATATGTTCTAGATACAAATCCTTTATCAGATATATGACTTACAAATATTTTCTCCCATACTGGGGCTTATCTTCTCTTTTCCTTAATGGTGTCTTTTGAGGTGCAAAAGGTTTTAATTTTGGTGAAGTCTAATTTAATAGTTCTTTTATGGATCATATTTTTGGGGTGATTTCCCAATTTTTCCCTACCCCAGTGTCATGTAGATTTTCTTTTATGCTTCCTTCCAGAAGTTTTAAAATTTTAGCTTTCATATTTAGGTCTTGGATCCATTTTTACTTAATTTTTGTGTATGGTGCGAAGTAAGGGTTTTTTTTTTAAGCATTATTTTATTTTTCCTCTTTTTTAAAGTTAAATTTTAGTTAGTTAACATACAGTGCAACATTGGTTTCAGGAGTAGAATTCAGTGATTCATCACTCACATACAACACTCATTGTTCATCATAAGTGCCCTCCTTAGTACCCATCACCCACCTAGACTATCTCCCACCCACCTCCCTCTATCAACCCATAGTTTGTTCTTTATCATTAAGAGTTTTTTTGTGGTTTGTTTCCCTCTATTCTCTCACCCCCTTCCCATATGTTCATCTGTTTTGTTTCTTAAATTTCACACGAGTGAAATCATATGGTATTTGTCTTTCTCTGATTGACTTATTTCACTTAGCATAATAGATTCTAGCTCCATCCACATCACTGCAAATGTCAAGGTTTCATTCTTTTGGATGGATGGATAATATTCCATTGTATATGTATGCCAAATCTTCTTTACCCATTCATCAGTTGATGGACATTTGGGCTATCTCCATAGTTTGGCTATTGTTATAAACATTGGGGTGCATGCACCCCTTTGAATCTGTATTTTTGCATCCGTTGGGTAAATACCTAATAGCGCAATTGCTGGATCATAGGGTAGTTCTATTTTTAGTTTCTTGAGGAAACCGTTCTCAAGTTCTCCTATACTGTTCTCCAGAGTGGCTGTAACAGTTTGCATTCCCACCAACAGTGCATGGGTGTTCCCCTTTCTCTGCATCCTTGCCAACATGTTTCCTGAGTTGTTAATTTTAGCCATTGTGACAGGTGTGAGTTGGTATCTCATTGTGGTTTTGATTTGTATTTCCCTGATGATGAGTGACGTTGAGCATCTTTTCATGTGTCTGTTGGCCATCTGGATGTCTTCTCTGGAAAAGTATCTATTCATGTCTTCTGCCCATTTCTTCACTGGGTTATTTGTTTTTTGGGTGTTGAGTTTGATAAGTTCTTTGTAGATTTTGAATACTAACTCCTTATCAGATACGCCTTTTGCAAATATATTCTCCCACTTTGTAGGCTAACTGAGGTAAGGGTTTTTACTGAGGTGTAATTGACATCTAACATTCTATTAGTTTCACGTGTACAACATAATGATTTGGTATTCGTACATATTGCAAAATAATCATCGCAATAAGTCTAGTTAGTTTCTGTCACCATAGTTACAAAATTTTTTTCTTATGGTTACAATGTAATGTTATTCAAACTTAAAACAAAAAAAACAAGGAACACTGCTATTAGCGACAACAGGAGTAAACCTGGAGGGCGTGAGCTAAGTGAAATAAGCCAGAGAGAGAAAGAAAAACACTGCATATGGTGTCACGCAGTGGAATTTGAAATGTGGAATTTGAAAAACCGATTAAAGCCAAACTCACAAATGGCGAGTAGAAAAGTGGTCACCAGGGGGTGGGGGTGGAGGCAATA
This sequence comes from Neofelis nebulosa, assembly GCF_028018385.1. NCBI lineage: Eukaryota > Metazoa > Chordata > Mammalia > Carnivora > Felidae > Neofelis > Neofelis nebulosa. Next base: position 225,274,727 of record NC_080782.1, read on the forward strand.
GGAAGAGGCTGGTAAAAGATGACAAACTTCCGGTTGTCAGATGAATGTGGCCTAAGGAGCTAACGTATAACATGGTGACTGTAACTGATAGCCCTGTGTCGTACAGTTGAGATTTGCTAAGCGAGTAGAAAAATGTTCTCACCAAAAAACCAACAACAACAACAAACCCCAAAGTATGTGAGGATGTGTTAATTAGCTCAATGAGAGGGTATTCGTCTCACAATGTGTGCATACACCCTGTCATCACATGGTACACTTCAAATATTTTATGATTTATTTGTCAGTTTGACCTTTAAAAAAATGAAGCCAAGATCTGGGTACTGGGTGTACTTGTTGCCTCTGTGTGTCATTACTCATCTAAGGTGACAGAGCAGGAAATATATGTGTGTATACTAAGCCGTGCACATACACGTACCAATAACAATTCTCTGTACAATCATATGCATCCATATGAGGCCAAACATGAGTTTCTGTTGGTATCTCCAACTCTAGTCCATCACCTCCTGGATCACTCCCCTTGCTTGTGTATAACAGTAATCTGGCTCCCGTCATCCACCATTCATTTTTTTTAAGTGTATCTATTTATTTTGAGAGAGAGAGAGTGCGAGTAGAGGAGGGGCAGAGAGAGGGAGAGAGAGGATCCCAAGCTTGCTCTGCACTGACAGTTCAGAGCCTGACGTGGGGCTTGAATCCATGACCTGTGAGATTATGACCTAAGCTGATGCCAAGAGTCAGACGCTTAACAGACTGAGCCACCCAGGCACCTCTATCATCCACCATTCATTTACTTAATTGTTTAATTCTAGTATAGATATATAGAAATATCAAAATTGTTATCCTGTACTCATGTGGGAAGCAGCTTTAACCACTAATGTACCGTGCTTAGCAATTTCTTTTGCCTTTAGTCTTATAGATTCCACTCTTTTCCAAAGTTATTAGGACAACATCTTCCCACACCCCTTTAAGTGAGGTCATTTTATACATTCATGATACAGTTAGATTGTTTTATCACATTCTTAATTCCATCCTGGTGTCCCCCAACCTCCTAACTGATTTTTTTTTAAAGTTTATTTTATTTATTTTGAGAGAGGGAGAGGGGTTAGAGAGCTCAGTGCCATGAACCCATGAGATCATGACCTGAGCTAAAATTCAGAGCTGGATGCTCAACCGAGACACCCAGTCACCCCATCTTTCAATATTCTAAACAGTGTATTTCACAGTTTTTAACTTTAATAAAGCCCAGTTTATCATTTGTTTTCTCACTTGAATCATGCTTTGGTGTTACATCTAAAAACTCATTGCCAAATCCCAGATCACTTAGATTTTCACCTATATTTTCTTCTAGCAGTTTTGCACATTTGTTTGCATTTACATTTAGGTCTGTATTCTATTTTGAGTTAATTTTTGTCAAAGGTAAAAAGTCTGTATCTAGGTCTGTGTTTTCGTATATGAATGTTCCGTTCTTTCAGCACCATTTGTTGACAAGACTGTCCTTTCTCCACTGGATTACCTATGCTCCTTTGTCAAAGATCCGCTGATTTTATTTGTATTGGTCTATTTCTTTAAAAAAAAAAAGTTTTAACGTTTATTTATTATTGATAGAGAGAGACAGAGCATGAGCAGGGAGGGGGAGACACAGAATCCAAAGCAGGCTCCAGGCTCTGAGCTGTCAGCACAGAGCCCGACGCGGGGCTCGAACTCACAAACCGCGGGATCATGACCTGAGCCAAAGTCAGAGACTTAACTGACTGAGCCACCCAGGCGCCCCAGTATTGGTCTATTTCTGAGCTGTGTATTCTGTTCTGTTGGTGTATGTGTCTATTCTTTTGCCCATACCGTGTTGTCTTCGTTACTGTAGCTTTGTTGTAAGACTTGAAATCAGACAGTGCTAGTCTTCTAAATTTGTTCTTTTTCTTTAATATTGTGGTGGCTGTTCTGTCTTTGGCTTTCCGTATAAACTTTAGAGGCATTTTGTCAATATCTACAAAGAAGCTTGCTGGAATATTATTTGGGGTTGCATTGAATCTATAGATCAGTTTGGGAGGAATTGACATCTTGACAATATAGAGTCTTTCAATTCATGACAGATCTTGATCTTTGATGTCTTTCATCAGAGTTTTATAGTTTTCTGCATATAGACAAGGAATATAATTTGTTAAATTTATACCTAATGTTTCATTTCTTTTTGGTGCTTTTGTAGATGACTTTTTTTTAAAACTTCAAATTCCAGTTGCTAATTGCTGGAATAGGAAAACAAATGCCTTTTCTTTTATTTTTTTTAATGCTTATTTATTTATTTATTTAGAGCGGGAGAGGGGCAGAGAGAGGGAGTGAGAGAGAATCCCAAGTAGGGTCCATGCTGTCAGCATAGAGCCTGATGCAGGACTCGATCCCATGAACCTTGAAATCATGACCTGAGCTGAAACCAAGAATCAGACACTTAACTGACTGAGCCACCAAGGCACCCACCCCGACAATCGACTTTTCTATATTAAGCTTATGTCCTGCAAACTTGCTATACTCAATTATTAGTTCTAAGAGATTTTTCGCAATTCTTTGGGATTTTTCTACATAGACAATCATGTCATCTGCAAACAAAGTTCTATTTCTTCCTTCACAATCTGCATGCTTTTTATTTCCTTTTTCCTATATTATTGCGTTATTTAAGACTTCCAGTATGATGCCGATTATGGGTGGTGAAAGGGAACATTCTCACCTTGTTCCTAATCTTAGGGAGAAAGCATCTAGTTTCTCACCATTGAATAAAATAGCTGCGAGATTTTTGTAGATGCTTTTTATCAAGTTGAGGACATTTCTCTCTATTCCTCGTTTGCTGAGAGTTGAGTGTTGGATTTTGTCAAATGCTTTTTCTCCATCAATTGATAAAATCATGTATTTGTTCTTTAGTCTTTTGATGTGGTAGGTTACATTGATTTTTGAATGCTGAAACAGACTTACGTATGTAGAAGAAACCCTTCTTGGTTATGCTGTGTAATTCCTTTTATACACTGTTGTATTTGATTTGCTAATATTTTGTGCTTATGTTTATGAGAGGTATTGGTCTGTATTTTTCTTTTCTTATATTTATCTGGTTTTAGCATTAGGGTAATCTTGGCCTCATAGAATCAATTAGGAAGTATTCCCTCTGCTTCTGTTTTCTGGAGGACATTGTAGAGAATTGATATAATTTCTTTCTTAAATATTAGGTAGAATTTACCAGTGAAACATTTGGGCCTAGTGATTATTGATTATTTATTCATTTTCTGAAATAGATTGAGATTATTTATTTTTCTTTGTGTGAGTTTTGTTAGCTTGTGTGTTCCAAACAATTGGTCCTTTTCATCTAAGTTATCAATTTGTGGGCATAGATTATTATATAATATTCCTTTATTCCTTTTAATGTCCATGGAATTAGTTGTGTTGATTCTCACCAATTTAAATGGATTTCAAAATATTATCATTAGTAGTTATAAAGAATATAACTTTCTGCATGTTGGGGAAAGTACTACTTTTGTTGAAAAATTAATTATATCACTTAAAAAATATATCTATTGAAATCTAAATACCGTACTAATTTGATGTAGTTGTATTTGATTTGCTAATATTTTGTGCTTATGTTTATGAGAGGTATTGGTCTGTATTTTTCTTTTCTTATATTTATCCATTTTAAAACTACCATTATCCATTTTAAAACTACATAAACAAGCTCATTTTTAACTATTGGAATATTTATCATTTCTTTTTCTCTTTGAACTTATATTTCCATCTCAGAATTCTATCTTAATATAACATATTTTTATGCTTAAACATCTTAATACTTTCTTATAAATATAAAGCAAAATTTTTATTGTAAATATACCTTGTAATAAAAGAGACTTTGTTCCCCTTTTAAAATCACAATTAGTTCAAATACCCATGGCTGAATATGACTTATTGCCTGAATGATACAAGAGTCACCATCAATTCTGTTACTATTTTTTATTTTTATAGATGTAATTGCTAAGAAATCTTGTCTGCATACATAAGTAGATCGGAGTGAAAGGGTTCTGTTCGAGCAATGTCACTCAATGCTCTGATCTCCTGAGTTAAATGCCAAAAATCACTTGGTGATCTTTCATCAAAAATTATTTTTAGATATCTAGAGTGAATAACTCTATCGGGGACTCCTTCCCTTTTGTTGAAATCAATGATTTAGAAACTACTTGAATTGCAAGCATCGTGCACTTTCCCAAACACAAACTCAACATTTCAAGTAGATAGATCTTCAGCAGGCAAGCTGGAGGTTCTGCATGGACAATGCATCGCTATTAGATTTGGGATGAGGGAGAAGTAAATATTTCTTTCGTAAAGTGGCAGGGAGATTTATTATGAAGGAGGAGGTGAGTAGAGGGAATTTGTAAGATTCTCGATCCTGGTCAAACTCCAGTCGAACAGTTTAAGAAAAGATGCGGGTAGAACTGGAGGCTCTGAAGAGCATTTCCTTAAGACTGTGTAAGTGCCTCGGTAATCCTTGGAAAGATTTTGTGTTTCTGGAGGTGTGTGACCTATTTTGAAGGTCCTCTTCTATGGAAGAGGCAGGAAGGCAGGAAGAGGGATTTCGTGGGAGACCTGAAGGAAGTGAGAGTGGAGCTATCTGGGGGAAGAGCAGTCAGGGAGAAGCAACCGCAAAGGCAGAAAGCCTCGAGGCAGGAGTGGGCCTTGGAATGTCCAGGCAGTAGCAAGAGGCCAGGGTTAGTTTTTGCGGAGTGAGCAAGGGAGAGGTTTGGAGGTCGTGAGGTCAAGAGGCATTCAGCCTATTAGGTCTTAGAATCCAAGGTAGGAATTTGGGATTATATTTAGAGTGAGATAGGAAGCATGGCTTCCCTTTGGAGGGTTTTGGGCATCGGGGGTGACGTGACCTGACTTTGGTTTTACAGGCTCACCCTGACTGTTGTGTTGATTATTATGTGCAAATATTGTCAGCTTTATCATCTTCCAGTAGTTTTGATAATCACTCTTTCTGGGTCCACAACTGTGGATGACAGTTTTAATTGCACGGGATGGTGAAAATAATCGGACCCTTGAGGAATTTGGGTTGCTAACTTGGTCTGAGTGTGTTTTCCTCAGCTTTTGTGGCCTCAGAACTCTTATATTCAAAAGGGAGCCACCTGCTTCCTGACTGTTATCAGTTGCACTTCAGCCATCGATGTTGGGGTTAAGGAGTCAGGTAAGTGCACCAGGGCCCCAGCTGATGACCCGTACGTCACGGAATCACAGATACTACTGTAGGTCAGTTTCCAGGAAACGGACTCTGAAGCTGTGTGGGGAGGTTTATTGGGGAGCACTCCTTCGGACATTACCTGTTAGGGTTAAGGGGCGGGGGTGGGACTGGACAGAAGGAGACGCTGGACTGTGATGCAGTGGCAACAGAACTCATGGCAATCCTAAAAGAGGATGCTCTTTAGGGTTTTCTCTGTTGAGGGGTGTGGCCAGGGCCTTAATACTTTCCTCATCATCTAGTCAATGGTTGTTGGCGACCCCTAGAAAAGAGATACGAATTTGAGCCAAGAGTAGATTCCGGGGAGGGACTCGGCTGTGAATCAGCAGCAGTCAAGGCTCCAGGCCACCTGGGGAAGGAGTGTCCCAGTCTTGGAAGGGGTGTGTAGTGGCACAGCTCAGTACCCACCACAGATGGTTAACAGGAGGAGCTTTTTATGGGTCATCACTCCCATCTTCAACACCACCATTTTGAAGCTAAAGAAACTGAGGCCCAGAGGGAGTGCAAATATTGTTTATCTGTTACTCATTTTCTCTTGTGTTAATTACAAAACACAAAATGACTTCACCACACTTCTTGTTTTCTAAAAGAAGGAGAGGATCAAACTTATTCTTTATAAAGTATTTGCATATTTCAGCTGAGAGTTTGCAGTTATTGTCAGTGCTGCATAAATTTATTCATTTATTTATTTTTAAGAAACACTTCTTTTACTTCAGAGCAACCACATGGACTCTTGAGGTGGTCACAGAGTTCACTTCTCACCCGTTCCACGCACATTCTGTTTCCCTCATCCGTCCACGCATTGTTCATTACAATGAAAATCCACCCTGTGCCTGCAGTGGAGATGGGAATCAATTCATAACACTGGAATGATTTCAACCCACATGAAGTACACTGCTTGGATAATGCCTGAGTTCTCGCTGCCTGAGTTCATCATGGAAGGAACGTCTTTGACCACCCACCTATAGTGTTCCCTTACTTATGACATTTTTTTTTCCCAAAAAAGAAATTGTATAGGACTGAAACGACCAGATTTCTGTAAAATGGGGACTGAATTCAGTAACTTAACTGAAAGAGACATTTTAGAGACAATTGGGGAAAATCGAGTACGTTAAGAAACAATATTAAGGAATTATTATTGCTTTTCTTTTTAAAAAAATTTTTTTAACATTTATTTATTTTTGAGAGATGGAGTGAGACAGAGCACGAGTTGGGGACTGGCAGACATGGGACGGTGTGGTGGGGGGGCACAAAATCCAAAGCAGGCTCCAGGCTCTGAGCGGCCTGGACACAGGGCTTGAACTCACGGACCATGAGATCATGACCCGAGCCGAAGTCGGCCACTTAACCGACTGAGCCACCCAGGCGCCCCAATTATTGCTTTTCTTAAGAGTGGCAATGGATCTGTTGTCATGTTAAGTTTAAGTCTTTATATATTAGGATCAATACTGAAATACTTACGGATAGGATAATATAAGGTCTGGGAATGGCTTAAAATACTCCAGAAAGTGAGAGGACTCAATAACACAATGATAGCAAAATGTCGATAGTAGATGGATCTGGGTCATGGTACAGGGGACTTAAATTATACCACTTTCTTGACTTTTGGGAGTGTTTGAACTTTTTCCATAATAAAAAGTTAAAATACTTTTTTTTTTTCATGTCTGGTTTTTTCAGTTTTCATCTTACTGGATAGAAGCTTAAATAAGGGGTTGTCTAGTTCAGTATCGGACCTCTGGCAGTGTTAAGTGTTCTAGTTTAGAGAAGAGGCATAGCCCAGCCTGCAAAAATGCCCGGCTGGACCCCATCTTATTATGCTCATCCTCCCAGGTGTGCTGGGTTTCATTGTAAGAGACTGTGGCTGAAGGAAGGGTGAGCCTATAGAGCAAGCAGGCCTTGGTTCAAACCCTGGGCCACCTTTCTTAAGGAGAATGATCTTATATGTCATCTGTGTCCATTCAATCTCTTTTAGAAACTGGGTTAGAAATAATGCAGTTATAGGGTTAGAAACTAATAGTGCATCGTTGATGTCTGGTAAAATGACGATCATTTCTAATTAAAAGCTGCTCGTTTTCCTGTCTTGGGAAAGAATCCTTTGTCTTGTATCACAGCAGTCAGTCACTCAACCAGAGGGCAGGAGCTGTGTTGTGGGAGAAGTTTGTCCTGGGAGTTTATCTGTGTCTGGAAGGAATGAGTTCTTGTCATTAGATATCTTTCATGGGGTCCCACCTCACCCTGAACTTCTATCCTTTAGTCCTTTTATGCAGGTTTATTTACCAGTCTGTGTTTAGGACCTGGGTTGAGAACTTGAAATGTGTGTTTATTTTAAAGATGAGGATATGGGAGGAAGCTTAAGACATCTTTTTATCATTGGGTTGGCCTCTTACATTTGTTTGCTCCTTTGGATCTGCTGGCCACAGGGATCACCCAAAGATCTGATTCGTTGGCTGGGGGTCTAGTTTCTAAAATTAGGGCATCTGTTCCTTGGTGCAAAGTGGAGGCAAATAATAATAATAATAATAATAATAATAATAATGCCATGCATGAAGATTTTTCAGTAGTATTTTTATTATAATCTTTTTTGCTTAAAAAACTACCACACTATGAAAACCCACTCTATTATTTTGTAATTTTTCATTTGTCTACTTTGTAAGTACTTTTTCAGTTTTTCAAAGTGTGTGTTTATCATTTTATTTATTTTAACAGTATTCCTATGAGCTAGACAGGTAGGAAATAGTATCATTTGGAAACCGAGAGAGCCAAGGCGAAGGACTTCATTCCAAACACAAGATCTCACTTCCACCCCAGCGTCCTATCCATTAATTAGACCCAGGCTTTTCCACAGGCAGAGTATAATCTCCCCATTGATCTTGAGGTCACACCTGGTTAATTTCCCAGCTGACAACTGCCACCCGCTCCCCTCCCCATGGGAATTTCCCAAGGGGAACCTGGCCAGCACTGACTCAGCCAACCCATACCTCACCCAGCCTTCGACAGCTACCACTTCACCCACCTTGATCATACTTGAAGGAGATCAAAAGTAACACCTTTCTGGGCAAGGACTAGGCTTCTAGCCACAGATCATGTTGCCTCCCACTCAGCAGTTGGTGTCTTGTTCATTCAGACTCGCAGATCGTGTTGAGTTTCAAAAGCTGCTGTGTGGACCCCAACTAGGGGAAGAATCTCATTTCCTGGTAGACTGTAGGAGGGGTAGACTCTGAATCTCTGAAGCCCCTACTTCTTTGCTTAGGGATGGCAACAGAGGACACAACATTTGTTCCTCTTCCACTTATTTTCTCAATACATTTCTGAGGTCGAAGCTTTTGGCAGATAACCTTTCGTGGACTAGCTATTTTTCCCTGTTTTTATCAGTTTGAGTTGGCTGTTAATAGGAGCCATTATTATTTTTTTTTTTTAATTTTTTTTTTTAATTTATTTTTGGGACAGAGAGAGGCAGAGCATGAACGGGGGAGGGGCAGAGAGAGAGGGAGACACAGAATCGGAAACAGGCTCCAGGCTCCGAGCCATCAGCCCAGAGCCTGACGCGGGGCTCGAACTCACGGACTGCGAGATCGTGACCTGGCTGAAGTCGGACGCTTAACCGACTGCGCCACCCAGGCGCCCCAGGAGCCATTATTTATTAAGCCTATACCATGTACCAGGCACCGTGCTGAGCAAAATTGCAATCTTGTCAACAATGATAGAGCCCCTGGGACTACAGTTGTGAATAGAGCTCTCCCAAAGCTTATAAACCCTTGGGGGGGGGGGGGCGGTGGACAGCCACTGAATAACTGCTTATTTAAATGATTACAAGGGAGAGAAGCCTTATGAAGGGGCGGTCCGGGGCATTTTGGAGCCTGTAACTGACATTACACTGCTTCATTTCATTCTCACGGTAGCTCTGGGAGGTGGATGTTTCTATCCCTCATTTTCCAGACGAGACACCTGCTGCTGAGAGATTTTAGGGAATTTCCTAGTCAAGGGGAGTGCTGGCATTTGACTCAAGGTCTATCTGATGCCAAGGATGTGGTGCTCATACCCTGCATTGAACACGTGTATACAGACACCAAACTACTCACCATCGTTGGAAGTGCGTATCTTCTGTAAGTTTAACTTTAGCCACATCATTCCTGTATTAGATGATCAAAGGCTCTTACCCTAGGGAATCTGTGAAACTTCTGAAAGTTTTTGCAAATGTTGGTGGGTACGTGCATGTATTTCTTAGGAGAGGGTCCTTAGATCGTACCATGTTCCCAAAGGGATCGATGACCCCCAAATTTGATGGCCACTGCATTAATTCATGTATTCACAGCCCTGCTCCTGACTTTGGTCTCAGCTCCCCCCCCCCCCCACCGCCCCCACCAGCAGGCAGCCGAACACACCCGGTGCAGAAAGAAGTGGGCGTCACAGCTCTTCACGTTTTTGCAAGGTGTCGGTAGTGATGACCACAAGTTCACCCGCATCTCAGTCTTGCTCCTTATTTTCCCCTGCCATGCCCCACGGTTGGGACAGGTAGGCTAGGTGGTGTCGGTTTCTCCTGGGGCCCTGAAATCTTCTCCCAGGATTAAGTGGTGAAGCGGTGCCCGAGAATCCAGCGTTTCAGATGTTGTTTTCGTTTCCCGGGTTAGCAAAGGACCTGCGCGCCTGTGTGGCTCAACACAGCAGAGATGCCCTCCCGCAGAGTTCTGGAGGCTGGAAGTCTGAGATCAACATGCTGGCAGGGCTACAATCCCTCTGAAGGCTCTAGGGGAGAATGCTTCCTTGCCCTTTGCTGGTTTCTGGTGGCCTTTGGCACTCTGTGGTATTCCTTGGCTTGTAGCTGCCTCCCTGCCCTGTGTGCCTCACCTGGCTGTCTTCCCTCTGTCTCTGTATCTCTCATGGACTTCTAATCAGGACACCAGTTATGGGAGTTAGGACCCAACCCACTCCAGTATTACCTCATCTTAACAGTTACAGCTGCAAAGACCCTATGTCCAGACAAGGTCACAATTTGAGGTTCTGAGGGGCCATGACTTTTGGGGAGACACCATTCAACCCAGAACGGATACATTCTTTGATTTTATCTTCTGTTAACGAAAGAAGTGCTTCTCAGGAAAAAGAGTTTATACAGTAGTGTGTATGAATTTATCAGGTCTTTTTCCAAAACTACGTTCTGTTTGGACAAGTAGGTGTGAAGGTACTGGGTAACTATGTGGGGAGGCATAGCTCCTAGAGGGGAGGACCACTGAGTAGGCAGGCTGGAGACACCCAAGACAAGTTTGCTCCAATCTATAATTTTGCCTAGGAGACATCTTAGTGTGGAGCTTATTCGTTTTGCAATATAGACATTCTAAAAATGTTGAACGTTTGATATGTGTAAGGAGTTGTGAGGACGCACGCACACACGAAATGAATCAGATACGGTCTCCACCTGAAAGAAACCCATGGTCTCGCAGGGGAAGTGAACAGACCCAACATACTCATTCTGCAAGGCAAAAAGTGATGGCTGTCCCATTTGGTAATACCTAGAGCCCTAGCAGAGCCGAGATTCGCGAACAGCCGTGTCTACGTCTGTCCCAGATATGGGTCAGGAAAGGCCTCATGATGGTGGAGATGTCGGAACTAGATTTTTAAGGACGGAAATGTGGAGACTTAGGAAAGAGGCAAGGAGAACCACGAGACCAAGACACCAAGATGGGGGATCTGAGGCACGAATGGGAAACAGCAGGTTTGGCTGGAGCCTACCGAGCACTGAGCAAATGGACTCTGGGGGCTAAGACAGTCAGGCTCTGGGTTTTAGTAAAAGAGCCAGGAGGAGTCCCTGAAGGGAACTGAGCCGTGAAAAACAGGATTAGAGTTATGCTTTAAGAAGGCCCACTGGACAAACTGGGTAGGGTGAGGGGAAGAAATGGACAGGGGACCAATTAGGAAGCTGCAGCAGGGGTGCTGGGGGCAGGGTGCAGGTCTGGAAACTGGACGGAGCCCATGTAGATGGGGCAAGAAGGCTCATAAATAATCATGAGACATAACATGTGGTGAGGGGAGGACTGGGCTGCTCACTGGATGATGCCAAGTGTTTTGTTTTTTTAAAATTGGTAACATTTAGGGACACCTGGGTGGCTCAGTTGGTTGAGCATCACACTCTTGATTTCTGCTCACAGTTGTGAGATCAAGCCCCAAGTCGGGCTCTGTGCTGAGTGTGGAGCCTGCTTGGCATTTTCTCTCTGTCTCTCTCTCTGCCCCTCTCCCGTCTCGCTCGAGCTCTCTCTCTCTCTCAAAATAAAATTTAAAAGATTACAAAAGTAAAATGGGAAACATTTATTAACTGAACATCCATTTTATAATCATGTTCTTTTGTTATGCAGTATTTTACACACGTGCACGCACACACACACAGGAACATAGGTAATGTATATGTAAGTTACAAAACATCATAGTCAAATAAACACCCTTGAACCTACCACTTACCACTTACTCACTTACAATCACACCCATGCGCCTGATCTCATCCCTGCATTTTTTCGCGTTCACTATTTCCTTGCCTTTTTCTCAGAATTTTAACCTAGCTGTTAATATCCATAAAATGTTATTTTGTTTTGTTGGTTTTGAGCTGTAGAAAGATGGTGTCATACTGTATGTATTCTTTCTCCTTATAGGTATTTTTAATTCAGCAGTATGTTTCGAAAATTCATCCACTGTGGTTGGTTTTGCCTTTATAGAAAAGGCCGTGAATACGATCTGGCCCTTTCCATTTTGTGGGCAGAAGGCACCTTTGGCTGGAGACATCTAGGAGGAAGATGTCTAGTCCTTCGGATGCCACCTTGGATGCATTTCAGAGGAGCCAACTTAACCTTCTCTCTGATCTATCGAAGCCCTGGGGGACAGCTTCTGCCTAAGGGTAACAGAGTGGGGAGGCACCATAGTAACACATTCTGTGCCAGGAGGCTCCATAAAGAAAACTTGCCTGCTTAAAAAACAAGAACATTTGTTTTGCTCACAAATCTTCAGTCTGCACAAGGATAGCTCCTTTCTGTTTCACTTTGTGTTGAATAGGGTGGTTTGAAGGTTGGAGGCTGGCATCATTTGAAGGCTCACTCATTCATGTTGTAGAGCCTACGCTGTCATTGTCTCTCCATCATAGCAGCTTTGGAGGGTCAGATTTCTTATATGGTGGCTCATGCATACCAATGCATTTGTCCCAGGAGAAAGAGAGCCAGATGAAAGTGACATTGCCTTTTGTGACCTAGCCTCAGAAGTCACATAGCCATACTCTACTGGTAGAATTGTTACAAAGGTCCACTTAGGCTCAAGGGGATGGAACATAGACCCCATCTCTTATTGGGAAGTGTCAACATCACATTATAAGGATAGAACATATAAGGATAGATGGTGTGGCCATCTTTGGAAAAATACGGTCTGCTGCAGACTCAAACCTAGAAAAATGAAATGCCTTCATGTGTTTTCAGAGAAGAACCCTGAGAAAGAATAGAAGTATGAATATGAAGAATATTGGTCTGGAAAACCACCAGCCAGATATCTGGGCCGGGGGTCTGGGATACATCTCTCCTGCTTCAAAAACCAAGGAGACAGCATAAACCCATAGAGGTTGGCCTCAACCTGCCTGCCTAGCAATCACTGTGCGGCAGCATTTAACTCCAATAACCAGGATTATCTTTGAGCTCGTTTCTTGTGACGTGTCGTGGAAGGTACCAGCATAAAGATAGAGCAAAGCGCGTGTTCTGACATGCTCACCAGCTTCTTATTGAAAATTCTGGTGACCAAAGAAGGGAGAGCAAAGGAATGGGAGGGAAGAAGAGGGAAAAAGGGCAAAGGAAGAAAGGAGAAGAAATAAGACTAAATCAAGGAAAAATAAAAAAGAAGGGAGGAGGTAGATGGGCGGCTCAGTAGGTTGAGCGTCTTGACTTCAGCTCATGGCATGACCTCATGGCTCTGAGTTCGAGCCTTACATCAGGCTCACTGTTGTCAGGGAAGAGCCAGCTTCAGATCCTCTGTCCCCTTCTTTCTCTGCCCCTCCCTCGCTCACGCTCTTTCTCTCAAACATAAATAAACATTAAAAAGAAAAGAATGGAAAGATTTAAAAAAAAATTTCCATTTCTGTATGAATCTGTATTTTTCTGCTGCAGTATAACTTGCAAGGTCTTTCCCCACATTTCTCACACACCAAAAAATTTAACTAACCACTAGGGCTTAGGAGGAATTTGTGATAATACTGTGTGAAAACAGTGTGTTTTATTTAAAAAACTTAAAGCTTCAGGACTTCTTTTTGAAGCAGATCTTCAATTTTTATGTTTATTTTTTTATTTTTGAGAGCGAGAGAAGGGGGGGAGGGGCAAAGAGAGAGAGGGAGACACAGGATCCGAAGCAAGCTCCAGGATCTGAGCTGTCAGCACAGAGTCCGATGCAGGGCTTGAACTCATGGACTGCGAGATCATGACCTGAGCCAAAGTCGGCACTCAACCGACTGAGCCACCCAGGTGACCCTTGAGGCAAATCTTCAAATACCACACCGGAATCTTCCCAATTTGCACACTGTTGATCAGTGAGCTCATTCTCTGGCTTCCTCGATCCCAACTCCTTGGGACACCATTCTCCAAAACACAGTCTACCTTGTGGCCTTTTTTGAGGGTTCTTCTACGTAGACGGGACTCGTGATTGGGTGTGAGCAAGGAAAACGAACTCCTCATTTGTGGCGTGACCCAGTTCTGTTTTGTTGGGGGGAAGACAGACATTGCTCTCCTTGTCTGCATCTGTACAGAATCTCCAGCTGTGAAACTGAAGAAAGGAAGGGGTATAGGGAATTCACATGCATTCAGCAACTGGCCCTGGAGTCTCTTTCAGCTGCTCTCTATCCCTGGGGCTATCTAGACGGTTCCACTATGGGCCTCTACTGTTCTGTTGGAACATGAGTCTGGGGCCATCTGAAGTTCTACAGAATTAATCTTCTATGCTGAGGAGGCTTGTGAAATTTTCATTATTATTTTTCGTAACAGCTTTATTGAGATACCATTTACACACCATGTAGTTCCCCTATTTAAAGTGTAAAATTCAGTTTTTAGTATACTCAAAATTTGGTTTTTAGTATATTCAGTTGTGTAGCCATCACCACAATCAATTCTGGAACATTTCACCATCCAAAAATGTTCTTCCTGGTAGACAGGACTACCTATTAGCATTAATGGGTACTCCCCATTTCTCCCTAACCACTTTCCTCCACACCTCCACCCCTAGGAAACCACTGTTCACTTTTCTATTGCTAATGGACCCATCACCATTCTGGACTTTTCTTATATATGGAATCCACATATACAACCAGTGGTCTTCTGTGACTGGCTTCTTTCAAGGTGTTCAACTTTGTTCCAGTAGAATTTATCAGTACTTCATTTCTTTTTAGAGTCAAACACTGTTCTATTATATGGATATGACACATTTTATTTCACCATTCATCCATTGATGGACATTCATTTCCACTTTTGGCAATTATGAATAATGTTGCTGTGATCATTAGCATACAAGTTTTAGTTTTTATTTCTTTCAGGTATATACCTAGGAGTAGAATTACTGGGACATATGGTAACTCTATGTTTAACCCTTTGAGAAACTGCCAGATGTTTTTCAAAAGTGGCTGTGGCATATTATATTCCCACTAGTGGTATAGATGACATCTCTGATTTCTCTACATCCTCACCAACACTTGTTATTTCTACCTTTTTAATTATGTTATTGATCCTAGTGGGTGTAAAATGATGTCTCATTGTGGTTTTGATTTGCATTTCCCTGATGGCTAGGGATGCTGAGCATCTTGTCATGTGCTCATTGACCTTTTGCATATTTCCTCTGGGGAAATGTTTCTTCAGGTGCTTGGCTCATTTATTAATGGGGTTATCTGCCTTTTTATTATTGAATTATAGAAGTTCTTTATGTACTTTGGATACAATTTCCTTATCAGATATATGAGTTGCAAGTATTTTCTTCCATCTGTGGGTTGTATTTTCACCTTCTTGATGGTGTCAGCTCAAGGGCAGAAGTTGTTGATTTTGATGATATCCTATTTATCTATTTTTTTATTGTTATTGCTTGTGCTTTTGGTGTCATAGCTAAGAAACCATTGCCTAATCCAAGGCCACGAAGATTTATACCTATGTTTTTTTTCCAAGAGTTTAATAATATTCTCTTATATTTAGGTCTTCAATCCATTTTAAGTTAATTTCTGTATATGGTGTGAGCAAGGGGTTCTTCTTCTTCTTCTTCTTCTTCTTCTTCTTCTTCTTCTTTTTACATGTAGATATTCAGTTTTCTCACCAGCTATTTGTTGAGATTTTTTCCTCATTGAATTGTCTGAGCATACTATAGTTCTGCCTTATCTACTGGGGATATGTTCAAAGACACACAGTGGATGCCCTAAATGGTGGATAGGACCAGACCTTATATATACTATGTTTTCTCCTATATGTACATACCTATGATGAAGTTTCATTTATCAATTAGGCACAGTAAGAGGTTAACATCACTAACTACTAATTAAATAGAACAATTATAACAATATAATGTAATAAGAGCTGGGTGAATATGTGGTCTCTTTCAAAAAATCTTATTGTACTCTATTCATCCTTCTTCTTGTGATAATGTGAGATGATAAAATGCCTCTGTGATGAGATGATCACACACTGAGATGACCAGTGTAGGCATTGTGACATAGATTCAGGTCACTACTCTTTGACCGCAGTTGACTGTGGGGATCTGCAAGTGCAGAAACTGAAACCACAGACAAGAGGGGACTGCTGTACGTCGTTATTTTTTATGACGTGGAAAAAACAACAATGAGGAGCTAAAAGAAAGCGCAGAGAATTTCTTGGTGAATCCTGGACTGTAGGGATTCGTGGTCGAATGCAGCTATGTTGTGCTGTGCCTGTCACAAGCATCATGCCACCGAATCCTCACAAAAGCTCCAAGAAACGGGTTATGATCATTCCCATTTTGTAGGTGAAGCAGTTGACGCTTAGAGAGGTTAAGGAGCTTACCCAAAGGACCGTGTCTGACAACCAGTGGTGTGGGGCCTTAAGTCCAGGCCCATCTGACTCTAGCACTCCTATGAACAGTTCACTGGCTCGTGCCAGAAATAACAAAGGCAGCTAACTACGTGTCAGCCACAAATGTCAGCCGCATTTGTCATGTTACAAATGACATTGGTAACTCATTTGATTCCTGCAATAACCATAAGAGAGGTGTGTATTACCTTTATACCTACGTATGGATGGATAAACTGAGACGTGGAGAGTTTAAATAGCAGCCGGACCGTAAATAACAGGGCTAGAATTTGAACCCAGAGTCTTTGCTTCTTAACTGCCGTGTTATACTCTTCAAAGCTTTGTTGCTGCAGCTTACAGTTTTCAGCCGCAGTTTCTCTTTATGAATAGCTTTATCATCTATTCACTTATGATATCCACAGACAAGTTGCTTTAATTTTTGCCAGAGCGCCTTGACTCCGGGGTTTCTCACTATAATAGTCTTCAAGAAATTTCTAGGAGGTATTTTTGTCTTAATGAGATGAGCAGACTTCGTAAGCTGAACATCTGCCTTCCTAAATTAAGGAAGTTTCTTATAATAATAAGGGTATCAATAGCCTATAGGAAACCAACAAATCCCCACTGTGGATTTTATTTAAAGTTAAGATGGATGATTTTCACTCTGTAAGTCTGTGTATCACTGTTCACGGCCTACACAAGTATAATAAATGCTGCAGTTCTAAAAGGTGACAGGTACTTTGCTCTCCATTTTTACTGTTTCTTTCGAATCGCAAAATGTCAGAGTCTATTAATTCCCCTCGTTCTTTTTGCAGATGAAAAAAGAAAAACTGAGTCCTCCAAAGGTTCTAAGTCTTGCTTGGGACTTTTTTTTTTCCTGGTCCCCAGACTGCCTCTTGGTGATGTCAATATATTTGTTTTTGTTTTCTTGGGAGTGAACTGCCCCAAAGTGTCTGCTGCTAATGTATTCATGGTGGAATGCAGAATGATATAATACTTGTCAGCCATTTCAATGTGAATTTACTCCAGATAGTTTTTGTTTAATCAGAACAATATTTCCTAGGTTGCCAGGCAACATGGCAATGGCATTTCAGGATTTACTGTCAGCTAATGAAATAGAAAAGGCTCTGTCTTTTGCTTCCAGAATGAACTGCTCTTTCTCTCTCACTCTTTCTAGATTTGTGTTCACTTTGTGTTGAGGTCAAAGAATCAAATAGGCATCAAGAAAAAAAGTGGAAAGAGCTAATTTAAGAGGAAATGAGGATCCTTCTTTCTGGTTCTTGTACCTGAATAAGTGTTTAGTGTGGACATTCAATTTGTGTGTGACACTGTGTTAGCTGGCACCTTGGAGAGCTACATAAAAACTCAACGTAGTCCTGGGGCGCCTGGGTGGCTCAGTCGGTTAAGCGGCAGACTTTGGCTCAGGTCATGATCCTGCTGTTCTTGAGTTCGAGCCCCACATCGGGCTCTCTGCTGTCATCACTGAGCCCACTTTGGATCCTCTGTCCCCTTCTCTCTGTTCCCCTCCCCTGCTGGAGTTCTCTCACTCTCTCTTTCTCTCTCTCAAAAGTAACAAAACAAAAAACAAAAAACTCTCAATAAAGTCCTAGTCAATTAGGGAAGGGAATGCAGCTAATTAAGATGAAATCGAAAGGTTATAACCCCAGAGTATTCCCTTAGGTAAAATATGCACCCATCTAAGGAAGGACTATTGTGACCTTTGGAGTAGAAGGGCAGGGAAAAGATCAGATGCAACTACAGATTCAAAATGGGGCCAATTAGGTTGTATCTTCCCTCACTGATCACCAGCACGGTTCAATAATTTTGTCCAGTTTAGGAAACCTCAAGGGAAATGGGAGGATGGCAATCCTGGAGAACCCTGAAGAAAATAATGAATGATTTGTGATTAGAGGAGAGTGTAAAAGAAAGTGTGTCGCGTTAATTAAATGGCTGAGCCAGAATGCCTCTCGTGACCTGTCAGTGCCTTGTCAAGCATCCCAGTTCTGTCATTGCCATCTGTAAGTGCTATGTGTTGCTTTCTCTCCCATCGCCTTGTGCCTCTGACAACCTTAACTTCCCCTTCCAGGGGAAGGTGGAAGAGTCTCTCTCGTGAAGTCACTCCTTTTCATCAGGAAATTCATTCACTGTGTTGGTGTTATGGCCCGTGAGGTAAACGGTTTCCTATGAGGGGCCAAGAAGCTCATGTGAAATGATCTGGGACCCACCTCATGCAGACCCATTAAGTCACTGGGTTTATGGCAGCCCTCATTTTGATGCCTCTCTTTCCTGCCTCCTGCTCCCCAGCTCCGTTCCCTACTTTGGGTTCTAGCCCCTCTTTTTGGATACTTTCTTTTATAAAACAAAACCCAGATGTTCGGCCCTGTTTACAGCTGCACTTCCCTTCCCCCCTCTCCCTACATCCTGCAGCATGCATCCACAATGAGTTTCCTTAGTAAACAATACTCTTCCAGAATTTCTCTGATCTGATTTCCTCTGCTTCATCTTTGCCAGAATCAACTTGCCAAAGTTTCCAGGGGCTCCTAACCACCAACAAAATAGGACCATTTCTTGCTTGTGCGTCCACTCACCGTTGATCGTGCTTCTTGTACTATGCCGAACACATGAGGTGAAGAGAGAAGTCCCTGCTCTCAACACGCTTACATTCCAGTGCAGGAAAAACCCAATGAACAGACCCTTACGTCTGGCTCCTGACCCAATTTGTGGGTGGGAAATGGGTTGGTAAATGGATTCTCTATGGCTTGGTTGGCTGGGGTCATCCGTGTTTTGCTTAATACCTTCCTTTGCATGATCTACATGTTTTGCCTTTTACCTCAAGCTACTCTTAGGTCCTCATTTGGAGATAGGTTGTTCTGTGATCCTGCCTTTGCAAAGCCCTCTAACACAATACATATTTTTAAACGTCTGCTATGATCAGATCAAGCTGCAAGATCATAAAAAATGAAAGAGACTAGGAATACAGAAAATGAGAGTTTAAAGGAAGGCGAGGACAAACTGTTTAACCAACGAAAAGGATGGTAACACAGAACTTGTAACAAGTTCGAATGAGAATCTGGTCTTGATGAGCATTTATCAACTATAGATATTGGTGAACGTCAGTAGTCAGCCTTCAGGGATGCTCATTCATCCAGGATGTGCCAAATGATGGAGCCGGTTGTTCATGCCCAGCGTCTGTTGTGATTTGTTGGTGCCGGAGTGGGTTCACACAAAGATAATCAAGCCTCAGCTTCAGAGCCCTTTACTTTCACAGCTGTGTGATGGCCCTAGGAAAGTGTTCATTCATGTAGTCATAAGTTTTTGTAAAATTTGTACACCTAAGATAAATTAACTAGAGTTAGTTAAGACCACTGCCTCCTTCCAGTGTGACTTCTCTCCATTATACTTGTTGAATTGGTGGCGGCAGGCATTTGGGGACCAGACTAAGGGAAGTGGAGTTAGACAAACATTTAGTTCAGGTTAGAAGGGTTTACTTATGAGGTTCCCAGTCACTTCTGTGTACAGTTAAATATCTCTAGCCACTTTTATTTAGGAGTGGTTTCCAGAAATACTGCCAGTGCCCATTGTAGTGACTCAACCAGTGCCATGACTGAGCTGATATTCAATGTGGGTAGGCTCTAAGGCACGGCGCTAGAAATATGTGGGTAATAGAAAATAATCCAGGTTTGGAATGGAAGGAACCGGAAGCTATCCTGTGATAAATTATTCCAATTATCAGATATGGAAAATTTTAAGCTGAGCATTCAATTCTCATCAATGCCTCATCAAAATAGTTCTATTGAGTATGTACGTGATGATGCAGCATATGCAACAATAACAAAAAATTTCAAATTAGGGTTAAAAACAACAACACATTAGGAAGATAAACTCATTGAAAACAAGTAATGGATACACCCTTGGATTCTTGGCAGTCTAATTAACGAAGAGGAATGAATCTAATGTCACCCCAGACCCCAGCAAGATGGGCTTCTGCCCTGGGCCCTTGCTCCAGAGGATCCCGTTCTAGCTTTCTTCCCGTTCTGCCTACTCCACATTTGAGGAGTCCGTGGAGAGTGAGGGGACACTTGCCTTTCAGTAGTGGAATGCCTTTGACATGAAATCTCTATCTGCTGCCCCAAATTGGGGACCGGTATTTGGAAGGCACATCCGGGAAAGAAATTCTTAAAGCACCCTGCTGAAGAGAGAGTGGCAAACCAGGTCATGTAGCTAGATGCCAGAACACAGAAAATGAAGCACAGTGTTGTGACATGTAGAAAATAGCCACCGACGTAGCCCCCCTCCCACACCTCCCCCCCTCGCCACCCCCCCTCCTTTCCCCCCCCCCCCCCCCCCGCCACAGGAACAAGGGAGAACTGACTACCTCACAATAATAGGCTTAAGAGGAAGTTGGCTGGTGAGTAAGGCCTTTAGAGAGATGGATGTTGTTGTGATGGGTGGATGCTGGCTGGCAAGCTCCTGATGATGAGAGGCCTGTACTTTGCCTCCCGAAGCCAGGAGGAATGTGTGGTGACCCTTGTATCCTGCCTGCCTGCCTGCCTGCCTGCCTGGCTGAGCCTGCAGCCAGATTAGGAACTGAAATGAAAATATCCTTCTAAGGGTATTTCAGGTTCAAAATCCAGTCGGCCAGTGGGAGGAAAAAGATATTATCTGACGGTAGATAGTGGTAGTCAATGTCTGAGTGTTACTCATTGAATCAACATATGCTGGGAGTTCCAGGGAGGTGCATTCCAGACAACCTGCATCCTAGCACTTGACTTCTGGTTTGGGGAAACAAGAGGGCCTGGGGTGAGGGAAGGGGGTGTGTGTTTGTGAAGCGGAATATTCGTCTCTAGGTCATGGTGTGACTGGAGCCATAAGGTCATTCCTCAAAAGCTCGGGGATTCCTCAGAAAACCAAGCCCTGGGGTATGTTGCTTACCTTTATTCAACTCAGTCCACCAATACCTATGTGAGCGTGCTGCTCGCCAGGGCTAGGAACTGAAATGGAAGGGCACAGAAGACACGGTCCCCCCACCCAGGTTTTGTAAATTTAATAGGGGGCTTATAGAATTGTGTTGTGACAAAGAATGACCTAGCAGGGACTGGCAGCTACTTGTTAATTCTCTGGAAGCTGGTGTTGGCTGAATTATGTGAATGAATTTTGGACTGGGAACAAAGATGAATGTTTGGAGCAAGTTAATTGTGAGCTCCAAGACCTTCTGTCTCATAACAAATCTATTATCCCTTCACTCAGCTTTTCAGCACATCGAGGTCGGCTGCCTCATGGGTCTCTGGATGAGTAGAAGTACTTGGACCATTCAGTAAAGGTTACGACTCTCTGTTACTAATCTTGCGGCTATCTATTAAGCGAGAAACCCTCCAGTGGCTCCTTCCAAACTGGTCCACTGCCACACGGATGGTGAGGAAGGCTGACACAGTCCTGGCCCTTAATCTGGGGGCCATAGCACCAGCTGTTGGGAATCTTGCCAAAGCCAGAGTGTACTTCGGTTAACCCTGAGAATTTACACAGTGGTTCTGCTGTAAAAGCGTGCACTCCTCCTTCCAGAAAGCCAGTTGGGCCAAAACAGTGGAATGTTTTCAGGGCTGTAATATGAGTAAATTCTGAAACAAATGGCCATGAAGTCAGTGCTTTATCTTCTTCCAAAGCTGGAGACATGAATGCTGTTCTGTGCTTTAAACTTTAATGGCTTGTACCAATAGGGCAGAACATTCTTACGTTATGAGGTACGGGCTGTTCTGTGTGGTGGTCAACAAGACTAGGTGACGTGACTCCCTTGTTTGGAAATAAAACAAAGGGCCAGATAAGCAAATGGAAGTTCCATAGAAAGTTATAGTTGATGTGACAGGGGCTATCATCAGGCCATAATGTTGGCTTTATGAACTTTGAAATTAAAGTAGCCGAAGTAAGCCTAGTCTGGTTTTAAGCCTCTTATTCAGTGGGGTTGTGGGCCAGCTCCTAAGAAACAACCAACCCGAGCACAGAGCATCCAACTACAAATATCCAGGCAAACGGACCCATCTTTGCTCTTACCTCCTTCTTAAACTAGTTAGTGGGATTACTTTTATGGTTAGAAGTTAATACTTATGCTATACAATTTGCTTTGTGGTTCACAAAGATGACCATAGTGCTGGCTGTTTCTGGAATGCGTTTAATGTGTGTGTGTGTGTGTGTGTGTGTGTGTGTGTGTGTTTTAAATTTTGAGAGAGGGTGAGTGCAGGTAGAGGAGGGGTAAAGAGAGAGGGAAAGAGAGACTCCTAAGCAGGGAGAGAGAGAATCTTAAGCAGACTCCATGCCTAGTGGGGAGCTTGATGTGGGGTTTGATCTCAATGACGATGAGGTCATGACCTGAGCTGAAATCAAGAGTTGAACACTCAACTGACTGAGTCACCCAGGTGCCCCTCTAGAACATGTTTAAATTCATCATCACATTTGATAAATAACCTCTTTCATCTCTCAGACATGCACCAGACTGTCTGCTTTGCATTGTGCATTCATTAGCTCATTTAATCATTACCACGCAGTGGGTCAGGTATCCTTAGCTCCATTCCATAGGTGAGGACACTGAGACAATGAAGGGATAAATAACTAGTGTGTGTTTGCACAGTGCACAAGTGGCTGTGCTGGGAAAGGGACCCATATTTTCATGCTTGAAAGCCTAACTCTCAATCGTTCTGTTCCCCTGATTTCATGATATTCATGAACCTTGGGGCACCTGCGTGGCCCAGTTGGTTAAGCGTCAGACTCTTGATTTGGGCTCGGGATGTGATTTCATGGTTCATGAGATAGAGCCCTGCGTTGGGCTCTGTGCTGACAGTGTGGAGCCTGCTTGGGATTCTCTCTCTCCCTCTCTCTCTGTCCCTTTCCCCTCTCTCAAAATAAATAAATAAACATAAGAAAAAAAAAAAAGAGAAATTCATGATACCAGTGAACCTTGACTACCCTTTACTTCTATCCTCTCCAGATAAGTATCAAACCATATAAATAAACTAGATTTCCCCCCCCTAAACAAAGATGCTATTGTTGCCTTAGAAGATGTAACTCAGAGATTAAAAAAGAAAGAAAAGAAAGCTAAATGGAGAATCCAGTCTTCTTTTAATGGGATATTTGCTATCAGGTCCTGGAGAGTATCTTAAAGATGGTACCTCCTTTGTCATTAACAGACAGGTTTTTTTTTTTTCCTTTTTCTTTTCTCCTCTTCTTTTTAGCTACTGGAGAAATACTGTCTAATGAGCTAAGCAGTTCTGGTATGGAGACTCTAATTCTGGCTTGAGTACCCTCACTCATGGACTATGTGATCAAATCCAAGATACTTGATGACCTATCACTTGGAAAACTAATAGATATCAGAAAATTTGCCTCTCCCCCCGTAATAATGTATGCAGAAGTGATTTTTTTTTAATGTTTGTTTATTTTTGAGAGAGAGAGAGTGAGACAGAGCACGAACGGGGGAGGGCCAGAGAGAAGGAGACACAGAATCGGAAGCAGGCTCCAGGCTCTGAGCTGTCAGCACAGAGCCTGACGCAAGGCTCGAACCACAAACCGTGAGAACATGACCTGAGCCGAAGTCAGACGTCTAACCGACTGAGCCACCCAGGCGCCCCTAGGCAGAAGTGATTTTATTTTTCTCTTGGATGATATAAGCCAATGGGTTGTATGGCTCTTTCTGCTCGAAAACTTGCTAAGAGAAAGATTCTCCAGATTGGGCAAGCAAATGCTTCATTAAATTAATCTTTTGAGACACTCTTCCCTAAAAAAAAGAATATGAAAAAGGACAAAGGAAAACATGTACATGTTCAGGAAGAGTGTGTGATTTCAGGACTGCTTTTTAGCTGATGATAATTGCCTATTATTTTAAACACTCAGCGTCTTCCTGGGGGTTAACATTTTCAGGGAGTGTTGGGCAAAGAGCGCATGCCTAAGAGTTGGTCCTGGTGATGGAAAACAGCCCTTGGAGGGAATCCCAAAAGGGAGAAGGAGAATCCTCACAGAAGTAGCTGTTCCTCAAGAGGAACAGGACAGAGACTCCAAGAGAGGGGGAAATGACTGCCATCCAAATATGATTATTAATCATCACCCTTCTAACACTTATTAACACGGTATCTTCAGCCTCTTACTTTCTAAAGCGAGTGTACATATATTGTCTCATTTTCTCCTTTTTATTGGAAACCTGTGAAGTGGATGGTGCAGAGATTATCCCATTTTACGCTTGAAGCAGTGGAGGCTCAGAGAACTTGACTGACTTACCAAGAGTTAGTTTATGGTGGGGGTTGGAATTTGAGGCTCCTTGACTGTGAACTTGCTCCATGGTACATGTCTGCCTTTTTAAACTCACAATAGTGCCCTGATATCAAACTCAGTTTCTAAAACATGGACCCCCAGAAATTATAGAGAAAGAAACCGTTTTCAGATTGAACGACTCAAAATGCATTTGGCATAAAGTCCTACAAATGTGCAATTTATTCTCGCCAGTAAGCTTGGAGATTAAGGCACTTGTGGTGTTTTGTTCATTTGTTTGTTTTTGTAACTCTACCTTTTTACCTCTTTAAAAGAGAAAAAAGTCACTTGGAAGCCTACTTTTTCCTCGTTTCTTCTACAATGAACATGGGTTTATATTTTCTTTCTGATTCTTAAGTAATAAGGCCTGATCATTATGTAAAATGCAAGTAATATATATAAACATAAAGAAGAAAGCAAAAGAACCCCAAGGTAATCATCACTTTCAGTTTGCAGACCAGCGTTCTGTCTTGTGTATGCTTTTTGTGCAGATATTTGAAGCTCCCTAGTTAAAGAAACCTAGGCTAGCAGCCTTTTATAAAGACAAATAATCACCCCAAATTTTCTTTTGCCATACAGATTTTTCCTAACACCAGTTTGCTTCATGTGAGCACACCTATGCTTGGTAATCACCTTGTTAAAATAGAGAAAATGAGTATATTTGGGAAAAACATGCTTTTGAAAAGCAAGGAGTTGGAGAGTTGTAGGAGATGAAGGAAAGAGTTGGTGTCGTCACTAAGGAGGGGGTTTAATCTGTTCAACTCGCCAAGCTTATCTTGAATTCCTACTCTGCGCCAGGCATGGGCAAGGAAAGATTCCGACCTGTCTGCTGGGTCTCACAGGCCAGTGATGGCGGATAACTTCTGAGGATGTGGGGCAAGGCTGAGGGTGACAGCACTGTAGCCCAGCTCTTGGTGGAAGGGAAGACTTCCTGGAGAAGAAAACACCTTAATTGGGTCTTGAAAGAATTAACCTGCTGTAGGAAGGGTTCCAGGCAGAAGGAACAGTGTACAAAAAGGCAGGGAGGTAGGAATAATGTGATAGATGAGGAAAAACCACACACAGTTGAGTATTGCTAGCGTGTGTGTGTGTGTGTGTGTGTGTGTGTGTGTGTGGTGGGTGAGGAGAGGAGCTGTCGAATGACACTGAAGAGGTTGGCCAGATCAGACACACCTGGAATGTGAGAGTAAAGAATTTAACACATATCCTGGAAAGAGTAGTCACGTGGTAGGTTTGCATCTAGAAGGGTCACCTGGGCAGCAGGAGGTGAGTGGGGGTGCATCTGAGAGGGCAAGTTTGGAGCACATAGGAGACTTGGCCAAAGTCCAGGTATGGAGAACAGGTGAGCTGAGTGCTGGTGATAGAGTGGAGGGCTGGAATGGAAAAGAAGGTTTCAAGAAAAGGGCTGTTGAGGCAAACTAAGAGAGGCTGACCCTAGCTCCTGCAGCAGGACTTGATTCCCAGACCACTCTTTCAGAGGGGGGCACTGAAGAACCAGGGAAGCTATCCCCTGAATTTGTTCTCAGGTGAGCCGAGGCAGTGGAGATAAACTTTGTTACCTTCATTGGGAAAAAGGAACAAATAAATTAAGAAATGAGACAGGGATCCCTGGAAGAAGAGTATAGGAAAAATGTACCACATTGGCTTGGCTTTCTCTTCAGACCCAATCTGGAAATCTTCTAAGAGAAGTGGGAGGTTTGAAAAGGAGGCTAGAGAATGAGTTCTGTGTAAAGATGCCAGGGTGGCTGCTCAGATAGCTGTCCTTACCTCCCCGCCATGAGCGGTGGTGGCTGACAGCTCTCTGTTGAGTCCCTCTCTGGGATTTGCCGGGGCCAAGGTCATGCCCACCTCCTGGGACGGTCTGCACCAATGAGTGATCATCGTGGGCATGGCCCGTTGACTTCATTTGGGACATTTCTGACCTCCCCATGGGTAAGCCGAGGCTTGGATTCTGATGACACTGAAGTTCAACGTCTCCCTTTACACAGTCCTACTTCCTTTGCCTCCCAACAGGTCTCGATCCACCGAGCACCCCTAATGAACCTTCCGGGACCTACGTCTCCATCCGAAGTCTATTTCCGGGGAAGCTGATCTGCAGCATTAAGGAGATGAAGCCTGGCGGATGGAGAGAGGATGTAGCTGAACGGCTTCCTCTCCTCTAGGAAAATCAGTGGTAAGAACTGATCTTCTCAATGAGTTGAATGAAGTTCTTCTCTGGGGTTTCGGAGCCTGGAAAGTGGTCTGGCCACGTCCTGGGAGCATGGGCTTTGACATCAGCTGGGCCTGAGTTTGAATGCCGTTCTGTTATTTATCAACTCAGAGATTTTGAGAAAGCCATGTCATGTCTGGCGCCTCGTCTGTGACACAAGAAGTCATACTTGCTTTGCAGCCATGCTCACCTTACATCTCATAGTCACCATACTTATGTCCTGGGGACAAGTAAAATGGCTGTTCTTGCTGTGATTCCTCGTGCTCAGTGCACAGAAAATCCTCAGTGAATGTCAAGGAATGACAAGTGAGCAACACTGATTGTAGCTGTTATTTAGGGTGGTATTGGCAGTAGTCCAGGGTTCAGAATTTGAGTAAAGAAGGGGAAAGAATAAAAGGAAATTGTATCATGGAAGAAAGAGAAGGTTATTGCTGCTAATAGATGGGTACACTGATCCAAACCACACACATCCAATTTCAGAAAGACATCCTAGCAAGTCAATTCAATTAAGAACATTTCATTTATTTTAAAAAAAAATTTTTTCACGTTTATTCATTTTTGAGAGAGAGAGAGAGAGAGAGAGAGAGAGAGACAGAGTATGAGTGGGGTAGAGAGTGAGGGAGACACAGAATTCGAAGCAGGCTCCAGGCTCCGAGCTGTCAGCCCAGAGCCCAACGTGGGGCTCGAACCCACAAACCGTGAGATCATGACCCGAGCCAAAGTCAGATGCTCAGCCGACTGAGCCACCCAGGCGCCCTCAGTGAAGAACATTTTAAAGCATTTGCTATGAATGAGATGCTGGGGGAAGACCCAAAATTTCTGGAGTACCCTAATTACAACTCTGTTAGCGGCTTGTATCATTTATTTTATGATACGAGGGCATATAGAATCATTAACTATGGTCATGACATAGAGTTGGTGCTCAAAAAACATTTATTGAACACAGTATATTATATGAGACACTTGGAGCTGTTAAGTATCTTAGAGCTAGTAGACTTTTTACCATACAAGAATGAGATATTTAAAAACAAAGAGGCTGTGTTACAGAAGTTAGCTAGATAAAAAAGTGGAGATTAACTGAGAAAGAGTACTTAAGCACAGGAACATTCTAAAGGGGTTGAGTGGGGGGGGAGGGTACAAGATAAGGTACTTGAGAATTCTGAATGGATTTAACCCTTCTTTTTAAAAAACAATTTTTAAATGTTTATTTTGAGAGAGAGAGTGTGTGTGTACTTACGCACGCTGGAGGGACAGAAAGAGAGGAGAGAGGGAATCCCAAACGGGCTCTGTTCTGCTAGCACAGAGCCCAATGTGGGGCTCGATCCCACGAACCATGAGGTCATGACCTGAGCCAAAATCAGGAGTTGGATGTTTAACCAACTGAGCCACCCAGGTGTCCCTTAACCCTTCATATCTATGCTTACAAGAGGGGCTACCAGAAGGCAAACAACGAAGCAGGGGTGACCTCTAAAGAATTCCATATTTGTCTTTCAGTTTTACAGCATGCGTCCCTGGTTATACTGGTTCCAATGTTGCATTTCTTTCTTTCTTTTCTTTTTTTTTTTTCAATGTTACATTTCTTGAGTGCACACCAGCGAGTAGTGAGGAATGAGAGCCAGCTCTGTGTTGGGGGACTTTTCCTTCCTGCCATCAAAACTGTAGACGTGTATAATCCACAGATTGGATAGACAGAGATGAGAGGAAGTTAGTCATTCTGGATATCTGAGTTTTCAAGATCTCAGAGGAGACTCTACCCCAGCGGTAACAAGTTCAAATGCCCACAGGGTGAAGCAGGTCATATAAAGGAGGAAGACAGTCTATGTATAAAGGAAAAAAGAAAGGTGGAAATATCCTTCAGTAACTGTGGTTCATCCGTACCATGGACCAGGACTAATGACAAAATTATAGCAATGGAGAACAGATGAGAGTTTACTAAAAGGTCAGGAACAGGGGTGGGGACGGGATGTGGATGGTGTTTATGAGGGCTACTGTCACCCAGTGGTGACTGAACTGTCAATATCTTGACCGCACTGATGTCAGTATCCTGGTAGTGTTGTGGTACGAGAGTTTGGCATGATGTCACCACTGGGGGAGACTGGGGAAAAGGAACATGGGATCTCTCTGCGTTATTTCAGACAATTGCACATGAACCTACAATTATCTCCAAATAAAAATTCAGTTGGAAAAAGGAATGGTGGGGACCATGGGGAGCTATAGAGCACATGACCTTTTAAATTTTTTTTTTTTTAACGTTTATTTATTTTTGAGACAGAGGGAGACAGAGCATGAATGGGGGAGGGGCAGAGAGAGAGGGAGACACAGAATCGGAAACAGGCTCCAGGCTCCGAGCCATCAGCCCAGAGCCCGACGCGGGGCTCGAACTCACGGACCGCGAGATCGAGACCTGAGCCGAAGTCGGACGCTTAACCGACTGAGCCACCCAGGCGCCCCCACATGACCTTTTAAAGAGTAGTGAACTAAAAAAAAAAAATGTTGCCATTCAGTGCAAGCACCTCCCCCCAGACTAACCAACCAATGAACCGATAAAGAAATAAAAATGTCGGATTCCTGGTTACCTACTTAAGCTATCAAAAAAAAAAAAAAAAAAAAAGGACAAAAGGACACTTGGGTGGCTCAGCCGGTTGTGTCCAAGACTCTAGATTTTGGCTCAGGTCATAATCTCATGGTTTGTGAGATCGAGCCCTGCATCGGGCTCTGTGCTGCCTGGGATTCTGCCTCTCCTGTCTCTCTGCTCCTCCCCTGCTCATGCGCCCTCTCTCTGTCTCAAAATAAATACATAAGCTTAAAAAAGTAACCATTTTAGTTGTCTTCAAAAATACATTACATACTCCTCTGCCGTCTTTACTTCTTAAACATAGTATACCGAATATAGCAAAATATCTCAATTGTTCCTGGAGGCAGGATGCCTTCATGTGCAAATCATACATAACCTCACTGAGAATGGCTCACACGCTGAGGAAAGGGCATTTGTTTGTGTAAGAAGTTGGGATGGAGGGTCAAAATGTTTAGGGCTGTTGAATGTTCTTACACAAAGCTGAGCTGCTGTTCTTTATAAGGTTTATGATTGCTCTTAGGGTGTTTCTGTCTCTTTTACTGCCAGGCTCATAGTAATGCTTTCTTAATACTGTCAGCTTGCCAGCTTGCAGTAGATTTTCATTTCCTTCTAATTTTTTTTAAACGTTTATTTATTTATTTTTGAGAAGGGGAGCAGGGGCAGAGAGAGAGAGGGAGATGGAGGTTCCAAAGCAGGCTCTGCGCTGACAGCAGAGAGCCTGACGTGGGGCTCGAACTCACGAACCGTGAGATCGTGACCTGAGCTGAAATGACGAGCAGGACGCTTAATCGACTGAGCCACCCAGGCGCCCCAACATTTCCTTCTAATTTATTGTGTGCTTGGAAAGTGGGCAACAAAGCCACTTGGGACGTGTGTGTGCGTGTGTATGTGTGTGTGTGGGGTGTGGGTGTGAGAGAGAGACAGAGAGACAGAGACAGAGACAGAGAAAACCCGTGTGGAATGGGAATCTGAGAGACTGAGTATTCATTCACTCTGTCGTGTGTACTCTTTGTAACATCCCTCCTGACTGCTCAAAGGCCTCATTGGTTCCAGTGAGCGAGGACTTTTGTGTGACCGCATCTTGAAACGGTAAAATGAAACTTACAAATGGAAATTGCATGTTGCCTTGTTTCTCTCAGACCGGCCCAGAATACCCCTTGTGAGAGGCAGCTTGAAAGAGGGTTCAGAACCTAGACTCTGCAGCCAGCCCGTGTGGTTCAAATCCTGCCTCTACGCCGTGCTAACTTTGTGACTTCGGGCAAGTTACAGAATCTCTCTTTACCTGTGCAACGGAGGTGATGCTACTAATCTGTCTCATCGGGTTGTTAGGAGGATTAAATGAGCTGCGCTCTGTAAAACACTCAGAACAGTGCCCGGTGCATAAATGCTCTGTGTGTTTCTTCCACATTAAGCAATAGTGGCAGCTCGAAGGAGAAATGTTTCCAGCCACAAGTTGCCATCCTCGTCTAACTGCGGTGACCGGCAGGCCTGGCAGGTTCTCAGCCACTGGCAAGGTCACGTGAAGCCATTTGCCCTAAGGTTCCTGGATGGTTCTCACCCGGCCGCATCGTAGCCCCTGAGCCCTTCTAGACTGCGTCTCTCTGGGAATTCACACTCGGGGTGTGGAGACGAAAGAGTGGAAGGTGCAAGACGTTTCACGCCTGGGCCTGCCAACCCTCTGTTCCAACTATCGTGCTGATTTCCCGATTTGACCTCCCTCTGCGGTCCCTTTGGTTGCCAATTCCAGATTCTTGGAAGAGATAGTCCAATGGGCCCAGCCTGGTCCAGCCTGGGCATCAGCTGTGGCTGGGGATGGTGATCTCAAGTGGTATAAACAGGGCTGAAGGGTCATCATAGAAGGGGGGGGGGGCAGTAATGGAAAGTTGTCATTGTGAGCTGGGCAGGTACTGGACCATGCGCCCGTTGCACTGAGAAATCAGAGTGAACACTGGTTTGGGAGGTAGAATGCCTGGGGGCTGCAGTTAGCTGCTTACTAACGGAGTGACGTTAGCAGAGCCATTTAACCTGCCTAACCCTCAGTCTTCTCATCTGTAAAATGGGCATGTTGGTAATACCTGTGATACGTGTGTGTGTTTGTGTGTGTGTGTGTGTTTTACCTCACCAACCCGGGACTGGCTACATAGTTTGGGGGCTCCAGTGACAAATGCAAATGTGGAGCTATTTGTTCAAAAATGACTAAGACTGGGGCGCCTGGGTGGCTCAGTCGGTTGGGCGTCTGACTTCGGCTCAGGTCATGATCTCACAGTCTGTGAGTTCGAGCTCCGCGTCAGGCTCTGTGCTGACAGCTCAGAGCTTGAAGCCTGCTTTGGGTTCTCTGTCTCCTTCTCTCTCTCTGCCCCTCCCCTGCTCATGCTTTGTCTCTCTCTGTCTCAAAAATGAATAAAAACATTAAAGAAAATGACTGAGACGATCCAGACAGTGATGGCAGAGCATTAAGCCAGGCATGGGGTCCTTTGGTGTGGAGTCCTTTGTGGCAGCACGGGTCACACCCCCAGGAAGCCCATCCTACACAAGATTGTAAGAATGACCTAATGCAAAGCCTATAATAGGGTATCATACACCGTCACTTATGCGTTGTGTTGTTTTAATCTGAAAATGTTCTTTGGAAGAAGAGAACTTGACTTCTGCCTCTGTGAAGGCTGCCTGAGAGGGCTGATCTTTAGCCGATGTTCCCAGGGTCAGTCTGGCCTGTCGTCCATAGCCACGTGCATTCGGGCTGGCTGGTGCCTATGCTGTTGAGTTTGTGGTGTGGTCTCCAACCTCACCCCTGCACACAACGGATCAGGGTAGAAGGCAGGCATCTCTGCTGACTCTTTCTCTATTCTGGCCTTCACCACACATGGAAGGATGGCTTCGTGAGGGGTCATGACTGGGAGCTCCAGGATATGGCTGGGGAGTCCAGACTTGAGAAGGCCGTGCCTGAACGCCACTTTTGGATGTCTATGATGGATGACAAGGTCACCCATGACCTTGTTGGACCAGGTCATTGTCCTTTTCGGTCTCTGTCTCTGCAACAGTCTGGCTCCCCAGAGACGGTGCACCACTTGCTTGTCAGAAGGGGCCCCCAAGGTTTTCTCTATCTCTTTGCATCTCTTTCTCAAGCCCTTGACTTCTTGGGGGGGCTTACACGCCAGACTGCCCTGAGGCTTAGTCTTACTCTTCCCTGTTTCCACACAGTGCCTGAGTCAGGACTCTGGTATCTGTCATCTGCTCTCAGCCCCTTTCTGGTCAAACTTATCCCTAACTTCCTTCTGGGACGTCCGTGCGACCCACCAATGGTTTATCAGCTAATAAAATGGCGTGGAGGAAGGAAAAGAGGAAGCAGGGGAGCAGGAGAAAAGGAACACTGTCTATCCAGAGGAAATTCAAGATAACCACATTCTTCACCTCTGAAATAATGGGAAAACGGTGTCTAATATTTCAGGGCAGTTCCCTTCTTACAAACAGCTTGCATTCCAGATCCCAAGGCAGCTACTTGGAAATCAGAGCTTATATTTCCCAGTAGAAACACTACTGGGCCCGGTGATTCCCAGCCCAACCCACAGACACCCTTTGACCACAAGGACCTGAGGTGTTACACTAATAAACCAGGTCAGCAACATCCAGCCCCATCGGTAACAAGCTCTGTGACGCACTGATGAAATCCTTGTCACGGCGACAGCTGACAGAGGGGGTACAGTCCTCCAGGGGCCAGCCCTTTGCACAGTTAAAGACACTTCTACCTTCCGTAAGGCTCCTCACCGGATATGAACATCCTCATGAAGGGGGTGCCTTTTGGGAGAGGGCGCACACACTATTTGGCAAAATTTGCCCAATAGGGGTGAAAGTTGTACTCCAAACCCAGACTTCCTTGTTGCCTGTTGCTTACAAGAAGTGTTAGAGCACTATTGTGTGTGTGTGTGTGTGTGTGTGTGTGTGTGTGTGTGTATTTCACAGAAAGCCTGTTTTGTATGCTTTCGCTGCATCTGCAGACCTCAAGGACTTGACTGTTTTTATAATGATGATGAATAAAAGCAAAGCCTTTGAAGAAAAAAGTTCATTTTGATTTTTCAAGACAAGTCAGCAGCAGCCCCAGAGATATTCCAATCCTTCTTGCTCCGTGTTCTCTGCTCGGAGCTTCACATTCATGGTTGTTTGCTGTAACTGAAAAAGGCCTCGGTCTCTAGAAAGCTAAGTGGATGCAAATGGGTTTAGAATTGTCAGCTTGGAACGGTCTCCGGTGGCTGGGAGCCCCGAGACAACTTTGATGGCCCTGACAGATCCGCCCTTGTACCTCCTCGGGAAAGCCGCTGCCTGGGCATGCTTCTTGCCATCTGTAGCTATCTGGGACCTCGCTTCTATTTATGAGGCTGCAGGAGATGAAAGCAGAAACCACGTTAATTATTGCAAAGTGCTTTTTACTTTTAAAGTGCTTCGCTAGCGTTAATTAGTTATTCCTACTTACGGCACTCTGGTGAGGTAGGTCAGAATTATTACCCCTTTTCTACCTTGGAGGAAATGAAGATATAGACATTTAATGACTCCCCCAGGGACCCGGGGGAAGTTGGTCTCCTACACAGAGTTAGGTTTTCAATGTAATGTGTCTGGCTTCCTCCCAGGGTGTACCTAGCTGCCACAGCTAATATCCTAAGGGCTTCTTAGGTAGAGGAGAGGTCTGCCTAACCACTGTCAGAAGAAGTTGAATCTGCCAGAGGCTCAGGCAGTTGGAAACAAAGGAGAGAGGTCATTGCCTCTTTCCCCGTCTTCACTGTTCTTGGTCCTTCAGCCCTCGAAAGTAAGGAAGGCTTGGGAGGAGGGTTGCCCCTGGTCAGATGCCCAGCAGTTGTGATGGAGAAGGGGAGGGAGAGAAAGCACGGGGAGGAGTGCTGTTGCCAAGCGCTCCTGTCCCTGGCACACGCTTTCTGGATTGTTTCTCTTCTGCGTGGGTCAGGAAGCAGAGGGGCTGGCGGTCCTACTCCCTACTGTTGGGTAGAAAGTGAGTGTGTGCTGGGAAAAGGGCCTTTCACGTGGTAGGGTGGCAGGTGCAGGAATGGGCTTTGGAACCGGTCTGCTCCTCCTTCACATTTGGGCCATTCCAGTGACTGGGGAAATGGTTCTTAGTGTCTGTGCCTCATCTGTAGAATGGAGGCGATAAACGAGTCAGCAGACGTGGAGTGTTGGCACGGGCTGTTAATGGATGTCACCAAATCACTGTTTGATTTTCTTTGTTTCCTTCTCCATTTCCAGTCTCACCTGGAATTTGGTCTTCATTTCAGGCCCCTCCCTTTCCAACTGAAGGCTTCCCTGAATCCGAGCAGATGTCCTTGTCACCTGTGAATTTCTCAGGTCACCTTGAGAAGCTCTGTCCGAGTGACTTCACCCATCTCTGCGCACAACCTTTGGGTTGGTGCGGTCCCGCAGCACTGATATCTTAAGAGCAGTCACAGGGCTGAGGCCAGAAGGTGGAGGTGGAAGACATGTGTCCACCCAGGGAGGAAAGGAGCGGTTTCCGAGCACTCAAGTGCCCGTCCCCAGCATCAGTTCCTAAAGTTGCACCAGAGTGTGTCTTTCTTGGAGGGGAGAGAGGAGACTGGCTGTGTGATCCTCAGTATTCTAGGCTGGCCCCATCTCCCCTCACCTCCATGCTGAAAGGTGCCCTCCCCTCCGCACCACCCCCCCACCCCAAGAAGAAATCTCTTCATTTAGGCAGGGTCACACTTTCTAGGCTGCTGTGCCCTCTCTCTGGGAGGCCTGATGTTTAGTCCCACACAAGGCAGGCCTCCCTCTGTGCAGGTGGTGGAGAGAGGTGTTTGAATGTTTTTATGCCCACCCAGTGTAGTGAGAGGCACCTTTCCTCTGACCGCCCTGTCCCCAAGAGTCCTCACATGGCAATTTGACTTCCCTTTGGGGCACGCTGGCCACACGTGTGCCAGGATCCTTTCCCTTGTTAGCAGAGAAACCCCTGGTCCTTCTTCTGCACGCTTTACAGAACTGCCCATTGGCCCATCACTAGTTGGGTGACATTGACTAAGTTCCTTAATGGCTTGGTGTCTCATTTCCTCATCCATAAAGTGGGAAAATAACAACATCACTCTTATTTTGAGGATCAAATGAGTTAAGGCAGTCAAAGTACTTCAGACAGAGCCAACTCAGCTGTTCTTATTAACTAGCCTGCACGGGGGAGAGAGGACACTCTGCCTTGGTTTATAATGGAGCATGAAGAGATTCGGTTCATTTCCCTTGAACAGGGGAGAGCTGGGGGGGGGGGAGTGGGGTGGGAAGACTTCTACTGCCGCCTCCCTCCTTTTCTGAAAACCTTCTGTGGATCAGCGGGCAGGAAATGCATCATTCTAATAAAGGAGGAGGCTTCTTGCTACCTACGGAGTGCATTCCACATTCCTTAGCATGGCCTTCACGGATGCAGGATCTGGCCCAGCTCATCATCACAGCCCTGCCCCCTCAGACACAGTGCTCAGTCCCATGTGCCTCCTGAGTGTGGACCCATGAAGGCCTTCCTCCCCAGCCCTCCTCCTGAGTGTGGACCCAGTGGGTATGGATTGTTGTCATTGCTCCTACACACCTTGAACTTTTACCGTTTGGGTTCTCATCTGTGCTGTTCTCTCATTTCCTCCAACAAGACCCATTTCCGGAGTTGCCTCCTCTGTGAACCCTTTCCTGACTCCTCCCCTCTTTCACCTTCAAATTAAATCACATCTTCCCCGTAGTATGTAGTGTACCCCACTATCGAGTGACGTGCATGTGCGTGCATTGGCTTCGTCCCTGCCACCTGTCATACTCACTCCCATCCACCTTCCAGATGGCGCTAGGGTAAGAATTCGGAAAGCCCCAAACGAGACCTCACCTCTCTGCTATAATTGAACGCCAGGCACTGTGCTCAGCACTTGACATTTA
This sequence comes from Neofelis nebulosa, assembly GCF_028018385.1. Lineage (NCBI taxonomy): Eukaryota > Metazoa > Chordata > Mammalia > Carnivora > Felidae > Neofelis > Neofelis nebulosa. Next base: position 225,310,990 of record NC_080782.1, read on the forward strand.
TTATGTTATATACCCTCACAACGATCCTAGGAGGCAGGTGTCCTCGTGTCATTTTGCAGATGAGACAACGGAGGCAGAGACAGATTAAGCGTTTCACCGGAGGTCACACCGTCAGTAAGGGCAGGGATTCGATGTCAGGTCTGGCTGGCCCCCGAAACCAGTGCCCTGATCCTCCACCCATATAGTCTTACTGTGCTCCCCTGCTTAAAAACCTGAAATAAGAAAGAGCTACGTGCCTCAGCAGTTGTCAAAGCCTCAGCCTGGTGGCCATGTACGCCACGGTCTAGCCCAGTTGACCAGTGTGGCATTACTCACCGTGCCCTGTCTTGGGAGACCTTGGCCCTTCCTCAGCCTTTGCCTGGAATGTCTAGCTGCTCGAGCACTACTGAAACCTTGAGTCAGCTCAAGCATTAGTTCCTCTAGGAAGCCTTCCCTCCCTGCCCCTCTCTCTCCAGTCCCTCAGGATAATTCAAGGCTCCCCTCCTGTGCCCCTCAGCCCTTTCCCGGCACTACCAGTGGGCAGTTCTTGGTTCACATGCCATCCCGGAGGACGTGGGCTTTGCTGGCTTCATCCTTGTATTGTCGAGCCTAACACTGGATCTGGCAAAGAGCACGTGCGCGTAAATCCTGTGGAAGAAATGAGGAGTTGCCTAAATGGTAAATGCTTTTCTGCCTTGCTGGGTGCAAACTCCAGCTTTTATAGAGCAGGTCCAGCAAATTCCCATGGTGCCAGGCCACTGGGGATGATTCAGGGCGGGGGGGGGGGAGGGGGGAATGCGGTACAGAAACCAAGGTATCTTCCTACCTCTAGGAAAAATGGGCGGTATCGCTACAGACCACCCTATAGCCCTAAGGGCAGTTCGAGTCTCTGGACCCCGGAGGATTGGAATGCTAGACTATTCTCTAGAGATCACTTTGCACAACTCCATAATTCTACCCATCTGAGGAGCAGAGAGATTAAGTGACTTGCTCCGGGACCCTGGAACTGAAGGACAGGAACCAGTGGCCCTTTCGGTTTCTGGTCTGGAGCGCATTTCTCAGCGCCTTCAAGGGTGCAGAGGGCAGGATAGGCTTTTGGCCCGCTCGGAGACCTTGGAGACCATCTGGCGAAGCCGGCAGCCGAGCAGCAGCCCCACTTCAGAGTCTCTGGGCTGCAGCCGGGACAGGAAGTAATACTTCAGAGTTTTAGCCCCAAAACCTCAGAAACTTTTTGATGATGCATTAAATGTCAAGTATACTGTTGAGAGGAGTTAAAAAAAAAAAAAAACCCACCCAGGTATCAGCCTTTGTTACTGAGACGACAGGAGATATTCGGTCACATCACAGGAAGTCATGCTGTCAAAATAGAGAGAGGGCAGTGTCTAGGCGACCACACCTTATAATAACTGTACTTTAGTACAAAAGAGCTTTCGCGTGCGCCTCCCGAGGTGGGGCTGGAGGGGGAGGTGTGGGGGGAAGAGGGTGGCGTCTAGGTGGAGTCTACCTTGCGGGCCTCTTTGCTCTGGGGAGCAAAGCACAGAGTGTCACCCAAAGGCTGCTACCCCGTAGGAGCCCAGCCGAGACCGCTCAGCGAACAAAACGCTTGCCTCCGCACCAGGGTCGGCGCGCCTTGCCTCTCTGCCCTTCGCCTGTAGATGCGGCACCGCCCCTGGAAAAGCCCGCAGAGCGGCTCGAGGACGCTCACAAAATCGTGGAAAAGAATCCTTGCCGTTAGCGCAGCGCCAGGGGCAGTGTTTTCTGCGTGAGGCCCCCCGAGGAGCCGAGAAGGCCCAGGCGCCCACGGAACGCCCAGAGCTCCGCCAGGGTTCAGGACGGGGGGAGGGGGGGGAGGGGGGCAGGATGGGAGTCCCTGCTGTCGCTGACCGTGCAGTGGCGTGTCCCCATGGGGAAGACAATTCATTGTCACTGAGCACTGAGAAACGCTGGCAGCTTGCTTCTCTGGGCTGCTCCCTGCCTCCGGGAGCCTGGGTGGCCCGGGCCTGTGGCTTCCTTGAGTGACTTCTGTGTGCCTGAGCAGGCCTCTCAAACACGCCCAGGGCCCCGAGCGAGCGCCATCTGCTGTGGGGAGCCTGGGCCAGGACCACGCGTGACAGGGACTGCACATGGACCAGGGGAGGTGGTGAGGGGTCCAGGCACGTCCGCCCCCTTCCTGCTACGGGCCATCACCCTGGGTAAACCCGCCCCGGGTAGTGCTGTTGCCCACAGACATGTCGCAGCTCACTCTGACTGGAGGGCTCACCGCGTGCCCAACACTTGTGTGCCTTAGGTTCCTTTATATTTTAATCCTATCAAGTGGGTTTTTGAAGCCCCAGTTTTAGAGTTCTGGGGCGTTGTGTGCTCTGTGCCGGAACCCTGCCCAGGAAAGGGCAGTCCAGGAGCTGACAGAACTGGGGGGTCTGTCTCCTTTTCAAACTCCATACCTTCATGGCCCCAGCACCCTGGCTTTGCAGGCCCCGATTCTCCTGAGACCTGGACCCAGGTGACCAGCCGACTGAGGGGTTCCCAGGACATGGGATTTTGACTGCCCCAAAAGGATAGTGGGGGACACCTGGGACGGTTGTCGTCCTTCCCTTGCAGCCGGGGATGTTAGAGTCAGGGCCGTTGGGCTCGTGCCTAGTCTAGTAGGTTCCCGACGAAAGGAAAATATAGCCTCCTTTTTTCTTCCCCCTCCTCCTTTCTCTGGCCCTTTGCTAATCAGCTTTGAAGAATCACGTGTTTTTCTTTTGTTACTGGTTTCCTTCTTTTTTTTTTTTAAGTTTATTTACTTATTTTGAGAGCAAGCAAGAAGGGGAGGGGCAGAGGGAAAGAGAGGGAGAGAGAGAATCCCAAGCCGGATCCATACTGTCAGCGCAGAGCCCGGGGCTCGAACTCAGGAACCGTGAGATCGTGACCTGAACTCAAGAGTGAGACGCTTAACTGACTGAGCCACCCAGGCGTTTTGTCATTTGTTTCTAAATGACACTTCGTATTAAATGCCAATAGTTGAAGTTTTGTCGAACCTGGCCTTGATTCCAAGATTGGTTTGGGATATTACTTTTCTGTGACCGGTAGGATCTGAGGGATTTTGCATTTGCTCTCCTATGCTTTCCAGTCCCTGTTGTCTCTTCTTCATGTGATAATTTAGCCAAGTCTCGGTCAACTTTGAAATGATTCTGCACAGGTCACGTAGGTCATGGGGTCAGAGGTTAACAGCAGCAAAGCCTTCAGCAGCCCTCTGCTGAGACAGTCTGGGACAGGAGCACCCGGCCCCATTGGGGTCTTATCTGGGGGTGGGCCCGGGAGGCCTGTGCTCCGGGAGCCCCAGGACTCCCTGCAGCGTGCTCCTTCCCTGAGGATAGGATCCAGGGCTCTCCCATTCCACTTTGGCTCCTCACAGCATTTTCTAGTGACGACCCCCTAGTGCTAAGCTGTGTTGGCCAACAATGCTCAAACCAACCATTCTTCTTAGCCATGCCCTCCACGTCTTTATCTCTCGGTTTCTCCACCAACTCTCGCCTCTGACAAAATAGCCTTTGTGATCCTAGATGCTTTCCCCTGAGGCTGATTTCTCTGACCTTCCTACTGGGCAAGGTGAATTGACTTCAGTTAATCAGTTAAAGAGATTATTTAGCTAAAAGTAAACAGATGAAGATATTCTAGTTAATTAATGAGAAAGAAGTTAAAAGTTGAAAGGAATCTCCTTGACGTTTACTTTTTTTTACCGAGTGGGTAGAATCTGTTTTCCCCTCTCTAGGCACTGCCACCAGCCTCTGAACAATGACTGGGGGCTAGGTCAAGGCACCTGCTATGTCACCGTGCTCCCAGGTGCTCCTGATGCACCCCAAAGTCTGAGAACTGCTGCCCTGACCTGGTCACTTCCACAGCCACCTGGGCAAGGCGGGGACCCGTTTGCAGCTCCCTAGTTCAGTAACTATCTCTTTGCCTTTCAGCTTTTTTTCCTTTCTTTCTTTCTTTCTTTTTTTTTTTTTTTTTAAGATTTTACATCTTTTATTTATTATTTTTTTTTAAAGTTTACCCATTTATTTTTGAGAGAGACAAGTGCATGTACGAGCGGGGGAGGAGCAGAGAGAGAGGGAGAGAGAGAATCCTAAGCAGGCTCTGCACTCATAGAGCAGAGCCGGGCACAGGGCTCGATCTCATGAACCTTGAGATCATGACCTGAGCCGAAATCAAGTGTCGGATGCTTCACTGACTGAGCCACCCAGGTGCCCCAGCCTTTCAGTTTTAAAATGGCCTAATTTTAGTTAGTTGGTTGTTAGACATTTCTACAAGACTGAGTTGTTAGCATCTCAAACTGGGATTCTCTTTAACTCAATTCCTTGCTGTTCCTCCAAATCTGCTCTCACTCTCGTGCTATTTCAGGTTCATGAGCTCACTATCCACTGCTAACCTCCGACCCCTCCGATACAGAGACCTCAGAGTCACCTTTTCCCTGTTCCCATCCCCACTTCCTCCTTTCTGTGCTTATTGTCCTGGCCATCATGCCTCAGTCTCCTTCCTGGGTCATGGCAAGTCTTCCAGATGATTTTAGTAGCTTTAGTCTTCACAGCTCGTCAGAGTTATCCCCAGACATCACCTCCCCTGACCTAGCAATGCTCTGACCCCTCCGTGTTTTCAGTTTTCCAGAGTTGGCCCAGCTGGCTTCCAGACTCCGACCCTGTGCTCTGGCCACATCACAAGCTCTCCTGGCTCCTGGTTTTGCTTCTGCTTTTCCCTTAACGTGGCTGTTCCAGGCATGGGAATCCTACCCGAAGTCGGAAGCAGACTCCCCTTGGAAGCCACCTTTGCTTCCCTTAAAATCAGCGCGTGGCTCGGTCCTCTCTGCCCGTCAGCACTTTCTCTGCACCTCCTTACTTCCTTCTGCCGTGTGCTACTGCTGGGCTCTCTAAGGCCCTGGACTGTAAGCTCCCAGAGGGCGAGGGCTGTGCCAACCCGCGTCGGTGTGTGGACTGAACGCTTACCGTGTGCACCTAGGCCTGGCAGTGGCTTCTGTATCCACGCTGCAATATGCCGGAGTCCTTGCTCTCCCCCTTAAAGGGTACTAGGGGTTTCCCTAGAAACTGCCACTTCGAAGCCATTCAGAAAAAAAGAAAAAAAAAAAAATTAGAGCTAAATCAGGCCACATTGTTTACTTGTTAAGAAGATGCTTTGGTGTTCCTTCCTGCACCTGTGAGGAGCTCGAGTTTGACCTTGACAGTTCTGTCAGGCATTGGAGCTGGTAAAAGCAGGGCCCGGGAGGGTGTGTGAGGGTGTCCAGACAGGCACGGGAAGTTGGGGCTGACCTCTAGGCAGGGCTGCTCTCACCGTACCCCCCGGCCTGGGAAACAGGGATGCCGCGTCCTACCTGGATTGCCTACACAGGCACCCGGCTTCTTCACTTGTCCGCCCAGAGGAAATGTTTGTAATTCTTTCAGCCGGAGGGCACGCCTTTTTTTGATTCGCAGAAAGGCTTTGCCTTGGCTTCTGCCTTCTGTAAGTGACCACACTTTCTTTTTGCTCCTAAAATCTCAGCAGCAGGGTGCCCTGGGTTGCCTCCTGTGTGGGAATCTTGCCCTTGATCCTCGCTTCTGGGCGGCTGCGTTTTTCACAACGGCCCTTTGTGGTAGGTAGGTCCGTGCCGCCTTCAAATGACCTTGGGTAACACTGTCCTCTGCACCCTCTCCGGCTGCCACGGGAAGAGGCATGACCGCTGAGAGTCCAGGGCCTTGAAGCCATTGTAGACTCAGGCAGGAAAAATAAACAGATGGGCGCGGTGGCCTCCCTTGAGCTCTTGCTGTCATTACTCACCCATCACCGGTGGTCAGCAGATGAAGTGTTTAGGACTTGGATTTGCAGTTGGTCAACCGATTAATCAATAGGGCTTCATGGAGCCCCTCCCACGGGCCCGCGTCTCGAAGGCCTGTTTTACAGAGGAGAAAACGGAGCGACAACATCGAAGTTGCAGTCGACCCGGAGCCGAACGCAACCTGGGCGGCCGTATAGCGCGCTTTGTGCTGACTCGTGGGGCCTTATTGCTGCCTGGGCGCAAAGGAGCATAGTCTCCTGTGGTCGGTGGGTTTTTACTCCTCCCTTTTCTTACTTACTCGATCCTGACTGATCCCCGTGCTTGCCTGGCCACTCCTGCATGTCGTACAAACTCGGAACCCGGGGGCAGATGGGCCCGACGGGAGACACCAGAAGGACAGAATGGCACGGTGGATGGGCCTTCTGGGTGACAGGGTGCTGTCCTTTTCCCGGCCATTATTTAGCAGTCGGGAGGCGTGTGTCCTGACGTATGGGCTGCAGTCGGGGGAGGGGGGCCCTGACAAACAGCCTTCATTCACCCGGCTCTGCCGCCAGCTCCCTCACGGGCGTCACATGGGGCCCAGTGAAAAGAGCAGGGGTGCCCGCCAGGGAGGCCCGACCAGGGGCTTTCTTCCCGGCAGCGCTGTTCCCTGGGCCTGCCAAGTCCCACGAGTCAGCAAACTGGAGAAGCGTTTTCAAAGCAAGGCCTTTGCCCTCCTTGGCAGGCTCCTCAAAGCCTGCCTCGCTCTTGCTGCGCCTGGGAGATGCTGTAAAAGGCTCTTTTTGTTCACGCTCCTCAATGGGGACATCGTCGGGGAGCCGTTCGAGAGGCACAGTGTGAGCGGGAGGGCACTTGAGGCAGGGCCACTTGGGTGGGCAGCAGGAGGGAGCAGGCCAGGCAGGATTCAGGGAGGGGGCCTGAAGGCGGCTGGAAAACGTGGAAAGTGTTCCTCGGAAAAGCCTTTCAGAATTGAGAAACACGGCCTAATAGCCGGCTTTCAGAGGTTGGAGGCAAAGAGCGCTTGTCCTTTTTTTATTTTTATTTTTTTAGCTGCACTGCAGTATTTGGTATACAAACAACACCTCGGATCTGTGGTGATGGGTCCTTAGGAGCAGACAGAAGGAGAAATTGCCCTGGAATTTAGTGACTTCAAGACATAGTTAAAAAAAAAAAAAATTATTTCAAGGCCTCAACGGACAATTTTTCACAGAAAGGTGGGTTTGTCCTCAGCTCTGAAATAAAGGCTGTCTGAGGCTTACGTGAGCATATTAATAGTGGGGTCCAGCTTGGAAATCATGGGTGATGGTCCAGAAATCATTGTCAAACACAAATGCTGTTTCTGCTTATAGAAATACAGAATTCCGGGACCGCGAGGCGACTCCCACAGGTCCACCCCGCCCTGCGTCTCCAGCAAATATTTTTAATTGAAATCTTTTCATAGGGGGCATGGTAGCTCTCTAATTTAGTTATATTCTCCTTTGAAGGAGTCTTTACTTAGCCTATTTATTTATAAAAATGGATTGTAAAATATTGAACTAGCTGAAGGTTTGCATGTTTTTATAAAGCGTAAGGAATGAATTTCATCTGGACTTGATTAAAGGTGAATTAACAGAAGGGCGCCTGGGTTGCTCAGTTGGTTAAGCGTCCCACTCTTCATTTCGGCTCAGGTCATGATCTCCTAGTTCCGTGAGTTCCAGCCCCACATCGGGCTCTGTGCTGACAGCGCAGGGCCTGCTTGGGATTCTGTCTCCCTCTCTCTCTGCTCTTCCCCTGAGTTCTCTCTCTGTCAAAAATAAATAAATAAACTTAAAAAAAAAAAAAAGGTGACATTAACAGACTATTTCCTAAGTTCTGTAAGAATGTCGAAGAAGAGTGGGGCGCCTGGGTGGCTAAGTCAGTTAAGCGTCTGATTCTTGATTTCGACTCAGGTCATGGCCTCACGGTTTGTGGATTCAAGCCCCGTGTTGGGCCCTGCACTGACAGCACGGACCCTGCTTGAGATTCTCTTGCTAACTCTCTCTCTCTCTACCCCTTCCACCTACTCTCTCTCTCTCTCTCTCTCCCTCTCTGTCACAAAATAAATAAATAAACATTAAAAAAAAAAAAGAATGTTGAAGAAAAAATGAATGATTTTTCTCCTGAACAATTCTTGGTAGCTGCCTCCTCTCTCCCAAATTAACAAACCAAACTAAGCAAAACAAGAACAAAAGACCTCTCCGGTACTGTGTTTAGTCCAGTTTGTACAAAGTTCGTACCTGGTTTTATGACCTAACATTTTCCCCATTGTTTGAATGGATTTGGGCATTATCTTTTGAACATGCCATTTCCAAGGAAGATCTGAATTGGTTTGCTTTTGCAGCGCATTTTCAAAGCAGGCTATCGAACTGGTTCACAAGCAAAACAGAGGCCCTGGAAAGACGATATACCTTCCTTCCTGAGGCAGATATTTCAGGATTGGGGAAGCAGGGTTTCCTGTGTTCTCACAAGGGGTTGAGATAAAGAAACCCAGGGCAGTTGCAGAAAGAATCGAGCCTGGACGAGCATGAGGCAATTCTTTTGTGTGCAGGGCCCCGCTCTTCAAGGAGAGGCAGGCACGGCCAGGGACAGAGTGAGGACAGGACATGACGCGATGTGGGGTACGGTTTGTAGCTGAGAGAGTTCTTGAAGCCTGTGATGTCAAGGAGCACATTTGGAGGACTCCCTGGGAAGTTCAGCACCCCTGCCCCTCCTCCCTCGCCAACCCCCACAGTGCCAGCCTTTGATGGTGTGCTCAGCCGTCCCGTCTCTGTCCTCTTGTATACCCGAAGACCATCAGCCTTCTCAGTGCCTTCTGGAAAAGGTTTATTTAGTCTCCACTATTTTTTTTTTTTTATATGCTCGACAAGAGGCAAACAGAGAAGTAGACAAACTTTGCCTTCTGTGTATTTCCCCAGCCTCCATCCAGTTTCCCTTTTTGTGTTTTCCCCACCCTCTTCCTTGTCATACAGCCTTGAAGCCCCTACTACATCAATAAAACTAATTTGAATATTTAAGTCATCTAGAGATACTGGCGTCTCGTGACTGTGGCGTCTTCTAGATATTTATTGCATTGAAAGAAGTCCATAAAGAGACAAAAACCCAGCAACTACCAAATGCAAAATAATAATAATAATAATAATAATATAGCCTTAAGAAGGGAAAATTCAATAACATAATAAGAGAATATCGTGCTTATTGGGCAGGTAGGTATAGGGGAAGTGGAAAAAGATATGGGAGGAAAGATAAGATCATTAATTTTCTCATCTTTCTTCATTGGGAGATAATAGATACTATTTAACTTTTGAAGCACATTGAAAAATAGAAATTTAAGCATCTTTTTTAAAATGGAAAAATTAATCACTCCTGGAACTACAATTCAGACTGTATAGTAAAAGCAAACTAAGAAAATAAAAGTGAAAAGATATTTAAGATGATAGCATTGTGACAAATGTATTATAATAATAAATGTAAATGAGATCAACTCATTTATTAAAAGAAATAAACTCATAGAATGGGTAAAAAAAAAAACACCCCTGAATACAACCATGTACTGTCTTAAAAAAATGTACACCTAAAACAAAGTGACTCAGAATCAGAGATGGTGCTTAAAGCCCCAGAAATCTCTCTAATAGTGGAATTTCAGGCACTGTGGCATTTGGGAGGGGAAGATATTTTTGGACTAAGCTCTCCTAGCCTCTAAAATCAGACCATGTGGTTGCCAGCTCATGAGACCAGCCCTGTGTGCATCAGTGTTTGTTCTAGATTTCAGCCTCCAAAGGGCAGGGGCTGTGCCTGCTTTGGTTAATTCCAGGCATTTCAGAGAGGGACCATGTGAGGACATACTTTTTGATGTTGAAGAGTCAAAGAAGTGGCGAGTAGGAAACACTCGTCTATGCAGTCCATTAAGGTAGTGTCTTTGGTGAAGTCTCTCAGGAAGTAACTATTTTGGATCTTGAATGCGCTATTTGATATCTGCAAGCATTTGTGTTTAACGGGTCAGGGCTTGATTTATCAGGGTTTCCCTATGTGTCATGATTTCTGAGAGGCCAAGTTAGCCAGACCTGGGCTAGAATACCAACTCTTCCACTTACCTACTGCAAGAACTTGGGAAAATTATGTAAGCTCTGACCCTCAGTTACCTCATCTGTACAGTATGTTCATTCATTCATTCATTCATTCATTCATTCAATAATTATTTGTTGAAAACTTCTCTATCCTGGATGTTGTGGATACAACATCTCTGCTTACATGGAACTTATAATGGGCTGAGATAGAAAATAAACAAGGACAACAATCAGATAAATTCATACGATGTCAGGTGAGATAAGCAATATGAAGAAAAGCCAGGTGGAGTGATGGAAGAGAGTGATGGCGGTGTGTGTGTGTGTGTGTGTGTGTGTGTGTGTGTGTTCGCCACAGCTGCTATTTTAGATAGTGTGTCCAAGGAAAGTCTACCTGAGGACTGGCCCTTGACACCCAAATGCACTGAAAAAGGGGACAGTGCAAAAACTCTAACATAGTAGAAAATTAGCCCGAGGGGGATGAGCAGGGAGAGGGGTAGGATTTGGGGACAGAGACCTTTCTGGGAGCCAGAAAGAAATATCCCTACCCCAGATACTCCAGACTATTGTAAGGACTTTGGATCTATCAGGAGTCAGCCCAGAAAGCATTATGGGGTTTTGAACAGAGCAGTGATAAATCCGACTTATATTTTAAAAAGATTACTCAGGCTTCTGGGTTGAAGATAGACCGAGACATCAGAAGTGACAGCAGGAGGAGTGGTTAGGAGAGATGGAGTCTGAGTGGAATTCTGCGGTGGAATGGTAGGACGCTGGTAGGGCCTGGTGGATTCTGGATGTGTTTTAAAGATGGAGTCGACCTGATTTCTGACGTGTTGGGTGTGGGATGAAAAAGAAAGAAGTCAAAGATGACTCCAGGTTTTCTTTTTCTGTTGGAAGCAGATGGGGTCAGGGGTTCTGTTTCAGTCAGACGGCACGCCTGTATGGTATATAAGTGGAGATGTTAGGTTGGAAATTGGAAATAAAGAGACTGGGACTCAAGTGGTGAAGCTGGGAAGGAGACAACAGACGTGGAAAATAAAACCTTGGGGCCAGATGACATCACATCCGGGCTGGTGTAGATATAGAAGGAACCAGGCCTGCGCCCTGGGTCCCCCCACCATGGGTGGGGAGGGGGTCAAAGAGGAGGAGGAACTGTCGCAGCAGCAGCGAGTTGGGTGGGAGGGAGGACAAGGTCAGTGGGACTGGGGGAGCCAGCCGAAGAGAAAGTTTAAAGGGAGCTGTACCAAAGCTACTGGTGGTCAAGTGGGGCGAAGCCTGGAATTGACAATATTGGGGGCACTGAATGAAATAATATTTGTACAGAGCTGAGCACACAAAGCAAATGTTCAAGAAACGGCAGCTCTACCCAAGTTTGGCTGGTACCTGAATTCCACAGAGTTGCCTTCCTTTCTGTGAAGGTGCCTGGGAGGGGTGTCTCACTTTGGCTGAGGACGGGGGGAGAAAAGGAATACGTTGGATGTGGGTGTTAACAGAGGTTGCCACAAAAGGCAGAAAGAGTCTGGGAAGGGGGGAGAGTGTCTCTGAAGGTAAGTTTCTGCGTTCGAGGTTCCCCAAGACCTGGTGCTGGCATTATGATCCCCACTGAGGAGCGTATTGAGTGAGCCACAATTATTTACTCATCTTTGCACACCTGTCTAACATCTGGGGCTGTTTCTGGAAGGTTCTGTGCCTACCGAGATTTGGCTTGGGGACTGTCCTGGGCTTGCACATTGAGCCACCCCATCTGATTGCTATATGTCCCAGCTCGGCTGTGGCATTTTCACAAACAGTGGAGATCCAGTCCCTGGGGATATTCTTCTGACTGATCAAAGCATTCTTTTCTGAGCTAAGATACAGCTTCAGCTCCTTCACAACACAGGTCTTCAGGAAGTCCCTAACAACTCTTGGCTCGTGTCTGTGCTCTGCCCTTTGCTACCCGAGTTGCCTTGGGCGATTCACTTAAGCTTTCTGTGTCTCAGTTTCCTCCTCTGAAAACTAGGGATGATAATAGAACTTACCTTACAGGGTTGCTGTCATTATATGTAGAAAGCACTTAGAATAGTGCCTGATACACATTAAATATCATTAATGTGATTAAGCGTTCATTGAATATCAGCTGCTATTTTTATCCAGTGTGAGGTCTCTTGTCGGATGTAAGCCTTCTAGATACTGGACCTGGGAATTTTTGAAGACGAAGTCTCACATTTATTGTTTAAGTCACCGTTGAATTTAATATCTAATGGGAGGAGGTGGCCGGGGAGATGACACTTGTGGGAGATTGGGGCACCCAGGTTCTCCTTTCCCCCTCTCTCCCTCTCTCCCTCTCTCCCTCTCTCCCTCTCTCCCTCTCTCCCTCTCAGCCTCTTCTGGCTTATCACTGGTCAAGCTATTCCTTGAGCAGTAGTACTAGTCTTTCACGGTGTGTGAGTTTAACCATTCACCTGTAGATTTCCCAGGAGCTTGGGGGCCACTGGCCTAGGTGTCTCCAGGATGACGGCCAAGGAGTCTTTGATGGAGTCACTGCTTTCCCCTTCTCTTTGGGACCATTGAAAACCGCTGGGCCTTACCACTTCCAGCCTGGTGATTCAGAAACACCACCCCATTCACCTGTTGTACCCCTGAGTGAGGGTATGGATCGGCCAGACCCCTGCCGGTCATCAGTGGGCACCTAGTGCTGCAGTCAGCTGGCCCTACGTCCTCCACCAAAACTGAAAACTTAAACCCACGTTGCCGATTTGGGGAAAGTAAGCGGTGTCATTGGGTTGGCAGCATGGAGTATTGTTAAGTACTCTGGAGCTGGAAGACCTGGGTTCCAATATGGCCCCTGTCACTCTGCAGCTGGATCTTGCTGGATAAATTATCGAATTCCTTTTTGAGGCTGGTGCTTCAAAGGTGAAATGGGACCAGTAGCAGAGTGTCCCTCACTGAGTGATACAGGGTTAAAAGGAATAAAGCTCAAGTAGTGGTCAGCACAGCATCTGGCACATGGCAGGTACTCAACAAATGCCCATTGGCTGGTGGCAAAATGATGGAGTGGGTGCTGTGTGTTCCCATGTTCTCCTATTTCTTCTTTGGGTTTTAAACCCTTCTCCTGTTCCCCCTCCTCCCTACCCCAGTTTGGTGGGGGCGAGGCATTTATTTCTTTAATATTAAAAATGAGCTCTTGGAGGGGCACCTGGCTGGCTCAGTCAGTGGAGCATGCGACTCTTGATCTTGGAGTTATGAGTTCAAGCCCCATGTTGGGCGTGGAGATAAAAATAAAATCTCAGGGAAAAAAAAAAAAAGAGCACTGGAAAGCTTGTTTAAAATGCATGTTCTTGGGCCCCAAATCCTAAGACTCTAATTCAGTTGGCCTAAGGTAGGGCCCAGGAATCTGCATGGTTAATAAAGTGTTCTCTGTGATTCTTTTCTGTGATATGAGGGCCGTACTTCCAGAAACTCTAGGAGTTGTTAATAAGAACATAAGATACCTTGCCACATTTCCATTTTAGCAGGGACTCAAACAAGAAATGAAAATATCTATTCGAACCTACTAAGACTTAAAACTGAGTTCCATAAAAATCCCTCTCTGATCGCACTTCAGTCCTACAGGAAACCTCTCCAGCCACTCTTCATTCTAAAACATTTCTTTTGGGGGCACCTGGGTGGCTCAGTCAGTGGAGCGTCCTTTCTGCTCAGATCAGGACCTCACAGTCTGTGAGTTCGAGCCCCGAGCCGGACTCTGAGCTGACAGGGCAGGGCACTTGGGATTCTCCCTCTCTCTCTGTTCCCTCCCCTGCCTGCACTCTCTCTGTCTCTCTCAAAAAATAAGTAATCTAAACAAGAGAGTTTCTAAAAAACATAAAACATTTCTTTGGTTCTGCGGACTCTGTTTTCGCTCCTCCCTCCCTGTCTCTGGTTGATAGTACTTCATCACCACGCTCCAGCCAGGCCCCCGCCCTGAGCCCCAGACCCGCTTGCTGATCTTCCACCTGGATGGGTAACAGGCATCGCACACCCGGGCATCTTGACCTTGACTCAGTCCCTTGTCTCCCCACTTTGAGTTTGCTTTCCCTCCTGCACCCAGGTCCTGGTCTCAAATGGCTCCTGTGTTTCTCTCCCCCATATCCGATCATTTAACAAGTTTTACTGGATCTGCCTTCTCTTTTTCATTATTATTTTCCTTAATTACGTTTTTCCAAGTTTTATTGAGGTACAACTGACATCTAACATCGGTTTAAATTAGTTTAAAGCGTACAACATAATGATTGGACATAGGTATATATTGTAAAACGATCACCTTAGTAAGTTTAGCTAATGTCCATCACCTCACATAGGTACAAAATTCTTGATTTTTCATGGCAAGAACTTTTAAGATCTATTCCCTTAGCAACTTTCAGATAGACAATACAGTATTATTAACTACCCTCATGGTATCGCCCAACTAGGACCTTTAGGCGCTGCTCACTCTGTAACTACCGTTAAATTCATTAAACAAGGAGGCCATCGGGCTGAGGTGGCTCTAATGCCCTGGCAACCCCCCGTCAGCAGACCAAAATCCAAGCCCGAAAAGACCTCAAGGTTACAAAATCAAAACCCCAAGGACAACCACCCACAAACCACCACCGACGCTTGGAGCTATAGCAGGTCAATAATTTCCTTGCTTTGCTTCTGCCTTTTCTCCGTAAAAGTCTCTAACCAGCTTCTGTCACTGGAGCGCTCCAACCCCCTCGCATTTGGCCCTGCCTGATTCAAATTCATTTTGCTTCAACACACTCTTGATGTTTGTAGTTTGTTTCCGTTGATGTTTTAACACTGCCCCAACCCAAGGCATCTTTACCTCCTGCCTACTTTATTTTGTGGGTTCCTAACTGGTCACCCTTGTCTCCGAGTGAGAGCTTTAAAACACGTCAGATCGTGTCAGTCCCTGTCACAGAAGACACGCACGCACCCACACCCTCAACGTTTCCCTTGAGGCCCGGAGCCCCACACGACCTGGGCCTTGCTGGCCTCCTTCATCTCAATCCCCTTCTGTCTTCCTTCCATTCACTATGCTTGGACCACTCTGGCCTTTCCGCCCCTCCAGCACCTGGCTCTTTACTGGCTCAGGATGTTTGCTTTTTCTGTTACCTCTTTCTGGAACACCTTGCCCCCGGGTCCTGGCATGACTGTTTCCCTCTGGTTTTTCAGCGTAGCAATGGAAGAATTGAGCAGAGAGCACCGTGACCTCCGTGAGCCTCATAAGGTGGATTCAGGCCACCTGGCCTTCCCTCTCCTCTTCCGCCATCTTGGGTCTTGTGAGAGAAATCAAGGGAATCCTTCGACACATTCAGTTTTCTCCTTAATGCTCACAATTTCATTTGCCTTCTAAATCTTAGACCAAAGACTTTTGGCCTCATTCCAAATTGACTTGGGAGAATCAGTCTATATCACAAAGACTTCCAAATACCTTTTTTGGTAAAGTGTAAGTTTTCTCTTCAGAGAAGCCAAATTAGGCTTTGTGCTATTGGTGCTATAGGTTACTGAATTGGTGGGAATTTTCATGAGTTACATATGGCTCCGTGACCACCTCTCCTTACACCCAAGGTGGGAAAGATTTATGCCAGGGGTCAGACTACTCATTTAGTTTCGTTTGGAAAACGAATTCAAAATCCTCATTATGAAGTCAAGGCTAGGCTTTGATTCAGAATGGGATTCTGAAAACCTTCTTTCCTGGGTTTCAGAAAGATATGAAATAGCTCCTTAAAGTTGGAAAGGAACCTTGACAATATCTAACCTAGTGCTTAAAATTTTCTTTATAAGTGTATGAAAATGGAGCTTTCTGCTTTACAGGTGTGAGGCTCAGTGAGATAGATCAACCTGCCCAAGGTCCTCTGCTTTCCTTGGGTTTCAGACGAGTAGCATGTTCGCCTACTGTTAGAACTCAGTTCACGGAAAGGATCAGGGCCCGGCCCATCCAGGCCCCCCAACAGGACGGGTCGCCTAGGGTGGGGCAGTTGGGAGCACCACAAGGGGAGAGAGGAAGAAAGAGGAGGGGAGAGAGGAGAAGGATGCTGGCAGGGAGGGCTGGCAGGGTAGAGGTGTGGGAGAAAGTGGTGGGGGAGAGTGGCTCTGGAATGTGAATTTCAGATCGCAGATGCAATCTGGCTTTTAATGGCAAACACTTTGGCAGGAGCCTGGCTGCTAAAGATCTAAGATAGTAGCTACCTGCCTCTTAGCATTTTAGACTAAGTTCCTCTACTCTCTTATCTTCTTAATTTCGCAGCAAACAATGGGCTATTGACTAGGCTTTCAGAACTGTGGGTGTTCTCAGAGGGAGGCCGGCCAGAACACCAGCCACTCTGGCTTTTGCTCCCGTTCCCAAGTTGGGCTCCATCTACCAGAAATATGAAACCCTGGAGTCTTTCTCCTCCTCACTTCTCCTTAAGGCGCAGGCAGCTGGGGAAGAGAACCTCAGGCCCAGGATGTGTGTTTGGGGGGGGGGGGGCGCGTGTGTATGTACATGTATGTGAGGGCATGTGCTGTGCACCTATATTTGAATCTGTGCATATGTGAGTGTGCGTGCCTGGAGGCATGAGTGTGTGAGTGTGCATGCATTTGTGTGTGTTGGCAGCGGGGGTGGTAGAGGGGGAGGAAGGCAGGCGGCATCTGCCTGGCCAGTGAAATGAGCTCTCCCATGCACACACCTTTCCCAGGCGAGGTCTGCGCTGATACGAAGCGGTGTGGGCTGGAAAACGAGAAGCGTTTCTTGGGGGGGAAAGAAAAGGCTGGGCGGTGTTCTTCTCCCCGTGTCAGGTGAACCAACGAGCTAGCTTCTGAAGCTTTCGTGCCCGGGTACACAGAGACATTTTGCAAAGACACTGACTCACCATTCTGGGATGCCTCACCCTCAAAGTCTTTACAGGAGTTAGCATCATGTTAACAAAAATACCAGGCAGCACTTTGATGGGAACTGGCTGAGAAATGGGGTTCTGGGACCACTTCAGAGAAGTATCTTGAACTTTGGCCGGACAGCCTTTTGCTTCTGATACGGTTCAGGATGCATTCCTCCAAAATAAGGCACCTTGACATATTGACTATTTCAGACTGAAGGACTGTGAGAAATGGCATGTACAGGAAGAACCTACCCCTGAAGCAGGTCATAAAACTCTCATGTGAGAGGTGCCCACCCTGTACCTGAGGAAAGGGTCATCCTCACTGCTAAAGAAGACAACGAAGGAACAGAGAGGAATTTGAGTGAACAGGTCTTGCTCAATTTACTACCCTCGGCTCACAGGCTTTGGTCTACCTTGTCTTTCCATGATTCTCTGGTCTTCAACAAGCCTAGCAGGAAAACTCTCAAGTTGAACACTTTCTTCAGAACTTCGTTTCCTCGTGAAGGCTCCTCTGTCGATGCAAAACTGACATGAAATAGATAGGTATGCTTTTCTCTTGTTAACCTGTCTTCTGTTACCGGGGTCCCAGGCGAGAACTTAGAAAGGTAGAGGAGAAAGACCTTTTCCCCTCTCTGTGCCACAAGTAGAGAAAACTTCAACTTGTTTTTGAATGTTTGGGGAGAGATTTGTAGTGGACAAGCAGAATGGAGAGAGAGAGAGTTCCTGTCAAGTTCTGAGTCGAGCTCAGTGCCTGCCACGCATAGTGTTGTAGCTGCTGGCAGCCTCTTCTCTCTTTCTGTCTCTTCTAAGATGGTGCAGAGCAGAAATCACCAGTGTGATGTGCAGATGTTGCAGTGTGGGCAGAAAGCGTTCAAACTCCTATTTGTCTTTATTTTTAATCTCATCTTCTTTCAATTGGTTGTGTATATTTATAGTGTTTGTGCTACGTTAGCACGCATGCACACATACACAAATATAAGCATGTGTCTCTCTAATATTTTTTAAGACTTGGAGGTGAGTTCACGTTCACATTTTTAAAAACTGCTATAGAATGAGCTGCGGGAGAGCTGTGTTCTCCTGCCCAATTAGGGCAGCTACCTTGGGCACCTCGGAGAGAGACAAAAGGCAGGAATGGCACCTGTGTCCTCAGTCTTCACATGCTGCCTTTTCCAAATGCTGAGAAACTAGCTTAGACCAGGGCTTCCACGGAACAGAGAAGAAAAACAAGCTTCATGGAAAATAAATGCCCTTCCTCACGCTCCCAGCAAATTCAAGAAAGAAAGCTGGGGAAAGCCTGCCAGGAAACTTGGCCTGCTCAGAATGTTTACTCCTCACTCAGTAACTCCGATAAGATTCCTGTGTTCACAGCATCATCCTGGGCGCCATAGGAGAGGGAAGAGGGGTCCTGGTCCTCATGTGACTGCCATGTACCAATTGCCATAGGAACGCAAGTTGACTGCATAAATGCTCTAGAGACTAAGTAAAGGGGCAATCAGAGAGCCTATCTTCTTATCCTGCAGACTTGTTTTAAATGCTCCTAGAAGTTTCAAACTTTATCACATTAAGATTTTTCACCCTGGTGGTGCTGCCTTTTCTTGAGAATTTACTGATGCTGTACTCAGTGTTAAAGATTTAACGTGCACGATCTCCTTCTTTCCTCATAATACTATTATGATGCAGGTCTGTTTTACACATGAAAACACAGAAACAGAGAAGCTAAATCACTTGCTCAAGGTCACAGAGCTAACAAATGACTGGAGTCCAGTTCAGTTCCATCTAACCCCCAAAGGCCAAAGGCCAACCAGTCCCACTACCGCTTGTGGGAACTGTGGCTATTTTCCTTGTAGAAGAGCTGACTTGAGAAGCTAAATTCAAATAAGGAAGATGTGCTACATGGAAAAGTGAGCAGAGTTACTCTGGAAATCTCCAGCAGATGGATCTAGCACTGATAGGTGGTTAGAGGTCATTGAGAAGCAGAAGAACTTTCTAACCATTGGGTGGCCTTAGAGTTGTAATAAATATTAACTATTTCACTTTCTTTTTATGTTATTAAGATGTAGCGTTCAGCTGCCTTCACCTGAGTCTCTCTCTGGAATGCATTTGCCACCTGTCTTCTGTTTGTTATATGCATCTCTCTCCCCAACCAGGTGATAATGGTGCCTTATTCATTTCTCTGTCTCCGGAATCCTAGCCCAGTACCTGGAATGTGGAAGACACTCCATAAGTGCTTGTTGGAGGAATGACTAATAACCAGTTGGGCCAGTTCCTGCTTCCAGATTGGGGCATGTACCCAGGGGGAAAATGGCAGAGTTGCCCCTATTGGAAGGCTGTGGAGCCAGGAACCCAGAGTCCATGGGGTTCTCTAGCTCATGTGCCCTGCTAGCTCCTCAGAAGGGGACGAGGTTTCCTACCGGGAACCTGGGCATCATTTGGGTGAAGATGTGGTCTATGAGAGGAACTTCCATGAGACTGGTGAAGACATCTCTTTGATAGACTCTCGGTTTCCTCTTATATTTTCAGACCTCAGTTCCATGAAACTGTGGAGCATCGCCAGCAAATGGCTCCGTGAGCCCCGAGTTAATCTTGCCTCCCCAGCCCCAGTTTCCCTCTGGGGTGAGTCCCTCCCCTAGGAGATAAGACCATTGGCAATAATCTCAACTTGCAGTAGAAATATCCTACGCAGTCCCCGATCATCAAACAGTCTAATGACCAAGCTTCCTCACCCTTGCTCCCCTGATGTTTGCTTCCAGACCATGGTTCAGGGAGGAGTGACTTAAGGGGAACTCAGCGGACTCCCTAAGGTGAGGAGATAGAGCAGAGTGTCCAGGGAGAGCAAGTTCATGGGGCTAGAGGTCGCAGCACAGAGTACTCGAGAAGAGATCTACAAAAAGAGGGACTCTGGAGATCTGCAGAGGCTCCCCTGTGTATTCAGCAAAGTAGGGATCCACACAAGGCCAAGGCAAGAAGCACATGAGAGGCTCAGGAGGAACAGCACCCAGCACTCACACTGGGCTGTGAGGATTGCCTGTTCCCACTGGGCTGGACAATCTCATGGTACCTAGGGCACTGGGGAGAGTACTCAGAAAGGCCTTGCCTTGGGCTTCATCCCAATTTGGAAGCTCTTTGAAAGACACTGGCTAGAGAATGAAAAGACAAGCCACGGAGTGTGAGAAAATATTTAGAAAGCCTGTATTTAATAAAGAACTTGTATCTAGAATATATGAAGAAATCTCAAAGTCAATAGTAAAAAAACCTAACAACCCCATTAAAAAATGGGCAAATGATCTTGACACTTCACTAAGGAAGATGATCGGCATCATCAGTCATGTGGGCAATGCAAATAAAGCCACCGTGAACTACCACTACACTCCTTTTAGAATGGCTAAGATCGTAAGGACTGATCACACCGAGAGTTGACAAAGATGTAGACAAATTGAAGTTCTCATACCCTGCTGATAGAAATGTAGAAAGACGCAGCCACGTTGGAAACAGTTTGGCAGTTTCTTGAGCAATGAAGCAGAGACTTATCATGTGATCCAGTTTTCTACTCTTAGGTATTCACTCAAGAGAAATGAGAGTGTATGTCTGTCCATCTATATTAGTTTCCTAGGGCTGCCTTAACAAAGTAGTGCAAACTGGGTGGCTTAAAAACTACAGAAATATATTTGGATTTATATTTCTGGAGGCTAAAAGGCTGAGATCAAAGTGTCAGCAGGGCAACCCTGTCTCCGAAACCTTAGCTTCTGGGGATTTGTTGGGAATCTTGGGCATTCCTGGGCTTCCAGCTGTGTCACTGCAATCTCTGCCTTCATGGTCACATGGTGTCTCTCCGTATCTGTCTTCACATGGCCACCTGCCTACGAGGACACTAGTCATATTGGTCCAACACCAGTGTGACCTCATTTGAACTCATTACATCTGCAGCATCCCTTTTAAATAAGGTTATTCTGAGGTAGTGGGGATTAGGACTTTGACATCTCCTTTATTGGGGGACACAGTTCAACCCATAACACCACCCAAAGTCTGAATGTGAATATTTGTAGCAGTTTTCCTTATAATCGCTGAAAACAGGAAACAATGCAAATAACCATCCACAGGTTAATGGATGAACAAATTGTGGTATATCTATACATTGGATTACTCTTCAGCAATCAAAGGAATAGACAGGGGTGCCTGGGTGGCTCAGTCGGTTAAGGGGCCAACTCAGGTCATGATCTCATGGTTCGTGAGTTCGAGCCCCGTGTTGGGCTCTGTGCTGACAGCTCAGAGCCTGGAGCCTGCTTCAGATTCTTCCTCTCTGCCCCTCCCCTTCTCACACTATCTCTCTCAAAAACTGAATAAACATTAAAAAATTAAAAAAAAAGGAGTAGACAATTGATACATGCAAAAAAAAACATGGATGGACCTTAACACAATTATGCCAAAGGGAAAAGAAAATCAAGAATACATACGATATGATTCCATGTATATGAAATTAAAAAAAATTTTTTTTAAATGTTGATTTACTTTTGACAGAGAGAGAGAGAGAGAGAGACAGAGCACGAGTGGGGAGGGGCAGAGAGAGAGGGAGACACAGAATCCGAAGCAGGCTCCAGGCTCTGAGCTGTCAGCACAGAGCCCAACATGGGGCCCAAACTCACGGACCAGGAGATCATGACCTGAGCTGAAGTTGGACGTTCAACCAACTGAGCCACCCAGGCACCCCTCCACGTATATGAAATTTTAGAACAGGAAAACTGGTTCTGTACTGACTGAGAGCAGATAAATGGTTGCCTGGGGACAGAGAGATACGGTCTGAGTTTTCTATGGCTGCTATAACAAATTACTGTAAGTGTAGTGACCCAAAACATCACAGATACTTCCTATTATCATTCTGGAGGTCAGAAATATGAAATGAATCTCATGGGGCTCAAATCAAAGCGTTGGCAGGCCTGTTTCTTCTGGAGGCTCTAGAGAAGATTCGGTTTTCGTGCTTTTCCAGTTTCTGGGGGCTGCCCTCCCACCGTGGATCTGCCTGGGCTGGTAGACCCAATAGACTCTACTAGTCACAAGAAGCCTGACCGCACATATCCTGTGTCCCCCAGGCTGATGTCCCAGTGAGGAGGGAGCCCACCAATCTTCCTCCTCTTTGGCCAATCTCTGCTTCATTTGTCTGCTCCTACCTTAGATCTTCCCATCTTCCTTGTATGAGGACTCTTGGGATGACATCGGGCTCACGTAGATCATCCGGGATTCTCTCTCCATCTCAGGATCCTTAAGTTAATTGCATCTGCAAAGTCTCTTCTGCTGTGCCAGCTAACATAGTCGCAGCTTCTGGCGATCAAAACGTGGAGATTATTCACATGTACCTTTGTCAAAACTTCTTTGTATACTTTAATGTGTACAGTTTATCACATGTCAATTATATAGCAATAAAGCTGTTTAGAAAACCAAAACTAAGCTTAATAAGGTCCTTTGATTAAAACAAAGAAAGCAACAGGGCTCTGCCCACCACATTGTGTCGGCTCACCAGGGGTATTTGGACTCCTCCCAGTCCTTGCTGAGATGAGCGAGGATTGTTCCAGATAATCAGAGCTGCTCCAGGGGAGTGTGCCTCAGCTTCTGGCAAATGACTCTTCAAGCTCGGTTTAGTTGGTGTGCCCAGGGCACCCCAGAGGGGTGCAGATGTGGGGTGTGCTCAGCAGTGGGCCCCTTGTGTTTTATGCTGATGAGTCAAGGTAAAGAGAGGCATAATAATCAGAGAATGGGAACCAGTGTGTTCGGCCTGGCAGACTGGTGCATTGATACTATTCATCCCAGTTGACTTTCCCGCCCTTACTTTCTGCTTCCCTTGGACCACCACCGGTGTGACGCTGGATTCAGAGAGTTTAAGGAACTGCTCCTGACTGAGTAATTGGGAAGAAAAGAACAAGGACTCAAAACCTCAGCCCTCTGTCTCCAAACCCTGTGCCGGTCCCACGGCCACTTCTACGGGCAGGGTGGTGGGATCTAAGGATGTGAGGAAGAGCCTTGGATCTTTCCGCAGCACCGACAGGGAGAAGTGGTCTCCTTCTTGGATGACTCCCGCGTGGGCTGCGGTCAGCCCAGGACCTCTGCCTCCCACCGCTGGACACGGCCAACTTTATTCCTGACAAGAGAGAATGATCCTTCCACCAGAGCGCTCAAGTCTGCATGTGGCAAAGAGTTAAACATTGCTAGCTTGCTTGCTTTCTTTGTTCGTTCTTTTTTTTTTTTTTTTAACATTATGTTAGTTTCAAGTGAACGACACAATAATTTGACATATGTAAGTATTGTGAAATGATTGCCACCGTAAGCCTAGTTATCATCCATCACCTCACATAGTTATGGTTTTTTTTTTTCCTTGTGATGAGAACTTTTAAGATCTACTCTCTTAGCAACTTTCAAACATCCAGTACGGTGTCATTAACTGTAGTCACCATGCTGCGTGCTACATCTCCACGCCTTCTTTATTTTATAACTGGGAGTTTGTACCTCTTGACGTCCTTCACCGATTTGCTCCCCCCTTCTTTCATTCTTTACTTTTCTTTCCCTCCTCTCTCTCTCTCTCTCTCTCTCTCTCTCTCTGTCCCTTATTTCCTGCCTTCCTTCCCTTTGTTACTATTTATCATTTTTAGTTGTCAGGGCACGTTGCTATGAACTATACTCACATGTCTTTTTGTCTAATTGCCTCGAAGGCAATGAGGAGGGGACTTTTGACTCTGATGTCCACGTGGCATCTGAAACCGTGAAGTAAACTGCAGGTGACTCCCCGGCTGGCCATACCCCGGGGGCTGCACCTGTGCTGTCTGTACGGGACTCTTCCCTGTGAGCCAGCGCTGCCTCTCTGCGGTGGAGTCTCCTGCCTACCGAATGTGTAGATTGTCTTACAGCACCCTGCACTGAATAGCTCTGAGGACAGGAGCACCTCTTTGGTTCTTGCACCAGAATTCATTTGACGTGTGGATTTTCTCCTTTGCCTGCAGCAGGCATTGGTGCGCCCCTTGAGGCCAGGGAGGGAGGTAAGGACATGCCTTTCCTGGTTGAGAGAGGAGCCACTTTCCGCTCCTTCTCCCTCGGGGCCATCCTGGCTGCTGTGGTAACTCCTCTCTTGGCTCCCCTGCAGCTGGGAATAGCTTTCTTGCTCTCTGGCAGGCACGTGGCAGAGTGGTGTGTGTGTGTGTGTGTGTGTGTTGGAATGACAAGATCCCTGAAGTAAAGGGCTCTACAGTGCTTCCTCCCACCCTGCATTTGCCTAGGCTTGGAGAGCCTGGCTGTGCATGTCCTGTGTCCCCCCAGGCTGATGTCCCATGAGGAGGGAGGCCCACCAATCTTCTTCCCTCTCTGTGTGCTGCATGGGGGACAGAGAGACCCTGTATTGGGCTTTTCATGAGGTGTATACACTATAAATGTATGTGTGTGTGGAAGGAAGGAATTTTGGCTTGAAAATACTTTTTTACTGGCAAGGATAGCACTTCTCCTAAAGGAGATGGCAGAATTTGCCAAACTGAGCCTCCAGAAGAAAATATAACAGAGAGTGTGAAAGAAATCCATGTTCAAACATTGGCAAGTGTGAAACATTCAAGAATTTTTGTGCGAACATCATATTGTCAGAGCAAAATTAAATTAAGCTGGTCTCTGGCAAGTGTTTGGAATGAACACAGAACTGGGGCAAGCTGATGGGGGAGACCTGCTCTGACATTGTTGCGTGAAGCCAGACAAGCATAATCAGGCAAAACCCAGGAAACCTGAGGGCTGGGTTCTATTCTTCAGTTAATGAAGGCACGGCACCGTAGCTGCTTTGTGTCCCAAGGGTTGAAGGGAGCTGCCAAAAGACACGGAACTTTCTTCCCCTCAACAACCCCATCACCGGCTGAGTACGAGTTAGGCTCACTTAAAAAATATCTAGTGAGTATCCCGATTTGCTGAGCAAACTGTTGTTCTCCCCATCAAAAGAGGAGATGGTCCCACCTGTCTCCTACAGTCCGTAGTCTGCAGATGGAATTCAACTGACTAGAATCAAAGGCAATGTGGGACAAATGCTGTGTTGGAGATGTGAGCAAAGTGCTCGGGAACGTGGGGTTCAAGGCAACACGTTCTGATAGAGTTGCCTTCATGGGGCCAGGGTGGAGTTGGGGAATACTTCCCGGAAAAGAAGCAGGCATTTCAACTGAGCCCTGAAACATGGAGAGCGTTGAGAGGAGCGGAGGAGGGATGGGGTTGCAGCTGCAGCTGACGCCAGAGGTCATAGGAATTCCAGAATTCAGGCAATAAACTAGAGACCTCATACACTCCCCGCTCCCCTCTTGGATTCTCCTCTCTGGCAGGGTACGGGAGAGCATGGTCTTGCCAATGTGCCGGAAGTGCTCGGACACCAGCGGGGGGCTGAGCCCAGCTGTGGGCTCCTGTGGGGCAAGCCCCATTCCTGCCCCACTGACGAGTCAGCCAATACCCTGCTCTCTTCTCTGTCTTAGCATTCACGTTGGCCTTATAGGTTATGGTAGATCGGCAGGCCGTGGAGTTGGGCAGCCCCGATCTGCTTTCTCTTTCGGAACTTAGCCTATGGTTATTATGATACAGTAGGGCTGTGCTTGGGGCAGGTGGGGAACCAGTCTGGCCATCCCTCTTCCTTCTCTGAAGGCACAGGAGTTCACCATCACAGCGGGCACTTGGTCAAATTTGAGAAGTAAGACTGGACTCGATTCCCCCTCTCCTGCTCCACACCTTGCATTTTTGGAGGTCAACACGTTGCAAGTTCTGCCTCTCCGAGTTTGGTTAGCAGCGTCCTTAAGCCCCGGGCCGTCTTTCCACCATTTCTAGGGTCCACAGAGAGTACCTCTTTTAGGAACCTCAGGCTGTGGCTCCTTAGCCCTTCACTTTCCAGTGGGGACGGCTCTTGCTGGGCTCTGACGTGAGGGGCCAGCTGAGAACAACTTGCTTAGCACAGTCATCACTCCCCACAATTGCTCCCCACTGGGCATCAGCTGTCCTCATTACTGGTGGCACACCTGAGGACCTGCCGGCGCCTCCGGATTCTGGCCAGGTGCTCTAGGGGCATGCACAGTCGTCTCATTGCCAGTGTTGATAATTATTGCTTGTCCCAAGTTAGGAGCTCAGTAAATGTTGCCTGATGAAGCTGAAGTTCTTTTGGGCATCTGCCTGAATAGTTCACAGTGGATTATCTTGCTTGGCACCTTAAATTATCCAAAGCAGTTCGTCTGAGGACACAGAATTGCTTACTGAATATTAGAGTTTTGTTTTTTATTTTTATCCCAAATACTTTGATACTATACTATACGATATAGTATCTATACGCTACTATAGATCTCTTCGGGAAGAACTGATATCTTTATAACATTTACACGATTACTTGTTTTCTCTTTATGTCCTTCCATAAAGCATTATCTATTTTGTACATGTCCCACACAGCTTTATTTTTAAGGCTGTACTGATGCAGCCTATGTATTGCTGTTATTATGAATTAGATAATTTTTCCTTACGTTTTCCAATTTTGTTTATATGTATGTGTACATATTTATAATAATATATAAAAATATAAAAGCTGTTGAGTTTTTGTTTTTATTTTTTACTTTGGTTCATGCATGTGTGTGCATGTGTGCCCTGTTTTATTTTTATATAGACAGTTATACATTGAAAAGAAATTTTATCTTTTTCTAGTTACTATGCATCTGTTTTATTTGTTTGGTATCTTGCATTGGCTAGAAGATACACAATGAGTTGTTGTGTTTATATGTCCCTTATTTATTTGTTCTGTTGATTTTTATGAGGGCACCCAGGGTATCTCACTGTTAATTAAAATACCTGTTGATTGAAAAATAGTATTATTTGGAATGTTAAGGTAGTATTACCTTAACTACTTACTACTAGTAGTTTGCTAACTATTTCTTTTTCAAAATTGAGGAATGGTTCTTATATGTTTGATATCTTTTGAAATAATGATCTTCTATTTCCCCCATGTCCTGGAAGTGATGTATTATAGGAGTTGACTTACTAATATTCAGCCACCTACACATGCACAATGAAGCCATATTGGGTCATTTCTTACTTTTTTGTCGTATTGCTGCACTAGATTTGTTATTTTGTTTAGATGTTTTTATATCTACATTGTAAGTGAGTGTGATCTGCAGTTTTTCATTTTGTGTTCTTTTTGTTAGGTGGTAGAATCTGGGTTATGATAGAGTCATAGAAGGAATGGAGAAGTTTATCAAGGTACTTCTATGGGACTGGATAGAGCACAAGTAGTATTTATTTGTAAAAAAAATGTATAATTTGCCTATAAAATGAACTGGTCAGACTTTTTAGGGAGGCAGTTCTCTGAGAATACTGTCCATTTCTGTCATGACTATCTGTATCTTAAAATGTTCTAATTCTCAATTCCATGTAAGTCATCTCCCCAAGCCACCTATTTCAGAATTATTAGCAGAGAGTTGCCCATAGTTTCCATGTAATAAAATAACTTCTTCACAGCAATCTTGCCATTCCCAATTTTGCATATTTGTACTAATTTTTTTTTTCCAATTTCACTTCTGAGAAATCTATGCAGTTTATTGTTTCAGATATCACGTGGCTGGGTTTTGAAAATTTAAACTATGTACCTAACACATTAGTTGGTTACATTACATTAGGACAGAACTTACAGAAATGAATTCATATCAATTAATTGCTCCTAGAACTTAATATCACTTAATTAATGTCAATTAATTCCCCCGGCAGGAGGCAATTCTGGGGGAGTAGTTACACTTGGACGTAAGGAGAACACCAGCAGCTTTCCCTGGAGAAGGGGAGGGAGCCAGCAGTCTAGAAGGGACTGTGAGAGAGCACACAGCCAGGCAAGCGCCCAGCTTCTGGCACTGATACAAGGTTTGGGCTGAACAGGTAGATGATGTGTCCCTGATGGCCTCTGTCTTTACTCCCCTCTCTTTTTTCAAGTCTGCTTGGTTCTAAAATCCAACTTCTATGCTTTCCCTTTATCCTTTGCTCCTTTAGGCTTGAACTTTATCCCCATTCTCTTTCGTGGCCATAGCGAATCTTTGCTTCAAAGCAAGGAGCTTGGGGCACCTGGCTGGCTCCGTGGGGTAGAGCATGAGACTCTGGATCTTGGGGTTGTGGGTTTGAGCTGCAAGTTGGGGAGTAGAGATTACTTAAAAATAAAATCTTAAAAAAAAAAAAAAAAGAAGCTTGCCTCAATTTGCTAAATTTGCTCCATTTTTATGCCCTAGATAAGGGAGTATTATTCCACAAAAGTGGAATATGAGAATTGGCAACTCACCCTATGACCCTATGAACTTCATTGAACAGCAATTCTTTTATTTGTAAATGATGGTGAGAGGCACTTAGGAAGGGAAAACTTTCTTCTTTTTCTTTCATTGGTTAGTTTTAGGATATAAAAATAGTAACTAATTTGAATGAATAAGAAATCAGACATAAGAAAAAGACTCACATGTTATTCGTATCTTTTAAAACTGAACATCCTCGGGGCGCCTGGGTGGCTCAGTCGGTTGAGCGACCGACTTCGGCTCAGGTCATGATCTTGCGGTCCGTGAGTTTGAACCCCGCATCGGGCTCTGTGCTGACAGCTTAGAGCCTGGAGCCTGCTTCGGATTCTGTGTCTCCCTCTGTCTCTGCCCCTCCCCCACTCATGCTCTGTCTCTCTCTGTCTCAGAAATAAATAAACATTAAAAAAATTTAAAAAAAACCCCAAAACCAAAAAACTGAACATCTTCACTTAAACAAGTCTGGTGTTTCTGACAAAATGGGTACTCGTATCCTTTGAGAGACTTAAGGTTTCTCAAGTTGCTGAGTTTTCAACTAGGCCAGGGGCCTCTCAATGAAAATCATAAAACCACTGGCAAATGTCTAAGGGATAACCGGGCTTTCAGTTTGCTTCTTTGATGAGAAAAAGAAGAGAATCAAACATTAGACATATTAGCTTTCTATTTTACCCGCCATTTTTCTCAGAGGGAGATGCCTGGCATTGTATTCTGCATTGTTATCAAGGAAATTCTGTGTATCTGCACCCCTGCTTTCAGTGAGAAGTGACCAGAGAAGGCTGAGTGTGTTTTATTTCTATTTTTGTGACAAAGATTATGGAGTTGTCATTTTTCATCAGCTGTCTTTCTTACTGGACCTTGAAAATGGTGTTGCTGCAGCCAGCCCTCGAAGAGTTAAACCAAACAGGTCCCCTTTCTCCATCAGCCTGCTTGAGTGAGTTCTCTGACCAGAGTTGCACACTGTTGTAAGGACGCTCAGAGGTGACTGAGGGGTAAAGGCTATGTCATCCTTTGCCAAAATAATCGGAGTTTAAAACATCTTCGAGGACGTTTTCTACTCTGTTCTTTAGGCCTGCTTAAGAACTCTGCTCCAAGAGAAACATATTGGAAGGTGATCCGTGAAGTGAAATTCTACCCCATGTTTCTTCTTCTTTCATGAGAAAAATGATTGTACCTTCAGATGCTACTCAGCCATTTCATATGGATATATATTTGCCTTCTCTGACTGGTGAAGAGAGATCGCTCTTGTAAGCCAGTGGTTCTCAAACCTGAGCCTACATCTGAATCAGTGGAAGGTCTTGTTAAAACACAGATCATTAAGTCCCACCATGAGGCTTTCTGATTTAGTAGGTTTGGGACCGGGTCTGAGAATTTATATTTCTAACAAGTTCCCAGGAGATGCTGACGCTCCTGGACCCGCTCTTTGAGACCCTCTGTTCTAAGCAAACCTGTGAGTTAAGTCAACATGCTTCTTCTAAAGTTTCCGAAATATCTAAGTTTTTTCATAGCACAGTTTCACAGCTAAGTGAAAATTGGGTCTATAGGTGGAAAAGGAAGGCCATAATAACATAGGCTGATGGAACGCTCATGAGGAAGTTCCAAATTAAACAGGATGATCCATTTCATAGAGCACACACCTGAGTGATTCCTTTGACTACAGGGTTCAAGGCACCTCGGCTGTGAAGTTAGGCATATCATAAATGAGACCCAGTGTGACCTTGTGGTATGTCTTGTCTTCCAAATATGGGCTTCGTTAGGGCACCCCTGGGGGAGTACATTGTAATAGCTCTGGCGATATGTGCCAGGGAATAGTACTGCCTTCCTCAGGCTGCATCTCTTTTGGCATTAGCTTTGGAGCATGCCTGGACAAGGACCTGGAAGTTGTCTCTCAAAACAACCAAAGCACTCAAACACATAGGCTTCCAAAGTGGCCATTTTCTTTGAGGTTCCTCCCCTTGCCACTTTCGAAGGGGCTGGAGAAAATGGCTCTGCCTCTAGCTATGCGGTATCATCATAGATGGAAGCTCATTTTCTTCGCTAGGGTTAAGCCTGGCTGACGAGGAGAAGACCACTGTGCATGCACAGCCTGTCCCCGGGAAGACTTGTCAGCCTACGCTATACAAAGATGGAAATCAAGCTGGTTCACTGTGGAATCCAAGGCCAGGGTCAGAGCTTCCGCCGGCCTGTCTGCAGTTGAAGGGGTCCTATCATAGGGAACAGCGCCCCACTTCCTCCTTCGAATGGTGTCTTGAACAACAAGGCCTTCAGCCTCAGGATCTACATGGGCAGGAAATGAAAACTTGTGCCAAATCAGGCAGTTGCCTGATTCCTCTTGTGGCTGAGGAACCACAATGAGGTCAGTCCCCTGCAATTGTCCCCTGGGACAGCTCGTTGAACTCCTGGACTACCGGACACTGCCGGCTCCCCATCTGAATGCTGGATCCGAAGTCAAGCTGGTTTGTCTTTGACAGAGTGGCCTTTGAATTCTTAAAATATGTTCTGACTGGTGTCTAGCCAGTGGGAGATGTGATTACAGTAATTGATGGGCCTATGATAGACCCTGCTCTCTGAAAATGCAGTGTTGAGTGTTTTGAAAGGGATTCCATGAACTCTTATTTATACATGACTCCGGTTTTCTGTATGTGAAAGGCTTGTGGCTAATGTGTCAAACGAGGACAACCAAACCACCAAGGTCTTTTCCCTGGAAGATCACAGTAGAAGAATTTAGGGCTAAGAAAATGCAGGCATTTGAGACAATATGGTCATTGTTGTAAGATAATCTCCTTTACATTTTCTTTAAAAAAAAATTTTTTTTAATTGTTTTATGGTTGGGGTAGAGAGAGATAAAAAAAGTAAGGCAAAAATGTACACTAAATTCAAAATCTGGGTCACATCTACCCATATCCTACTTTCCTGGAACATCTAATTTTGTTAAAAGGTTAAAGCTGAGAATTTCAGAGTTGAATATCTTCCTTAGCATTCAGAAACAGAAACTTCAAAAATTTATGAAAGAACAGCAAATACAGAAAGAACAGAAAGTATGAGCTATATCTTTTACTTCAACTCTCTGAGGTCAAGGTTTTTTGGTGTAGTTGTTCTTTCCATTTTATTAGTGAGTGTTTTTGTATTCTTGATTTAATGGGTTTATTGTCGAAGTTTCTATTATTTTAATTTCTCTCATCTACTCAGGAGGAACAGTAAGCAAACCCAAGGCGATATAGATGATGTTCCCAACTGTTCAGTTTTATCCAGAATCTGCCTTCAGTGGTGACCAGGTAGCTTATTCCAGCCACATCGCTACTAATACTTAGATGCTCCATATTCTTTGCTTGTGATGTAACAATGCAGTATAAACCTAGGGAGAAAATTGACCCCCCAAATGAAAGTTTCTTCGAATCTGGCATTCTGTTGTTTATCTGTAAGGTTAATTTTTCCTCTGTGTTTCTACCACTTTTAGAAAAGCCACTGGGAAATATTTAACTATTTCAGTGTACCTTAATTATCAATCCCAGGAGTGTGTTTGTTATGGCGATGCTGATGACAAAGCGCCATAGCACTTCCATAGTCTGGAGAGAATTAGGATATCATTATAGTCCTCTCCAGTCATTCCAGAATGAGATCAGAAGAGATCGTCATCCTCTTTGCAAATGAGAAACAGGTATAGGTGTGAAGAGACCTGGCCATGACCATTCAGCAAATGAAAGGTCCACTGGAAGATGGGGTTGACCTCTTATGCATCAGGGAGGACTTCTTATCCTGGACAAGAGCATGAGGGCCACCAAGACACTTTGAAGAAACACATCATCTTTCCTGGATGTTCTGATTTGGGGGCCCATAAATATATGTCACTTGCTTCACGTGCTTGCTGAAAACTAGTTGATGAAATTGTTCCCACACAGCCTGCATGGATGCCAGTTGCATGTGGGCAAGTTGAGCCAGAGATGTGGCGTGATTATGTCATAACAGGCGGTCTCTGCTCTGAAGCTCTGTCAGTCGGGCCTGTGCATTTCATGCCACCAGCTTGCAGTCGTGCTTCTCCACCCAGCGATGGCTCCTTAGGCAGCAGGTAAAGATGGCGCCCCAGAAAGGCAATTGTGACATCTTTCAGAACTCGACCCCACTCCCTTTTTTTACATAAGAGAATTTTCGTTAACACTTTATGATCTCATGTTCGTGGAGTTTTTATTTTAATTCGTGCCTTAGTCATGAAAAATGGTTTAGCTGACTGACCTGAAAGGTCAGAGCCTGGTGAGGCCTCTCCCACATCAGTGATGGAAGCTCCAGGCTCCCTAATAGAAGCCTTCTGCCATCACCTAGAAGCTAGATCAATTGTGTCTTGGTCTCTGTATCTGTTTCGCATTGTCAGCAACATCCTACCCACCAAGCCATTCCACTAAGAAACTAGTGTATTGCAATGTGAAGAATCTGGGGTCACAAACTATATATAAATAGGAAATTTGTGGGTTGCCGGCAGAGATCATGAACTTGTGACCTCTGGGCCACATGGCAGTGCTTTAAAGGCAACGTCACCAGGCAGGTAATGTGCTTACTCACGATGCAAGCATTTTATACCTGCTTCTGTCCTCTACCCTTTGCTTCACCCTTTTGTATTGTTTGCCTGGTTCCTATAGGTTCCTTGGGATTTCTGTTAGAACCATGGGGCCCTAACCCAGCCTTCTTTGGAAGTTATGTTTCTCTTCTTAGTTTCATCTTGTTTCTGCCACAGTTGAGTCAGAGCTCTATGTAAATGTTTGTGGCCCTTGTAGAAAAGTGTTCCTTTTGTTTCCAGGTACAGCAGTTGAATCCAGGCCATGCTACCTTGTCAACAGCTGTAAGACTCTCAGCTGCAGTGCTGTTCTTTAGACTACGGCTCAGTGGTGTCCCAGAACTTGTCCTCTTTGTGGTGTGGTTCCCTTTACCTTCCTCAGTCTTTTCTTGGGATCCTGACCACCCCTTCCACTCCAAGCCTGGGTGATTTGCCATTTATCTCCTGCCTAACTTCGTCTTAGATAATCTGTGGCCCATGAAAATTAATGTTGGCAAAACCTCTTCTTTTACATATGCTATATAAAAGATGATTCTTATCTATAGTTATGAAGGATGCACACTTCATACATACAACTGAAAAGGTTCATATTTAATTGATATTTATTATTAGTTTCTACTATAGAAAAGGCACTTTCCTGGTGCTTTTATATATGCTCTGTCTTATGGCACTGGTGTGAGGTAGGGATCGTCACTGTCCTATGAAGGAAATAGACTATTTACAGAACTTGTGCAAGTTTACACACCTAGTGAGTGGATAGACAGTGACTAGGTTTCACAAACCAAAACACTTTCTTAGCACAGGACCAAGGGTTGGGGTTAAAGGGACAACAGGCAACATCTTTTGGTCCAACTGCAACCAGAGCCAATCCATTGGGCACCTGTGCCTGGGCAGAGTCTATGGAGTGAGAGATAGGAGTGCACAGCAGTAGCATTTAGCCCCAAGCTATAAACTGCAAGGGCCATTGACTGTTAGTCAGTGTTTAGAGGCTAATTTGGGTAGAGGAACGGCATAAGACATCATCATCACAAATGTTCATTCTACTCTCAAGTCAGTCTGTCCCTGAGTGTCTCACTGGGAGGTGGGAAGGGAGAGACTCAGGTGGGAGCCACAGGTTGCTGAAGCTGCTGAGACTTTCCTGAGGCGCTTGGGGTTGGGAGTTTCACAGTGCAGAATGGAAGGGCCAGTTAGGGAATTTACCCCTCAGGGAGAATCTAGGTACATTGTGTTTCCATTGTCTTCTTTCTCAAGACTCTTGCTTTCACACAGAAAGGTGAAGGAAGAAAGAGGGTAGGTGGGAAGTGGTGATAATGCCGAAATCAATTTCAGATGCTATAAGATGTAATCCGACTTTCTTAGTTATCTTGTACTGCACAGGACTATTTTTGGAAGTTTCCTATGTTTATCAATAGATAGGACTTGAAGGTCTTTTGAATTTCTCCAGAGTCTTGTAGAGTTCTAGGCACTCATACGTTCTTAATAAATGGTAACTGAATAAACTGAATGAAAACATGAATAAATAAGATTTCCCCCCCATTTCTAATTCCTTAATTCCTTTCTCTGTGTGCTCCTACTCTACAAAAATGTATTCAGCTCCCACTAAAATGCATAGCTGTGATCAAGACACATGAGAACTTTGCTCTTCTGAGCTTATATTGTGGAGGAGCAGAGAAAGATGATAAACCCACAAAAGCACTGAGCAGGAGAGTGACCAGTGCCATCAAGAAAATGCGTTAGGGAGTCGGAAGGAGTGCTGCGGTGGGGGGGGGGGGGGGCTGAATGATGTTCTTTAGCATGGGTGGTGAGGAAGGGTCTGAAGAGGTATCATATAAGCTAAAGTCTGTATAGCAAGAAGGAAGCTAACCACGAATGGATTTGGGGAAACCCCTAGCGCGAAGGCCCTCATCGCATGGAGCCAGTACAGGAACCTGGGTGGATTGAATGTACCGTTATCGCCCACACTCGTCTGCCGTAGGGCGGCTGTACCAATGGGCTACCACCTGAGTGGCTGACAGAACAGAAATTCACCACCTCAGTTCCGGAGGCCAGATAGGTCTGAGATCAAGGCATTGGCAAGGTTGGTTTCTTCTGAGGTGGTGAGAGAGACTCTGTTCCATGCCTCTCTCCTTGTTCTGGGGGTTTCCTGGAATGTTTTGGTGTTCCTTAGCTTGTGGGTCTCTGCCTTCAGCTTTATATGACACTGTCCCTGTGAGTGCCCGCATGCAAATGTTCCTCTTTTGCGAAAACACCAGTCCTTCGGGCTTAGGGCCAACTCTAATGAGTTCATTTTCACTTGATTACCTCTGTAAAGACCCTATCTGTAAATAGGGTCACATTCCGAGATACTGGGAATTAGGATGCCAGCATATCTTTTTTGGGGGGAGGAAGGGAGAGACGTAATTCAACTTGTAACCTCACCACGCATGAATTTGCTGAAATGTCTGTTATATGTGCTCACATATGTTTGTTTGGGTTTTCTCCTCTTTTTGATTGGATAGCAAACCCTGTAAGCCATGAGAGTTAGTCATTTTTCCTCTTGGATTTTTCTAGCTCCTCACAGGCTTAGTTCCTGGCTAAAAAAAGTAGTTTCAGAAAAGATGCCAATAGACTCCATGTTTAACCCCCAAAACTGGGAGTTCACTGTCACTGTGGGAAGGTGTTTTTCATTCAGATCTCCAGTGGGTTTTAGGAAAGGCCCAGTGAATTCCAAATATTACAGAGGGGGCTGGGCAAATGAGCTTTTTTTTTTTTTTTTTTTTTTTTAAACATAAATATAGGCTTTGTTTCCTCTTTGGGACACCGATCAAAACAAACCGCTTAGGCCACGCACATAGTCACAATAACAGGTGTTTTGGGAGGTCCCCTGTGGCTCGTTGGCCTGTGGAGCCTGGCCTCCTCAGGGCCTGGGAGGAAGGCAGCATCGTGGTTGGGCCCCTGATGGAGGGAGCCAGTGGTGCGTGTCTGCAGCTGGCCCTGGCCAGCTCTTGACTCACCGAGTGACTAACGGGGAAGTGCAGACAATGCTGGGAACAATGTAGGGCAGAGAACTGTTGAAAGGAAGCAAGATTTGTCAGGGCATTTTTCCCCCCCCCCGGCTGCTCTCAAGGTTGTGCTTTGTGAAGCATGCCTGTCTCCTCAGTGTCTGAATGGACTCAAGCATTCAGCGATGGCCGGTTAGTCAGCCACAGGGAAGAGCCAGCCAGCGGATCTTCTGAACAACCTCTCTTCTGAAGAAAGCACACCTGGCTGGGCACAGGTGACCTGGGTTCAGGGCCCTTTGCCGCCCCCAGGGCAGCTACATGACCTTGGCGGGTCTCCCAGCTATGGGGGCCGCAGGTTTTTGTCTGTGAAATGGCGTGTAGGACTGTTTCCTCCTGTGGTAGGAAAACCAAATCAAACAACACGGAGAAATGTGACCGTCAAAGGCAATCTGTAAACCATTTCCCCTGTTACTTATGTGAATTTCCTGTTTGTATGTTTCATTAAAGTTGATGAAGTAAAGGAAAGGTGTTGAAGCAGAAAAGAGATGGACAGAGGTGGA
This sequence comes from Neofelis nebulosa, assembly GCF_028018385.1. Lineage (NCBI taxonomy): Eukaryota > Metazoa > Chordata > Mammalia > Carnivora > Felidae > Neofelis > Neofelis nebulosa. The sequence continues at coordinate 225,347,083 of NC_080782.1, forward strand.
GAAAGGGGAACCGCAGATGCAGAAGGATGAGGGGGTCCTTGGAGGCGGGTCCTAAGCAGGGCCTTGACATGCTCCCTCCACACAGGCCCAGCTCTGAGCAGGCACAGAAACCGCCCCCTGAGGGCAGCGGCTGGGATGTATGAATGGCGGATGGAGGTTTTTAAATAATCACTTATTTCGCTTACCTGGCAACATACCTCATGTTACCCATGAAAGTGATATTCTTTATTTTTTTTAAATAAACGTTTATTTATTTTTGAAAGAGAGAGTGGGGGGGAGACCACGAGTGAGGGAGGGGCAGAGAGAGAGGGGGACAGAGGATCCGAAGCAGGCTCTGTGGTGATAGCAAAGAGCCCAACGTGAGGCTCGGACCCACAAACCCCAGATCGTGACCTGAGCCAAAGTCAGACGCTTAACTGACTGAGACACCCAGGTGCCCTTAAAAGTGGTATTCTTAAAAAGCTCAGAGAATGCAGATTGGCTTTAGGGTAGACTGAACTGAGTGGGTCTGGTCCCTTTTCCTGTGATGCTCTTGGCTTTGTGTCCTCCTGGGGTGAGAGGTCACATGGCTACAGCTGATCTTGCCGTTGCATTTTCCAGCACCTGCCCCAGGGGAGGAGGGGGTCATTGATGAAACTCTCATCAAGGCAAGAAAGTTTCCTTCCCAGGAAAGTGGCCACCCCATTCAAGTGTCTCCTAACCAGATCTATGGGGCATTCTAATATTTTAAAGCGCAGAGTTCTAGAAATGTGAGAAAAGAATTGGTTGAGACTATATAAATATCTCCCATGGAATGGCTTATCGATAGCTTGATAAAGTGTGTGTGCATACATCAACCTAAATCATAAAGTATATATTGGTATATGTAGAGTATGGGTCTGCTGTCAGACCCAGGATTCCTCATGAGGGAATTGGTGATGCTCAAACTCTTTGTGGACATGGTGGGAAATGAACACGTTCACACACCCACACCCACACCCACCTACCCACACACACACACACACACACACACACACACACACACACTAAGTAAGGTGGCTTATCAGATGTACCTTTACCCCTTCTGTCACCCACGGATCCATGGTCACTTATGGCTAATCACAGTTCACCTCTTTATTTTAGAGCCGATATATACTTGTTTCTGCCCTCCGCCTGTGGTTATTCAGAATTTAATCTTCGTTTTCTTGCCCTGACCAAGCTTCATCATTTTCTGTAGCTCTAGCCACTTCGGTTCCCATTTACTACTGCGATCGTTGGCGCAAACGCGGAAGGCAGAAGATCAAATTTCATGTATATGGACTCTGTAAAATATCCGGCCCATGCCTGTGGCGCTGTAATGAGAGGGAATTTCTAGGCTTCCTTGTTTTATGCTGTAGAAAAAGACATCCTCTGAGCCGAAAATGACTGGAAGGTGTTTTACAATTGCTCACGATCCTCTCCTGTAAGTTGTTGTCATCTTTATCCTGCTTTCTTTTCTAGGGTTCTTTTCTCTTCTGCATTGTTAACTGGTCCCCTGACTGTAGCAGCCGGCGTTGTAAACTGCCTCTTTTAAACAAAAACAACAACAACAGAAAAAACCAACGCCTCTCAATCAGGGCTTTGCTGTTTGCAGGTTTCATTCTTACGGCGGCATGAGTTATACCAAAAGATTCTCACCCCTGCGGCTTTTGAGCCAAGTGGGGGTGCTGATAGAATGGCATTCGGCACGCATCCTTATTCAATTTGTCAGTTCTTATTGGAGTTTTCGGAGAGGCGGTTGGGGTAATCCTGCCATGCTGCCCATGGTCAAGTGGCCAGGGCTGGTCTCGTTACTCTCATGAAGTGGCCGTGCTGAGTGATGAGACACCTGGGGGGTCTCACGGACCTGCCTCCCCCGGCCATCCAGTGGAAGACACCTTTCAGCCCCAGCCAGTTGCTGGGAGGGTGGTGACAGTTGACATAAAATACTTGTTCACAAATTCTTTCGATCAACTGAAGTAAATTCCAGACTTACTGCCAGAAGTGAAAGTGCACGAGAAATCTCATTGAGCCTGATTAAAAAAAAAAAAAAAAAAAAAACAAACCCTGTGCACTTGTCGGGGAGTCAATAATTACACACTGTATTTGAAATGCACCTAGACCTGCCCTTACGTAGAATCTTCTTTGAGATCAACGTAGGGTTTTGCTGATACAGTTATTTGCGACTTTGCTTCAGTACCTATTTGATGAAAGTGATGGGAAGTTTTTTTTACAAGTGAGTATTGTCACATGGGATAATGTTTTTCTTTATAGGTCGCACCAAACGAAGACAGGTTTAGAAAAGACTCTGTGTCCGTGTTTGCATATGCACAACAGGGTCAAATCTGTCTAAAGCATCAGTTGATATGATTCTCCATGGTCAGCCTCTATTCTCTATTTACTTAATTTGAATCCAGAAATGCCTGTAGTATCAAACTGATGAAATGGGCAATCATGTCAAAAAGGGGTCTGCCTGTGAACAGTTATGACCACATGTTTTCCTGATTAAACCCGAGGAATACTGGAAGAGAAGCCATGAAACCATGCTAGTTTTGAAAAATGCCTTTAGTCTGTGTTAACGCCTTTAGCTGCAGTGGAGAAAACACGGTGGTATGTATTCAACGGTTAGGACCCTTTGTCAACAGAGGATACTTATGTGGGCCTGGGGCTCAGGAGACTCAAAAGGGAAACTCCGATTCCTGTATCAAATAGCTTGCCAACCCTTTGGTAAGGCCTGGCAGGCTGCCACCTCCGTCCTGCCCCAGCCTGACCTCCAGAGCCCGTAGGGCTGGCACCCTCTGAGCACTAGATGATAAGAATGGCCAGTGGCCAGCGCCATCTGGGACTTCAATCTAAATACCAAGGGTTAATCCCTTTCACGTGAGTCACCTACCTTGTGATTTCCTGCAGGTAGTCCCTAGCAGGAACCCTTTTTCCTAGAACACCCTTTGGTTCGTGTTTTTAGGCATTTCAGACGGTGATTTCTTTTTACTCTTTTTGTATAGATCCTGTCACATCTCAGAGTTGGACGGATTGTATTCATGGAGTTCTCTAGAGATGTTAACATATCCCACCTTTCTTGAATGCTGTGGCTGGGTGTGGAACTGTTTACATGAGAGACAGGAGTGCTTTTTAGACTTTCATTCCCTCTGAATGCAAGGAAATGTGACAGTGATAGAAGCTCACAAACAGCTGATTTTCCCAACCCCTCAGAAGGAGGCCATTGGAAATTAATGGAGACCACTAATGGAAACGCTCTTGCTCTAGCCCCTCTAAGATTATCGAAATGCTCCTTCGAAAAAGCACAAGGTTAACTCGAGTGATTCCCCACTACAATAAAACAGGCATGTTTTCTCCTCCTACTTCCTTTTTCTTATCTAGAGCCTTTTCCTTCCCTTGGCGTTTGGGTCTGACCTATGTCTGCGCCTCGTAAGCTGTTTTAGGAGCTAACATAGTCTCTGAGGAATAAGAGGGGAAATGATGGCAGGTAAACAGTCAGAGGTGGTCAATTGTCTCCTTTATATTTCTCCACGGAAAATTGGAAAACACCAATAAAAAGAAACTATCAGGAGGTGCCTCGAGGCCAGTAGGTTAAGCATACGACTCTTGATTTTGGCTCAGGCCGGGATCCCACAGTTCCTGAGATCGTGATTGGGATTCTGTCTCCCTCTTTCTCTGTTCGTGCACCGCTTATGCAAACACACACTCTCTCTCAAAATAAATAAGTACGTGTATTTTTAAAAGAACTATTAGGAAAAGCGATTTTTCTCTAAAGTATTACCCTTTAGTACTGTTTCTCTGGCCTTCTCTGAAGGTCATGGGGTGCAGATCCCTCTACACATGTGTAGAGATTACTAGCGTCTTAGGGAAGGTGGTCTGAAACTCATGTCTACCAGTCACTTGTAACTCACCAAATGTCCCAGGGCAAGTCTCTGAGCCTCTGTAAGCTTTAATATTCAGTGTCTTTAAAATGTGAGTGATGATTCTCTTCTCCTAGGTGGCTGTGAGGATCCAATGAGATGATTGCATAGAAATTGCCTTACACGAGGCAATGCTTAATACATGATACACATTAAAATGATCATAGTATTGTTTCTATGGAGATAGAATCAAATTACGATAAACAGTATAATAAAAACATGAGGGAGGAAAAGAGGGGCAGCGGCCATGCAGATGCGAATGTGTCCATGGGCACGCCTGCGTGTGTGTGTGTGTGTGTGCTTGTGTAAATGGGTTTCACCCGTGTTCCCTTGATGGCGGTGATCTATTATAATGCTGCAATAGCACTAGGAGAAGCATCCAAAAGACTTTAGGACGTAAAGTGGAGTGTGGGCTAGAAGGCACATATAACAAGGATGAGCCTACGCGGGAAACTGGTCAGTGCCCAGGGGTCTGTAAGCCAACTGCCAATCACGGTTCCAAATTTGCACTATGGCAGGGTGCATTGCGGCCCCAGTTTCAGTGCAGCTGAGTTTGTGGAACTGCCTAGATCTGAGGGACTTAGTCCCTGCTAGCTGCTGTAGCCATGTCCCTCTAGTTCCTGGCCAGCTGGCATGTGGCCTCTCACCTTCTCCCCTGCACCCTCAGGATGGCTTGAACCTTAGCGAACTGTCCTAGAGAGCTAGATTTCTAAGGAAGACATCAGGACTGGAAGGAGCTCAGGATGTGGCTGAGTGGCTAACAGAGCTCAGGATGGGCAAGGAAAGGATGGGCAGTAGAAGTGGTGGAACACTTGGAATCTGGGCCCCAAGGGACAAGTTTGTTGGGAACGCAGAACAAGAAAGGGCTAGGAGGAGGGAGAGTCGGAGAGGAAACAGGCATTTTTGATGCCTTATGAAGCTCCAGGCCCCATGTAACCGACATCAAGTGGGTATGCACGAAGGCTCTGGAGTTTAACACACCTTTGAGCTCAATGTTAGGCTAGTTACTGAATCTTATCGTGCCTATTTCCTCCTTTGTAAAGTAGGATTAGATTAATGGCAATACCTGGGTCGTTGGGTCACTGATTAGTTGAATCACTAATCCACATCGATGACTTAGCACTGCGTGTGGTGCAGAGAATGTCTCTCATAAAAGTTCGGGGTTAACATGTTCACAGAAATGGCCATGAGAGTCTTTGTGCATTTCTATCATTCTGACTGCAGGACCATTTCTTCTCTCAATCTCTTTCATTTGTCCCCTCTTTCCTTCTGTTTAAGAATCTTCAAAATCCTTATCAAAGACATTTATTAAGTACTCAATTGCCTGTGGTCTTCTCCATGCAGTAGACGGACCTGGCTTCCCTTCTGAAAGTGAAAGTCGTTTTCTAAGCCTAACTTGGAAAATGTGTGCTTGCTTCCACTGTTCTGGAACCAGGAGGTGCTGAACAGGAACAGCATGGCTGTCTTTTGGGTTTAAATCAATAATAGCAAGAGTCAGGCAGCCGTTGTCAACTGGCTGAAGAGAACTTTGGGGCAGAGGTAATTCTAGTCCAACTCAATGCTTGATAGAATGACAAAAGACTAACTAAAGTATGGATTTAAGTGCAGCCAGATGTTTAGCATTGTAACCCTATTGCAGGCTAGTTGTCTCTAAATATTTTGTAACAGAAGACAGAGGACAAGAGAGAGAGCAAGAGAAGATGTTACCTCTCCTCTTCATTAGGCAGGAATGGAGAGCCAGTAATAATGCCATCAAAAGAACAAAGATGTTTGCAGCTTCTTTAATAAACCTCTATACTTAAAAAAAGAAAAAAAAAGGAAATAGGAACAGAAGGCACATAAATTTGGAGGGTGGAGGACATAGGCGTGGATGTCCTTTGGAGGGTGGATGGACTTTTAAGTGGGTGAAGGGTATTGAACTGAGGTTTGGTGTACTTGCATTTCAGGGTATGAAAATGAAGTTACCAAAGTCATCTGAAGTATGCATTTGTGCAATTGGGGAGGAACCCCGAAATTATAAAGAGCTGTCACACCCATACACGTCGGCATGACCGCATGTGTGTGCATGCACACACGTACACACACGAGCGCGCATGAAGATTTAGACCATGAACTCTAAGAAAGGATCTCTAAGTAAATCGGCATGCATCTTGAATAAAATACCGTGCAGGGTAAAATCTCTTCTACTTAAAATGGGCACCTCTGTTTGGCTCAGGCAGTTTCTTGCTCTATGGAGGGACATAGTGGTTACGGGGAATTACTGGGTGCAGTGTTTGGCTTCAGAGAGACTGTGATGATGGTGAGAGGTACACTCGACAGGATGATCCAACCAGCTACCATATGTGTTTGTCCTTTGTTCTGGGCCACACCACTTTTCATGCGTCACAGGCTCTTTGGTGTCTGATGTGCTATCATTTTTCCCAGTTTAATTTTATAGCAGAATGTAGTTGAAGAGAAATGGACTCCGTGGGGTGTATGACAATTTATCTCTATTATAGAAGGTATCAGAATCTTTGGTGAGATTTGAAATGAATTTTGACTTGACAATCATACTTTTATTGGCTCTCAATAGTAACCTAAAAACCATTCCGTAGTTTTCGTAGGCTTGCATTAAAGTGGTACTTCTTATAACTCAGTGGTGTGCATGTGTGTTTATTCTTTAAAAGGACAAACCGGGGAAGGCTGAACGTTGAGAATATTTAAAAATTTTTCCTGTTTCAAGTACTTTTGATGATCATTTTATGAAATTTTCTTATGGAGAAATTCTGCTAATGTCATTCTCACCCACCGTTATCAGTGAAAATTGTGCAATCTACCTACTGCATTGAAGGAAACGGGGGTCAATAATTCACCAAAATTGATATGTTCTTCAGTTTTAGAAAAAGCTTGGGGTCTTTCCTTGACATACAGTGTGACTATAGGGTCTGATCTTTCACTCAGTTATGCAACAAATAGTCTCAGAGTTTCTACTACGTGCGAAAGAATATGTACCTTGTTTACTCCGAAAGAGTGGGACCTCTTTCAAAATGGGACCATACCGAAAAGATATTTGCAAATGACACATCGGACAAAGGGCTAGTATCCAAAATCTATAAAGAGCTCATCAAACTCCACACCCGAAAAACAAATAACCCAGTGAAGAAATGGGCAGAAAACATGAATAGACACTTCTCTAAAGAAGACATCCGGATGGCCAACAGGCACATGAAAAGATGTTCAACGTCGCTCCTTATCAGGGAAATACAAATCAAAACCACACTCAGATACCACCTCACGCCAGTCAGAGTGGCCAAAATGAAGAAATCAGGAGACTGTAGATGCTGGCGAGGATGTGGAGAAACAGGAACCCTCTTGCACTGTTGGTGGGAATGCAAATTGGTGCAGCCGCTCTGGAAAGCAGTGTGGAGGTTCCTCAGAAAATTAAAAATAGACCTACCCTATGACCCAGCAATAGCACTGCTAGGAATTGACCCAAGGGATACAGGAGTACTGATGCATAGGGGCACTTGTACCCCAATGTTTATAGCAGCACTCTCAACAATAGCCAAATTATGGAAAGAGCCTAAATGTCCATCAATTGATGAATGGATAAAGAAATTGTGGTTTATATACACAATGGAATACTACGTGGCAATGAGAAAGAATGAAATATGGCCTTTTGTAGCAACGTGGATGGAACTGGAGAGTGTGATGCTAAGTGAAATAAGCCATACAGAGAAAGACAGATACCATATGGTTTCACTCTTATGTGGATCCTGAGAAACTTAACAGGAACCCATGGGGGAGGGGAAGGAAAAAAAAAAAAAAAAGAGGTTAGAGTGGGAGAGAGCCAAAGCATAAGAGACTGTTAAAAACTGAGAACAAACTGAGGGTTGATGGGGGGTGGGAGGGAGGGGAGGGTGGGTGATGGGTATTGAGGAGGGCACCTTTTGGGATGAGCACTGGGTGTTGTATGGAAACCAATCTGACAGTAAATTTCATATATTAAAAAATAAAATTAAAAACAAAAAACAAAAAACAAAAAAAACAAAATGGGACCATACCGTAACCCCAATACTGTGTATGGTTGCCTGTGTATAATGACGCTTCATACATATTGGAAGAGTTGAAATGAGCGCTTGGCATTTGCCAGACTCCGTGTTACACTCTGGTTCCCACCCTTCTGATTTTCTTCAGAAGGCCAAGAAGAAAGCTAAAATAGGGGTGGGGACAGAGCAAGGGCTGCGAACGGAGTAGCAGAGGCATTTAATTGAACGACCACATCTAACAAACCAGACAAAGAGTGTCTATGTTTTCCTGTCTCGGGCATCTCACTTTTATATACCCAAAGTTTACTTGAGAACATAGATGTTTAATTCATTCTTCAGGGTGCTCATAGCTTCAGTTTCCAAATATTGCCATATGCACCTGGACATTTGGAACAGAGTCCATGAACAGGCATGGAGGGGATGTGGTTTCATCCCCTGTGGTTACTGCCCAACTCTTGCACGGAGAAAAGTGCTTAGAGCATTGTCACTGTCATTGTAAGACCTTCTTTGTCTTGCTGCTGCAAAGGGTCTCTTGGGAGAAGTCATCAGTGGTAAAAACAATGTGGGCAGATATAGATGGAATCTCAGACATCGATGCTCAAGAATGGTTGGGGCTTACAAGGTGACTTATGTACTTCACTGCCAACAACAGTAAAGAACCAGAGTTTACCTTCCTTACAGGGCACTTTGCTTTGTGAGTTCAGGGAGCATCTCTCCTGTTAAAATGATAGGGTCAGTCTTAGTAGGAAGGTACTTTTTAGGGCCAGGCCTAGTTCTTATGGATGGTGTAATAGTGAGGGCAACCTGACCCTTTCATATTATTGATTCCATTTTTAGCAGGAGTTGTTTTCAGAGGCTGGTTATATTGCTAAATATCTTGAAGCATACCCGGTAATGTGAAGACTGCGAATTAATTTGTAACCCTTTTTAAAGATTTAAAATGTTTACTGATCACAGGTCCTGGCTGAAAAGTTTTTTTCAAACCTTAATTTTGGTTGATGTGCATAACTATTTGAATAGATATTGTATTTTAAAACACAAATAATTTGTGCCACAAGCTTCTGTTGAGATGTGTATTTTTTTCTTTTCAAATATTAAATATTTCAGCTTCTGTGAAAAAGGTCAGTCCGCTGTTCACCAAACCAATTTTCTCTTTTTCTCAGGTGTGCAGCTAGGCTGCATCTCTCAAAAGAGGCCATGTAATTGAGTTCTAGATGAAAGAGTGTGGGAAGAAGTGATCGATGTGTGCCATTTCTTTTTCCTTTTTTAAATTTTTACTTATTTATTTTTTTAAGTGGACTCCATGCCCAATATGGGGCTTGCACTCAAAGCCTTGAGATCGAGAGTTGCGTGCTCTTCTGAGCCAGCCAGGTGGCCCATTGTATGCCATTTCTAGGCCTGGTTCATGGTTGATCTGCTATGCGCTTCCTCTTGGACCTTCTCGATGAAGGTGAGCATGACCAGCACGGAAGCCATAGGTTGAAATGGCAGAGTCACAAAGTGGAAGGAGCCTCATTCAACCTTGAATCACAACTTCCAGGAGAGAGGCCCCCATAAGGAATATTCATTTTAGACTTCATGTGTGCGTTAAACAAACTATCCTGTTTGAGTCATTATATAGTTTTAAGCTTGTTTGTTGTAGCAGTGGATGTTACCTTAACTAATATGGTTCCTGAGAACCCTTAAGAAAAATGTTGAGCAGTGCTACATAATGGAAAAATCATGAACTTTGGAGTACAATGGAACGAGGTTGGAGTCATGGCTCTGGCATTTAATTGCTGGGTGGCTTCTGACAAGTTACTTAACTTTTCTGAGTCTCTGCTGAGACAGTGTCAGTTCAGACAAGCAATGAGGCCTGTAAACATTTTGGGCTTGTGTGAGAATATTCCCCCTTCATGGGCTCCTTCCCTGGAGAAGCTGGTATGATTCAAGTAGAATAGGATTAGGAAATTCCTTCCTCTCTCCCTCACCCCATCATGGCTGATGGTTCAGTACCTAGCTAAAGGTTCCAGTTTGCAAAGGGGCCGGGAGAAGGTGAGAGTGAAAGTAATTTCTATGACATGTTAAGAGTAGCTGACTCTGGCCTCGCATCAGTGTTCCTCAGAGGTGGACATGCTAGGAATCATATTTGCAATTACCACTGAATGAAAGTGTCACTTGATCCGGCCCTGGAAGAAGAGGTGAAATATATATTTTTCATAGAGAGGTAAAATATATATTTTTCATAGAGAAAGGGAGGGCTTCACTAAATGTTTTCCTGTGAACAGATCTGCTTGCAGCTGGAGAGCTGTGATCTGAGTATTACTGACCTACACTAAGGGAAGTCAGATTCCTAGCTGCAGACACAGCCTTGCCCTCCCTAGGGGATGTCTGTTTAAGAGCCATTTTTGGCTTCTTCCTGTACTTACACTTGAGCATGAGTGGTTCTCCCTGGGCTAGCAGGTGTGAAATACTTTCTCTTTTCAAGTCTTTGGGCATTTTCTTGGACTCTTATGTATCTAAAGGGCTCAGTTAAGTGGCCCAGTTGAGGAAGGGAGAACTGAGTGGTGGGGAAGCCACTTTTTCTATTGAGAAGAACTCAGCCAGCTCAGAGCACTGACATTTGCAAATTTTAGACTTACTCAAGAATTTTTTAGACTCACCCACTCAAATTTTAGACTCTACCCAAATTTGAGTAGATATTGACTTTTAGATAGTGGTTAAATAGCTAATGTCATGAAAAATATCCACTAGTGAAAAGATTGTGAATTAATTTGTATCTTTTTTTGAATATTTATTTCCTGCTTGTCGGGCCTGTCTTGACACTAAACTAGCCTTACAGGGAGAAAGCTTCATTGTCTCAGGACTGGATTATCCAGGTGATATTTCAAATGCTGATTTTGTTTTGCCAGGGCAGGCAGGCCCGATCAGAACTCTGCTTAATGTTGGTTTTCATGTGCATTTTACTTTATAAAAATAGATGCCGAAATAGAGTTCATCTGGTCTGTTTCTGTTAACTCATAACCTTGAGTAGTGAAGGATGGAAACTTAAATTCTTATTTTAATGATGTTAAAGAAACACGAGAGCACATTTTATCTAAAGACAACTATCAGTTGGGATAATGGGAATGTGTTTTGTATTATTTGGTGTAGCCCATTTGGAATTTTTCAAGAACTCAGGTTATCTAGGCCAATGGCAAGATTGCACAGCATGGTAGAATGCTGCTGGATAGGATTCTGTCTTACTTTTTTAGTATGTAAATGGCTGTTTACTCAAGAATGGAGTTGTAGTCAACTCTGCTTTTCTTCCCTCCAGCTTTCTTGGGTCTCCAGATTGTAGGGGCAAAATCGACTTAGTAGTTCAAAAATCTAGGACCGGGAGACACAAGTGATCTGGGATTTCTGACCAATGAGACACGTGCCAACACCCAAAGACCTACAGGACGGGACATTATTGTTGCCACGGTGCACAAATGATGTCATTTGTCATAAAAAGGAATGCAAGCCTGCTGAGCATGTACAAGGTCACCTTAAACGGAAGAGAATGGGCAGGGGTGGCCAGGAACGCACCCTAAGTTCACTTCTATCTTAGGCTTCCCTGTCCTCCCAAAGACCGAGGCAAACTAGGGTAAATCTGTTTCTCAGCCGGTTTCTCTGTGTGTAGGCACCGGTACGCGTGCACATGTGCATGTATGTCACAACATTATGACCCGGCTCAGATATTCAGGAAGCAGTGTGAATGACAAATCCAAGTTCCATGGTTTGGGGCTTGATCACTGCAGCCAGCCCTAGCCATCATTAGCTGTGTTGACCCTCATCTCTCTGTCCCTCTCACACACGCACCTGGAGAAACACAGCAGCTCACCAGGGAGAAAGTGAGGCAGGTGAGAACCTGATGTTGCACACACACCTGCACCACGTGACTGGGCCCTGACTGACTCAACTTCTTCTCTGGGGACAGCCTACAACGTGCGATAATAACTGGCGATTTCAGTGGACTTCAAGAATTGCACGGTAAGTCATGCGCTTTCATTTCTGGAGTACATGGCTCTACAGAGCTCTAGCCTCAGTTTCCTGGACAGGTCTTTCTGGCTTGTATGTTCAGAGAGCGTGGTTCCCGCAGCTGTTCTAAGACAGGCCTGGACTGGGCCTCCTGATTCCTATCTCTCCTCTCCTGTCTACAGAGGCTGAAGAACAGAGAACGGCTTCCGGCTGTCTGGTTTCCTAAGGGCTAAGGTCTCTGGGCAAGGTGCTTTCCAAGCCTGTGTACCCAAGCAGAAATCCCTAGGGAGTGTATAAATTCAAGTTTCTGCCATGCAGGAGAGGAAACTGCCATACCCACAAATGCCTCATCCACAGCCAACTTGACATTCTTCACAGTGAACCGTGAGTTCTGTAGCCTCATGACATACCTAATTTGTGTTGCATTTTGAATATTCTTGAAAATGTCCACATAATGAGAGGAAAACAATATGTGTCTAAGCAGAGCCTTGTCTCCATGTGCAAATCTTCTCCTGGCAGAAGCCACATTAATGCTAATGAAATCTGAATGCTAAAGCCTGTCCCGCAGTGGGTGGATGGTCTCTGTGCTGAAACACATTTTCTTCTCATTAGCACCACCGTCTTTATTAATATTAACAGTAATAATGAGAATTAGGGAGGCTGGTTTCTGGCAGAACCTAGAATTAGTGTGTGTGTGTGTGTGGGGGGGGAAACGAATGGTTGAGAAGTTCGAGATTCACTCTGATAGTGCGTGAACTGCATCCTTCTGGGACCCTCATAAGAGTTATTTTGTTCTAAATGAGGGATATGGTGGATCGCTGTCACCCGGCATTGTTACTGCTAATGGGGAACTTCTCACGGCCACAGGTGTGGTTCAAGGGAAAAATCTATCTTGTAATGGTTTTACAGCTGGTGTGTGTGTGTGTATGTGTGTGTGTGCGCATGTTTATGTACAGGGATCTGTAGTCAACAGCCAGCTTAAGCAGGATTAATTCACTGCTAGAAGATTTGCTGCAAGAATCCATTGTTTAATGCGTATCCATGAAGCATTTCATAATTTCAATGTCTTAATGACTGTCTCATCCACCATATGAAGTGTTTTAAAGGGAAATACAGTGAGGGAAGTGGGGGCAGAGCCAGGGAAACTTTCTTTCATAGCAGAAGAGAAATTTTCACGCTGTGGGAAAGTCAGTCAAAAGTGGTGGATGATGTGTCTCCTACTGATTCCATTCCCCCTTGGAAGTTTCTCTAATTTTTGCTGCTTATTCAAGCGTTGAATGTCACGATGTCAAATCCCCCTGCTGTTCCCAGGGCTGTTTGTGACTCTTGGAGGGGTTGAGACACCTGTGTGTTGTCCCCAGGCAGGCAACTCGCAAGGGCAATATGGGGGTGGGGGTGGAGAGGCTAAGGCGAGTACACGGTTCCTGGAGAACTGTTTCTATTCCTCCGAGCAGCACTGTGCCCTGGGGATCACGGCTGGTAATAGGGCTGACTGCATGTGGTGCAGGCAGCTGGAAGCCACGCTGCTTATACTTAGAGGACGTCTAACCACGCTCACTGAGGCCAAGGAAAGGAGAGCACCTCAAGCTGAATGTCCCTGTCTCATTCTGGAGCCACGTACCAGCCGCGATGGCTCCCATCATCCTTCCCCATTAAGACGGTGCCATGGGGGCCTCAGGACTGTGTGGTGCAGTGGAGAATGCCCCAACTTACAAGCCTCAGGTCCGGGCCCATGTGCCAACAGCATAGCTGCAACATCAGTGGTGTGACAGGGCCGCAAAAGCCCTGGTGGCTTTTACGATGGCAGCGAGAGTGGAGGGGGCGATGGAGGCACTGGTGGGGCCATGCCCAGAGGACTGACTTCAGATCTGTGGGCCACCCTTGAAAAGCACTGGAGACAAGGCAGAATGAATACATTCAGAGGGTGGCGGCCAGGGCAGGCAGGGGATGTGAAACCACATTACATCAGGAACTCATGGAGGAACTGAAGCCCCTGGGCCGACGAAGGGATTCAGGGGAAGGTGTGATTCTGAAGAGCTGTTACGGGGAAGAGGAATTACATTCTTTTGGTGGGGCCCTACAGGCAAGGTCTGGGACTGCGGCGGAAACCAAGGAGAAATGCGTTTTAGTCGTCTATAGGGAAGATTTTTCTCATGGTTGCAAAGGTTTAAAAGATACACCTCAGATGGCCGTTAGTGCGAATGATCATACCACATTCTGCAATTCTGATATGGCTGTTTGATGTCATGGGAATTTCGGTGCAATGTTGCAAAATACTAACACCGTGAGCAGTTGGACGTGCCTTTCCGAGAGAATCAATTTTCTTTGGTCAACAGCAGAACACAGTTTCATTCCTACCATTAAACTTTCTTCTGTTTTTGAGCTGGGTGCAAGATTGATGCTTTTGGCCCATTTCTCCATCCCCTCCCTCAGCCTCCTCCTACTCCTGACCCACAGCTCTTCTCTGACCCAGGCCCCACTCCTGACACATCTGTGGGCCCCACCTACCTGTCACTTGGCCCTTTTGATTAGCCTAGAGATGGGGATCTGCTGACATTGAAGGTCAGTGACAGGTCTCTGGGGTGAGGCTGGGGTTAGAGCTGAAAATATGGAAAGCATTCGCATCTTGATTTGTGTTTTAGAGTAGCTGATTTTTTTTTCTGCCGTTACCAAAAAAACCTCAATTACAATTTTATACTCCACATGTCAAGATGTCCATGTGTCAAAATGGCCTCATCAACACGTTCTTACGACTAGCTGGACACACACTAGTCAAGTATATTATACAAGGAACTCAAGCATCACAGGGGTGGTTGAACATAGTTACTTTAAAGATATTTTATAATTGTAAGATTCTATGCTCTAACTCAATGGTTCCCAGATGTGGGTCCTTGGACCATGCTGGTCTAGGACAAAGTTTCACCATCTGCATTAAAATGCAGAAGAATCAGCACAATGGATTCAGTTTTTCCTAAGGCTAAATTTATTCAGTTTTAAGGACTTTATTCTGAGATAAAGGTCTTTTCTTTTTGTCAATGTTGTTGAAGTATTCTTCTTCTTTAGTTTTTAAATAATAGTGATAGTAGGCGGTATTTAAAAAATGCCAACAGACAAAATAAAGGTACTGGGCTCACTATTAAATTTTTTTCTTTTACTGATATGTGAAGTCCCAAAATCTGAGGACCGTGATTTAAGTCACCTCATCTTTGGAACCTCATTTATTCCTTTGTGAAATGGACATAAACTCACGTAGGTTCCCCAGCAGCATTGTTGTTCGGTTTTCATAGGCTGACGTTCTTTCTAGACAGAAGTGCCATATATTTTGCCCGATATAAATGCCCTGAACACTGAGCAGACAGCAATGTCGGTGTTGGTACAATGAGTCATTGCATGGAGAGATGACGGAACAGAGGTAAACAAGTAAACTCCTCCTGTCCTGTTTTTTGTTTTTTGTTTTTTCTTTTTTCTCTTTTCTTTTTCTCTTTCTTTCTTTCTTTCTTTCTTTCTTTCTTTCTTTCTTTCTTTCTTTCTTTCTTTCTTTCTTTCTTTCTTTCTTAGAAAGAGAGAGAGACAGCACTGGGGAAGGACATTGGGAGAGAATCCCAAGCAGGCTCCACTCCCAGCGTGGAGCCCAACCAGGGAGGGGCTCGATCTCACGATCACGAGATCATGACCTGAGCCAAAATCAAGAGTCGAACACTTAACCAACTGAGCCACCCAGGCTATTTTTTTTCTTGATTAGCATTTCCTTCTCAGCTTCCAGTAGCACACACGCATGGCAGACAGTCATGAAAGATGCTCTTTCAGCGTCAGTGTGACAAAGTTTCTGTCAAGGCAGGCAGAGGAAGACTGGTGTACCCAGGGAAGTCAACATGGGTCCTTCTGTAGAACAAGGTGGGGCAGGGTGGGGGTGGGGTAGATGTGAGGGTTGGAGAAGAGTCCCAAGAAGAGGGAAAAGGAGTGGTCCTGTCTGTCCCAAGGTCAGAGTGAATTCGGGACATGTTTATCAGAGCAGTGCTTTCCACCAGGTGTGAGGAACTGGGTGGTGACACTGAGATCACACCCCACACCAAATAAATCATGAATCTCTGGTGATGCTGAAAGCTTTCCAGGTGATTCTCATGTATGGCCAAGAAAACCAACTCTAAGTTCTGAAAAGAATAACTAGGCTATAGCTCATTTGTGCTGATTTCTATCAAAGATGGCAAATTTCCCATTACAATTTCATTGTAGCCAGGAGGGGTTTTGATTAGTGCTCACTCTAGGGCACCTACAGACTGTACTTTATCTCCATCTTTTGTCTTACTATCTTTTTGGGGAATTGGTGACATATCGAGGGTAGGGGTTCAGCTTCCGAAGAAACTCTTGCCTTGTGCAAGGATGTCCAGCGCAGCAGTATTTCTAATGGTGACGAGGTGGTAACGACTCAGCGTTCATTGTTAGGACCACAGGCACATCAGTGATGGTATGAGATGGAATAATGTACAGCAGTTAAAGTGAACAAGTTGGGTCAGTAAGTATCGCAGTACATGCAATGCAAAACATTGCATGAAAAAGAAGCAAGTTAGAGAACACATAGAGAAAGAAGCAATTTATAAGGATATTTAAAACACAATGAAACCCCTTGCTATTCTAGATATCTTACTGTCTCTGGATATCTATACAGGTGGTAGAAGTAAAAGCTATGAGACTACAAGGGCACACACCAGATCCACCATGGTGATCTTTGGGGAAGGAAAGTTACTTCAGTGCCTTTACAGAAAAATAACTGAGGCCAATATGAAAATGATTACATACATTTCAGGTTATGGATCCATAGGTATTTACCCATTCCTTGTTCTTTATTGAAGTTTACTTATTTTTTTGAAATTTGGAAAGGTGACTACTAGAAAAAAGATTGGCCTCTGGAATCATATCCTCTTGGCTTCAAATCTTGGGTCTCCCACTTGCTGTGTGCAGGACCCTTCGTTATTTCACCTTCTGAGGACTTAGCTTCCTCATCTGTAAAATGGGGACAGCACTTCCCACAGTGCCTGATGCGTGGTTAGCACACCGTATAGGTTAGCTATTATTAGTAAGGTACTTTAATTAAGATGATACAGATTGATGCTCCTATTTATCCTTTGAAACCCAGCTCAGGTGTCATCCCTGCCGTTCCTAACCATCCCGGTTAGGTGGCTCCTATACTCCGTTCTACCCCACATGGTATCCTACACACCATCCTCTTCTAATGACGATGACGCATATTTATGAAACATCGACTACGTGCCAGGTGCTCTTCCCAGTGGCTTGCGTGCTTGCGTGTTGCTCACTTCATCTCGCAACATATCACCATTGCTCCCACTTTTCAGTCTAGTTTAGAATCACCTTTAGTGTGTCTCCCTTAACAGGTGGTGAGGTTCTAGAGGCTAGGGATTGTGATCGATTAAGCTTTGCACCTTCTGTGCTTGGCGCGGTGCTTGAGAAAAAGAGGTCGTTCAAGAAATTGCTGAGTGAATAATGAATGAATGCCTGAAGCAGACAGAGCAAACCCAGCCCCTTGGTCACTACGTGGCTAGAATGTGCGATGGTCTGAGGGCCTGTGTGGGCTCCTTGGCCCCGCTTGGTTGCCCTGAGTGCCTTATCTCGGGGGGATCACTACGGGGAAGTCGGTGAGTGTCTCTTCTTAGGGACAAAGCTTCCTGACTATTTATTATATAGTTAAAAAGGTGTGCCGTGTGCTCCTTCCCAAAGCTCTCTGGCTAGCCTACTATTGTGATTTTCATCTCCTCTTGAGGGCTCCTTCCTCAAGATGGTGTTTCTGAACCCCCGAGGGGAAGCAGGCCCCTGTCACATAGTTTTACACCGTCCTGTGTGTTTGCTGGCTTGTGTTGACAATTACAGTTAGACAGCTGTCCGTGGGTCACTGCTTCCTGTCTCTCTCCCTCTTGAGCCACATGTGCCACGAGGAAAGGCGCTGTTCTCTGCTGTATCCCCGGGGCCTGGCACATTGCAGGTGCTCAACACGCACTTGACAAATGAATGGAAGTCAGGAGAGGCTGAGAGTGGGAAGGAGTGGGCTATTGAAGTTCAAGTCAATATTCAAATTCGCAGCTGCTGCTGATAAAGACTGTGGCTAAAGTGTTCAGGCCAGTATTCTGGGGACCTGGGAGCCTCTCTGTACCTTGGAGCTTGGCAGGACTAATAAGTGATTCTTTCAGAAGGAATCTTGATCAGTGGGCAGAATCTTCTTTGGCAGGCGTCACTCCAGAGACTCTTCTCTGTTAGAGCGGTTTGTACCTTACGTTCCAGTGAGTCAGGACTACCTGGGGGCATTTAAAATGCACATATGGCCCGTTCTGGTGCCCACACACCTGTGCACACACCTACGCGTACCCTGAATCGGCATTTCTGGGGCGGAGCAAGGAGAGCATATGTATCGTACAGCATATGTACGATACATATGTATCGTATCCTGGGGTGATAACCACTGCTGATTTCTAAGGCCACTCCTTAGTCAGTTTCCAATGCTCTTAATTTCTACTCAGGGAGTTCCTGAGACGCCTGCCTTTCAGCTGGAGAAAACTGGGTCAGGTTTTGAAGGGCAAAGAAATGGACTTTTTTCCTGCAGCACAGAAACATGGACTTTTTCTCCCTTTTGTTCTCATCCATCCCCATTCTGTCTTGTCATCTTTGTTGAGTCATTCTTACCTAAATCTTAAGAGACAGATGCCCGAAACAGGTAGAGGTGAACTCAGGACTCAGTCCTGTCCCGAGGCTCCTGGGTGGCTTGTGACCTCACAGACCTGGGCGTGCCAATAGATTGGTGGCCTGTTTGGAACCTCTGTTTGTTGGGGTGGGGCGGGGGGCTTGTGGACTTCGAAAGGCATTGTCGCTAATTTACTCTTTTAAGGGCCACATTTCCTTCTGCTCCCCTTTTCCAGCTTACGAAAAGAATCCTGTCAAAACAGCATGCGGCGTCACAGATGTAAACTTTCAAGTCTTTCTGAGCATGGAAACCATTCCTTGGCTCTGAACAGGATTGCAAGTGAGCCTTTTCTCCCCATGCTCCCTAAGTATTAGCTCTACCTTTCCCCTTGGCGCTGGAAAGGAGGGGGTGTGGCGTGGTGAGGGGCTCCTGCCCCTCCTCCCTGAGTGGAACCCCTCAAACACTTTCATGCAATGCCCAAGGTACTCCCGGCTCACCCCCACACCGCTCAGTTCCATCACTGAGGACCCTGTGGGTAGGGGCTCAGCCCAGCACTTTCACTTACCATAATACTTGGGTGGTGGCAGTGGGGTGGGTGGGTGGCGGGGGGGGGGGAGTCTGAGAGGGTAAATGACTTACAGGCAGGGAGCAGACATAAGCCCTGAAACCTAGCATCCTGGGCCCTCTCTACCCCCTGCCCCCTCCCCACTGGCCTCAGTGGTTGCAGCCCCTGAAATGGGTGCAGGGGTCGTACCTGCCATGTAGCTGATTTGGCTCCATGGGACTCTCAGGCCCTTCCTTTGCCTCTTACCACTCTTTTTTTTTTTCTGTAAGGAAGGAATAGAGCAGCCTCTCTCTTAGCTGTTAGCCCCATTTTTTTTAAGTTTATTTATTTATTTTGAGAGAGAGAGAGAGAGAGTGGAGGGAAGGGGCAGAAAGAGAGGGAGAGAGAGAATCCCAAGCAGGCTCCGTGCTGTCAGCGCAGATGCGGGGCTTGATCCCATGAACTGTGAGATTATGACCTGAGCCATAATCAAAAGGCTGACACTTAACTGACTGAGCCATCCAGGTGCCCCATAGTCCCATTTTTTATTCCACCTGATGTTACAAAAATTGCCATTTATTCACTGCTTCATGTCACACATAATTCCAGAGGGCTTCCTGGGTGCCAGTTTCCAGTGAAGGTCTGGAGTGCAGCCATGGAAAGCTCAGAGGGTTGAAGCCACGGGGGAAGGGTTCATGGGGAGGTATGCGGGTGTATTGCTCTTTGGGCAGGAGGCTCAGCGAAGGCACCTGATGGCCCAAATGTACAGAGAACAGCAGGCCCCGAAGCTAGAGTGGGAGCAGGCGTGGAGTTGGGATGAGCAGAGCAAGGACAGAGACTGGGGGTAGACTTTGGGTTTCATTCTGAGTGGGGTGGAGAGCCCCTGTGGGATGTGGAATTCTGATTTAGGCTCTTAAAGGACCATGCTGGGGGAGGGCAGCTTGGATTAGGGTGGGAGTGCAGGAGCTGGGGAGGAGTGTTTGGACTTGGGATGTGCTCAGAAGGTAGAGCCAACAGCGTTTGCTGATTTGTTGAGCAGGGGGCAGAGAAGGAATGAATTGTTCAGATGAGTACCAGCCAGGTCTAGGATGGGGACGTCTGGGAAGGTTCCAAGGCCATGGACACATCAGGAGGTTCAAATCTGGGGGGGTCCCAGTGAGAGATGGGCCATTGGGAAAAAGTCCCTTCTCTGCAGTGGCTGTGATGGCTTTTTGGCTGTTCTCTACTCTGATACCGAGTTTTCTAAAGGAGGTTTAGCTATTCTTTTCTCCCTAGACCAGCGGTATATCCCATTACCTTTAGACTAACGTTCAAGCCCACCTAGTGGCATTCAAGGCCTCAACTCACCTTACCAGCCCATCTCCAGCCATTTCCTCTCCTGCTTTAACCTAGGTTCCAGACACATCACATTGCACTGACCTGAGATACTGCTAATCTCACACCCCCTGCCTTCATATATGCTTCTCACCTGTCTCTACCTTTCACAAGCCTTTGTTAAAGGACTGAAAATTCTGCCTTCTCTGGGTTCATGACCTGTATTCTTCACAAGGAAATCATTTCTCCCACGAAATTTGATTTGTATATTTAGTCTAGTTCCCATTTAGTTTTTCTCTGTATTACGGTTATATATCATTAAATGTATATCTTATATATTGATATTGATATTATATTTTGTATATATTCTATGTTTTGTGTTATATGCATATAACAGCATTGCTTTTTGTTAACATAATACCTCATTACTAGATTATGCACTTTTCAAAGGTAAAACTGGGTTTACTCTCTATCCCTGTCTAACCCAGATTTTTAGACCCTCAGTAAATTCTCTGGATCATATTGATGAGTAACGTTAGAAACGGACTAAGAACAATTCTGAAGCATCCAGTGCTCTCTGATCTTAGCTATTACTGGTATAAAGTGACAGTAAAGTACTTTTAAGCACCTGGAAATACGGGAACTTTCTGTTTCAGTCACAACTAGCACTCTCCAAATAATCCAGTGGTCCACCATATTTCCCAAACTCCTCTACAGTCGGATGAAACATGGGACATCAGATGTCACTTTCACAGAGGTGCTTAAGAGCCAACTCTCCCCTCCATCTTTGTCTCCTTTGCTGCAGTGATCCTGTAGCCTGCACTGATGTGTAAATGACAGAATAAAGACCTGGGTCCAGTCTCACCAGGTGGGAGGAGGGCCCTGCCATCTCATGATAGACTTTGCAAAAGTATGAAATAAGTTGTATTGCTGAGCTACAGAGATTTTGATTTCCCTGTTACTTCGGCATAGCCTGTCCCATCCTGACTACTCTGTCTTCTCACAGTAAAGCCCGTAAAATATGCATATAATGGATGTGATTAGCCATCCGAGAGAGCAAAGTCAGAAATGGTCTATCTGGAGAATTTGCAGGCATCAGATATCACATTCAAGGTGATTCAGAGAATGAACTCATGAGGCAGAAATCGAATGTGATTATAAACAAACAAACAAACAGCAGAAATCTAATCCGTCGTGATGTACTGTGTTTCTGAAGGGGGATAGAAAAAGAGAGATGAACAGCCAGAAGTTGGTCCTGTCCTTGAGAGAGGGTGTCCTGGCTGAATGGAGGAGTAGCATCTGGGCATTTTGGAAGATGTAATTATACTGTGGAGATGGGCCCACCAGGCTGTTTGGGCCAGATGCCTTTACACCTTCCAGTTATATAACTTCCTGCTTCTGCTGTGAGGTCGTACTTGCAGTATAACCTTCTGACAATTCTGAACTTGCCAATAGATCATTCAAAAGGAGAGAAAGCCATCATGTGCTATCATACGTATTAGCTTGTATAATAGAAGATCATTCTCGTTGCAAATTAATTCTCTAGCAATCTAGTTATTTGAACCGGACTCTGTAAGGCCGTAGGTTCACCCATGAGAGATGGATCCATTCTCAGTGTGCTGTTGAAATCAGACTCACTCCTGGAGCCCACTGGCGGCCACCTTGTGAGGTCTTTGGGCGGCCAGCCAGCCAATCACAGGCTTTCCCCAGGCTCTGTCACTCAGCATTGCTGTGGAAGGTTGTGTGTTGTACAAGTGCCCTTAACATGTGACCTTCACATGCTTCCAGGAATAGATTTAATTGGGAAACACAGGTAGCTTCGTATATACGATCTAACAAGTCTTTACATTAAGATTGAAGGCCCCAAAACACACCGTTAGAAAATCTTCTCCTTAAAAATAAGTTTGATGGTTTAAGTGAGAAACTTGCAGACCCAACCATAAATGGAATACATTTTTGTTTATTTTATTGAATTTTACAAAGAGGCGTCATACAAACATATTAAAACTCTGCCATTTTCCCCAGACATGTCGAAGAAAATTTGGGGTCGTCAACAATAGTTTATCTGCAGTTGTGTGTTTGAAAGCTACCAGCAAATCCATTCCCTTATAAATCGTTGCTTCTCAAGTATGGCTCACACGAGAATCACATTTTGGAGATGTTCTGTTCTTTTTGTTCTCCTTTCTAGTTCCAGATTTGAAATATTGGTTAAGTTCTCATATCGCAAACACCAAGCCCCAGACTAACAATTAGAATAAAAAAATATTTATTAATTTTTTATGACAAAACAATAAATATTCATATAGATAAGAATTTCTAAAAATGTAGAAATCTAAAAAGTAGAAAGTAGGAAACTTCCTAGTTTTTTCCCCTAGGGGGGAAAAAAAACCACTGTGAATAGTTTGGTGAATATCATTCCAGATCTTTTCCTTACACATATACAACCATATGTCTTATTATTTACAAAAATGGGGTAATTTTATGCACGCTGACTTACAATATGCTTTTTTTTCCCCTCTCGGTGACATATCTTGGGCATCTTTTTCATATCAATGGACATTTGTCCTTTTTAGTGGCTAAAGAATAATCCATTTTATGTATGTACTATAATTTATTTAGTCAATTCCCGCTGGTGGATATGTGGGTTGTTCTCAGTCTTTCATGTTTATAAACAGTCCTGAAATGAATGTCCTTATATAGCTATATCTTTGGATACTATATGGCATGACTATAGTTAAACTTCTAGGTAAGAAAATATTAGGTCAAAAGATGTCCATATTTTAAATTTTAATAGCTTTTACCAAAAAGTTTATACTAATTTACATACTCACCACCACCATGCTAAGCTAGCATCTTGGTTGGATTTGCATTTTGATAATTTTAAGTGATAGAATCCTAGGTCTAGAATCTGCTGTGCAAGGTAGAGGCACCATTTTTGACCTTCTAAAGTCTAAAGATTACCCCATAGAATACCATTTTGAGTGTGGTTTCATAAGCACAAAATGGTCACCATGACTCATGCATGAAAGCAGAAGCATAGCTCATTCTGACATTCTCTGTACCATCCCCATCACTTGACCCCCCCCCCCCCCACTATGACAACTGTACATGTATGAGGTGTGTTGGGTGGGCTGGAATAGGAAGGGCTTTGTTTTGATCTGCCTTTTGCATATAAGTCAGTTGGTTGAAGTGGAAAGGTCCTTAACTCCCACACTTGCTGGCGATGTACCCTTGGGTACATCACCGATTCTGTCTGAGCTGGTTTCCTCATCACATGGCATCCTATGGGAATTAACTGAGAAAGTGGACACAGGTCCCTAGCACAATGCCTGATGGGCAGCATTTGCATGTTTTCACCATCAGGTGAGCATCATTCCTCTGTGGAGAATAGAACTTCTGTTCCATGACAAGAGACTCTGGTTTTAAACTATTTCCTAGAAAAGAGTAATATTGGTTGTTGGGATACTCTATTCCTCTTGATTTGCTTGCAATATATTGGATATTAAATTACATTGTTGAACAGTATGCTTTTGTTTGTATGTCCTTTTGGAGCAACTTTCTCTAAATGTTTTAACCATACCCATTTGGTTTTGCCAAATGCGTTGTGAAATCAGTCGCATTACTGTTTGGCCACATTACAAAGATCTAGTTAATTGTCTTTAATTTTACCTGTTGTTTCCAAAGATGGTTCTATTGACAGTGGTTTTAGTGGGCATGACTTGGAGCTGAATGAGACCAGTATTGGGTCTTTTAGACTTTTCACTCTGTGCACATGTGAACTTGGTTTTGGGTGAACTGCTATTTCTGAGATTTGAAGAATTTGTCACCAGTGGCAACTTCCTTCTTTTGATAGTTGCCTGGAGGTCTAGCCAGGCTCTTGCTATGCTTCTGGCCATTTGATCTCCTCCAGGATGTTCTAAGTCATGTAACAGCCCATCTGGATGATCTACCAGGGTCCCAGTGGACATGTAGGAAGCTGCTGCAGAGAAAGACTGGCTCAGAATTCTCATTAAGCTAACTGTATGGATATAAAGGCTTTGGGTTTTTCACAGGCCCTTTCTTGGTAAATGTCTAGAGCTCAGAAAGCTGGTGGGAAGACAACCCCTGGGCGGGAGGTAGGCAACACCATCTAATACATTATACTTTGCTTGTATTTAACCACCCTCAAAGGTGGGGAGGGTAGTTAAGAGTAGCCTTAACCTTCAGATGAAGACATGGGAATTCACAGGTTTAATGACTAAATTTAATGACATTTGTGGAGCTTGAACCCAAGACTTGTGGTTCAGTGCTGTCTCCCCTGGTAACAACTAAAAGACTAGCACTGGACTACAGACTCTGGAGAACCAGATTCAGCATCCGCAGGAGAGTGTCAGGGCCCAGCCACATGAGTCAGGACAAACACGATCTAGTGGGAAGCAATTAAAACTGAGGCAAAGCCCTAGTGCTATGGGATGTGTTGCTAAAGTTAGAGATGGAAAGACTGAGGATATCCGGGTGTTCATGGTACCTTGATACTCTGGGATACCGGTTGCTTCCCCCATTCCAAGACCCAGCCGAGAGAGGCTGGAGGCTGTTAACATACTGTAATTCATCAGCGTTTATTAGGTACTGGGCATGGCAGAAGCTCAGGAGAAATGAAACCTCATAACTGTGGGTCAGTTGCTTAAAGCAACTGTTGCTTAAAGCAACAGAGACTGTATGTAGGGTTCACAACTTAGCCCACAGAGCTGCCCTACTCAAGATGCTCCTTCTGCCTTCCCTGCTTCACCCCTGCACTGCCAACTGAGTGCGATGAGCAATGCCAATGATGCCAGACTGTGTCAGGCTCCATGAAAGTGTTCTGAGCCCACTTGACTAGATTCTCTTCTTTCATGTTGGACTCAGTCAGCTCATCATGGAAATGTGTGCTGTGCAAGTGGCAGCCTTCTGTTTCTGATGATACTCTGAGCTAGGTTTAGACTGCTGCATGACTTCAGTCCCCTTCAGATTTAATACCCACTCACAGCCCTCTTTATTCTGCAAAGTATTTTGTAGATAAGAGTGCCTTTTCTCCATTATATTTTCTAAGACTCCAGGCCCACGATGCCTCTCGATATAAGTCCATGATTGTAGATCATGCTCATGTCCAGTTGATTGGAAGCTTCCATGTCCTCCTCCCTTCCCCACCCCCTGTCCCAGCCCTCCAGCATCAGATTAATATCTAACAGCTTTCTAGGAGGCTGATGACAAGATATCTTTGTAAAGAGCAAAGGTCTTTTGTTGTTGTTGTTTGTTTGTTTGTTTTTTAAAATGGAGTTTATTTTCATTTGGGGTAGAGAATGACCACAGAAGGCACAAGTGTGGCTGCTCAAATTCTTTCTCTTAAAATGGATGTTTCAATTGCCCAAAATTAGAACATACTAGGGTGAAGGAGTGGGGAAGGTCATGCAGAGTCTGCTGTTTAAGTAAAATGTCCGGTTCTTACAGTGATTTAGAGAAAAGCAAAGTGGTGTGTTGAAAGGCAAAAGGAATCTCTGCATGTGATGCTGTGCCATTTTCAGTCTTGTTTACCTACTGGTCCTTGTTTTATTTTTATAGGAATTCAAGGTAGGTAATTTATACTGAAACACATAGAAATAAATATTGAGTGGGGTCCTTTTAAAACCACCTTTCTCTCTGGAATTTTTGCTACTGTGGGGTAAGTAAAGCAAATGTATTTCTTTTGTTATATAAAACTTGAAAGAATGGAAAAGTAGGAGAGAAAATAAAGTCAATAAAGTCTTAGCTAATCAAGCCTCTAGATCCAGTGACCATTTATAGAAAAACAAGAAACAGAGTAATATGTTAAAAGACACCACGGGATGTAATTAGTAAAACTCAGATATAGGAAACTAAAGAATAAATAATCTAACTGCTTCTTCTTTTCCCCCTTGTCCTCCTCTTCCTCTTCCCTTCTTCTCCCTCCTCCTCTCTGTCCTCCTCCTCCTCCTCCTTCTTCAACAACAACAATAACAACAGGTGGGAAACATGAATGGGGCAACCTATAATTTAAAAAGAGAATTAATATGTGTAGCAACTGATAGTAAAGCTTACCTGAATTCCAGTTCAAATAAGCAAACTACGTAAAAGATTTATAGCTTGGAGTAACGTTAGGCCAGTCCACTAACAATAAGCACCACTGACCTTAGATTGTGGGCTTTAATATGGCTCTTCACTGAAAGGAACCAGGGTTACTTGGAGAATTGGCCAGTTCTGTGCATGATAAACACTATGAGTTTAAAAAATCTTGTCGAATCGGATAGCAAGGAAGGTATTGAAGAATACTCGCATCATAGAAAGAACTCGAGCACCAACTTGGCCAGAGATGGGAAAGGTGAGCATCAGTAAGAGTAACGACAGCATTGGGTAGAAATATGTTTAAATGCATGAGTTTATAATGATATTTTAAGAAGTAAAAACTAGGGAAGCCTGGGTGGCTCAGTTGGTTAAGCATCTGGCTCTTGATTTGGGCTCAGGTCATGATCTCATGGTTCATGACATTGAGCCCCAAGTTGGGCTCTGCACTGACAGGGCGGAGTTGGCTTGGGATTCTCTCTCTCCCCCTCTCTCCGCCCCTTTCCCTGCTTGCACACCTCTCTCTCTCTCTCTCTCTCTCTCTCTCTCTCTCTTTCTCTCTCAAAATAAATAAATAAACATTTTTAAAAAATTTAAAAAGTAAAAACTAATTAGTCATCATCAGAGGATGCCAAAGTTGGTTAACTCATTATTTGAAACCTGGCAAAAAAAGAGAAAGAATCAAACATCTATTCTTTCTTTCTAAGATGAGTGGTGTCATATAATAGCCAGATGGAAGAGGGGAAGTTTCTAGCTGCAGAAGTAT
Source organism: Neofelis nebulosa (assembly GCF_028018385.1). Classification (NCBI taxonomy): domain Eukaryota; kingdom Metazoa; phylum Chordata; class Mammalia; order Carnivora; family Felidae; genus Neofelis; species Neofelis nebulosa. The sequence continues at coordinate 225,374,414 of NC_080782.1, forward strand.
TTGAGGTAATAGTTGAAAGAGGAATATTAAAATTTTGTACACACTAATGAATTGATGGATCTAGACCTTGAACATGAAGAACTACTAATATTACAATAGTAGAGACAACCTCGGTGAAAGAACATAGCACCCCATAATATAGTCTTCACAAAAAATACCCGAATATGATTAAGCCTCTAGATGCAACTACCGGTTTATAGGAAATACAGAGGACAAAGAAACGTGTTAAACTAGACCACAGGGCTGCAATCACCAAAATCCAGGTTGTGGGAATTTTATAGGCCAAACAATCCATTTTCTTCAACAGATATATTGCAAGGAAAAAAAATGGGGGATGGATTAAGAACCTGTAAGATCCCAGGAGACTTAAAGGACATCAGTGAATTACGATGCATGGATCTTCTTTAGATACTGTTTTTTTTTAATATCCTAATTTTTAAAAACTATAAAAATGTTCAATGACATTTATGGGAAGAGAAAATTTGAACACTGTCTCAGGAATTATTATTTTGTTACATGTCATACTGGTATTGTGGTTATGTTAGAATCTTTATTTTTTGAAAGCACATACTGAAATATTTACAGAATGATATGGGGTCTGAGATTTGCTGCAAAAGCATAAGGTTATGGGGAGTGGTCTGTCTGGAGGGAGATGAGGGCCAGTCTAGCCATGAGTTGATGGTTGATGGGCCCAGGTGATACACATAGAGAAGATGTTTTGTCTACGTTGGTGTATGTTCAAAATTCTACATCATAAGAACTTTTAAAAAAGGGAAATGTGAACATTGCTCAGTGTTTAATTATGTTGAGGAATTAATGTTATTTTTTAGAAGTATGTTAGTGGCAATTTAGATTTACATATTTAAAAAAAACAAAATGGTTTCTGGGATTTGCTTTAAAATAATTGGTTTTGTGGGAGTAAAAATGAAATAAAAGCAGTTGTTATTGTAGAAGTCTGAAAATTTCCTGAATTAAAGATAACATACAAAAGACAGGCTAGGCTGTAATTAAAAAAAAAAAAAAGATTGTAGCATAGGACAATTGGTGTGAAAATGCCTTCTGTCCATGACTACATCAAATGAAAGCCATATGCTTATTTTTATTATTGGTATTTCTTGTGCTAAGGTGTTGGGTCACTAAAAACAAAATCTGAATACAAATCCACTTATTGAACAGAATATAAATCTGGTGATATTAAAGAAGCTTTCTTTGTACCAATCCTATAATAAAATAAGGAATTTTCCAGCCCTGTTCTCAACCCCTATATCATTTGAAGGTCAGTAATGCTATTGTGTGTGACTAGCCAAAGAAAAATTGCCTAGTGTTGTTTATATAAACATAGTGCCAAATTAGTTTCTGAAGTTAAACTAGAATTTTATTGGTTAGACCTTGAAATTCATATTTGAAAAACAGGTAAATTTACATATTATGTAAAAGAGAGAAGATAGGCATACATTTAGTTAAACTTTAAAATGGACTGGAATGGGATAAGAAGGCTGTTTTAATCAAAATGATAAAGTGAGCTACAAAAGAAAAAAGTGACTTGATTGTATAAGGTCTTAGGTTCTGGACACTGAAAAGAAGATAGGGTAGTGGGAAGGAAGATTGGGCAAAGTCAGAGCCACAACCTGTGGAATTCAAATGTCTCCAAAGCAAAGGTTGCTGTGGATTGCTCACTCAATCCCTATTCCAGTCTCCTAGTTGCAAATAGACGTTGGAAATCTAACACTAACACACGCCAGATTCCTTTGCAGCTAGGATTCTGAATGTGAATTGGGTTCTGCTAATTTTAAAAAAAAGTTTTTTTAATGTTTATTTATTTATTTTGAGAGAGAGCGTGAAAGAGTGCTCGCAGGGGAGGGGCGGAGAGAATGGGAGAGAGAATCCCAAGCAGGCTCCCCGTTGCCAGCACAGAGCCTGATCCTGGGCTTGAACCCAGGAACCATTGGATCATGATCTAAGCTGAAACCAAGAGTCAGAGGCTTAACCAACTGAGCCACCCAGGTGCCCGGGTTCTGCTAATTACATGAAGCAAGGTGGAAGTGAGGTGGAGGCCATCTTACTTTCTGGCTTGCTTTCGCTTTTTTGGTGAGGGTGCCCGGCAGCGGCACAGCAGTGTGCCGTCTTTAGCCTCCTGGTCTCTGGGTTACAGCTATGGAAGTGGGTCTGGAACCCATAACTTCAGTAGGAGCCTCAGGATAGCAAGCAGCTGGTCTGGCGGATCAGTCGTCACTGTTCTGGGAGCCAGTGCTGTCAGCCCTGCCAGAGACTTTGTGAGTACCCAATTCCCTATATTAAATCTCCTTCTGTTTGATATGCCTGACATGACGTTTCCTGCATTGTATCTGATGGAAATAAGCAGTGTTTAGGTTTTGGGCCTTCACAAATGAATGTTAGGCCTGCTGAAATTTGCCTTTCCTCCTCCCCACCCCCCACCTCAATGACCAATTCCTCCCCCATCCCTCCCTGTCATCCCCATGCCTCATTCTCTGGGTTCTCTCACTCTTTCTTGCCAGTGGTCGCTCCATTCCCAGGTGGCAGGAGTCAGGAAGGGACCCAGCCTCCAGGGTAGCCAGCGGTAGAGGAGGCACCAGATTGCCCTGCACTCAGCCATCTCTAGGTTCAGTTGCAGACTCAGCTATCTTGGAACTGTGCCAGCACCCCCTCCCTCACATCTACTCTTACAATGATTGTGACGTGTAGAGTTGTTATCCCTATTCAAAGACAAGGTGCCCCAAGCTCAGAAACACTGAAAAACTGGTCCCGTGTCAGTGCTGCGGTGGCAGATTTGGGCTCGGATCCCAGTTTGGCCTAACTACTGAGTATATGATCAGCATCATAGTTCGGTTCCACACTCCTGCCAACGACCGAGTGCGTGCTCCACAGGAAACAAGGGTTTCTTTTCGCCCGTACTGGGATAGGAACGTTCCTGCCTTTCTGTTGACTAGTGGGAGACAGCCAAGGAAGAGGGCATCGGACAAACCCCCACAAAGAATGAGTGAACAAAAGAGACACAGGTGGTGGTGGCGAGCTGGTGATGCTTGTGCCCGTGGGTGGCACAAGCTGGGTGGCTACTGACGGTGTTCCTGGTGAGGTTAGCGGTGGTGGTTCCTCTGCTGCTTAGTGTCCAGAAGTAGGGAAGCACATTGCAAACTGCTCAAAGAACACGGGCATTGCTTCTCCCTCGCCGGTCGTTGTGCTTACTTCTTTCATTCTGCGACAAACCTCACCCATCTGTGAAGGAGGGTGCTTCTTTCCGGCCCAGCAAATCCACCAGGCTCCAAGTAGCTCACCCTCCGGCTGCACACTCAGAGCTCCCGCGTTCTGTTCTGTAGCTCTACTGGCTCCGAAGAACCAACAGGTGTCTCCGTGGGTGGTGGTCCACCGCAGTTTGGGTATGGGCCTGGGGACCAAAATGCGTGAGGATTCCGGTTCTGCAACTTTCTGTCTGTGTGACGTTGGTCAAGTTCCTTAATCTCGTTGAGCCTCCATTTCCTCATCTCTAAAATGGGGCGGGCGGGGTGGGGGGAGAATAATACTACTTCTTAAGGTTAGGCTGTGAAGAATTAAGTTACTTAATTACCCAAAATATGGCATGTGCTTAATACCTGGTATCCGTTATATTAGCTATAAACACTTTAAATGGGGTCAGTGCATCTCCCACTCGAGGAAGCTGATGAGAAAACAGGCAAGTATCAAAGTGTGTCTTTTAATTGACTAGAATAGATTTTTCCGTTAAGGAACTCCTTTCCAAACTTATAAAAAGCACTCTAGTTTCTTGCAAATGAAGTGTTGTTTTTTGACTTGGTAAGGGCATCATGTACTCTGAGCCACTTACCGTCTGGTGTTCAAAACAAAACAAAACAACAACAAACAATTGCTGTTTGGCCTCAGGGACTCTGATCTGAGGTATCTGCCTACAGCCTGATCAGCTTCTGCATGCACACTTCAAATAATCCATAGATTATTTCATTTTAAGAGGAGCGCATCGACCTAATGAGTCATTTTTAAATAATTCCTGATTGTACATTTGCTGAGTGTTAAATGCTCATAAACATGATTCTGAACAGCGCAGGTGCCATTAGCCTTAGAGATGTTACAGAAATTTTATTGCCTTCCTCCTTCTCACAAATGTTTGTGTTTATTTAAAAATAACTTACACAGTTGAGAGCTCTTACAGTGTATATTTTTTAAAGGGAAGAAGGGAATAATCAACTGTGTGTGTACTTCCCCATTTCTATTCATAGACTGTGTCACAAAGTATCTGGATCTGAAACTCTACAAGATTGATAATATGCAAAAAAAATCTACGCTATCGGAAGTAGAAATGAACACGTTTAAGTGGGATGTTTTATACAGAGTGCTTGCACAACGCTGAACTCATAGTTAACTGTCGATAGATATTAATTCCTTTTGAATATTTACTAGTGCCTTAGTTTGATGATCCTTACTCATACTATGTTCAAAAATTGTGTTTTCTTCATTTTGCAAGGGGTTCTTATGCCTCCCTTTTTGCAATCTATTGGATATTGAGACCATATCATGATGTGACTTAACATGATATACCTTCATGGGGGTAGGAGTTACATGAAATTGGGAACACTGGCTTGAAATGGAATGTTCCTAGTACCCCAAGGAAAGGAAATATTACCCCCTGTGGATTTTCAAGTCATGTTTCAAAACTGTTTGTTTTGAGGTTCAGAGTCAGATCATCCCTTTGCTATTCACTTAGTTAATTAATTCATTACACTTCTAAGTGGTGTTCAGACAAACCTTATTTGTCTCCAGTCCCCCTCTATAAAGTGATGACCATGGCTACCCTACAGATGTGTCATGACTGTACAGGCATAGATATTCTTACTTTAGTAAGAAATACAAAGAAAGGGTGAGACATCCGTAGAACTATCTAGTCTTAGAGGCCAAAGTGAAAGAAAACACTGAAACTTTTTTGTTGCTGTTCCCTGAGAATTAGATACAGATACAGGGCAAGGCATCTGCTTCGTTTGTCATTGTGTTGAGTGCACACCAGGTTCCCTGGATAGTCTGGCCTTTCCTCTTCACAGCCAGACCTCTTGAAGCTAAAGGTTGGGTTGTTTTTTTTTTTTTCTAGAAAAAACAAAAGACAAAAACGATGTCATTCTTTGTTATGGTACACACACATAGCTGGCTCCCCGACCAGAAGTTTCAGGTAAGCTCTCCAGGTCCATCAGTGGAAGAAAGGGAAGTGAGATTGAATCACACCTGAGACTTAAGCTATGGGTCTTGAGTTGTATTTAGTGACTGGTTCCTGAAAGGCTTTCTGCTCCCTAAGCTGCAGCACACTTTGGTCTTCTCCTTGGTCACATGAGGGTTACAGCCCTCAGTGAGGAAACTTGGCCTGTGATAAGAAGCTTGAGTTTTGTTGTTGTTGTTGTTGTTGTTGTTTTTTTTCAGGTAGTACAAGGGGGTCAGGAAGCAGGAGTGGAGGATGTCCCCTTGACCTATGAGATAAGAAAACAAACAAACCCGTCAGAGGCAGGAATGGCATTTGTTCTGATGCCTAATTTTAGAAGCAGACTGTGAGGAGAGGTGTTTGAGCGTACGTGAACGACTCCAATGAAAAGTTGAGATGGCATGTTCTTACTCTCGCTCTGAATGCTGGGCTATGGAACGAAGGTGCACAGGGTTTTGTAAATAGACAACTGATAGATCATAGTTTTCTACTGGAGAGTCTGATATAGTCCAGGGGGGGCTCTCTATGAACTAAGAAATCGACTTGGTAGGAACCGAAGGACGAAAAGTGACTTTTCCTACATTTACCATCCAGGAAGCAACATGGCAAGGGATGTAGAAACCCTCAAAGAGAGAGGGCACTCTTGATTGGATCTTTATGGTGCTCCATAATCAGCGACTCTGAAGAGGTGTCTGAACATTCCAGGGAAAATGAAGACAAAAGGTTGTCGAGATGAGGGATAGCAGATAGATGGCATTTGTGGTCATTTCTTCCTTTCCGTGCCCTGGCAGCCGTCACCAATGAATCGCGGTGTGTTTTCCTGCTGAGCTCTTCAATTTATCTATGTTGAGATCATAAAATTGTGAAGACCACCTCATCCTAGGTGAGATCTCACTTTGTCCTCTTGGTTGGAATAAATCAGAAATCATGAGACAAAAGACTAACATCAGTTGAAAGGTTTCACTCTTCCTTCACTATGGTGATTGTGAAGCCTCTTAAGGTGAAGGCAATCTTGGTGACCTCATTCTGGTTCAGGGACTGGTCTGATCTTTTTGTTTGTTTGTTTTTTGCATAATGATTTTTCAGACAGACTGATACTAACCAAACTTTAGGAGACTGATGTTGTGGTATGATAATAAATATACTTGGCCTTTGTACCCAGTTTCTGACACAGAGTTCCTTGTTATTTTATCAAGAACCCTTTTGAGCATACTTGAGTTTATGCTAACGGGGTAACTCAGGGCGAGACCCCTACATAGCCTGGGATGGGGCTGATCACCAGAAAGACTCAATGATTAAGACATTGGAACTTTCAGCCCCACCCATCAGCCACTAGGGATGGAGGTGGAAGGAGAGCTGGGGATTGAAGGTCTATAAAAACTCTTGAACAGGGGCGCCTGGGTGGCGCAGTCGGTTGGGCGTCCGACTTCAGCCAGGTCACGATCTCGCGGTCCGTGAGTTCGAGCCCCGCGTCAGGCTCTGGGCTGACGGCTCGGAGCCTGGAGCCTGTTTCCGATTCTGTGTCTCCGTCTCTCTCTGCCCCTCTCCCGTTCATGCTCTGTCTCTCTCTGTCCCAAAAATAAATAAAAAACGTTGAAAAAAAAAAAAAAACTCTTGAACAATGAAATTTGACGAGCTTCTGGGCTGTGAGCACATCAAGGTGCTGAGAGGGTGGTGGTGAGCCTCGAGAGGACACAGAAGCTCCCTGCCCCTTCCCTCGTACTCTGCCCTACATATCTCTTCCAACTCGCTGTTCTGAGCTGTATCCTTTCATACTAAGTCAGTAAGCATAAGTAATGTTCTGTTAGCCATTGTAGCAAATTACTGAATCCACGAAGGGGGTTACCCAGTTACTGCGTCCCCCTCTGCCAGGCACTGGGCTGGCACCAGGCGCATCACTTTCCCTGGGTGTTTGGCTGGTCGGGGGGCGGGGGGGGGGGGAGTGGGAGGATTGGAAAATCTCCAGAGAAAATTGTTAAAATCAATCTGAAGCAGCTTGTCACTGGCACTGGGAAAAGCAGGAGTCGTGGAAACAGAGCCACGGAGTTAGATGTCGGTTTCGGAAAGGTAAAAGGAGCAGTGGCTAAAACACAGTGTGTGCAGGTCAGGGACCTTGCAGCACAGGGCGGGGATGCCTGGAGGGAAGAGAAAGCGCCTCAGACTCCTGTCATCATCAGGTCAGACCCTGCTTTGAGCATTTGGTTGGCCTCTTGTCCAAGGGGGCTGGAGGGAAGTTCAGACAGTGGTAAGATATAGAAGCCGTGGGCTTTCCTCCATTCACTGCCACTCATGAGCTGTGCCGTTAACCTCCAGGTGCCAGTTTCTTTATCCGGAAAATAGGAATCATCCTGTAATTCCCGCTGTCCAACCCACGCACTTCTTGACAACGAAGGCCTTCTGGTTTGTTTCTTTTATGTTTTTGAGAGGGAGAGAGAGGGCGCAAGTGAGCAAGGGGGCAGAGAGAGAAAGAGAGAGAGAGAGAATCCCGTAAGGGGCAGAGAGAGAGAGAGAGAGAGAGAGAGAGAGAGAGAGAGAGAGAAAGAGAGAGAGAGAGAGAGAGAGAGAGAGAGAAAGAGAGAGAGAGAGAGAAGTGGGGCTTCTTGGGGCTTGTGTTTTTACCAAAGTGGGGCTCAGGCTCCCCCTAAGTGGGGCATGAGCTCACCCGATGTGGGACTTGATCTCACCAACTGTGAGATCATGACCTGAGCCGAAGTCACATGCTTAACGGTTGAGCCACCCAGGCCTCCTGGTTTATTAAAGGGCTGCATAAATTCCTAAATTGGGACAAATGAGGAATGGGAGGCAGAAGTTAATGAAGGCAGAGACATCTTGATTGAAAGTTTCTCCAACAGCCCCGCCCAGGAGCCCTTGGGCACTTGCCTGGGTCTGAGGGTTCAATGGGCTGCTTATCTCTTACCAGAAGCAGGGGTATTTGGCCATAAGTAGGAAGCTCTTTGTGGTGGCCCCGGGTGGGAGTTGGCTGGGCCCGCCGAGTGGGGTCGTCCCGGGGTTGACGTTGGCTCTTAGCAACAGGCATTTCAAATGCACAATGCATGATTGTGGCCCTTTTGGAAGAGAGCATTTTTGAGCAGCCGTGTACAGGAGGCCAACTGTAAAATGTTGCTGTGTTCACATTAGTGCTAAAGACATGGGAAGACAAGCAAATCTATTAGTCTTGGAATTCTTCTATATGAAGGGGAATCTTGCAATTTACCCCACAGAGGCTTCTGGAAGAAATTAGGGTCATTTTTAAAAGACCTCCATTAATACAGTGGGGCATTCATTCCCTTTATTTTGTTCTTTACACATTTGCGATCAGAAAATTTTATCATCCTGTAACTATTAAGTCGTTTGGGAGAAGGATTGTTTATTTTTAAATTTATTTTTTGAGAGTGCCTTTCCTTATTTATTTTCACGTTAAAAAATTTACCCTCTTGGAAGCCGTGTGTGTGTGTGTGTGTGTGTGTGTGTGTGTGTAAAACCTTGGCGTGAGCATGAGAGGCTGACCTTTAACTTCAGACGAGGAGGAAGTGCGGCAAGGGGAGGCTGCGGAGGGCATGAGGGAGGGCAGGACGATGATGAGTCAGTGTCTTTGCGACGCCCTCCTCTCTCCTGAGGCGTGAGCCAAGCCCGTCCGTCCAGTGCCGTCTCGGAAAAAGAAATCCTGTAGAAGTGACCGCTGTGGTCATGACAGTGTAAGTAGTTCCTCTTTTGAAGGCTTGATGTTCCCGGAGCTGTGGGAGCGAGTCCGCTTCCATAGGCCTCCCTCAACTACTGACAAGCATGAGGAACTGTGTGTTTTCTCACCGAGGTGTAGGAGGGTGTCTGTAACTCCTGAGAACGCTGCCGTAGGAGCCGCCTAGAAGGGACTGGAGGCAGATGAAGGGACACCATTTAGGGTGGGTCTGGGCTCTCAGTGACCACGAACCATCTCTTCAGTTTTTGGCCCCTGCCTCTCCAGAGAAGGGGAACACCTGCGTGTATTATCTGAGAGCTGTGGTCTCCTTCTGCGTCTCAGCGGACTGGGTCACCGTCCGCGGGCCATCCCAAGGCTAGATCTCTGCCAATGGAAGACGCTCTTGTCTGCCGGCCTCCTCCTCCTCTAGGAAACCTGCCCTACTTCCTGGAAACCGAAGGCTGAGCCTCCTGCCTCCACGTTTCTAAATCGCATCTCACATGCACACCGTCTTATTCTTGACTTCGTAACGGCAGTTTTGGGAATGGTGTCGCCTCACCCTCTTCGGCGGTGGCAAAGTCAGCAAAATGAGCACTTTTTATACACAGGTCTGGTCTTAGGCACAACACACGCCATGAAGAAGGTGGGGGAGGGTGCTTCCTTGGCGGGTCTTACAAAGTATTTGAGGATAAAGACATGAATTCTTCCTCCATCATGCCACTAAAACGCTTCTCACCAAGGTCATAAGTGACTTCCTAATTGCCAATGCCAGCAAATACTTCCCAATACCTTTCCTGACCCGGCTGACGTGACCTCTTCCCTTGAACCTCCGAGGCAGCACCCTGTCACCTCTCACTACATTAGGTCTTGAGGTCAGTTGCTTCCTACAGCTGTCCCATAAATGTCGCTGCTGGTTCCCAGAGTTCCACTTTTGGTCTTCTTCCTAGTCCTCAATTTTTTTTTTTTCCCAGCAGTTCCATCTTAGTGTAGAACATGCGATTCTACAGTTTAATGAGCTTCCCAGCGTGCTGATTCCCAAGAAGTTTTGAGAATCTGGACTTCTTAATCGCTCTGGTTCTTAGCTTCCCCACCTATAAAATGGGGGATAATAATGGTACTTGCCTCATCGGACTAGCATAAGGTTTAAGTCGGTTATATGTATGCAAAGCACTTATGACAGTGCCTGGCGCATAGATTTATATAAAGGTTTGGTTGTTCTTAAGTTCAGGCAGAGGCAATAAGGAAATAGGAAATAAGTTTTCGAATGAACATTGAGGCCTTTTGCAGAGACAGGTAGTTGTTCCCCTAAATCTAGTTTCCCTTTCTTCAGAATCCCCACAGCCACCCGGCATTCCTTGCAGCTAGGTGTAACCATGTAACTAGGTTCTGGCAAGCAAAGTCTGAGTGAAAAAGTCCTGTGGGGTTTTCTGGAAACTTCCCAACAAGCCAGCCAGCTTGTACCCCTTGTCCTTTCTTCTGTCTGCTATTCTGCTGCCTGGAACTTGAGGTGATGGCTGCCATCTTGGAAGATGAGCAAACCTGGCAGGACGGTGAGCGGGAAGCCCATGGGTGCTTGGGGGCCACATGGAGCACAGAGTCCTCAAACCCCTGGACTGTTTACCTCTGGACTTTCACATGAGAGAGGAATAAACTTCTGCCTTTTAATTTATTTATTTATTTATTTTATTTATTTTATTTTTTTAAATTTTTTTCAACGTTTTTTATTTATTTTTGGGACAGAGAGAGACAGAGCATGAACGGGGAAGGGGCAGAGAGAGGGAGACACAGAATCGGAAACAGGCTCCAGGCTCTGAGCCATCAGCCCAGAGCCCGATGCGGGGCTCGAACTCACGGACCGCGAGATCGTGACCTGGCTGAAGTCGGACGCTTAACCGACTGCGCCACCCAGGCGCCCCAACTTCTGCCTTTTTAAAGCCACTACTATTTGGGATCTATAAGCTGAATTGCAGCCAACCTAATCTTAACTGACACAGAATGTGATACAGGCACTATATATTGAATTAGGCACTAAAGGCCAAATTACGTTTTATTCCGTGGATGATAGAAGAGCTGCTGAAGGTTTGGGGAAATGCACTTTAGGAAGATTAACTTTCCAGTCATGTAATTGTAATGAAAAAGCCCAGAGGTGGGGAGAATAATTAGGAGACTGACAGTGGGCGGGACAGATGGCAATGACAGTCTCAGGTAGGTGACGGTAGGGAAAATGGAAAGAAGAGGCTGGATGGCAGAATCTGTGTTAGAGCTCAATTGTGCTTCGCAGCAGATAAGGTGTCTTGGTGAAGATGTGGGAGAGGGAAGAGTTTTGAAGAGATATTTGGAGGATGGTTTCCTGTTCCTGTCCTGAACTGGTCTCTTCCCCAGGCTGCATCCAGTGACCTCACGTAGGTAGCTCGAAATTGGCCATGGTGGGAATATGGGAACTCTATGGAAATCAACAAATGCTAGAAGTCAAACTGATCTCTTTCCCCCACAGAGTTAGCTTCCCAGCATGTCATTGGACTCAAGTGCCCGCAACATAAAAGCCAGGAGAAAGAGCTGGTTTGTGAGACAAAAGGAGTTTTACTTTAACCCTGCCGACTTGAGGTGTTGGCTAGCCGCAGGGTGGGTGGAAGCTAGTTTGGAGGCAAGCACATAGCGACAGAGATGCTGGAGCTATGGGTAGAAGAAATCATCAGGGAAGAGAGTGTAGACCTAAAAGACAAGGGCAGAGAGCAAAACCCCCAGGAGTCTCTCCTTTTAGGACTCAGGAAGAAAAGGAACCAATGGAAACAGAAGAAATAATTGGAGACGGAGTGGGGAGACACGGCAGTTTTGTGCCGTGAGAATGAGGAGGGAAGAGAGAGTGGCCAGGAGCTGTAGAGAGGCGGAAGCCAGTGAGGTCTGAGGAAAGGTTGGGAGGCAACCCAACCTCCCGATGGGTCAGGGAGCCATCGGCGGGCAATATTTATAAAGGGATGTCTGTGGAAGCCAGATTCCTCAAAGCCTGAGCCCGAGAATATGTAGCTAACTTGTGCAGACAGCATCCAGCAAAACTTCTAGTACGTTACAGGCTATAGATAAATGCATTAAAAAAAAATTTTTTTTTAATGCTTATTTATTTTTGAGAGAGAGGGAGAGACAGAGTGTGAACAGGGAGGAGCAGAGAGTTAGGGAGACAGAATCCGAAGCAGGCTCCAGGCTCCGAGCTGTCAGCACAGAGCCTGACGCGGGGCTCGAACCCACAAGCCGTGGGATCATGACCTGAGCCGAAGTCGGACGCCTAACTGACTGAGCCACCCAGGCCCCCCGCTATAGATAAATGCATTTTGACGCATTTTATAAATGCAAAGTACTTTGCAGATTACTTGATTGCTTGACTGTGTCTGAAGAAACCAATCTTTAAAACTGCATGGACACTAGAGATATCTAATTGACCAAGGGAAGAAAAGCAATGGTGGGTGCCATGGAGATCGCTTATGGGATGTGTGATGTGGCCCATGAGGTCATGTTATTGTCTGTTGACTAAGAAGGTAAGCCTGTCTGTGTGTAGAGGCTTTGGAGCTGACCATATTGTATGTGCATCAAGACTGCCGATGCTTCTAGACTCTTTTCTCATTTGCTCTATGGCCCCATCCTAGCCTTTGCCTGCCGTACTGTTTCTTTAGCAGTTCTGTGTTGGCCTCTACATGCTGTAACTGTGGTGGTGTTTTTCTGCAGTTCGAGTCAGAGCTGTGCATGGAAGTCCTTAAAATACTTCTCTATTTCATGACTACCTGCCTCTGTTGGGAAGGTGGAGGGATGGAAGGAAGGAGGGAGAAGGAAAAATCATACTTGCAGAACGCCCACTATTTCTTTATTCATTTAACAACTCTAATTGCCAGGCATTTTACATCAGATATCATTCTTCCAGGAACCTTTCTGGAAGGTTATCATCCTGCCCATTTGACAGATGAGCACCACAGACGTGCTCCTTCATTCCTGCGCCTGTGTTCGAGAGTTGGTTGTCATCTAGGACTTTACGGTGGGTGCTTTGTTCTGAGCATGGTATAGGTTTGATTCACAGCGGATACAGATAGTGAAATTCTCCAGTACTCTTCACGGAGCCTCCTCAGCAGGTCCTGGAGTTATGACCATATGTGGGTTTGGACGTTAATCAGAGTTCAATACCTAATCATGTTCACATACTTGTGGATTCTGCTTCCAGCCACATGCTCCATATAAGCTCCACTTGCTTTGTGTACCTGGGTTTTTGATGTGAAAATACAGAACTTGGAACACTGACTCAAACTGCCACCCATTTTACATTCATTCATTCAACCAGAACATAATGTACTCTTTGCTAAACACTGGGCTCGTAGAATGGAATAATCCTTCGTTTCTGCCCTCGAGGAATTGCACATTAAATAGCAAGCTCAAGATGAGAGGGGGAGGTCCTTCTCAGCCAAGTCAAAATTGATGACCAAATACCTGCTACTTTGTTGTGTAATCTGTGGTTTCTGTGCAATTTTGCTCTGTGATGATCCTTACAATATTTTCTCTACTTGCTTCATATGACATCAACTCCCTTGAGGAGTAAGTGTCTTGAGAGGTGGGACTGTGTCTCATGTGACTTTGTATCCCCACCACCTGGCACAGTTTCTGGCACATGAGGTGTTCAATGGATGCATGTTGAATTAATGGATGAAGTACAAGTACTGTTTATTAATATTAGTATTTATCTTTTATATCAAACATGAGGTCCGAAGACATTAATTTATCAGTAAATTTGGCGCATGCTAGAATTCAAATTTTCTGATTTCTAAATGTTACTGCTTTATGTAATTAGTTTTTTACCTCAGGTGGACAGAGTTAAATTCAATATACTTCTTGGGTCGTGATTCACCAAAATCATCATGCCGTGCAAGGCCACTCTCTTTGTTATATTTTCTCATTTTGCTTTTCTCATCTCCTGCTTCCTGCCCCCTGACACCTGCTGTAATTTGTTGTATGCATGTATTTTTAGATATGCACGTATTTTGGAAGAATAATTAGTTTTTGGAGTATGTATGTGTCGTGCTCAGTTTCCTAGCATTTAGAGATTTTCTGGTTACCTTTCTGTTGCTGGTTAAAGAACATACACTCTAAGATTTCAATCCTTTGAAAATGTACTGAAGCTTGCTATATGGACTAAGATATCCTCTATATTGATAAATCGTTCCTGCGTATTTCAAAAGAGTATGTATTCTGCAGTTGTTGGGTACAATGTTTAATATGTCTCAGGTCAAGTTTATTAATTACATAGTTCATATTTTTTATATCTTTATTGATTTTATGTCTGCTTGGAGAATTGTGTTAAAATCTCCTGCAAAGGTCCTTTTGCTTTGTATATTTTGAGACTATGATGTTAAGTGATTAGAAATTTAGAGTGGCTGTCTTCCAAGTAGACAGGAGCTTTTATACTTACGAACTGTCTCTATTTCTAGAAGTGCTTCATGCCTTTAAAGTCTATATTGTCTAATATTAGCACAGCCACATCAGCTTCCTTGGATTAGTGTTTGCATGGTAAATCTTTTCCGTCCTGTTACTGTCAACACTTCTATTTCTATATATTTAAAATGAGTCTTTTGTAAGCAGCAATCAAATAAATAATTGGGTTTTGTTTTGATTTCTCAGTCTTTCCATTGGAGTGTTTAGTCAGCTTGCATTTAATGTAATTAAAATATATTCAGGAAAAGAAATATCTTTCAGGGCACCTGGGTGGCTCAGTAGATTAAGCATCCAACTTCTTGATTTCAGCTCAGGTCATAATCTCATGGTCATGAGGTGGAGACCTGAGTAGGGCTCTGTGCCGGGTGTGGAGCCCGCTTAAGATTTTCTCTCTCCCTCTTCTGCCCTTCCCCTGACGTGGATCCTTGTCAATTTAAAGTCTAACATACATTCATACTGTTACTGTTTCCCAGATACAATAAGCCCTAGGACATTTAAACTCCCATTAATCCCACTTTCAATGTATGTACTATTGTTGTCGTGTGTTTTAATTTTATATGTATTTTAAATCCCACAAGACCATGGTTATTTGATATTTTCCATGTTTATTTAGACAATCATGTTCATTCTGACTTACATAAATTGTGTTTAATATTTAGATTTGCCATTTGTGTTGTTCTTACTTCTTTCCCACATTCTGAGCTTTTGCCCAGGATCATTTTCTTGTTGTCTAAAGAAAAGCATTTAGTGTTCTCATTAGAGTTGATGTGCTGCTGATGTTCTCAGCTTTACTTTGAAAATATCTTTACTTAAGCTTTATTTTTGAGGGATTTTTTTTTTCCTGAATATAGACTTCTAGATTGGCAATACTAAAGATATTATTTCAACAGCTTTTAGATTCCATCGTCTTCTGGATTCCATTATTTCCTCTGAGAAGTAATCTGTCTGCAAACTATTTTTATTTGCTTCTGACTGATTATGTCTTTGGTGTTTTTTTTTTGTTTGTTTTTAATGTTTATTTTTGAAAGAGAGAGTGTGTGAGCAGGGGAAGGGCATAGAGGGGCTGTCAGAGGATCTGAAGCAGGCTCTGTGCTGACAGCAGACAGCCTGATGTGGGGCTTGAAGTCATGAATTGTGAGATCATGACCTGAGCTGAAGTCAGAAGCTTAACCGACTGAGCCACCCAGGCACCCCGTGTCTTTGGTTTTTAAGTAGTTTCATTATGTGCAAAGATACATTGTGTGTATGTGTGTGTGTGTGTGTGTGTGTGTGTGTGTGTGTGTTTCTGCTGTTTGTAGCAGTTTTTGAGTGTGTGGTTTGATATCTTTTATAACTTTTTGAAAATTCTCAGCTATTTCTGTCTTTCCTGGGATTCCACACAAGTGAGGCCATTTTCTTATACCTTCTCCTATACCTCTATTCTTTGTATATTCTTCTGTAGTCTCCTTCCTTTTGTCTTTCCTTTCTTCAATCTGGATATTTTCTTCTATTATCTAGTCAATAAATTCTCTTTTGAGATAATTTTGTAATTTCAGCCATTACATTTTTCACTTCTGATTTATTTATTTATTTTTTATAAAATGTTGTTTTAGTTCTTGGCCAACATACTCTTTTTTTTTTTTTCTTAATTCTGAAAATATATTAAGCATAGCTAAAGTCAATGCTTTATAACTGCGTTATGGGAATTTCCTTTAGGCCAGTTTCTGTTATTTTCCTCTTGGCTTCCTGACCAGTCTTTTCTTCTTTTTTGCCTGGTCATGTGTGTATTTATGTCCATATATATATATATGTGTGTGTGTGTGTGTGTGTGTGTGTGTGTATACATATATATACACATATATATGTATATATACACATATACACACATATACATACATATACACACATATACATATATATGTGTATATATATACACACACACACACACACACACACACGTATATATACATATATATATGTATAAAATTTGCCATTATAACTATTTTTAGGAGTGCAATTCAGTGTATAATTCATTAATTACATTCACATGTTGTACAACCATTACCACTATCTATTTGCAAAACTTTTGCATCACCCCAAACAAAAACTCTACCCGCTAAGAAATAGCTCTCCCATTCCTCCTTTCCCTCAGCCCCTGGTAACCATTCATCTATTTTCTGTCTCTATGTATCTGCCTGTTCTAGATAGTTCATATAAATGGGATCACCCAGTATTTGTTCTTTTTGTATGGCTTATTTCACTTAGCATAATGTTTTCTTTTTTTTTTTTTAATTTTTTTTTTTTAACGTTTATTTATTTTTGAGACAGAGAGAGACAGAGCGTGAACGGGGGAGGGTCAGAGAGAGCGGGAGACACAGAATCGGAAGCAGGCTCCAGGCTCTGAGCCGTCAGCCCAGAGCCCGACGCGGGGCTCAAACTCACGGACCGCAAGATCCTGACCTGAGCCGAAGTCGGCCGCTTAACCGACTGAGCCACCCAGGCGCCCCCTAGCATAATGTTTTCAATGTTCATCCATCTTATAGCATGTGTCAGAACTTAAATCTTTTTATGGCTGAATAATACCCCATAGTATGTATATGTATATATCACATTTTGTTTATTCATTCATCTGTTGGTGGATACTTGGGTTGTTTCCACCTTTTGACTATTTTGAATAATGCTGCTATGAACATTGGTGTGCAAGTATCTGTGTCTGTGTTTTCATTTTTAAAAAATTTTTTAAATATTTATTTATTTTTGAGGGAGAGAGAGAGAAAGACAGAGTGCGAGCAGGGGAAGAGCAGAGAGAGGGAGACACAGAATCTGAAGCAGGCTCCAGGCTCTGAGCTGTCACCCCAGAGCCTGACGCAGGGCTCGAACTCACGGACTGTGAGATCATGACCCAAGCTGAAGTCGGATGCTTAACTGACTAAGCCACCCAGACGTCCCCAATTTTTTGTTTTTAAGTATATACCTACAAGTGGCATTACTGGGTCATACGGTAATTCTATATTTAAAATTTAAAGGAGTGTCCAAACCATTTTCCACAGTGACTGCACAATTTTCAATTCCCACCAGCATTGTAAGAGGGTTCCAATTCCTCTACATTCTTGTCAACACTTATTATCTATCTATCTATCTATCTATTCATTCATTTAAAGCCATCCTATTAGATATGAAGTGGTATCTCATTGTGGTTATGATTTGCATTTACCTAGTGACTAATGACACTGAGCATCTTTTTGTGTGCCTATTGACCACTTGTATATCTTCTTTGGGGAAATGTCTATTCAGGATCTTTGCCCATTTTTACATTGGGCTATTCGTTAGTAGTTGAATGATAGAAGTTCTTTATATATTCTGGATATTACACCCTCATTAGATAAATGGCTTGCAAACAATTTCTCCCATTCTGTGAGTTTTTTCCTTACTGTTTTGATAATGTCCTTTGGGGCACACATTTTTAATTTTGATGAAGTCCAATTTATTTTTTTCTTTTGTTACTGGTGCTTTTGGTGTCATTTTAAAGAAACCATTATCAAATCCAAGGTCATGAAGATTTGTCCCTGTTTTCTTTTAAGAGTTTTATACTTTTAGTTCTTATGTTTATCAATTTTTAGTTAATTTTGTGTATAGTGTAAGGTAATAAGGGTCCAATTTCATTCTTTTGCATGTGGATATACAATTTCCTCAGCACTTTTTGTTGAAGAGGCTATTCCTTTCCCCATTGAATGGTCTTGACTCTGTTGTGAAGAATCAATTGACTATAGATGTAAGAGTTTATTTCTGGGTTCTCAGTTCTCTTCCAATGGCCTACCTATCTCTCCTTACACGAGTACCAAACTTGTTTTGTAGTAAGTTTTGAAATTGGGAAATGTGAATCTTTCAACTTTGTTCTTTTTCCAGATAATTTTAGCTATATGGAGTCCTTTGAAATTCCATATGAATTTTAGGGTGACATTTTCCATTTCTATAAAAATTGCCATTGGGATTTTGATAATGATTGTATTGACTCTGTAGATCACTTTGGATATTATCATTTAACAATATTAAATTTTCCAAACCAATGACCATGGGCTATGTTTCCATTTATTTAGGTTTTCTGTAATTTCTTTAGTAACGTTTTGCAGTTTTCAGTGTACAAGTTTTGTGCCTCTTTGATTAAATTCATCCCTAAGTATTTTATTCTTTTTTATGCTATTTTAAGTGGGATTGTTTTCTTAACTTCCCTTCAGATTGTTCATTGCTAGCATATAGAAATGCAAGTGATTTTTTGCTCTTGATTGTATATCCTACTACTTTCATGATTTTTTTTAGCTATAATCATTAAATAGGTTCTTTAGAGTTTTCTGCATATAAGATCATGTCATCTGCAAATAGAGATGATTTTACTTCTTACTTTTGAATTTGGATGCCTTTTATTTCTTTTTACTGTTTCATTGCTCTGGCTAGAATTTTTAGTACTGTGTTGAATGAAAGTGGCAAAAATGGATGTCCTTCTCTTGTTCCTGATTTTAGGGGGAAATATTTCAGTCTTTCACCATTGAGTATGATGTTAGCTGTGGGATTTTCTATATAGCCTTTCATATGTTGAT
This sequence comes from Neofelis nebulosa, assembly GCF_028018385.1. Classification (NCBI taxonomy): domain Eukaryota; kingdom Metazoa; phylum Chordata; class Mammalia; order Carnivora; family Felidae; genus Neofelis; species Neofelis nebulosa. The sequence goes on from NC_080782.1 coordinate 225,393,342, forward strand.
AAAGTTCTCTTCTATTCTTAGTTTTTTGAGTGTTTTTATCATGAAAATGTGTTGAATTTCGTCAAATACTTTTTCTATATCAATCGAAATGATCATGTGGATTTATTTCTTCATTCTATTCATGTAATATATTAATTGATTTTCATATGTTGAACCACTCTTGCACTTCTGAGATAAATCCCACTTGGTCATTGTACACAGTCCTTTTAATATGCTGTTGAATTCAATTTGCTAGTATTTAGTTGATTTTTGCATCTATATTCATAAGAAATTATCGGTCTGTAATTTTCTCTTCTTATAGTGTCTTTTTCTGGCTTTGGTCTCAGGATAGTGCTATCTTTATAAAATGAGTTTGGAAGTGTTCTTTCTCTTCAATTTTTTGGAAGCATTTGAGAAAGATTGGTGTTAATTCTTCTTCAAGTTTGGTTGAATTTACCAGTAAGCCATCTGGTCTAGGACTTTTCTTTGTTGGGAGATTTTTGATTACTAATTCAATCCTTTTTCTTGTGAGTCTGTTGAGATTTTCTGTTTCTTCTTGAATTAGTTTAGATAATTTGTATGTTTCAAGAAATTTGTCCATTTCTTATAGGTTATCTAGTTTGTTGGGATACAATTGTTCATAGTACTCAGAGAACACAGGGTGCATGATTTTTGGAAATTTATTGAGGCTTCTTTGCTGAAATTGCAGGTAGCAGATTTTGGAGAATATTTCATGATTGTTTGAAAGACTGTTTCCTGTGTTTCAGGTACAATTCTGTAGATCTAAACTTGAGCTTATCAATTATATTATTAAACCTTTGATATTTGTCTATTTTTTCTTTGTCTGTTTTCTCTATCAGTTTCTGAAAGATATTATTGTAATTTCTAACCACGGCTATTGTTTTATTGCATTCTTTTCGGACTTGTTCTTTAATGTTGTGAGATCACTTTGGTAAGTGCATATATATTCATATTCATTTTGTCTTCTTGTTCTTGTGCACTTTAGTGTCCCTCTTTTTTTTTTTTTATTTTTTTTTTTAATTTTTGAGACAGAGAGAGACAGAGCATGAACAGGGGAGGAGCAGAGAGAGAGGGAGACACAGAATCCGAAACAGGCTCCAGGCTCTGAGCTGTCAGCAGAGAGCCCGACGTGGGGCTCGAACTCACGGACCGTGAGATCATGACCTGAGCCGAAGTCGGACGCTTAACCGACCAAGCCACCCGGGCGCCCCAGTGTCCCTCTTTTCCCATTAAATTCTATTTTGTGATAATTAATTATGCTGGCTTAGTTTTGGTTCAGATTTTTTTGGTTATCTTATTTTTTTAAATGATTTTTTAAAAGTGTGCATTGGAGTACCTGGGTGGCTCAGCTGGTTAAGTATCTGTCTCCTGATTTTGGCTCAGATCATGATCTCACAGTTGTGAGGTCGAGCCCCACATCAGGCTCCATCCTGAGCACAAAGCCTGCTTAAGATTCTCTCTCTGCCCCTTGCCCCCCCTCAAAAAAAAGTGTGCCCTGAAAATTGTATAATGTTAGATTTAAGAAATACAAAATTGATTGGTGAGTTCAACTCATTTACATTTGTACAGTTACTGTTATATTAAGACTTATTTCTGCTACTTTATTTTGTGTTTTCTAATTATGCTTTATTATTTTTATTTCTTTTTCTTCCTTCCGTGGAATTTTCCGTGGAATTTTCTTGTGCTGACTTAAAGTCATTAATTTTATTTATGTTCTTCTTATGTTCTCCCTAACTTATCCAAACTCATACTTATGTTCATTTTTCCTATAATTTCATAAGCTAATCATATCTATATTTTTTACCTTTTTCTTTTTCTTTTTTGTCTTGAGCAAGATAATTATCTTCATACACTTCTGATTTCTTTTGGCAATTACTTTTATTAACCTACAATGCCATCTTGACATCATCTGGAGTTTTAATTATGGATTGTTAGGAATATATTTTTGTTTTTATTCTTTTCGAAAAAGACTTTTAAGTTTATTTACTTTGAGAGAGAGAGAAAGCATGTGCATGAATGGGGGAGGGGCGGAGAGAAAGAGAGGGAGAGACAGAATTCCAAGCAGGCTCTGTGCTGACAGCACAGAGCCTGACATGGGGCCCAAACTCATGAACCATGGGACTTGAACTCCTGAACCATGAGATCATGACCTAAGCCTAGAACAAGAGTTGGACACTTAACTGACTGAGGCACCCAGGCGCCCCACAAAATTGTTTTCATTTAGACAACTTTACTGAGTTATTGACTCATCTTTATTTCTAATATCTCATGGCATCATCCTGGATTTACTTTTTTCTTTTTTCTTCTTTCTTTCTTTCTTTCTTTCTTTCTTTCTTTCTTTCTTTCTTTCTTTCTTTTTTGCTACAGTGTTTCTTCTGGGAGTGTTTTCAAAGAGGCTCTATGTTTGGTTAAATTTTAAGCCCTTGTATTACCGAAAATATCTTTATTTCAACCGTAAATGACAATTTGTGGACATGAAATTCTCTATCTGAATTTCTTTGTCTTTAGCACGTTGCGAATATTGCTTCAATGCCTCCTTCTAGGGTTATTGAAGAGGAATTTTTTTGTGAATCTGATTCTTCTTACTTTGGATATAATCCATTTTTACTTTCAGAAGCTATTTGAGTTTTCTCTCCACTTCTGATGTCCCTAAGTCTCACATCCACGTATGAGTTTTGTCTTATGTAACCCATTTTGGCACTGCAGGGGAGCTTTCTATCCGAAGTGTTATAAGTTCATTTCAATTTTGAGAGATTTTTGGTAATAATTTCTACAAATATTCCCTCCCTCTGTTTTTTTCTCTCTTTTTAGGGTCTCCTACCATGTGAGCATTGGCTGTTCCACTTCTATGCTCCGTATCTTCTTAAACTTTCATCATCGGTTTCTATCTGTTTGTCATTTCTGAGGTCCACTTGAAATGCCCCTGGGCTCAATCTTCTGGCTTAGTAGTTTGTTCCTTGACTGCTCTCCAATCCATTTATTGATAGCCCCTTATTTAAGCTAAAATACTTTCATCCCCAGTGTGCTGGTGAATTATGCATCACCTTGGCTAGGCCATGGTGGCTCAGTGGTTTGGACAAACACTCGTCTAGATGTTGCCGTGAAGGCATTTTGTAGATGTTCTTAATGTTTACAGTTGCGTAAGTAAAGGAGATTACCCTCAACAATGTGAATTAGCTAAGGCCTTCAGAACAGAAGCTGAGGGTTCCCAGAGAAGAAGGAACTTTGCCTCAAGATGGAACAGAAGTTCTGTCTGAGTTTCTAGCCTGCCAGCCTGCCTTACAGATTTCGAACTCAAGACTGACTTTCACTCTTTCCTAAGTTTCTAGGTTGCTGGACTGCCCTGCAGATTTGGGGCCTGTCGGCCCCCACACTCACATGAGACGATTCTTTAAAGTAAATTCTCTCTGTCTTTCTGTCTCTCTCCCCTGTAGTTTCCGTTTTTCCTGGAGAAGTCTGACTGACACACCCATTAGCTCTACTCTCTCAGTTTTTAAATTTGTAACTGCCTGCTCCTGAATAATTTCAATATCCTCCCTTATCTCTTTGAGGATATTTCTTCTGCTTCTTTCAGATTCTTTTTTCTGGGTTCATTAAATCTGCTTCCTCTGGTGTAGGTTGTTCAGCAAGCTGTTGTTCTTATTTAACGGCTCGTTATTTCCCCCTGTGAACCACATTCCCTTGGAAATACATCAAGAGCCATTTTCTGTTTGTACCTTTTCCCTAACCCAGTGACCTCGCTCCCCAGGGAACTCTTCTCTCTACCTTTGGCTGCTCTGACGTTACCCTTCGGTTCTAGTGGGCACTGGGCTGGGCTGGCATTGCTCTGTTTCTCTTCCATTTGGATAATGGGGCAGATGCTGATCTTCCCAGGACAATTTTGGGAAAAGAAAGGGCAGAAACTGAAAGTTTTCCTTGCCACCTAGACTTCATCGGTGGTGCTGGCTCTCTTTTGATGTAGGGTGCCGTTTCCCCTCCACACAGTGGCCCAGACACATTCTGTGCTCCCCGGTGAGAATCACTGTTGTGATCTTAGGTTTGTGGCCTCACCCAAATTCCTTCCTGCTCCTGTGGTATCCCAGAGTTTGGAGGAGGGGAGAAGGCAGAGACTAGTAGTAATTCCCCATCTCGCTGGCACTCTTTCAAACACTCTCCTGAAGCCATGGATTGGCTGGCTGATGGAGGAGCCCCTGGATGTACAGGATCTCCTGTTTTTGTTTAAAAAAATTTTTTTTTAATGTTTATTTATCTTTGAGAGAGACAGAGACAGGGTGTGAGTGGGGGAGGGGCAGAGAGAAAGGGAGACAGAATCCAGAACAGGCTTCAGGCTCCGAGCGGTCAGCACAGAGCCCGACGCGGCGCTCGAACTCACAAACCACCAGATCGTGACCTGAGCGTGATGCTTCACCAACTGAGCCACCCAGGTGCCCCAGGATCTCCTGTTTTACAGCAGGCCGGTGAGTCTTGGCTGTGAGCGGGAACTTTGTAATTCCTCATTCTGAGTGGGCAAATGACCTTACCAACTCAGCCTCACAAATACAAATAAATTAAAAAGCCGGATAATGTGGCAAGCCCACAACGATCTCGTGAGAGCTAAGAGATCAGGTATGTGGGAGATGGAGAAAGGCGAGGGAGGCAGGGCCCCTGCTGGTGCTGCCCGGGCCGGGACTTGGTACCCTACGTCAGGGGGCAGAACAGGCAGGCAAGTGCTTCTCTCCAGATTGGACTACCTCCCTTGGTCCGTGGAGGGCATTTTCAGTGCTCTGGGATACGGCTGCCACCACCCGCTTAACTGTTGGCACCCGAATGCCCAAAGCTGCCTTTAAACTTGGGCACCATGCATGCCTACCGTGTAAATACGAGCACACTGCAAGGTTACTCATTGAGAGGCTCCTCCTTGGAAAAGGAGCTTGTGGAAAATCCCTAGATCTGCTCCCTGAGACAAAGAATTTCTCGTAGAGACTGGCCAGCTCTTGGTGTAGGCCATGCTGGCTTGAGTGAGGCTGTTGGTCTATACATGGGAATTCTGGGCCATGCTCTTCATATCCACGCAATGCCCTGGTCCAGATGTAGGCAGGGGGCTGGTGAGCTGCCCAGAGGAACTCCGCCTCCACCAGATTTAACAGTACATAAGAAGTGGGAGCTGATATTTAAAAATGATAATTAAGCTCTGTAGCTGGTGAGGATAGCTCAGGTTATGCCTAGTTGGGATTTAGAGACAGTATTTCACCTGCCCTTCCTATGGCACGTTTTCAAGTCTCTGATAAGAATAATAACAGCTACCACTTGTAAGAACTTAGTTTGTATGAGGAACTGTGCTAAGTGTTTATCTGGATTGTCTCTTCAAGGTACACAAAAATCACGAGACAGTCATAGTTATTAATCCCGTTAGACAGATGCCACACATGAGAATTAGACAGACTGATTTGTCCTGTGCCACACAGAAAGCAAGTGGCCCGAGCTGGTCTGGGTGACTCTGGAGACCTGTGCTTAAGACAGTGGTATTGCGGCTTAGAGCCCAGGCCCTTTTGTTTGCAGGGCGGACTGCCTATTATGTGTTAATCAGCATTTCCCCTTAGGAGACTTGCCCTTGTACCTTTTCTGAATTGCTTATTCAATAGGCCTTTATTAGCATAGCATCTGGTTCTAGAGGATTTAGTGTTAAAAAAGCAGCAAATGTAATGGAGTAGCAGAGACCTTTAACAGGGCTCCTTTCTTTTGCTGCCATGTTGGCATTTTGCTTCTGGGCCTCTGTTTCATTTTTCCCTGGCAATGAGCTGGAATACATCAGTGGGGACAGACACCCGCCAGCCACAGAGAGGCTGCCCCAGGTCAGTGGGTAAAATCGTCAGACCTCTGCTGCCTTAGGGGATAAAGGAAGCCACCCGTGACCTTCAGAAATTCAGTAATTCAGCTGCGTGTTAGTTTCTTTGAGCCCCCCACTGCGAGTGAAAGATGCAAGTTTCACTTAGGTTTTCCTTTGCCTTTTGGTATTTTTCTCATTTGGGTCTGATGATCCCAGGCTGTTGTTTTTGATCTGCTTCACTGATTCACACTATTTCTTTCTGAAGTAGAATGTTTCAAGCCAGGCACCTTTTCTATTTCTCTCTTTCTTTTATTTAATATTTATTTATTTTTTGAGAGAGAGAGAGAGAGAGAGAGAGAGAGCAAGCAGCGGGGGCGGCAAAGAGGAGACAGAGAATCCAAAGCCCCACGTGGGGCTTGAACCCATGAACTCTGAGATGATGACCTGAGGCGAAGTCAGATACCCAACCGACTGAGCCACCCAGGCGCCCCGTTTCTATTTCTCTTAAGCGCAGGTATGTTTCTATAGGAATCAGATCATGTGCTGCATATTTCTGTTGGATTTACCCTTGTAGACTCTCTTGGGTGTCTTGAGGAAGCCAGCGAAGCCATTTCAAGCGTTTTCTCTTCAAACCCAGAAGCTGTATTTAGCCCGAACTAGTTGGAACCGTTGCCGAGGGTGGAGCAGGCCGAAGGAAAGGCATATGGGGTGGTATTGTGAGATTTTATTCTGCAAAGCTGGTCCTAAGCCCTCCTCCTCGTGCTTACTTGGGAATGTGTGAAGGACACTCCTCCTTTCAGGGCAGACCCTGAACACAAGAATGAGAAATAGAGGAAAAGAGAAATAAATAAACCTAACTATATCACCTAATAAGATCTGGAACTCAAAAAGGTCGGCTCCAGTTTGGGATGAAGTCCCAATGGATTTCTTTGTTCAGTTCATCCTGAAAAATATACTTGTACAATCTTCTCTTTCAAAGAGTGCCTTTCAGATTATATGGGGAGTGGGTGGGGGGAGAAAAGGCCTCAATGATGTGATGTCATTGCGATTCCCCTTTCAATGAGAATCTCAACCTTTTTTCGCGAACTAGATTCCAATCTATCAAAAGTCTGATAACAAATTGGTGACATCACCACCTGGTTACAGGTATGAAGTTGGGAGAGGGCATCTGTTCCTAACTTTTTTCCTGGTGTATTTTCAAGTCCTCCACACCCGTTGGGGTAATAAAGAAAGCCATTGGGGTCTGCTAAGCAGTGTTCTCTAAGTTGTGGGCATTGGAGACGTGCTGGCTGAGCCTTTGCTGCAGGCCGATGCTGGTGGATTGTCGTGGCCGCTTACAAAAGAGAAAGTAGGTGTCTCAGTGGGAGCCGAATACAACCGTGGTCTTCTCGGGGCTGTGTGTACAAGGAACATGAATAGAAGCAGGTTTCAGTGGAAGCCTCACGATTGAGCTTTTTGCTTTTATTATTTGGTTTCCATGGTAAGTCTTTTCAAAAGACTAGGATTACAGTGTCCTTTACATGCCCAGGGTAGTATGAGGGGCGATGCCGGGCATCAGCAGAGGGCTGGAGAGTCTACAAAGCAAGCTTGTATACAGCATCTCATCTGGTCCTCACAAAAGCCCATTATCATCATCCCCATTTTGCAGAAGAAGAAATTGAGGCGCAGAGAGGCTAAACGGCTTACTCCTGGCGGCACAGAGAGAATGTGGCTACATCAGGTGTTGTCAAAGGGTGGGTGTGGTTTTCAGAGGGTGTTCTGCAGAGCCCAGGTTCAGGGGCATCATCTCAGGTCAAAAGTCACCCCTGCCCCACAAACCCAGTTGTGCACCCACAATTAGATGAATTCTCAAGTGGGAGCGGTACCTGTGGAGGGCATTTGGAAATGTGTGGGAGCTTTAGAGCTTCAGTCATTTGGGGTGCAAGGAGCCATTGATATGTAGAGATGGGGACCAGGGATATTAAATATCCTAATATTTACAGGACTGCCCCACCAAATGAAGACTTGTGTCCAAATTTTCAACAGCATCACTGTCCAGAAACACAGAAGAGAGCATCTTTTCCTTCTTCCTTTTTTTTTTTCTTCTTTTTTTAAAAAAAATATATATGGAAGGGCACCTGGATGGCTCAGTCATTAAGTGTCTGACTTCTGCTGAGGTCACGATCTCAAGGTTCGAGCCCCACGTCAGGCTCGGTGCTGACAGCTCAGAGCCTGGAGGCTGCTTCAGATTCTGTGTCTCCCTCTCTCTGCCTCCCTCTGCCCGTGTGCTCTCTCTTTCTTTCTCAAAAATAAGTAAATATTTACAAATATTAAAAATAAATAAATAAAAACATACACATGAAGTTTATACATATGATTATATTTGGGCTAAAGAGGTTTACCCCGCTCAAAAGAGTATTTGAAAGTGACTGGGCTAGTTGTCCTTTGAGGGGCCTCCAGTCCTAAAGGCCCAGTACCCCTTGCATCCTTGTTTCTGGCTCTCCCCAAACATACCCCAGAGAGGGGCTCTGGCCTCTCACTGGCCTGAAATTCTGAGGTGAGACACACAAAACTGAAGATCATAAAATGGACAGGCGGCTCGGGCCCCTTGCCAATCCGAATCACTCAGGCTGGAGATCCGTAGGTCCTCTCTGCTCCCCAAAGGGAATCTTGCTGCAAACTCTGTGATTCAGCAGACGACCAGTTACAGATGTGGGCGCCAGCTTTCCTCCCTACCCTGCCGGGAGACCCGGTGCTCGCGGATTTCTTCCAGCGTCTGGAAAGCCGCTCTCCTGCGCAGCATGAGATTTTTCAGCTGGAGGTGTTAACGTCGGGGGTGGCAGGGAAGAGGGTGTTGCGCCTGCAAGAACCCGTCTGTCACAACCGAGAGCTGGTGAGAGCTGAGATGTGACAGTTCATGCACAAGCCCCGAGAGTGAAGCTGGAAGCATCTCAGCCCTCTGATCAGTCCTGGCCGCCCGGCTTCCTTACATCTGCCGCCGTCTGCCTCCCTGCGGGAGCCGGGCGCCGCTGGAGAAGCCTGGCGTCCGCTCCCCAGCTCGTATTTACGCTCGGTGATCCAAAGAGGCATCGCTGGAGGTCCGGAGAGAGAGAGAAAGCTCTTCAGCGCTGCCTTAAGAATCCTCACGGATGTCCCGCACCCCACACCTCACAAGAGCCCTGTGAGGTGGGTCTGGTCATCTCCGCTTTCCGGATGAGGGCGCACCCGGGACCCGCGCCTTCTCGGCAGGGCAGGGCGGCCAGGTTCCCGAAGCCACGTCTTGTGGCTGCTGGCTCCCCTGCCTCCGGGAGCCCGAGGCTGCCATCTGGACTCGGGGTCTCCGGCGTCCAGTTTCTTCTGTGAGGCCAGCTGGGGTTATGAGGGGCCGGTGGCCCGGACTCCACGGATGTCTTGCTCATTGTCGTACCCCCTTGATTTGGCCGGTGCCTGGCATGTAGGAGGTGCTTACCGGCAGCTCCTGTTGAACGAAGGCGCGGGAAGTTCCAGGCTTCCTTCACATATCCGAACGGGGCCAATAATCACATTGTGTTATAAATTCTACTGCCTCGCAGACAAAGCCGCCTCTGGACCTGGGATGGGGAGTTTGGGGAAGGAGGACAGGGGCCATAGCATGTGCAGTGACGGGGCACTGAGGATGGCTCACATGTAGGGGACAGTGACTAGAGGCCCCTAAAGCAGGTGAGGTCCACGTGAGCTCGCATCTCACACATGCGGGGGCCTAAAAGGCTCTACCCTGCCTGGCCTCTGCTCCTCTCGGACACCCGACTGGGACGAGGGTGGCGCTTTTGCTCCAGGCCCAAGTTTAAGGAGGAGCCAAAAAGCTCCGTTATCAAGATGAGCCAAGTTTTAATAAACTGTTTTTAAAACTCTAAATCAGTGCAAAATTTAAATAAACAGGAACAGTGACACCAGTGCCTGGGCCAAGACCAGTATTAGAGCCTGAGGCAAAAGGGAGAATTGCTCGTACTGATCCTGTCTTTATGAAAAATACTTATATTTTGCCTATCGTGGATTTTTGCATGGATTTTGATTTTTATAAATATTGCATTAAAATGTAATTTATCTTGAGTACTGAGCTTTTGGGTGCCCCTTGTTGTTCCCCCTGAGGTGAATGCCTCACTCTCCTTACGCTAGTCTAGTCCCGGCCCTGCCCTCGGATCCTCCCACTGTGCCCTTGTGCTCCTCCAGCTGGACAGTCCACCACCTTCACTCTGCGCTCTAAACATGGCAAGTACTTTCCAGCCGCAGGGCCTTTGCTCGTGCCATTCTCCTTTCCTGGCTCCCCCTTCCCCCACATACCTGGATGACTCTGTCTCCATCTTCCTTTAAATCTCGGCTCTTTTGTTTATTATTCTTTGTTCTAGTCCTGTCCACTGTGGTCTAGATCTCATGAGGGCAGGTGTTTTAGCTGCTGTCGCCAGGCATGTGGCAGATACTCACCAGTTGATGAGTGAAAGAATAAACGAATATGAGGAAAAGGTCCACCTGTGGAAGAGCCTAAAAGCCATAATGAGTTTTAACTGAGGGGTAATAACCATTGTAGGCTTCCAAAAAAAGAAATCACCATACACAGTTACTGTTTTATACGTGCAGGCACTATGCTAAGTAACTTTATTTTATTTTTTTAAGTTTATTTATTTTCAGAGAGTGGGGAAGGGGCAGAGAGGGGGAGAGAAAGAATCCCAAGCGGACTCTGCACTGTCAGCACAGAGCCCAACGCACGGCTCAAACCCATGAACCGTGAGATCATGACCCGAGCCGAAGTCGGACGCTTAACTGACTGAGCCACCCAGGCGCCCCTCTAGGCTAAGTACTTTTAATGGATACATTTTCTTTCTGTCTGTCGTTTTTTCTTTCTTTCTTTCTTTCTTTCTTTCTTTCTTTCTTTCTTTCTTTCTTTCTTTCTAATACAATTTATTGTCAAGTTGGCTAACATACAGTGTATACAGTGTGCTCTTGGTTTTTGGGGTAGATTCCCATGGTTCATCGCTTCCATACAACACCCAGTGCTCATCCCAACAAGTGCCCTCCTCAGTGCCCATCACCCGTTTTCCCCGACCCCCCAGCCCCCCACAACCATCAACCCTCAGTTTGTTCTCTGTATTTAAGAGTCTCTTATGGTTTGCTTCCCTCTCTGTTTGTAACTTATTTTTCCCCTTCCCTTTCCCCATGGTCTTCTGTTAAGTTTCTCAAGTTCCACATATGAGTGAAAACATATGATATAATAGATGTATTTTCTTATCGAATCTTCCCGGCAACCCTCTTCCCCAACATTTTACAGCTGAAGAAAGTGAAACATAGTGAAAGAGCACGTCCAAGCATGAGGGCCATGGATTTCCATGTAGATCTGTCTGAGCCCTAGTGAGGATCCTTGTTTGTAGAATGTGCTGGAGAGGGGAGAGACTGGAGGTCATGGAAGACCAAGGAGGTAACGTGTGAGGCGCGAGAGGAGAGAGGCAAGGTTGCAGAACAATTTCCCTTCACCCCTGTTGTTTCCTCGCTGCCTGTCCGCAGGGCACAAAGTCTTGGGGGGGATGAGATGGGCTCACCGCCAGTCACCAGAGAGGAGGCCAGAGCTAGGTTAAGAATGGCTGGGGGACGAGTCAGTCTCTCCCCTGGAAAATGAGATTTCAGTCTGATGAGCAATGTCGTCTTTTGTAATAACAAACAAGCCTACACTTGTTTATGACTCCAGCTCATTAACCAGGTCCTGGCCAACACCTCTCACCTCTGACGGGGCGGTCTGGGCAACCTTTGGAGCTCTTTCGGGGACAGCGGTATTGTTGCATCTGAAGAGCAATCAACCGTTGGGTGCCCCAGAAAACCTGGTTACACTTCCTCCTATTATTGCACCTTCCTGAGCCCGTTTCTTTAGGGTATGATGATACTAATCCCTTTCTCACAGGGCGAGGTAGCCCACGGATGTTTTATGTCCTTTGCTCTTTGTTGTGGTGGCTTTCCCTAGTTCTTTGTCGGCTGGGCAGTAGGGCAGTGGGAAAAGGTGGAGGCAATAGCTGGGAAGTGGAATGCCTCCCAGTAAACACTGACCATTAGGGCTATAGGCGGTCCTCAAGGAGGGCCCCTTGGTTAGACAAGCACACATTTAAAAGTGGTATCTGATGATAAAACAGCATTTAAAGTAAGGCTGTATCTCTAAGGAGCTCAAAGCACTCTACGCACTTGATCTTCTCGACCCTGGCAGAATCCCTGGGTTTCATTTTCAAGAGAGGAAAGAGACCCGGGGTCCCTGTTCAGCCCTGTCTCGTGAGCCCACACGGCAAGCAAGGGCTGGCTGCAAAGTCGGTGTGCCTTCAGGGTGCCTGCATGTCGAAAAGTCCTCCTAATCTTAAGCATCTTAATACATTTTCACCATATTTTCTTGTGGGAGAAACTAGAGCTTTCCAGGAAAGTTTTCTTGAGATGAATTACTGGAATGGCCAGTTCATCTTATTAGAATTAACATGCTCCGGTGGAGCCCACAAGAGGATTTGCTTCATTCCAGAGTTCTGAGGGGGCAAGTTGAGACACGATTAGTCAGTATGAATGGTTTCTGACTAATCCATGGAATCAAAATTCCCCTGAACCATAATTTCTCTCTGCTCCTCCTTCTTTCCTTTCCTTTCCTTTCCTTTCCTTTCCTTTCCTTTCCTTTCCTTTCCTTCTTTCCTTTTTTCCTTCCTTCCTTCCTTCCTACTTTCCTTCCTTCCTTCCTTCTGGCACTGTTGACCCAGGGCCATTAAAATGAACAACTTTTCTCTGCTCCTCCTTCTTTCCTTTCTTTTCCTTTCCTTTCCTTTCCTTTCCTTTCCTTTCCTTTCCTTTCCTTTCCTTTCCTTTCCTTTCCTTTCCTTCTTTCCTTTTTTCCTTCCTTCCTTCCTTCCTACTTTCCTTCCTTCCTTCCTTCTGGCACTGTTGACCCAGGGCCATTAAAATGAACAACTTTTCTCTGCTCCTCCTTCTTTCCTTTCTTTTCCTTTCCTTTCCTTTCCTTTCCTTTCCTTTCCTTTCCTTTCCTTTCCTTTCCTTCTTTCCTTTTTTCCTTCCTTCCTTCCTTCCTACTTTCCTTCCTTCCTTCCTTCTGGCACTGTTGACCCAGGGCCATTAAAATGAACAACTTTTCTCTGCTCCTCCTTCTTTCCTTTCTTTTCCTTTCCTTTCCTTTCCTTTCCTTTCCTTTCCTTTCCTTTCCTTTCCTTCTTTCCTTTTTTCCTTCCTTCCTTCCTTCCTACTTTCCTTCCTTCCTTCCTTCTGGCACTGTTGACCCAGGGCCATTAAAATGAACAACTTTTCTCTGCTCCTCCTTCTTTCCTTTCTTTTCCTTTCCTTTCCTTTCCTTTCCTTTCCTTTCCTTTCCTTTCCTTCTTTCCTTTTTTCCTTCCTTCCTTCCTTCCTACTTTCCTTCCTTCCTTCCTTCTGGCACTGTTGACCCAGGGCCATTAAAATGAACAACTTTTCTCTGCTCCTCCTTCTTTCCTTTCTTTTCCTTTCCTTTCCTTTCCTTTCCTTTCCTTTCCTTTCCTTTCCTTTCCTTTCCTTCTTTCCTTTTTTCCTTCCTTCCTTCCTTCCTACTTTCCTTCCTTCCTTCCTTCTGGCACTGTTGACCCAGGGCCATTAAAATGAACAACTTTTCTCTGCTCCTCCTTCTTTCCTTTCTTTTCCTTTCCTTTCCTTTCCTTTCCTTTCCTTTCCTTTCCTTTCCTTTCCTTTCCTTTCCTTTCCTTCTTTCCTTTTTTCCTTCCTTCCTTCCTTCCTACTTTCCTTCCTTCCTTCCTTCTGGCACTGTTGACCCAGGGCCATTAAAATGAACAACTTTTCTCTGCTCCTCCTTCTTTCCTTTCTTTTCCTTTCCTTTCCTTTCCTTTCCTTTCCTTTCCTTTCCTTTCCTTCTTTCCTTTTTTCCTTCCTTCCTTCCTTCCTACTTTCCTTCCTTCCTTCCTTCTGGCACTGTTGACCCAGGGCCATTAAAATGAACAACTTTTGGGGACGAGTTAGGTTAAGAAGAGGAACTTGCAGGCACAAAGCTAGAGCACAGTTGGAGGAAAGCTGAGCCACATCTGAAGGAGTAGACTTTGTGCGCTCCTATATGAAGAGAAAATAGCTCGCTATTTGTTTTGACACTGACCCTAGCCACAGACGACACAGCTGTCAGGTTGCCACAGCGTATCTTCTACTCGATCTCTTAGATGGATAAAGGCGACCTTTATTCAGGAAGATGCTGGGGAGGCAAGATCGAGGCTCCGTGTTGCCGCGATGCGTTTAGCTTGATGGCACCAGCCAATCATCCTGAAAACCAGAAGCAAGGTGGTTGCTGCTCTGTGAGCTCAACCGAACCCACTGCATCTGATGGGCCACAGGTCCCGAACCACTCAGGAGTACTTCAATGTTAACTGAAATGCTCATCAGGCAGTTAGATAAGAGTCATACCGTGGGGTTTTGTATTCATTTATTCCACAAGCATTTTTTGTGCCTGGCTCTGTAAGAGATGCAAATAATTGAAGGATGAGGGCAGCACACGACGCTCTCACGGACTTGCTCCAACCCTGTGCGTATGGTGACCAAAGCTTAGGGAGAAGACCACAATTTGCTCAAAACCTCACGGATAGGTGACAGGAGTCAAAGGCATGCCTTCTGAAAACAAACCGTTATAACGACAGCTAATGTTACTGCACATTAACTCTAGGTGGAGGTGCCGACTCCGTTGCTTAACGTGGACAGGATTGCATCTAATTCTGAAAACAACCCTATGAAGTAGGTGCCGTTTTTACGGTATGCAGTCCGCACACGAGCAAACACAGAAAGGCAGCTTAGGAGAAGTGAGAGACAGAGCCAGCACCGTATGCCCAGCCAGCCTGGCCGACCCCTTGCTCATGGCCCACTGTGCTCCCAGCTGCAGAGGGGATCCCACCGCCCTCTGTGAGCAGGGCACTTGCTTGAGTTTCCTTTGGGGAGGATCTGTCCAAAATCCCGTTATTCGAACATTTAATGAGATCACACCGCGTTCTGGGCACACTTTCTGCCTGTCCACGGAAGTGGTCCTTTTCCAGCTGTGAGAGGGCCGACACGGGGGGAGAGGGGTACGGTCTGGGGGTGGTTCGGTTGCTCTTGGCCTTTTGCTTTTGTAGGTGTTTCAGAAGGTGCCGGTGGTGGTCACGGTAACCATCACTACCATTGCCACACGATAAGCGCTTTTCAATAAACTTTATTATTATTATTTTTTTTTAAAGGTAGGAAAGGTAATCATTTTTATTTGTCATGTTCAGGAAGCCTTGTTAGTTTTTTTTTTAAAGCGTGTTTATTTATTTTGAGAGACAGTGCGTGGGTAGGGTAGAAAGAGAGGGAGAGAGAGGGAATGTCAAGCAGGCTTCGTGTCCAGCGTGGAGCCCAGTGCCGGGCTTGAACTCACGACCCTGAGATCAAGACCCGAGATGAGGTCAAGAGTCAGACGCCTAACCAACGGAGCCACCCAGGCACCCCACTCCTGACATTTTTTAAAGCACTTAGTCTCTGCAAAGCAGGTGACAAACATTAATTCTTTGAATCCTCCCAGCATTCTCCTTCGGTAACTACTGACATTATGCCCATTTTATAGGGGAGTAAACTGAGGCTTACAGAGCCCAAACCACGGGCACAGTTACTCTGCTGATAAGTGGCAAAGCGAGGGTACCTGATGGATATCAGCCTTTCCCGCGTCCCCGGGAAGGCCGATTTAGTCTGAACTGCCTGGTCCAACAAGAGCATCCTTCTGCACGCTTCGCTCTGTCATCGCCGTTCAGTCCCAAAGGGCCTCCGCAGGACTGCATGCTGTGCCCAGAGCCCCTGCCTGCTCCAGGTGACCCTGGGCCGAGACTGTTCAGGGGTTCGAAGAAAGCCTGTCTGGAAGAACAACTGCTGAGTGATGCTCTCAGAAAGGCACCCCCTGGCTGGGGGAGGGGCAAGGGAGGGCAGGTGGTCATACGGCGGAGGGAGTGACTGTGTCTGTCTCCAAGTGAGTAGTTCACTTTACTTCTGGCTCCACAATTACGCCGTCTTTCCGGTTTTATTCCCTCGAAGGTAGACGTAATTCGGGGGGTCAGCGAAAAAGGCAAAGGGAGATGCAGAGGGCTTACGTACCCGAGGGTAAAACGGCAGGCTTAATGTTTTCAAGTTTATCGGACCTTAGGCTGTAGGGTTGATGTGCCAGCTGAGCGATGGCCTGCTCCACATCCGTGGTAGTTTGCTTGTGCTCCCATAGCAGAGCACTGCAGAAAGAGTGCCTTAAACACCAGAAATGTGTTTTCTCGCCGTTCTGGAGGCTGGGAGTCCCCTATCAAGGTGCTGGCAAGGTTGATTTCTTCTGATGCCTCTCTCCTCGATGTGTGGATGGCCGTCTTCTCCCCACGTCTTTACGTGGTCTTCCTTCTGTGCGTGCCTGTGCCCAGATTTCCCCTTCTTAAAGGGACACCAGGGTTGTTGGATGAGGGCCTGCCCCCAAAGACCTCATTTTGGCTTCATTTCTGCTTTGTATTTTTTTTTTTTAAACAAGACTACATTTTCTCGTGTTCTGGTGTCAGTATCGTGAGTACAATTTCCCCCTCTGTTCTCTAAGTTCTCTGTTACTGTAGCTCTTCCTCTTTTTTAAAAAAACTTGCTTAATTACCTCTTCGAAGACCCGCTCTCCAAATACAGTCACGTTGTGAGGGGCCGGGGTTTAGAGCATCAACACATGAATTTTGAGGGGGACATAAGTCATCCTGTAAAGCAGCATTCCCTGGTGAGGAGTGGTTTTGGTTTC
Source organism: Neofelis nebulosa (assembly GCF_028018385.1). Classification (NCBI taxonomy): domain Eukaryota; kingdom Metazoa; phylum Chordata; class Mammalia; order Carnivora; family Felidae; genus Neofelis; species Neofelis nebulosa. The sequence goes on from NC_080782.1 coordinate 225,409,919, forward strand.
TCCAAGTCCTAATGGAAATGAGGTGGGAGGGGCACCCGGGTGGCTCAGGTCATGATCTCATGGTTCATGGGTTCAAACCCCATGTGGGGCTCTGTGCTGACAGTTGGGAGCCTGGAGCCCGCTTCGGATTCTGTGTCTCCCTCTCTCTCTGCCCCTTCCCCCACTCGTGTGCGCTCACTCCCTCTCTCAGAAATAAACATTTAAAAAATTTTAAAAAAAAAGAAAGAAAATGAGGTGGGAGAAAGGGACAGGCAGTCAACATGGCTGACTGCCAGCTGAGAGGTCCAGGGTAACCTCCTCACCTGCCCCGGCTACAGGTCACCCGGAGACAAGCTGTTCAGGTCAGGCTTCAGAACTGACGGGCAGACCTTAATTGTCCTTGGCTCTTCTGATGTGCACCGTAAGATTCTGCCTGAATTCATCCTCCAGCAAAGCCAAGTGGGACAGGAGGAGATGGGGCTGGTTCTGAGGGCTGAGGGCGTGGGACCCGAGGTAGGTGCTGAGATGGTGTGCCAGTCCTGTCTCTGAGCAGAAGCCCATCCGGGGCTGCGTCAAAGCAGCCTTTGTCTGAGGTCCGAGGGGATCGTTGGTTTCGTGAGCAAACCTCCCAGGATGGGGCAGCAGCAGGGAAAGTTCCCTTTCCTCATTTGATGGGGCAAGAGCTGGCAGGACACATTCTCCCTGGGGAGGGGAGGGGAGGATCTGGGGCAGAGGTGGAGAGAGGTGCCAAGTCAGTGGGAGGGAAGCATGAGCTGAAGGAATAAGGGAGAGGGGAGGAGGCACAGGAGTTATTCGGCCTGGCCACCAATCACCAGAGATGAGGAAGGCCATCAAATGGCCTTTTCTAGCCTTTGTCAAGAACTGGACACTTGTCATGTGGGGCATATCATTGGGGCATGTGACACAACTTAGGAAATGCCAGGAAAGTTCAACAAGGTTTGGTTTCCAAAATTGAGACAGCCTTGGTTTTGAACAATGGATTTAAGAATTGCCCAAGAACTTAAAGTTCCGGACTAGAGTTTTCTTATAAGCTAAACCTTCGCTTATTTCTAAGAACACATAGATAGATATAGATATAGATATAGATATAGATATAGATATGGATATGGATATGGATATGGATATGGATATGGATATATAGATAGATATAGATATAGATATATAGATATAGATACAGATATAGATATATAGATACAGATAGATAATGATAGCAATAGATAGACATTTGGGTTGTGTTTTCCTGATTATAAAAAATACACAATGTAAGAAATTTGAAATATATACATATATATATATAGAGAGAGAGAGAGAGTGAGAGAGAGAGAGAGAGAGTCACAGAGGAGAAAATTTAAACTCACCTATGAATAACCAGTATAAAGATTTTTGGCATTATTATTATTTGCATTTGTACAGATACGTATAAATGCATAAACATATATCTATACAAAATTATTTTTACCAAAGGGATCATTCAGTACATACTTTTCACTTAATATATTTTGAGTATTGCTGACAAGTTTCTATGTCATAATTTAAATAGTTGTTTAGTAGTACATTGCATAGATTTACCACAATTTCTTTAATTTTCTATTGTGGGACTTTTTTTTTCACTAGACTTAACTGAACATCCCCGTAGAAACTTTTCCATGTCCTGTTTTATGCCATGTGTGAACTTCGGTCTTGTACTGTCGAATTTCTGGACAATATTTGAGCAGGAATTATAATGTGCATTTGGGCTTAGCTGCCTGATGGGAAGCAGGGGTGGGATCGTGGAGCTCACAGATTGGTGTGGGTGTGTCCCAAATTAACCCAGTTTTAATCCGGATGAATAGCGTCCAGAACAAAAAGTGTCAGGCCATATCTACAGAATTGTACAAACATCTAATGTTAAGTGTAGTGGGGAGTGGCAAATTGTGGTTTGTTTAGAGAATGCCACAGGGTGTGGGGTTCTTCAAGGGAGCCCTCAAAGCAGTTCTATCTTTATGGAAAGAAGGCTGCTTTTTTGGCCATAGGAAGTGGGGACTTGAGTTTTTTTTCAGTCCTAATGGATCAAAACATGGCAGAAGGAATGCCAGGAATGGATTGGGTTTAAGCCTAGTACTTTCTAGAAAAGAAGTCTAGATGGCAGGTATGTTGGCTCCACGTTCTTTAGACACCTAGATTCTGTCTTGTCCATCATCCTTAGTGCCTGGCTTCCATCTTGAAGATTACCTCATGGTCCCACAGGACAATTGGAGCTCCAACCATCACATTATCATTTCAAACAGGGCTGAAATTCAGTCAGAAGGCAAACAGAGCCAATTAGTTGTTAAAATGTCAACATATTTCAGAATGAGTGCCAATGCCTTTTGGCATCCCTGGATCTTCTCCAAGATCCATCAGCTAAAGAGTTAACACAAGCCACAGCAGGATCCTCTAGGACTCTGCCCAGCACCTTAGGCTGATGTCCATGTGAATGGTTGAACATGTTCAAAGTCATCCCCAGTTCCGAGTAGGGAGAAAGGAGTGCAAGCAAAGGAGCTCACTTCCGGTAAGCTGGCCTCCTTTATAGAACCTGACCCATAAGCCCTCCTGCCCCCATCAATGTCCACTTACAGCTCATTGGCTGCTCCTACTGCAATGCAGGCTGGGAAGTGTAGTTCTGTGGCCACCAAGAGGTCATCCTTCCAGCAGTAATGAAGTTCTCTTTCTATAGAAGCAGGAGTGTTGGGTAGGCAACCCTACTCAGAAAAAACAAACTCTATGGTGGCCACAGTGGAGGAGGTTCAGTCCATCAAGGCAGCAACATTTTAGGCAGAGATAATTCTCCTCCATTATGGTTGTTCTGTGTGTGTGTGTGTGTGTGTGTGTGGTGTGTGTGTGTGAGATGTGGGGAGGAAGGGTTGGAGGAAGAGGGGTTATGCAGCTGGGAAGTTGGATCTCCAGAAAGGAAAGGAACACACTGCTGTTTTTAGTTGTCGGGGAAAAAACATGATGCCCTCCTCTGCTGAGACCAACTGCCTAACAAAACCCCTCCTGTAAGTCTTTAAAACAAAAACAAATAAATAAAACAAAAACAAACCTCCCCCCAAGGCTGGTAGGAGTGTAAATTAGAAGGCAATTTGGCAGTATTTCGCAAAACAAAAAATTCACACATCATTTGACCCGGCAAATCCACTTCCTGGAATCTATCCTAAGGAACATTCATGTGCCTGAGTGAAGATGTATGCACAAAGATGTTGACTGTCGCGGCCTTCAAAGGGGGGAAATTGGAAACCTCGTGGACGGGTATCAATAGGGGATTTGTTAAACCAAATTAAGGTATACTTATTCTGAAGAATTTTCAAAAATGAAGTAGATTTATTGTATCATCATAGGAAAATCCCCCAAATATATTTGAAAAGCAATAAGCAACTTGTAGAACAGATTTGAATGCAAGCCTAGTACGTTACCACTTCTGTAGGGAGAAAAGTGTATGACACCTATATATAAAAGGAATGGGGAGAGGGCCCCATGCTGTGGACATGGGAGGAGGGTGGGGGGCGTAAGTGTTGAAGGGACTTTAAGTTTTGTCCCGTACACTTTAACTTTTTCAACGGGAGCATGTTCATGAATTATTTATGCAATTAAAAAAATCTCACGAGGACAAACTAAACCATTTGGCGCGGGCGGCTAAAGTGGTGTGTCAGCGGTGGTAGCTAAAAGACTCGCATTTTTGGTATAGCATAAAAATAACGTGATAATAATAATAAACCTATAAATAATAAACCGACAGTCACTGATGAAAATCACATGACAAACCCGTAGTTTTGTTAGGAAGCAGGACAGTTCTAGACGCGCTACGTACGCTTACTTATTTAATCCTTGCTGCAGCCCTGTGCGATTGATGCTATCACTGTTTCTGTTTAACAGACAAGGAAACCAGGGCTCGGAGAGGTGAGATGAGTTGCCTCGGGCCTCAGGGCTGGTTCTGATTCTGCAGGGCACGCGCTTAAGGCATCACAACGCTGCCTGCGTGCATTTGGAGCGGCACCTGCAGGATGCAGGCAATTGCACGCACATGATATCATTTGTTCCTCAGAGTCCTTTGTTACTGCGTGCCTGCTCTGTGCCTGCTTACGCTTCCTTACTCATTTGCTCCTCCTTGCCCGTGCTCTCGCCGTCTCCACTGTGCAGATGAAGAAACAGACGCAGAAGCTTACATCGTTTTCCCAGATTCACGTGTCCGGCATCTTCGTTTGAGTTTCCCTCAGAGCTGACCCCAAGACGAAGATTTGATTGCGGGTTGTTTATTTGGGAGAGGATGGGGACACAAGCTGGGGAAGGGAAGGAAGTGAGTCAGGTGCGTTCATGACACTCACTGCAGGGACCTGGCCTTTGTCCTGCCGAGGGCCCTCCGAGGCTGAAAACCAGACCACCGAGTACGGGGGAGTGCCCAAGAGCTGTGTGAGGTTGCTCCCCAGCGCCTCCAGTCTGCCCTGATGAGGACCAGGTGCACTCTTGGGGCCAAACATCCTCTCAGGCAGAGGGACAGGAAGCTCTTGGCTTGCCGATGACCTCTAGGTGGGCTGGACAGCTATGGGCAGGCCACCCACAGCTCCGCCAAAGTCGATGAGTGCAGCAGAATCAGGATTCGAACTCAAGCCTGTCTGATTCCAAGGCTCCCAGATTTCCCAGTCCACAGCCAGAAACACAGGCTCCAGCAGAGGACTCTTGTTTCGGTTTGGCCATCCACAGACATCTGGAGGAGTGTGGTCACATGGCTCCAGAAGCTGAGCTCCGGTGTGAAACAGAACCACGCAGAATGCTCATGGCTGCTTTCCTAACCTGTAGCCGTGAGATCAGGGGACAGTCAGCTGGGGCGGAAGGAAGCCTTGAATACACGCCCCCACCTCAGCTGACTTGGCTGCAGCTACCCTGACCCCAGTTCTTTTTCTGTGCCGCATCCATCCCTATGCTCTTTACCACTCACCATCGACCAAGAGGAAAAGCTTTCCTTTCTCTTCTTGGCTCTCGTCTTTCTCCTGCACTGGAGCATTCACTGGATCACGCACGGGAGCACGCACTGAAGCGCTCACTGGATTACACCCTGGAGCACTCGCTGGAGCACACACTGGAACAGAGGCAGCACTGCTCTGTTCCCAGCACCGTGCTGACCCTGCCACCTGGAGAGCCCCCAGGAAACACTGTTGACTGAATGAGTGAGAAGACAGGCGGAAAGGGCAGCTTGGGGAGGGGTACTGAGCTCCCAACGAGAGCCAGGTGGTGGGCGAGAGAAGAGACAGGGGTTAAAAGGAATAGGAGGGATCCCTCCACACCAACTTGCTCTAGAAATATTTTTATTGGAGGCCTACGGCCCCTGGACCCTGCTTCCGACCTGGCCCTGCCTTGTTGGCCAGGTGAGCAGCCTTGCTGGCCTGAATGGACAGTCACTGGGTGTCTGGGAAGCTCAGAGTTCCCTCTCTGGTGTGGGAAAGGGATGGGGAACTGGCGTGTGAGCCGTGGTGCCCCAGAGCAGGGAACGGGCATGGCTCCAGGTCCACTTTGACACAGGCGGCCCTGGGCTTCCTGTCCGAGCCCATGGCTTGGCCCCGAGGCCCAGGAAAGGCCGGAGAACAGCAGGCTCTCTGTTGCTCTGCATGTGGTCTGCAGGTGTCCCCTTTGGCAGGACAGTAATTGGCATTTCCTGCCCCCATGCAGCCCTTGGCTCTCTGGGGTCCTGCTCTGGTCTCTGACCCCCTGAGACAGGAACATCCTTTCCCATCGGGGCCCCAAAGGTCCTCTATAGCTTCCGGTCACCACATGTTCCCTGGCCGTGGCTTTCTGTAACTGCCCGATCGTCTGCCTTTCCTGGCCCTGGGGGAGTCACCGAGAGCTGCCACTTATGGAGCCAGTGAGTCGGGCCCTGTGACTCCCTTATGAGGCTGGCACTATTACTTCCCCCATTTTACAGATTGTTACGAATGATTTTCATAGTTTATTCAGGTCTTTTCGCATGCCAGGCAATGTCCTAAGCACTTTGTGATTGTGGCAGGCTCTGTTCTCGTTCCCGAGTACTTGCTGCCCCGCCCCATTGGGACAGTCACACTCCCCACCCTGATGACGACACGTATGACTAGTTTGGCCGATGGTATGGGATTGGAAGTGACAGACTTCTGCGTAGAAGCTCTGAGAGCCATGGTGGGTTCGGGTTCTGCCTTTCTTCCCCACTGGCCGGCCCTGCCAGGCCCAGAGAGGGGCGGATCCAGCCGTCTCCTTCCCAGAATAAAGACGTGTGGCCAAACCACAAAGAACATGTAACAAGGGTGAGACACAAAACCTTTGTTGTTATAAGCCACCGAGATTTGGGAGCTTCTTGCAGTATAATCCAGGAAAAGGTGGTAGATAGAACACCCATTACCACATTTAATCCTAAGACTAGCCCTGGCTGGGGGGTCGGGGGTTGGGGTAGGTACTTATATACCTATTTGTAGCATTAATACTGTAGCCCTGCTAAATCCTGGTGAAGGAGTCTGTACGGCTCTGTCTCCTCGGGGCATCAACTTTAAAGAAACACGGGACAAGAGCCAAAGTAATTAAAAGGGAATTTTATTCTCATGTCTTGAGAAGAAAACTTACAGGGCGTCCAAATGAAGCTCTTAACTGAATTTCCTCTCCTCTACTACCTACTTTCCTCTCACCCACAGCTGCTCCCTGGCATGTCACAGACTCCCCCAGACCCCTCTCCCCTCCTGGGCTCCTCACGACTCCTCATGGCTCCCTCTCCTTCTCTCTTCTCTTTCCCTGCCTGCCCGCTAAAGCTGACCAGTTTTCTTCCCACCCAAACTGATCTTGGAAGGGCCTTGTCTGGAGCACTCCCTATCAGCTCTTTTTTAGGAGAGACACTTTCATGCACACAGGAGATGACACATGCAATGACCCAGGGTCCAGCCCCGTCATCTAAGAGAGACTGGGCGACTTGTTTCACGCCAGCTCCAGAGAGTGAGAGTCCTTTCTTGCTCAAAGGAGAAAAAGGGGAGTATTTGACAGAATTCTCTAATTTATTTATTTATTAAATCCAAATTAGTTAACACGTAGTGTGATGATGATTTCAGGAGCAGAATTTGGTGATTCATCACCTGCATATAACACCCAGCGCTCATCCCGACAAGTGCCTTCCTTGAATGCCCATCACCCCTTTAGCCCATCCCCCCCCCTCCCTCCCTCCAGCAACCTTCAGTTTGTTCTCTGTATTTAAGACTCTCTTATGGTTTGCCTCCCTCTCTGCTTTTATCTCACGTTTGCTTCCCTTCCCCTCTGTTAGAATTCTCTTTGATGGGCAGGGGTGGAGCAAAGGCTGCGACACGCCCAAGTTACTAATATTTGTCCTGCTACATTAATGATGATGATAATAATAATAGAGCAGTTAATATTTGAGAGTTTCCTAAATCCCAAACACTGTGCTAAGTGTTATATGCACATTTGTTTCCTTTATTCCTTATTGCGACCCTGTAAGGTAACACAACCCTCATTTTATAGACAAGACAGTCGAAGCAGAGAGACGCTGAGAAACTCACCCAAGGACACAAGCGGAGAAGTGATAGAACTGGGGTTCAGAACCAGTTCTGAACCCTCGGCCTGTGGGCGCCGTCCCTTGCCACGCTGTGCCCGTGTGGTTGGATCACAGATTATCAGCTGCAGGTAGCTCACCCGGGTCCCTGCATACATTCTGGCTGCGAGCATGCCCGGGACGTCCTCCGCCACGGTCCCCAGCTCTTGCCCCGCACTGACTTCGTCCCGTCCACGCCGTGCCCGTTCACATCCCTCACCTTTCCTCTGGGGTGCCAGCCCTGCGGGAGGACACTCTCTGTCCCTGCTCCTGTCTGGCTGCCCGGTTAATGGCATTGCTCCTGCACATCCGTTTCAGCTTCGGCCTGCTTCCTCTGGGAAGCTCCCCCTGGACACAGACCCCCTCGTTTCCCTTGTCGTTGCTTGTCTGCTGTGTCTCTCCAGGTCCCCTCGTGTCCCCAGGGCACAGCACAGGCCGAAGATGTAGCACGTGCTCAGCAAATATTTGTTTAATGAATGGATGGTTGATGTTTATTTATTCAATTCATATGAAACGGGTTGTTTGCTGACTTATTATTTGGTGAAGATTCCTGGCTCATGGTTCCGGGCCACATCTGGATTCGATATTTATAGCCGGGGCCTACGATGAGCAACATCTTCCTTCCTGCCTGGCACTTGACTTTTTCATATTTGCCACATGAGATGTTTCACCTCTGTCATCTCCAAAGCAGACCATTTTTTTCTCCTTAAAAAATAAATCCTGAATACCCCTCGTCCGGAGAAGCCAATAATCTTTTCTTCAAGACAGACACTCTTCACACTGTCAGGAAGCCTTCCACTCACGGCCAGTGATCCATCATCTCCCAGAAATGACGGGATGAGTCTGTAGCCCAGAGAGTGATATAGTGGAGTCACAGATTTGTCATGTCACATTCTCTGGACTTTAGGCATCCATGACAGCAATGTGGGTATCGTTTTCATCAAGGGGTGAAAAGAATTCTCGGGCAACGTGTAGTTAAAACCAGCCACAGAGAAAACTAACAAAAAATGGCAAGCGTTGGCGGCCTCACCTTTCGGGTGAGGGTCTTTCGGGCTTCCACGGCTGAGGGAGAAAGCCAGGTGGACGCACAGCTTCCCACAGAACCTTGGAATTCTCACGTTTGCTGCATCAGAGAAGCGGGCCATATTCCCCGTGCTTCCCCGGGGCTCCCGGCACTTGGCGCAGAGAATCGTTGGGTGGGGGTGGGGTGGGAGAGGGAGAGCGGCAGGGTCTGAAATGCTGCTGCTTTAGGTCACTTCCATCTCCACTGATAGATGCTTACTGATCACTCAGACTTGTGCCTCAGCTAATTTGTCCCAAGGGCAGACTGACAAGGAGGAATGTGTAGCCAGAGAAATTCTACTCCTGAGAGTGGAGATTCTATCGAGCTTTAGCAATATGTGTAGTTTATGTATTTTAGGCTCCAAATCAATACTTCCTCAGAAATTCAGAATTTCTACAAGGATAAACCAATATTTATCGTGTGCCAAGCACTGTGCTAGAGATCTTAAATTGGTGGTTCCCAGCCGCATCCGAATCGCCTGGAGGGCCTGTTAAAACATAGATGCTGGGCTGCATCCCTGGAGTTTCTGATTCAATAATTCTGTGGTGGGGCCCAAGAGTGTGCATTTCCAACAAGTTCCCAGGTGAGGCTGCTGCTGCTGGTCCAGAGACCCCACACTGAGGACCACTGCCTTGTGTGTGTTCTTTTTCTACCCTCATAAGAACGGGAACATGTGAAGGTGAACCACCTAATTCAAGGTTACATTGCTAGTAGCCTCTGAGTGGGGATTCCAGACACTCCTGGGCTCATTCCGGAGCCTGTCTTCTTTCCCGCAGCTCCTCGATCTTTCCATCACATTTACCTGCCCTGGGAACTTTGCACTAACAAACCACAAAACACAATCCCGGACATATAAAGGACCTGGTCCTCAGGTAGCCCACCGCGACTTCTATTTCTCTCAGAGTGACAAGCTAGTGAGAATTAGTGGTATCACAAGCAGGTACAATCCAGGACCGCAAATCCAATGCCTGACAGAGCCGGGGCTTGAGATTCTCATTTTCGCCTGGGGGGGAGGTCCCAAGGCCTACTTTAATCTATGTGCAGAGTGATCAGGACTTTGTTTTGCCATGGCCCACAGCACAGCAGACTTCCCTGTTGCTTCTGTGCTCCCGCAGCCGTCTCTCCGCGTGGCACGAAGTGAATGCCCAGCCCCTGCTCCCGAGGGGCCTCCAGAGTGGCCTCATAGGAGGCTCTGCCACGGTGGAACCTTGCTTAAAAGCTGCTGACTTTATAAGCAAGCAGAATGACAGCTGCCGGACAGCTGGGAATCTACAGCCCGAACCAAATGGGCCAGCAGCGAGAGAGAAGGAGAGTGGATTCTTTTTTAACATCACAATATATATCTGTCTTTTTGAGCGGCTTTGGAACCCATGGACACATGCCTCATCAGCTGTGTCGTCTTCCATTTCTTAAGCAAGGGTTGTCACACTAGCGTTGTGCCACTTGTAACATAGCATTGACCATGAGGACGGGAGGTGGGTAAACTTCTCTGTGACTGAGTACCATTGTGTACACGAAAAGATGAAACTATTCCTAAAGCGCAAGAGGTCTCCTTACCTAGGGACAAAAAAACAAAAAAAAAACATTATCAGAGGGGTTTTGTTCACTTTTTAAAGTGATCAAGAGATTTTTTTGTGATGTTTCCCCTGCAAAGATTTACTTCTCAAAAAATGACAATGAAAGTCAAAACGATAAGCTCGGCTCGATGAAGGAACATGACCAGCATCTGGTCCAGACATTAAAAATGAAAAATAATCATGAAACTGACTCAAATCTTTCAAAGATTGTAGGCTGCATAAAAGCTTGAAGGACTCCTTGGGAGAAAAGTCTTCCAAAAAGGGGTAAGAGCTCTGCTGAGCCGAGCCAGGAGGATGGAGACATATGTACGTTTTTTTAGTGGGAGGAGAGAGAAATGTGCCTCTATTCTGGGTTCCCCCAGAAACCCTTCCCCTTGGCTGGCATCTCCCATGACCTGCTTTTCCTTTAGCCCTCCTCTGAGGTGAGCCTCGAGAATTCAGAAATACTGGTCAGTGTCTGTTGCTTCTCATAAAGCCAATAAAGAATAATAGACAGAAGGACAAAATTACATGATCGTAGATTCGGCACATCGCATCTGTGAGGCACGTGGAGGGGAACAAGAGTTCTGTCACCATCCACTTAGCCAGGACACGCGTGCTCCACGATGGTCGTCCCAGACAAGCACTGTCAAAGAGCTGCTGCTTATCTCTTTAAGCACAGAAACTGGAATTCTCTCTCAGTCATATTGGATGGAAATCTTTCTAAAAGAGACCACACTACTACTTTGCCTTATGTCTCTGTTCCTTATGAACAGAAATTATTTATAGTACAGGGATACCTTCCAGAATCACCCTAAAAAGCCCCAGCTTGTCAGTCTTTTTCTCTTTTCATTTTTTTCCTTCCTCTCTCCCTCTGTTCTTTCCCTTTCTTTCTTTCTTTCTCTCCTTCCTTCCTTCCTCTTTCTTTCTTTCTTTCTCTCTTTCTTCCTTTTTTCTTATTCTACTGCTGTCAAATTTTCCTAAAAGGAGGAATATCTTACCTTTCTTCTCAGTTGCTGTGAGAAAGATTCAGGAGGATAGAAGGAGGGGAGGCGGAATGATGAAATCAGGGTTAGAGGTTGTCCTTCAACTGATTTGACACCCATTGTGAATCAGGCAACTCATAATGACCCTTGATGAAATACCGCAAAGGACACATAGTTTATGAGGGCTAGCACTTCTTTTTGTTTAGGAATTTGAGAAAGGGGGAAAAAAGCACCCTTTATTTGTTTTATGTTCTTAACTATCTTCAGTCCCTCAGATTATTACAGAGGGGGAAGTCGTCCCTCGTGCAGCGGGGGAGGGCTTCCCGAGCCAAGCATTGGCCCTCACCCTTCATCCACCTGGAGTTGGGCACCTAGAGGTGGTCTCAGGTTCGCCTTAGTTTCTGAGCTGGGAGTGAGGGCTAGGGTGGTGGCAGAGCCTCAGCGGCCCCGTGACTTGAGAAGGCGGCCATCACGTCTTTCCTGTCCTACTGGTCAATTCGTTTTCCCCCATAGGTCCTCATAGGCCTTGTTTTCTGATCGTTTGCCAACTCTGGGTTTTCAACCTCGAGCGGTTTTCAATGGCTCAAGCCCGAGTTCTAACAACAGCTCTCTGACGTGCTTCTTCCTTATTATGACAAGTGTTACTGTTCCTTACTTGACGTCGAAGGCCACCTTCTGTCTTTGTACATGTTGCTAATAGTCCCTTGTGCTGCATGACAGCTATTTCCAAAGTGGCCTCTAAAGATCACCTGGGTGCATCCTCGGAATGGGCTGAGGGAAGTGAGTGGGCTTCCAGAAACAGGGAAGCGAGACATTTTCTCAAAATACTGCAGTCGGTGAGAGAGAAAAGATCTAAATTCAAATTACTAGACTGAGAGTCATAGACTTTCAAATTACAAAAAGTACTTAGGAAACTTTTTTCCCGAGGAGGACACGGAGGTCCAGAGAGAGAAACTGACCTGTGCACGGCTTTAGACGGGGATGCAAGCCAGGCGTTCAGATTCCGAGTTTACTGTTCTTTCTGCTACCGCCTGATCTCCGTTCCCTTTGACCACTGCAGAACTTCCATTTCCAGTGGAATCATTTCTTAATTATTATGGCCTACCAGTTGGGGCAGAATGAAAAATGCACCAGCCTTAACATCCATGGCAGAAGCATTTTTAAAAATATAAAGCCTCACGAAGTGTCCTGGGATATTTTTTTTTTTTCATTTTCACTTCCATTCCTACTGTTTCGCAAAGCTTACTGAAGTCTAAAAAATGTCAAAGAACCACAACTTTTCACCATGGAAACTATTTGGCAGTTCCAGAATGAGATTTTTTTTTTCTTTTATTATAAATCAAAGAAAAGGCAGTTTACCTGTTCTCATGTGAGAGGAAATGAAAGGAAGGAATGAAAATGTGTGTGTGTGGGGGGGTGGTTATCATACAATCGCAGCAAGAAGCTCGCGGTCAGCGTCTCTTCATGAGGAAAGAGCACGCTTGAACCTTGAGCCCAGATTACAGGGTGAACCTTGGCTCCTGATCTCACTAATTCATTTCCAAGTTAACTTTTCCTCCATTGACTTCTCCAGCACTAGCATAGCACTTTATAACATACAGATTACAGTAGGAATTTCTCCAGGCTTGTAGGGACATTCTAACATTTGAAGAAAAGCTCAGGTTTCATTTGGTCCCTGCGATTGGTCTGATTTTATTCATTTCTCATAGAACTTAAAACTTCATTCATTCACCTGACTAGTGACAAGCTCATTTCTTTCTTTTTTTGGAGAGAGAGCACAAGTGGGGGAAGGGCAGAGAGAGAGAGAGAGAGGGAGAGAGAGAATCCCAAGCTCTCAGTGCAGAGTCCATTGTGGGGCTTGAACTTAGGAACTGTGAGATCATGACCTGAGCCAAAATCAAGAGTCCAACGCTTAGCTGACTGGGTCACCCAGGCACCCTGACAAGTTCATTTCTTCAATTAATTAATTAATTAATTAATTTTTAACGTGTATTTATTTTTGAGAGACAGAGAGACAGAGCATGAGTGTGGGAGGGGCAGAGAGCGAGTGAGACACAGAATCTGAAGCAGGCTCCAGACGCTGAGCTGTCAGCACAGAGCCCGACGCGGGGCTCGAACTCACAAACCGCGAGATCATGACCTGAGCCAAAGTTGGATGCTTAACCGACTGAGCCACCCAGGTGCCACCCCATAAGTTCATTTCTAATCAGTTTTTCTTCCTCCTAACATAAAACGTACTTTGACATTGGATGAAAGTCATGAACTTCTGTGAAAAACAGTCATGCTCTGTAGTTAGGGTTGCCAAATATTGCATGGGATATATTTATACTGACAAATTATTTCTTATTGATCTGAAATTCAAATTTAACTGGGTCTATTTTAATTTGCCAAACCTTGTAACCCTATTTGGACTATGGAATAGATGGAATAGATGCCCTCCTGAGATTTTGTGTTTGGATAAAGATTTTTTTTTAAACAAAATGATACATTAAATATTTTAGGGAGCTGTCTATCTTTGGATAAAGGCATGCATAATAAATCTAGATTTTTATACATCTGGCTTGCTTTAGGTGTGGTACACCCGTGTATTTTGTAAATTCAGTTTGAAAAAATGTTCATTTTATATATGACCCACTTTTCACCCTCCCTAAATTATTATACTATCCTAATCTGCAGACTCTAAGGCACAGTTTAGAAGTTATGTCATTGGGATGCCTGGGTGGTGCAGTCGGTTAAGTGTCTGACTCTTGATCTTGGCTCAGGTCATGATCTCACGGTTCATGAGTTCAAGCCCCCACATTGGGCTTTACGCTGACAGTGTGGAGCCTGCTTGGGATTCTCTCTCTCTTTCTCTCTGCCCTTCCCCTGCTTGTGCTCGCTCTCTCTCTCTCTCAATATAAACAAATAACCATTCAAAAAATAATTTAAAAGAAATTAAAAAAAGAAGTTATATCATTTTCCTCTCACTTACATGTGAGCACTTCATCTATGGCACAAAATGGGCTTTATTCATGGGAAGCATCCAACGTAGAAATGGTGCTATAAAAGTAATTAGACTTGAATATAAAAGGATCAGTTCCTCATTAAGGGTTTCCCTCAAAGGCTTAATGAGGGAAATTAGCCACAAATTATACTATCTTATCATTTGCAGACTCTAAGGCACAGTTTAGAAGTAGATCATTGTCCACTGAGTTGTGTGTCTACATGTCATGGATTTTGAGGTCTCTTTCAGGGAGAAAGCTAGTCTGTTGTGAATTTGGGGTGATTTTTTGAGCTCTGGGTCATTAACCCAAATGAGTTCCACCAGGGACTTTGGTAACGACAGTAACAACATTTATTCGATGCTTAATGTATGCCAATCCGTATGTGTGCTTCCTGGATGCATTGTTTCATCCAATCCTGGTCATCCTGAGAGCTAGATACTGTTGCCTTCTTCATTTTACTGACAAGGACACCAAAGGCCTGGTGCTCTGCCTGTGGTTTCACAAGCAGGAAGTGAAAGTGCTGAGATCCAAAGCCAGGTCCGACTCTAGCACGTGTTCAACCTTTGCTCACCCAGAATGCTTCCCACTGGTGAACAAGGTGGGGGCCTCGTGGAGGATGGCTGGTGTAGAGACTTACTGAGAAGAGGGAGGCTCTAGAAGGCCTCCCGTAATCAGCCGGAAGAGTCCAGTTTCACAGCACCCCGCAGAGATCTCAGAGCGTGGAGATGGTTGTCTCTGCTCTCTTAAGAGATGGGTTTGTGACCCATGGCCTGGAATTTCAGGACTTATCAGAAGAAAATCACAAATTATTTACAAATGCTTTGAAATTAGGGTGTCTGGTACTTTTGTGTACATAGAAATCACGGCAGGGGAGGGGGGACTTGTATAAAGATTCCTGAGCCCATGCTTAGAGCTTCTGATTAAGTTCTAACTCAGTGGTTCTGCACATGATCTGAAAACTAGACTTGACTCCTACTGTTTTGCAGGAACCCTTAGGTCCATGTGGGTGCTGATTGGTACATACTTTGAGAAACCCTGCTTGAGCTCTGCATTCCTATGGGGGCAGGAATGGGTCTTATCTATCTTTGTATTCTCGAACCCGGAACAGGACCAGATACATATCCACTACAGGCCGAGAGGGAATTGAATTACAAGGAATGAGGAAAGGGAAGGGTTTCCGTTGACATTTGGGGCTGCTGGGAACAACCAATTCTAATTCTAATCATGGTTAAAGAGTTTTCTTCCAGCTTTTATGAGTGCCAAGTTTGCCTTTGATCTCCAGGGTCTCCATCTCCAGTGGGTGGTGGCAGGGGTGGGGAGGAGACGGCGGTGGCGAGCATATATTTATATCTATGTACAGTGAAATCATTATTGTGCTTTATCAGCGAAACCAGGGCACATACTTGTTAGTATGTGAATATGCATCTGTGCCTCCCTTCCTTCCACAGCTGACACTGGAGATTAGATTCAAGCTTTAAGCTTGTAAAAAGCCTTAGAGGGAAACCCTTAATGAGAAACTGATCCTTTTAAACTCAAGTCTAATTACTTTTACAGCAACATTTCTATTTTGGATGCCTCCTATGGATAAACTCCCTTTTATGTCATTGAAGCAGTGTTCTTTCCTCAATCTCAGCAGAAGGAACACCCAACACGTGACCCGGCCGATAGACCCCAATGAGAAAGCCAATGACTCTCTTCTGCTTGATGAGAGGCCTTGATTTCAAAGGCCCCCAGGAGAGTAACTTGAATCCCATGTTTGTAAGCCCTTGGAAATGTTTCTGTTTTTCTCTGCTAGTTAGCTACTTGCTTCTACTCATGGAGACTGACGTGCAAGCTGACACCATGAGCCTTTCAGCATGGTCTCCCACGGGACGAAAGACAAATGGAAGGGTGATCATGTGCGTTGTAGTCACATGGATACATACTTTTTCAATGTCCAATATTTGATGGAAGCCGTACGGGGCACAATGGCAGTTGTGTTTTCACAAATTGGATTTGGGGACGTAACGCTAAGTAAATACTTTGTAGATTGTCCCCTCACCATGGTGTAAAAAGACTAAAAAGGATCCCAGGTGGTACAGGAGAAGTTAAATCTTAATTTGTTTCTACTAATACCCACTGCAATAAATTTCATTTTATTTGACTGTTTTTCTTCAGACAGCACATGTTTTGCCAGAGATAGCAAAGCCAAATGGGAAGAGAGTACTAGATTAGGAGTTAGAAGGCTTTCGCTAACTTACCAACCTCAGCCGAGCTTCATATTGAAAATGCCTCCATGACCTGCAAAGCCTTCTATAAATATAAGGTGTTAACCATATGGTTTCTACTCACCAAATAAGTGTGTGGAAACGGTACAAGGCTGATATGTGGGTGGGCCGATGTGGCACGAACGAATTCCTTTTGCCACAGGAAGAGACTGTGCACCCCCACAGTCCCACCAGCCCCCCGGGGTGGACAAGGACCGTTGTCAATGACCATCCTTTGTGTTGGGTTCTGGAGAATATGTGGCCAGAACCCGTCAGCTACTGAGATGAGAACAGGAAACAGCACAGGCAGTGGGCTAAACTAGAGAGCAAAATAGACACCAGATCTGCCCTGTGTGGCTGTGGGCAGGTCATTTAATCTCTCTGAATTCCCATTCCTTCATCTGCAAGCACCATGCTTCAGGACACCTGGTGTTAGAAGGCACCTTGCATGTTGCAGGTACTCAGCGGATCAGAGTGACTACCCATTACTAGCAGTGGTTTCTTCGGTGATGAGCTTTAGCTTTGGGTTTTTGCTGCCACAATCTTTGTCTAGTAACTCTGGCAAGTCTTTAGTTACATGAAGTCAAACTCTTTTAATGCCTCGCCATGAGCGCTTCTGTGCTTTGAACAGGGTCCCCTCGGACACGAAGACCTTTTGCCCATTGGTAGCATCCGGAGAGTTCTCATAAGTAGCGGTGAATAGTTAAGATGGATGAAGAGAAGTGGGAGAAAGCCCAGGAAAATCATGAAATCCTCAAAATCTAGAATCTCTGAGGCGGTATGGATACTGGCATCAGGCCACCCAGGTACAAATGGTGGCACCATCTGTCAACTTGCTGGGCGACCCTGGCCAACTTCAACATTTTCTCATTCATAATGTGGACGTAATGATAATGCTTACATAGTACATATAGGGGATACTCACACAATTATTCTAAGAATTTACTGGAAAAAATTGTGCGAAGTGCTTAGCCTTGTGCTGAGTATGTAGCTAGCCTTTGATAAATGTGAGCCAATATGAGAAAAGTGCAAAAATGCTGTAGGTAAAAGCTTAAAAGTGGCTCAAAGACGATCTCCACGTATGTTATGCAAAATGTAGAGTGTGACAGAAAATAAGAATAAATTGTAGCAAGGCAAATTTAGATCATCATTAAGAATAACGTGACTCTAAGGGTGATTAAACACTTGGATAGAATTTTATCCTGCTTCCGATTTCTTATAATTTTCTCTTTTCTAGTTCTTAGCTTTTCTGGAGCTGCATATTAATAGAATAGCAACCAAAACAAAGCTTTTAAAAATATAGTTAGAGACATTTGCTCCAAATACGACTCATAGCAAATAAAATTATAGTCAATAATACTGTAATTAGAGAACTTAAAAGTACTCCTGCAGTTTAAACGAGATTCTAAAGGTTCCACAGGGAACGGCTGGGATCACGATCTAGCATCAGCAGAGGACGTTACAAACAAAGGACGCCTACTAAGTGATTAGATACCGAGGGATAAGTCAAGAAGAACAATCAAACTGGAGATATCAAGTGGACAGGGAAGCTGGGAGCACTGGGTATGTACCCAGTAGTTGGCAGAGGATATACTGAGCTCCTTACGTTTGCTGTTTGCTTATTCTTTATAATGATATATTATCCCCACAACATTGGGGTTCAGAGAGTAAGTTAATAACTTCCCCCAGTGACAGAGTTAAATAGCGGCAAAGGCAACATTCAGATGGTTCAAAGGCAGGTCCCTCTGATGCTGCCTGGTTTTCCTGACACCACATGGTCATGCACATATAAGTATATGGAGCTACGCTGAGTGAAGGATTCTAGGCGGTATCCAACCGAGGGACGAAGGAGCTCTGTGAGGAGGTCTGAGGAGGAGCTGGGAGCCGAGTGGGGCTCTGATAATGGGGCATCCATCAGGCTCTTTGCAGGTGAGAGAAACCTGCTCGGGCTCCCTTAATTAATTGGAAGGATACTGGTGGCTCATGGAACTGAAGCAAAAGCTGAGGAGAGAGGGCTCAGCAGAGATTCTTAGTGGGAAATGAGGAAATGAGGGAATAGAAGGTGGCCATGACTCCCTTTCAGCTGTATTGTCAATTCCATAATTTTTAGTTTTTAAATTTCCTGCTTAAAAAAAAAAACAACTCTGATAACAGAATCATTCTAACAATTTCCTCATGTCGTCTTAGGCCAGCCTTATAATTTCATTTCCACTGAAACTTGTGGTCTGCTGGGATAGCTACTGGCTAATTTTAAACCTGGACTGTGACTTTCTCCTACCTGAAGTATCAGGTGAAACAGCGGGCAGTGATGTCGAGGGCCGGGGGGGACAGGGCATGTACGTCAGAGGAAGAAGAGGTCCTTAGTAGTTTAGGTTTGAGGCGGAAAGCAATGGGCTACTGGCAGTTGAGTCCATTGGATTTTGGGTGAAAGGTCATCCCCAATCTTGATAAGGAACATTTTTCTATGGAGGAATGAGGGAGCGAGAGATGCATCCTTTGGGCTGTTGATCACAGTCAGAGTTCTGAGGTCTGGTGCTGATTTGAAAGAATTGTAGCACAGCTCTCTGGTCAATGAGGCTCACGGGGCTGTGGAAGATACAGGTCCCCCTGAGAGAGTGGGTGGCCAGTGTGATGACGGACAGCACCTTAAATTTATCTCTTCCACTCAGTGCTGAATGAGAGTAAGCGGGGAGGTGGGAGGTGTTTTGCCAGTCTCAGGATGAGTCAGGTGGTCCTTGGGGGAGTTGATACCAAACCTTATGTTTGAGCGATAGCAGGTGCACCTGGGTTGGGCTCTCAGGTGTTTGCAGTTGTGCTGGTCCCTTCTAGACTGGAGCAGCAGGGAGAGATGCTAGTGAGGCTGGAGGGGGGGGGGGCAGGGGTGATGCTTCTCTGTGATGAGGCACGGTGACACCTTCCCTGCTGAGTGACCTTGCATGCGGAAGCAGCCAGAGGTGTACCTCACCAGGTTGTGGTCTTTAATCTGCTGCCATATTGCTGGAACTTTCACCACTCATTCTGTTAGGAGGAAATTTCCATGTTAATATCTCACCCACTGCTTCTGAAACTTGTATCTTCATCAACATCACCCTGAGGGAGTGTTAAAACACAGTTTGCTGGGCCCTGCCCCTGGACTTTCTGATTTAGTGAGTCCAGCATAGGGCCTGATAATTTGCATTTCTAACAAGCTCCCAGATGATTTCGTCCATCAATCACCATTTGGAGGTGACCAATCCACCGTTGGTCCACCATTTGGTCCACCATTTGGATGGACCACCAGTCGTCCATTTAGAGGATCACTGCTTTAGAACTGGTCTTCTCAAGTGCCCAGGGAGCATTCTTGCATTGTCTGGGGTCGAAAAGACATTGAACCTGATGAGCAACCCAGAAGACAAATCCTATTAAAGATCCCAAGGTAAACTCACTGAAGGATGTTGGGGAAGAGGGACAGAGGGTAAGACTTCAGACCTACAATTTGCCTGGGGCATAATATATAACATTTGTTAGCTTCTTATTAAAGCTGCCCCTGGTATGCTGTGACAAGGTGATTTGTTTTCCGTATGTCATGTGGAGAGATTCCCCTTGGTTTCTGGGAGAGACCTTGCACCAAGAAAAGAAGATATGACAGCAAAGAAATCTGTGCCTTTCATATCCACCCACCGCACCGAGACAGTATAAGTATTTTTAGAACATGAGGGGATATTTGCATAGCATCTACTAGGTGCTGGGCACAGTGATAAGTACTTTGCACACATCGCTTATTATGATTGGAAAAAAAAATCTGCAAGGTCTGTACTATTTTCATTTTATAAATGAGCAAACAGGTTCAGCAGCATGAAGAAACATACCCAGAATCACAAAGCTAGTGATGGGCAGAGACATGACTTAAACATACGTATCACTTATTCCAAATCTGTGTTCTCTAGATTTACCATTGGAAATGCAGAGATCTCTCAAAATGTGCAGCTTGAAAAAATGCAATAATACTTCTTAATTTAAAAGCAAGTTTCTATGTTCAGAACCAGGAACGTACCAGCTTGAATGAGTGGGAATTAAACCTAAAGGAGTAAAGATCCTAAAACATCTAATCGGGACATCTAGAGGTGTTTACATTGTTCCCGTTGGTTATTTTAAGGCTTCTTCCCCTCTGCCCAGTTTGGTGGCTTTCCTCCTGTGAGTTAAGAGTTTAAAGAAGCTAAAATAAGATGCAGAGGGCAGACCCGAGGAATTTTATATGCAAAGCGCTTGGAGCAGTTCCTGACACACAGGCATGGCTCAGTAAACGTTAGCTGTCCTCATCACCGTGTGAGCAGGGCGGGTGAGGGTGGGAATTGGGTGGGCACCAGCAGCAGTGGCTGAATCAAAGAAAATACATGGCAAAGAGCAGATCGTATTAGTCCTGGCAATTTCCTGAAAATGCTGGGTTCTCACTCGGAAGGTAAATATGACCTCACTGAAGAAGGCAAGGTGGGGGGTTCAGGGTCGGGGAGAGAGGATAGGAGGGGGTATCTGCTGGAGAAAAATGTGGATCCGCGATAGTCACGTGGTGAGCGCTCACCGTCGGCCAGGGAGGGAATTTGGAATCCGGGTTCATCTTACTGAAATATAAACTATCTGATTAGAAGACTCGCCCTGTATCTGTCAGAGACAGCCTGGGGGGGGTGGGGTGGGGGAGGGATGTGTCCCTGGACGGAAGGCAGCTCTCGGGAAGAAAGGCGTGGCAGGAAAGCCAGAGGGTGGGAAAGGCACCAGGTGAGCAAGAAGCCAGGTGGTTGCACGTGGGCGGGAAGTGGAGGCCGAAGGCACCTGTGGGCAAAAGAGCGCGTTTAAAAGGTAAAGAGGGGGCGGGGCCTTTGTGCGCAGAGGTCCGGGAGGAGCCCGGGGGAGGTAAATGAGGAGAAGAGGTGGCAGGCCGGGGAAAGGGACAGGGTCAGGACGGAAAGGGCTGTGGCTGCACACATGGGGACGAGCTAATCGAGGAGCCGCCGGGAGGGGCGGCTTAGAGCAGCCAAAGCAAGGCTGGCGCAAATTGATTTCCACGCAGCTAAGGAAGAAATGCCAGGCAGGAGGCTGGACTTCTTTTCCTCGGAGGCTGAAGGGAGACAGGGGCAGAGAGGGGCGCACTGCTACGCCGCTGGGGAGGTACACAGCCGGCCAGATGTTTTTGAGGCGACCTGTGTGGCAGCCCGAGCACGTGCCACTTAGCAGGACTGATGAATAAGCAGTGGCCAACCTGGGCGATCACGCTGGCGTCCGTGAACTCGTGGGCACTCTGGGCCGCATGGGCCAGTGGGGGGGGGGGGGACCAGCGGGCGGGGGGGGGGGCACACGGGTATGCGGGACACGAGACCCGAGAGTGGTTCTGGCTTCCGGAGAGCAAGTGAGGAGCCTGGTAACAAAGCAGGAGCCTGGCGGAGAGGCGAGAGAGGGAGTTTGCAGGAGCCGGTCGGAGCCCCAAGCTCGATGTTCCGCGCTGTGATTGATGAGTTGTGGTTCAAGGGTGTAGCCATTTTAGAACGTCCTGTTCCTGTCAGCTCGGAAAGCAGGAGGCATTAACGGCCTGGCGATGCGGCCTTGGTTTAACTCTTTGGTGAGACCGGCGTCTTCAGCCTGTTTCAGCATGCTGCGACCGTGTGGCATAGAATTCTTGGCACGGTTCACAGCGGTTCCACTCGTTAACAGCTTCTCATTTCCTGCTCCTCCAAGAGAGTCAGCCACGGGAGTTTTTCAGCCAGAAGTGAGCAGCCTTGCAGTCTGTGAAGCGGCCTGTCTTGGAGGGCAGTTGCTGGGAAAGAGGCCCGCTTCAACCCCGTGCCCTCTGCAGGCTGGAGATTAAGTGCATCCTGTCCGGCAATGGCAGGTTCAAGGCTCTCTCTGGCCATCCTTACGGCCGCGTCCAGCCTCAGTCGAGTAAACCTCCCTCCCTCCTGCAGAATGTGAACTCGGTAAATGTGAATGAACACGGAAGTAAAAGAGCGAGCGAGCTAACACAAACAGAAATTGGGCTGTAACACGATCGAGACTTGCGGACACTTGGGTGGTGCAGGACACCCCGGTCACTCGCTAGTACAGTCCCGACTGAGCAAGTTTCTAGAATAGGCATTAGTAATGGAAGAAGAAGGCAAAGAGGGAGAGAAAGAAAGGGTGTCTGGAATGTGAGACAGCATGGCCGAGGGCTGCTGAGGTGGAAGGGGAGAAACAGGAAGTGTGCCCCGATGGCCTTTGACCCCAGCAAGTGCAGGGGCCTGCTGGGTGACAAGGGAGGCCAGTGTCCCCAGGCCAGGCTGGGTAGGGGAGTGAGGACTGGAGGTGGGGCAGAGGTGGGGGAGGCGGGAAGCGGAGGTGTGGTGTGGTAGTTAGGACACAGAGGCACCGTTTGGAGGTGTGGTTATTGACAGGGACCCAGAGCTTGGGTTGGCGAGTCGGGGGAGGGCTGCGCTTTCCTTGGGAATTAGGCAAGAGGCAGAGGACACGGGGTCAGGAAGCCTGCTGGACGTTAAAAGGACGGTGGAGATCTTGTTGAAATAGAACCACTGGGTCCCTGTCTAAACTTTCTTGCAGGATGGTTAGAAACTATGGTTGGAGGGACCTTTGCCTTAAGAAGACCCTAGACAGTTTTGTTCTCTGTCCCTTCCCCCTATGTTTTTCCTCTCATTTTCACCTTCTCGGCTGAAAACATGCTTCGGCAGCCAACCTGACACTATCTGGTTCCGTCAGGTCCCTATAACGTTAGCTTTTGTGTAACTTCAGGCATCTTGCAAACACGTTCAATGACTGGGAATTCAAAGCATCCCACCGCCTCTTTCCCCACTGACCCACCGCAGCGACATCTCTTGTCCGTATTCTGTGGGCTTCCCAAACTTTTTGGCAGCATTGAGGCTAGAGGCCATGTGCGTTCAAGTTGGTCAATGTTTATTAGTTCTAGGCAAAGGTGTTAGGTTAGCCGCGCTGCTGTGTTGCGGTGGGGGCAGCCAAGGATGGGATTTCATTAGGTTCATTTGATGAATCCCTTGTAAGTTTTGCATCCTTTCCAAATAGATGTTTGCTCCACAAACACGCACTGAACGTGCCGCGTATGCTCTGGGACCTGCAAAGGTGAAAGCGGCCTTGGTAGCTCCGTTCTTTCTCTTTGCAGCTGGGTTTCCAGGTAGCGTTTGGGGAGCTTAACATCTAGTAATGGACAATAAGGCATGTTCCTGAATAAGCATAGCCTGAAGCAGAATGTGGTGAGTACCGAGAGGTGTCTAGATTTAAATGCTTTTGGAGTTCACAGGAGGAGAGATTTACTATGCATGTTGAAATTGTATTCAAGTACAAGTTGTCCTGGGAGAAGATAAATAACCTATTCACTTCATAGTAATATAATAAATAAAATATTATTGACATAGTTGGCAATACTATTCAGGTGTTGCGAAAAAGCCTGATGTATAAATAACTAGGGGTTTGTGGAACCACAGAATCTAGAATGGCAGCAGCACCGCAAGCAAGCCTGAAAGACAGCCAGTTCGATCTCCTCGTTTTGTGGATTCACAGACAGATCTCCAGATAGGTCAAGTCAGCTGTCCAAGATCACAGAGCTAGTTTGTGGCCAAGGCAGGAGCAGAGAGCAGGGCTGCTTACGCGCTGTTCACACTGGGGTGGTGACATCAGCCACGGTCCTGCCTCTGCTGAACAACTACCCTAAAAAAATACTCATCTTATTCGGGAGATCTGTATCCTGATTCCAGCTTTCTTAGCAGAATGCCATCGAAGCTTTCTGTCTTCTTATAGAATGAAATGAAAGTGACAGTTCCTTGCTGAGGACTCAGATGCCCTGAGAACAGCATGGCACAAGGAAAACAAAGATGCTGGGCTGGAGTCTGTGTTGCTTCTATAATTATGTTAAAGAAACTGTTGGGAAGTTTGAAGGAAAGCTCTGACTCTCGTGGCCCCCCTCTCCTGACATCTGGTCTCCCCGCTGCGGCATGCCCAGCCCCTGCCCCACCTTCTCGGGGAGCCGTTCCCCAACTCCGCAGCCATGCATCCACCACGTGTGGGAGCCAGGGAGGGAAAGTCAGCCAGGCTAGTCTGTTCTGTCTCTGTCAGTCTCCGTCTCTGTCGATCAGTCTGCCCGTTAGTCCCTCTCTTTCTGTTGGTCAGTCTCTCCTTCCATTTGTCTTCCTGTCTGTCCTTCTTTCTCAATCCTTCTCTCTCACTCTGAAAGAATGCAGTTGTTCTCTTCACATGTTTACTTCTCTCCTGGCTTCGTTTCCAGGTTTGGCGCTCTCCTAACAAAAGTCAGCCTTGGCCCAACACTGCATCCGGCCTGCCTTTCAGAGTCTGTCTTCATGCCTCTGGCTCAGTCTTGCCACAGACCCTGACTCCTATCTGCCTGTACGACATCTGATTGCCTCGGCCCTTCTCTTCTCCCCTGGCTGGGCAGCGGGTTGTTTCCTCTGGACCCCTTGTCCCAGACCAGAGATACTTGTACAAACCACGGTCATCTGCACTTGTCCTTCAACTGTGATTTATGAGGGATGTACCCGGGCTCAGTGTCTCTGGGATCCATTCAGTCATTTTGTCAGGACTGTCTGGTAAATTGCCTCTTCTTCCACGGTGCTAGCCGTGAATGACTGTCCCCTCCGCCAACCCCGGGCCCACTGGTTGTGACGCTCCCATGGCGCTCCTGCAAGTCTGCCTTGGGCCACAGGGAGGTCCGCCGCTTCATTTCTGGCACTAGAATGGAAGGGACCATGGAATGGGAATCCTGGCTTGAGCACCTTAATCGGGCTCTTCACGCTGTCTTGCACACAGACAGCTCAGAATAAGAGACCAGATTCTGGCGTTGTTTCGGTCGGGCTAATCTGACAGACTTGCACGGCTCCTTTGGAGGGTAAAACCTACTTGGGGGAACAGGGCATGGGTACCTGAAAAGGGTATCTTCGTGACACTGAATGGTACTAACCGTGACCCCACTACCACTGCCATCATTTATAGAATCTTTGTAAAGCCACTGTTCTGAAGCACTAGGTATACTTTAGGCCCTTTAATTGTAGCAACAACCCTCATAAAGTAGGTACTACTATGTTCTTTTCACAGATAAAGAAGCGGAGTCTCAAACAGTCTCTCAATGGCTTGAGAAAGTCGCCCACGTTCACAGAGGTGGTAAGTCAAAGAGCTGGGTTTTCAACCCAAGGGTGTCGAATGCCAAATCTGGTCTCAGTTGCAGGCATGCTTTGGTAGAACGATAGAGTGATCTTTCTAACCTCTCGTTTAGCCAACATTTATAAGTGCGAGGTCTCTTTTGCAGCCATTTTGTTTCTAACTGTATGTGTTTATTTTCCTCCTTGGTCTACTCAATGGCATTACCGCAGCTGGTAGTACGCGTTTTCTTCTTCCAGATTTTCCTTCCAAAACACATCGTTAATTGCCCTGCTCTTAAAGCTTATGTCATGCTCTTTGATCCCTGGCATTGGAGTTGTCATTAAAACGTCTCTTGGACTCATTCCCCGTGACATTATAGTCGAGGTTCTTGCAGCATAATTCCACTTGCTGATATTTTCCCTTGCATTGCGTTTGCACGATGAATGGTCCCCTGATGCTCTTAGGATCTGCCTTCTTGCCCTCAGAGACTGACTGCGTGGGTCTTCTTTTAACCTTCTAATGGCCCTGCTTGCCTTCTGGAGTGGTTGGGGCTCAAAAGCATTTGCATGCAAAGCACCTTGGGACATTTTGGTCTGCCTCTATCCCATTGCCCTGCCTTCTTGTTTTCTTCATTCTGGCTCTTCCTTTCAGCACCGTGGCCTTCTGCCCCCTCACAGCCCCCATTCTTCAGCTTCTCCTCTGGACCAGCGACACAGCACCCGATCTCTCTTCCTTTCTTTCGCTACTTCCTCCGAAATTTCCATTGCTTGATACCTTCTCGTAGTCCCTTCCTGGCCTCTTGTCACGGCGGAGGCAGTTCCTCAGATTTGTTTTTCTCAGTCCCATGGGAAAGGGCTGTCCTGCCATTCAGGCTTTCATTCAGCGTACATTTGTTTAACCTCTTCTTTACGCCGGGCGGTGTGGTTACAGGGATGGATAACGGCATCCTAGAAATTTAAAATAATATAGGTAGACTTTTATTTTTAGAGCAGTTTTAGGTTCACAGCAAAACTGAGTGGAAAGTACAGCTTCCGTGTACGCCTGACCTCACTTATCACAGCTTCCCCTCCATCCATACCCCTCCTCAGAGTAGCGCATTTGTTATAATTGATGAACCTAGATGGACACGTCCTAATCACCCAAGTCCACAGTCCATATTCGGGCTCACTCTTGGTGTTGTACATGCTGTGGGTTTTGACAAACGTACTATGACACGTATCCCCCGTTGCAGTATCATTCAGAACAGTGCAAGTGCCTGAAAAATCCTGCGTCTCAGAGGAGGCTGGAACATAAATAATCATAGTACAGTCCTGACAGCGAAGCAGAGGTATGAAAAAAAGAATGGCCGGGCACGAAGGAGGGAGAAGCTAACGCACAGAAACTTGGGGGGATTTGGGAAACCATCCAAGTTCTATGTATTTGCAGAGGAGAAGAGTCTTGGGAGGCATGTGAGGCCAGGGCCAACCTGAGCTGGAGCACACAGGCACGGGCACTTGGGCACGTCGAGGGAACGCAGAATGTAGTAAACTGGTGGTGGTTAAAAGCGAGAACTCTACAGTCCCACAGATAGAAATATGACTCTGACCTCAGCATCATAGTTGCTGTGGGATCTTGGTCACATTACTGAGCCTCTGTAAGCCTCAGTCTCCCCCGCTGTCAACTGGGGATGATAAGAGAACTTGCTTGCAGAGGTGCTGTGGGGATTCAGTGGATGCATTTAATGAGCCCACTACCTGGCCTTGGTATGGGGACCTGAATGTCAGCCAGTGGTGTAGAAGCAGAGAGGATGCTGGGAATGGTACTCAAAAGGCAGAGCGTAAAGGCCCGGGAACCATATTCAGCAGTTTGGACTCATCATCCAAATCAGTGACTCTCAGTCCCGATCATGCGTAAGGATCACCTCAGGTTTTGTTAAAATGCAGACTTCTTAGTTCCTCAGAAATTCTGTTTCAGTTGGTCTTGCCCGGGCCCAGGAATCTGAATTTTTAATGGCTCTGATATGAGTGGTCCAGGTCACAGTTTGGACTAGGTCACTGGGAGCTCAGAAAGCTTCTCGTGGTATCTCCAAAATGAATCAAGAGTTAACAGAGGCAGAGGCTGTAGAGGGAGGTCTGGGACTTTCTTAGGATTGGGTGCAAATCAGTCAGTGGAGCTGGAGCCAAACCCCAGGACGGCTTTTGGACTCTGAGCCCGGGATCTTCCTGCCTTATTCAGACACCGTCCACACAGTCCCGAATGAAAGCCCAACCAAGCCCCTGGCTGCTGGGCTTACGGGTCTGGTCTGAGCAGCCCGTGTGTCCTCGCAGGCTCCGACTCTGTGAGGGGACTGTGCCGTCAGCCAGCGTGCGTGACCGGGACACCTCCATCAGCGCTGCCATTCTGGTGCCGCTTCTGCTCTGCCGAGCCTCCCTCCTCCTGACTGCTCTACGGACTAAGAGTAAAGAACGCTTGCAAACGTCCAGGTCCTGGAATCTGAGTCCTTGTGGCTCTAACAGCACACATTTTCACAAAGGTGAACCAGGCATCCTTTCCGGGGAGAGCTTTTTGCAAAAGAGCACAAAGTCCTCAAGGAGCCTCACCAGGTGTTTCATTCCGGGCCGCGGGGGTGCCCTCCTGTCTGCTCGTGTCCTTCCTGGTTCCTATGGCTGCGAGAAATGGTCTCCACCTCCTGGATGAGAGGCCCCTGCCTTTTGGTAGCCAGTTTCCTAAACTGCCCCCTCTGGCTAGTTTCCTAAACTGCCGGGCCAGATCTCATGATCACCAGGCTCACAGAGAGACCCTGCCCGCCACCCCCCACCCCCCACCCCCCCCCCCCCCGCCCCTTCTTCTCCAAGAGGATCCTGAAGACATTAATGGAGGTTGGTAGGCCTCTGGTCACAGAAAACTGTTAGTAAATCCTGTCTTAGGAGTTCCTGCTCTGGTTTCCAGTTTATTCGTAAATCCTCTAAATCAGCCTCTCCTCCTGTTCAAATACAAAAGCTTTGAGTGCTCGAGGAGCCAGAACCTCTTTTTGACTTTTTGGCTTTCCCAGGCAGAAATATTTGAGAGCAAATTTATGCAATTGGCTGGATTCTCCCTCTGCACCCTCCCCACCAGTGCTTTTCAGTGGGGGGAGCATACCCCATGTTAAGTGGCCACATGGAGCCGAGAAAGGACCAGCTGCATTGGCCCCGAGTCATGGACAGAGCTTGTAAACTAAGTGCCGAGGCAACTGTGAAGGCCATGGCCTTAGAGAGCTGTTGATGCCGAGCCTGGGGCTGACACCAGGTCTTGTTGCGGCCAGTTCCCATGGCCAGCTTTAAGCTTCCTGGATGCTCAAGGCTTTGCAGAAATGACCCATCAAATTCCCCAGTCCCACTGTGGCAACAAGAGCATAGGGCCAGCCATCTCTGCACTTCTCCAGAGGGACTTGGGAGAGCAGGGGGCCTGGAGGGCTGCAGAATCATCTGCTCTCTGTTCCCTTTGACAGTGACCCTCCCACACCTCACTCCCTGCTGCCATTTCATTCCTGTTCTCAGGCTGACGCTAAACAAAAGCAGCCTCGTGCTTTAGGTACCTTATCTCAAATCCTAGCCATCTGGGGAGCTGTTCCCCCGTCCCTATTTTACAGACAAAGGCTAAAAGTTGACCCGGGCAACTGCACAGCTGGGCTTCACCCACCGGTTGGCATGGGTCCCACACCGGTGGTGTTCCTGCACCCAGGATCCCACGTTGTGTTGTGTCCCCTGGAATTAGAGTCAGGTCATTATCCTGGGTGACAGGGAGGTTGCTTGGTAACCTACACCAGTGGAAAAGCATGAGCTGCCACTTGACAGATTACTCAGGATAAATTGGTGCTAGTCCTGGGCATGTGCAGTTCTGGACATTCCCAGAACTCATGGAATTACTTGGAAAGGGGGCGGTAAGAGGGAATCGGAGCCAAAAGAGAGATAAAGTGCTGGAACTATATGTTGACAAGAATTTGTCTAATTAAATACGCAGGTTTTAAATTACACTTGCCTCGTGATTCCGCGGCTGCTGCTGCTGCCGCCATCCAAGACTCCAGCACCAGCAGCCCCGGCTGTTTGTGTGCCAGGAAGGGCAGCATCTGGGGGTGCTCGCCAGGGGGCAGGGCACCCGGGACCACAGCGAACTTACTTACCTTCAGTGATCTAGCGAGTGGGATTTATAGTCGACGTTGTTATTACCATGGGCTATTTTTGACTCGTGTTTTGATGGGTGACGTTAGCTGTGATTCTCGGAGGACACCCGTAGCATCCTCCTCCTCAGATATCATAAAGTACGCACTCTCCGCCATCCGCGTGTGCGTGTGATTAAGGAGTGGACGCTGATTAGATCTACAGTCTCCAAACCTGATGTGTAGCAGAAGCTCTGGGAGAACGAACAAACAGAAACAAACAAACCCCAAATGAGCAACGAACAGGCAGAGTCCCAAGTCTTGCCAAGCCCAGAGATTGATTTCGTAGAGAAGTGATGATTCTGAAACCCAGCCAGGTGACAGTTCTGACACATAGCCAGGTTTGCGAAATCTCGAATGAGCTGTCTTGGGCAAACAAAGGAATTCTAGTTTTTAATTTTCCAGCTTTTTAAATCTCCCGTCTTTGAAATGAAAAGGTAACCTTAACCAAACTTCTAGAGTCAAGGTGATAGCAAAACAGCATCGTATGTCAGTTGGAAACTTGGAACACGAGGACCTTGAACAGAATGAGAGAAGAAGCATTTTCATACTCACGATGCCATTTGGATTGAAAGTAGGAGGTCTCAATAATAGTAACAGCTGGGTAGGAACATGGGTGAATCCCTTCACCTTTCTTTACCTCGGTTTCCCCACCTACAAAATGAAGAGCTCCTTCTGTGTCAGTTCCAGGTTCCCTGCTGGGTCTAAAATTCTGTGATGAGAACCTTTGCGCACCTTTTATGTCCAGGGTTTTCAAGCAGATTATCAAATATTTACTGAACTCTTGCTACGTGCCCAGGAACTGAAATTCTTTGAAGAATTGGGTCTGTGGTGAGAAAAGGGGTGCAGAAGGGGATGGATGCTAGTGAAGAGAAATAGACGAGCTCGGTGACTAAGGATTTCTGACCGTTAATGCTGCTTCACTTTCTTGCTTAGGGGCCATTTTTTGCGTGTGAGTCAAGTGCAGGTTACGGTGAGACAATGGACGGAGAGCAGCAAACAAATATAACCTGAGCGATGGTAACTGATGGTAACTGCGTTGCTCAGCCCGTTGGATGGCAAATATTGCTAGGTGATAAAAAGCCCTAATGCATCGGGTGCTAATCTGGTGCTAAAACGCTGCTTCAGGAAAAAATGTATTCCCAGAAAGGAAATACTGGCGATTTGACTGACAGCAACAGCTGGAGCCCCCTATATTCATCCAGATAGGAAGCAGGAAAAAATAAAAAAGAAGCTGTGGGTTATACAGAAGGAACTGGTGTGAGCTATGTCTCTTGAATGTTCTTGTTGCTGAAGGTTTGGGAAGGTGTCGAATATATTATCTCTCGGCTGCCTTCGGGAGCTTAGATTCTGGGTGTTACGAGCAGTGAAGGTCACAGCTCACCGCAGGGCACGCAGTGCAGTGCTCTGGGGTGGGGCTTTTCAAATGGCTTTCAGAGTTTCACAGAAAGTGCTGAAGGTGGAGGGGGGTGAGGGGAGTTGGGGGGGTGCATGGTATCACCAGCAATATCTCCTTAAATCAGAACAATTTACTCCTACCTGCTGTATATGTTGAAGCTCTACATGAGATGTTGGGACAATTAGCCAGTTGGCAGAACTCACAAGCTACTTTGGTGGCATTAGTCACCTATTTGGCAAAGCCAAGTTGGGCAGAGACGAAGTGCTCAGTATGTCCAGTTTGGCTGGGGCAGTGAATGATAGTGTTTGGGATGAGTTTGCTGGATAATGTGACCAGATGTCCTGGTACAGAGAACTGGGCAGATAGTACATTTGTCACTCCATACCTTCGCTGACGTCCCATCACTCTCCCGTCTTCTAGGGGTGGAGTGTGGACGGAGGGTAGAGTCCACATGGGGCAAACCCATCTAATCCTCACAACAGCCCCCTGGGCTAACCTTTATTCTTCACAATGTTTACAGGAGGAAACTGAGGCTCAAAAAATTCAAGGATCTCACCTGAGATCATAGAGCCAAAGGGCAGTGCTGGGGAGACATTAAGGTGTGTGTTCAGAAGTCACCTCCTGGAGCCCAAATGTCCATCAACTGATGAATGGATAAAGAAGATGTAGTTTGTATGTACACTGGAATATTACTTGGCAATGAGAAAGAATGAAATCTTGCCATTTGCAAAACGTGAATGGAACTGGAAGGTATTATGTTAGGTGAAATAAGTCAGTCAGAGAAAGACGGATATCATATGTTCTCCCTCACGGGTGGAATTTGAGAAACTTAATAAGAACCGTGGGGGAAGGGAAGGGGGAAAATAGTTTCAAACAGAGAGGGAGACAAACCATAAGAGACTCTTAAATACAGAGAACAAACCGAGGGTGGATGGGGGGGTGTGGGGAAGAGAGGGAAAACAGGTGATGGGCATTGATGAGGGCACTTGTTGGGATGAGTACTGGGTGTTGTATGTAAGCAGTGAATCACGGGAATTTATTCCCGCAGCCAAGAGCACAGTGTATATATGCATTGTATGTTAGCTAACTTGACAATAGATTATATTTTAAAAAGAAACAAAAAAGGTAAAAAAACACAAAAAAGCCACCTCCTGGAGATGACCCTAAGTACACTCCAAATAGCCTAGGCCTGGAAGCAACCAGAACCTCCTCTGGTACCGTGGAAACCAAGAGCCTGGCCAGGAGGCTGGCCTGGCCAGGGGCTCTGAGAAGGAGGGAAGGGCGGGAGTTGGCCTTCTGGTCTTTGGAGGGTGATGGCACAAATCTGCAACAGTTTCACCTGCCTCAGCCCCCAAGCACTATGGTGCTGTGGGATCAGTCTGGGAGGAGAGGGCTAGGAAGGACTCCGTGTAATCTCAGGTCGGCCACACCTGCTGCAAGAGCTAAATGAAAACCCCTCTAGCAACAAAACCAGGGTCATAAACACCGAGCAATGCCATTGGGAATATGAAGCGATAAATAGTTGAATTCCCCAAATTTATAAAGGGTGATGGAAATAGCTCCTTGTTTTCCCGGAATATAGGTTGGTTCGTGATCCTGCAAAGTTTAGGGATGACAATTTTGCTCTCTGAAATGAAGAGAGTGTACTGTATGCAGAAGGCACTCCAAAAACACTCCCTGAATGAATATATGGAAAAGGAACAAAAACAAAGTTACGTAAGGCATTCTTTCCAGGCTGGGATAAATGCAGAAGCCTCTACCCCTCAGAAGGGAGCTTTACTATGAACCAAAAACATTTGCTTCTATAAAGTTGCAGAAAACTTGAGGTGATTTTCTTATCGCTTCTTGCTGGGTACGTTTCGCCTGTCCGAGGTAGGTTTGTTGCTATAAAGCCAACAAAGAAAGGGGCTGGAGTAACACTAGCGGTACAAATACCTTCTTCCTTCCCATTTTTTTCTTGGCAGACATCTGAGGTGGAGTTTCCCTCTGGTATCCCTCTCAGGATATAGACCCCAATCAAACCTGGGGCCTGATGTACTGGTGGCCTCACTGAGCCACAGACACATGTTTAGAATTCCTCAGTCAACTGCGAGGCGGGCAAAGAAAGCCCCAAGCAAGAAAGGCAGACACTGGGCACTTTTGAACTTAACTCTGGGTATTAAAGGAGCATTAAACAGGAAAGAGTATGTGAAAACAGCAGCCAGAGATTTTAGCTGACTCAAGAGATAGTCCTCGTAGGAGACGGTGGGTACACAGCCAGGTTTGCGGTGTGTGTATTTAGGAGAGATTTTCCAGACAAGCTGTACGAAGTCCCACTTATGTGCCTGGTGTCCTCGATAGGCAGAATTAAAGCCTTCTACTGAAGGGGGTGGACCAGAGCTGCTGTCGGTGCCTTCCTCCAGGTAGAGAGATCCACCGAAGGCTGTATTTTCTGCCCCGGGCTGGCGTTTAGCCTACGTGCGTGGGGGTAGGCAGCCTGGTTGCCTGTGGTCAGTATCCATTCTGTCTGGTTGATGTCTGTGTTGTACCTGTTGTTAAATATTTGGAATATCACCCCTGGTCATAGGCATATCCTCCATAATACTGATTGATGGAAAATCTCCAGCCAGTTTCCACAGACCTCTATCCTTGTCCCTCTTCCTAGCCAATGACTTTAAAGAAATGGCAGAAAATGCTATTTGGAGAGGAGATAAGCTTGATAAATTGGACCCAATCTGAAGCCTTTCGCTTGGATGATTTCTTGGGGCTTGGCTTAAATGTGACTTTTCTAGAGAGAGCTTCCATGAGTCCTATTTTAGACTAGGCCCCTTCCTGCATGGACCCATAGCCCACAGTACGTCCCCGGTTAATACGCTCGTTAGACTCCATTTTTCTTACTTGTGCTTGATGAACGTCTGTCCTGCTCTAAGGGGCATAAGGGAGACGCCCTCATGGATCTTGTTCACCCCATGTGCCAGAGCCCGGCATCAAATAGGTTCAGTTAATATCTGTAGAACAAATGAAATAGGTGTAGAATATTCATTAGATGGCAGAGATAATACCTGTCCTCAAGGGGGTTATTCTTTAGAGGAGGCAGTGAAAACACCACCACATGTTATGGGCACAAATGGCACCTGTACGGAGTGTTACGTGAAACGCAGTGAAGGGAGCAGTGACCTTGCTGCTCGGGGCTTGGGGGGTGGGGGGGTGGGGCATGGTATACCTGGGGAGAACTGGGGGAGGTCTTTCTCACGAGGGCAAGCCTCAAAGTGGGGACTCAGAGCGGGCCGAGTGTGGAATGCGGTCCAAGAAGAGAGATCTGCAGGTAGGAGTTCAGAGGGTGCTGAACAGATGTGGCATATTTGGAAATGGCACTTCTTCAAATTGACAACAGAAGCATCAGGGAAGAGGGGCACGTGGTGGCTGTGGTGGTTGAGCATCCGACTTCGGCTCAGGTCATGATCTTGCAGTTCATGGGTTCGAGCCCCATGCCGGGCGCTGTGCCGACAGCTCAGAGCCTGGAGCCTGCTTCAGATTCTGTCTGTCTGTCTCTCTCTTTCTCTCTCAAAAATAAATAAAAACATAAAAAAAAAAAAGCATCAGGGAAGAATAAATAACAGGCTAGGAAGGCATACGGTCTTCTAAGGCATGGTAGGAGCGGCTATATGATGGGGAACTTTTACATCATTTTAACTTTTTTTCAAAAATGTAGCGTGATTGGTAAGTATGGAGAGTGGGTTGAAAATCGGGAGATCCTGGAAGTAGGGATATTTCCTAGAGGGCAGGTCCTTCCTCGTTGTAGCATTCAAGGAGTAAGGGAAAGGAAATAGTTACATAGGGCACCGATGTTTCTATGTAGAGGGATGGAATCTGTGTCCTGACAGGCTGGAATGCAATGAGCTGTGATTTAAGACTCTCCTATGAGCTCTTTGTACCTCGGTAACTGCACCTGTGGACTGTGGGACTTGACTGGAAGATCTGCCGTATCCCTGAACACTAACATTCTATAACTCCACGGGTTCCTAAACTAATAAGATGAAGTAAAGTAGGAACAGGTGCTATATTGCTGGTACTAACAGTGTTATGGGAACACAGATTAGAAAGAAATCAATACAAATACTGGCTTAGCAGCAAGTCAGCTTGCCCCACGCCGTGAGAGGGGGACTGGCCCAGAGGGAAGGGTGGAGAGTGGAGAAACACAGAGGTAGCACTCTTTGGGCATGAGCCAGGGCACACCTGAACTTGGAGATTGTTCTGGGCTTTGCTTTTTCAGAGGGATAAGGACAATTGAGAATGACAGTGGCCAGAACTGTAAAAAGTCCAATGTCCAGATCATAGGAAAACTGAATGGAAGAACTGGGAATATTTAGCCTGGAAAATAGAACACTTGAGGAAAATGGATTCGATGTCTTTATGTATGTAAAAAATTTCCAGGGGCGCCTGGGCAGCTCAGTTGGTTGAGCATCTGACTCTTGATTTCGGTTCCGGTCATGATCCCAGAATCATGCAGTCGAACCCTGTGTTGAAGCGAACCCACACTGAGCGCGGAGCCTGCTTTTGTCTCTCTCCCTCTGCCCCTCCCCTTCACCCACACTCTCGCTCTAAAATAAAATTTAAAAAATTTCCAAGTAGAAAAGGGGTTTGATTTTATTGGACATCAGCAATCAGGTTTAGAACCAATAATTGGAAGTTTCTGAATGCATGATTAGGTCAAATATATGTAAAAAAGGCTATCCACGAAGTAGGTTTTTCAAAAATGAGAGAAAATTTGTATAAGTTTGGCTCATTTGCCATAACCTTTTTAGGAGAGAAAGAAGGAGTTCTGTTTTCTTTAGTATTTTATCAGTGGTACCTACATAGTGTGTATTTATTAAATGAGCAAGTGTGTTGAATGAGCTGTGAACTGTTTTTCATCTCTGATATTAAAATTAATGTCTCAATCTCTAGCACTTTTATTTATACACCCCTTACCACACTATATTCTATTTTTTAATGTTCATTTATTTATTTGAGAAAGAGCATGCCAAAGTGGGGAAAGGGCAGAGAGAGGGAGAGAGAGAGAGACCAGCAGGCTTCTCATTATCAGTTTGGAGCCTGATGTGGTCTCGAACCCATGAACCGTGAGATCATGACCTGAACCGAGATCAAGAGTTGGACACTTAACTGACTGAGCCACCCGGGCACCCCACCACATTATACTCTAATTTGTTCTTTTCTTTTTTCTTTTCTTTTCTCCTTTCTTTATTTCCCTATCTATCTATCTACCTACACCTATTTTATTTTTTTTTAAATTTTTTTTTTTTCAACGTTTTTTTTTAATTTATTTTTGGGACAGAGAGAGACAGAGCATGAACGGGGGAGGGGCAGAGAGAGAGGGAGACACAGAATCGGAAACAGGCTCCAGGCTCCGAGCCATCGGCCCAGAGCCTGACGCGGGGCTCGAACTCACGGACCGCGAGATCGTGACCTGGCTGAAGTCGGACGCTTAACCGACTGCGCCACCCAGGCGCCCCTACACCTATTTTATTTTAGAGAGAGAGCGTGAGTGGGGGAGAGGGGCAGAGGGAAAGAGAGAGAGAATCTCAAGCAGGCTCCCCACACTCAGTGCAGAGATCAATGCAGCACTCCATTCCATGACCCTGGGATCATGAACTGAGCTGAAATCAAAGTGGGATGCTCAAGTGACTGAGCCACATAGGCACCCCTAATTTGTTCTTTCAATGTCTCCTTTTCTACCTGGACTATGAGCTCACCAAAGTGAGGGGTTGTATTTTCGTTGTGTCTTCAACTCTCTCAGTCCAGTCCCGGCATGTAGCAAGTGCTCACTTGAGTAGGGGGCCATATCATTTATTATCAAAGCAAGACTCTTTAAGAGTGAAGGGGGATGGGACACCTGGGTGGCTCAATCGGTTAAATGTCCGACTTCGGCTCAGCTCATGATCTCACAGTTTGGGAGTTCAAGCCCTGCATCCAGCTCTGTGCTGGTACCTCAGAGCCTGGAGAACTGCTTCAGATTCTGTGTCTCCCTCTCTCTCTGCCCCACCCCCACTCACACTCTGTCTCAGTCTCTCTCAAAAATAAACAAACATTGAAAAAAAAAAAAGAGTGAATGGGGGGGCTGACCTGATGGGAAAGGATACTACAGCATAAGATGCCACCATGCTGGGCAAACCAGGATGAGTAGTTACCCTAATCAGTAAGTGCTTGCTGAATGAATACAGAGGGAATGAGTTTCTGGAGCCAGGAGAGGCAGGCTGTAGGAATGCTGTCCTTAGGCTGAGGTTAAAAACTTCTCCCTGGGAATTGCACCCTGTGGGCTCAGTTTTGTGTGCAGAATGCATCTAGACTTTCTTTCACATGGAATTGAAATATCTGAATTCATCTACTGCTTCCCTAGGGTAGACTTTTCTTTAACCATTCTGCTTGGCCTGGAGGTTATCCTTACTACCTTTGGGATTCTCTCGTTCTGCATGGACTTCCATTTGACAAGGTCAGTTTGGGTGTTGTAGCCCTTGGCCCCCAGGAGCCCCACAGTTCTATCCTCCTGTACCGGACCCCCTCCCACCTCAAGGCCTTTGACTTCTATATTTTCCCTGCCCACTCAGCCTTGGCGGGGTCTCTAGGACCAGTTGTGATCACAGACGAGAGGGATTTAGAGAGTCTGAGCCAATGTTCTGCAGCTTAACCTCGTGTAAGCGTTGTCAGCCCTGACCTAGTGACCTGATTCTCATCAATGTGCTTGGGCCTCGCTCCAAAGTGCAGCTCCCTGTGGCCCCAGTTCTGGTAACCAGGACAGAGGCCTGGTTTCTTGGCTTGAGTGCTTGTATTGGTCGCTGGCAGAGGGCTCATCTTGTTCTTATCTGCCCCTCTCTTGTCCCAAGGATGAGGACTTAGCCCTTAAGGGCCTGCTGGGAAGATGTCCAATCCCTCAAGTGTTTGTTATCTCAGATAACAAACTGTCACTGCCTGCCTGAAAGACTGGGGCTTAGCTCCTTGCCGTTAAGTCTGGATTGAGGGTTCTGCCTGCCAGCTCGGGGGTCTTCCCCATACCTTCCACACCTGTCCACACCTGAGCTGTGCTAGGATGTGGTGCTGTTGCCTCATTTTTTCGTCTTTTTTTTAAAGTTTATTTATTTTCTTTGAGAGGGATAGGGGGAGAGAGGAGAGTACAGATTGAGAGAGAGAGAGAGGGAATGAGATAATCCTAAACAGGCTCCGTGCTGTCAGTGCACAGCCCAATGTTGGGCTCGATCTCATGAACTGTGAGATCGTGACCTGAGCCGAAACCAAGAGTCGGATCCTTAACCTACTGAGTCACCCAAGTGCCCCGTTTTTTTTCATCTTTTTGATGGTCTTTTATCTTCTTCTTCCCTGTTTCCTCTCGTTTCTTCTCGTTGTTTTCCTATTTCCTCCCTTCTCATTTTTTCTGTAGCTATAATTAATTTTCTCCAAGAATGCAGATAGCTGTCAGTTTTTTGGTTGCTGTCTGTTTTTATGGCAGAGAAGGGGGCGGGGAATTCGCAAGGGTCCTAAACGGCTTACAGAGTCTGAGTCTTCTGCTCCCTCTGTCTGCATCCTCCTTCCCACATATCCCCCAGTGCTGGGACCTTGACCATCTACCGGTAAACTAACCGATCACTTCAAAAAATAACTGACAGATACTAAATTTTGATGCTCCCATTTCCCTGCAGAAAATGCGCTATATGAATGTACAACATTATTGTAAAATTGCTAGAAAGCCCTGAAGAAGGAACTGACCTTTTTCAAGTTAAGTCACACTATACCCTTGAGCTGCATGTTCCATAAATTCTGGAATAAAAAGGTTAATAATCTCAACTGGAGAGGGAATTTTTTTTTTTTTTCCAGGAGGGGATGATGACCTTTCTCATAAGTTTCTAACACTAGGTTAGTAGGTTCAACTGCCTTTTTAGGGGAGGAAAAGATGGAGGAAATAAAACAGTATACTATTTTCTCTTTGTTTCTAGTCTTATTGGGAAATAATTGACATCCTTCACTGTATACATTTAAGATGTATGGCATGATGGTTTGATTACATGTATTGTGAAATGAGCACCACGATAGGTTCAGCTAACACCCATTTCTCGTATAGATACAATAAAAAGAAAAGAAAAAAGAAAAAAATTTCTCCTTGTGGTGAGAACTCTTACGATTTACTCTCTTAACTCTCCTGTATGTTACACAGCGGTGATAGCTATAGTCATCATGTACATTCCCTTCGTAGTACTTGTTTATCTTATCACTGGAAGTTTGTGCCTTTTGACCACCTTCTCCAATTCCTTCTCCTCCAACCCTCTGCCTCTGGTAATCACAAGTCTGATCTCTTTATGAGTTTTTCTGTTCTTTTTTAAAGATTCCACATATAAGTGAAGTCATACAGTATTTGTCCTTCTCTGACTTATTTCACTTAGCAGAATGCCCTCTAAGTCTATCCGTGTTGGCACAAATGGTAGGATTTCCTTATCTTTTATTTATTTATTGTTTTTAATTTTTTTCTTATCTTTTATAATGGCTGAATAATATTCCGTTGTATGTATCTGCCACAACTTCATCCCTGGGGAATACTTAGGTTGTTTCCACAGCTTCACTGTTGGAAATAACGTTATGAACATGGGGGTGCAGATATCTCTTCAAGATAGTGTTTTTGTTATCTTTGGATAAATACCAACAAGTAGAATATCTGGATCATACAGTTTTATTTTTAACTTTTGGAGGATCCTCTATACTGTTTTCTATAGCAGCTGTCCCAGTGCACAACCTCACCAACACTCCACATGGGTTCCTATTCTCTTCGTCCTCGCCAGCATTGTTACCTCTTGTCTTTTTTATGGTGCCATTCTAACAGATGTGAGGTAATATCTCATTGTGGTTTTAACTTGCGTTTCCCTAAAGACTAGTGGTGTTGAGCATTTTTTAAAAAAACATACCTGTTGGCTTTTTGTATATATTTTTTGGAGAAAAGTGTTCAGATCCTTTGCCCATTTTTAAATTGGACTACTTGTTTTTTTTGCTACTGAGTTGTAGGATAATAACCCCTTATCAGATATATGAGTTGCAAATATTTTTTTTTCCATTCTGTAGGCTTTTCACTTTATTGATGGTTTCTTTTGCTATGCAGAAGCATTTTAGTTTGATGTAGTCCCATCTGTTAATTTTTTGTTGCTTGTGCTTTAAGTGTCCTATCCAAAACATCATTACCAAGACCCATGTCAAGGAGCTTTATTGCTATATTTTCTTCTAGGAGTCTCATGGTTTCAGGTCTTATATTTTAAGTCTTTAATCCATTTCAAGTCAATGTTTGTGAATGATGTAAGATATGGGTCGAGTTTCATTCTTTTACATGTGAATATCCAGTTATCCCAGCACCATTTATTGAAGAGACTATCTTTTCATCATTGAGTACTCTTGCTTTCCTTGTCAGATATTAGGTGACTTTATATGCTTGGGTCTGTTTTGGGGCTGTCACTTCTGTTCATTGCTTGTTTGTCTTTTTTTAATGCCAATACCATGCTGTTTGATGACCATAGCTTTATATTGTAGCTTGAAATCAGGAAATGTGATGCTTCCTGTTTTGTTTTTATTCAGGATTTCTTTGGTGGTTCCATATAAATTTTACGTGTGTTTTCCTGCTTCTGTGGAAAAAAAAATGCCTTTGAAATATCAATAAGGATCACTTAGATTACTGTAGGATTCTATAGATTACTTTTGGTAGTTTAGACATTTTAACAATATTAATTTTCTATCAGCAAACACAGTAATATTTCCATTTACTTGTGTGTTTTATTCAATTTCTTTCATCAATGTCTTGTAGTTTTCAGTGTAGAGATCTTCTACTTCCTTCTGTTTATTCCTAAGCATTTTATTGTTTTTGATGCTCTTGTAAATGGGATCAATTTCTTTATTTCTTTTTCAGAAATTTCATTGTTGGTATATATAAATTTTACAGATTTTGTCTATTAACTGTGTATCTTGAAACTTTGCTAAGTTCATTGGTTAGATCTAGCCTTTTTTAGGTTGAGTATTTAGGATTTTCTGTATATAAAATCATGTCATCTGTAAATAAGAACTATTTTACTTCTTCCTTTCCAGTTCTGTTGCCTTTTATTGTTCTTGCCTGATTGCTCTAGTCAGGATTTTCAGTACTATATTGAATAGAAATGATGAGAGTGGGCACTCTTGTCTTTTTCTCCTGATTTTTGAGGGAAAGCTTTCATTCTTTTGCCATTGAGCAAGACGTTAGCTGTGGGCTTGTCCTATTGGCATTTATTATGTTGAGATATGTTCTACCTATGTCTAATCTGTTAAAAGTTTTTATCATGTGTGGATGTTGAATTTTGTTGAATGCATATGATCCTTTTCTTTCATTCTATTAATGTGATATATCACATTGACTTGCATATGTTGAACCATCCTTGCATTCCAGGGATAAATCCCACATGATCATGGTGAATGATTTTTTATTTATTTTTTTTTTTTAAATTTTTTTTCAACGTTTTTTATTTATTTTTGGGACAGAGAGAGACAGAGCATGAACGGGGGAGGGGCAGAGAGAGAGGGAGACACAGAATCGGAAGCAGGCTCCAGGCTCTGAGCCATCGGCCCAGAGCCCGACACGGGGCTCGAACTCACGGACCGCGAGATCGTGACCTGGCTGAAGTCGGACGCTTAACCGACTGCGCCACCCAGGCGCCCCGGTGAATGATTTTTTAATGTGTTGCTGAGTTCACTTTGCTGGTATTTTGTTGAGAATTTTTGCATCTATATTCATCAGAGATAGTGACCTGAAGTTTTCTTTTCTAGTAGTCTCCTTTTCTGGTTTTGGTATCAGGATAATTCTGGCCTTACAAAATGGGTTTGTGAATGTTCTCTCCTCTTTGAAATATGGGAGTTTTAAGAAGGATTGGTGTTCATTTTTTAAAAAATATTTGGTAAAATTTGCCACAAGCCATGTGGGCCTGGACTTTCCTTTATTGAAAGATCTTTGATTACTGGTTCAATTTCCTTACTAGTAATTGGTCTATTCACATTTTTTTATTTCTTCTTGATTCAGTCTTCATTAGGTTGTATGTCTCTAAGAATTATTCCATTTTTTTCTAGGTTGTCCAGTTTATTGTCATATAGTAGCCTCTGATGATCCTTTGAATTTCTGTGGGATCAATTATATGTCTATTTTTTCATTAATAACTTTGCTGATTTGGATTCTTTCTCTTTTTTCCTTGGTTAGTCTAGCTAAGGTTTTGTCCATTTTGCTTATCTTTTCAAAGAAATAGCAGTTTGGTTCATCTTTTTTATTTTTCTGTGTTCTATTTCATTTATTTCTGCTCTAATATTTATTATTTCCTTTCTTCTGATAACTTTGAGTTCAGTTTGTTCTTTTTCTAGTTCTTTAAGGAACAGAGTTAAGATGTTTATTTGGGACCTTTCTTCTTTTTTCTTTTTAATTTTTTAAAGTTTATTTATTTATTTTGAGAGAGAAAACAAGTGTGGAGGAGGGGCACAGAGAGACAGAGAAAGAGGGAGAGAGAGAAGCCCAAGCAGGCTCGACACCATCAGTGCAGAGCTGGACATGGGGCTTAAGCCCATGAATTGTGAGATCATGACTTGAGTGAAGATCAAGAGTCATGTGCTTAACCGACTGAGCCACCCAGGTGCCTTGGGGCCTTTCTTATTAATGTAGGTATTATTGCTATGCACTTCACTCTCAGAACTGCTTTTGCTGCATTCTGTAAGTTCTGGTATATGTGTTTCCATTTTTTATTTGTGTCAAGAAACTTTTTTATTTCCCTTTAATTTCTTCTTTGATCCCTTGGTTCTTCAAGAGAGTGTTGTTTAATTTCCATGAGTTCATACATTTTTCAGTTTTCTTCTTCTTGATTTCTAGTTTCATGCTATTATGGTAAGAAAAGATACTCGGTGTGATTTCAACCTTCTTGAGTTTTCTAAGACTTGTTTATTTTTTAAATTTTTTTTAATGTTTTATTTATTTTTGAGAGACAGACCGAGTACAAACAGGGGAGGGGCAGAGAGCGAGGGAGACACAGAATCTGAAGCAGGCTCCAGGCTCCGAGCTGTCAGCACAGAGCCTGATGCGGGGTTCAAACCCACAAACTGTGAGATCGTGACCTGAGCCAAAGTCGGACGCTTAACTGATTGAGCTACCCAAGCATCCCTTCTAAGACTTGTTTTGTGGCCTAACATATGATCTATCCTAGAAAATGTTTTACTTGTGCTTTAGAAGAATGTGTATTCTGCTATTGTTGGGTAGAATGTTCTGTATATGTCTGTTAGGTCCATTTGGTCCATAGTGTTGTTCAAATCTGCTGTTTCCCTATTGGTTCTCTGGCTGGTTTATCAATTGTTGAGAGTATGGTATTAAAGTCCCCAATTATCATTATATTATTGTTCATTCCTCTTTTTAGCTCTATTAGTTTTTGCTTTATATATTTAGCTGCTCCAATATAGGGTGTATGAAAATTTATAATCGTTATCTTTTTGATGTATTGACTCCTTTATCATTATATAATGACTTTCTTTTTTTTCTTACCATTTTTAGTTTGAGATCTGATATAAGTAAAGCTACCCCTGCTTTTGCTGTTTTCTGTTTTTGTTTTTGTTTTGATGAGTATTTGCTTGAAATGCCTTTTTCCATCCCTTCATTCTTAGCCTATGTGTGTCTTTAAGGCTAACGTGAATCTCTTCTAGGCAGCATATTGCAAGATCTTGGTTTTCTTTTGTTTTGTTTTTTTTTTTTTAATCCATTCAGTTCTATGTCTTTTGGATAATTTAATCCATTTACATTTAAAGTGATTATTGATAGGTAAGGACTTACTATTTCCATTTTGTTAATTGT
This sequence comes from Neofelis nebulosa, assembly GCF_028018385.1. Classification (NCBI taxonomy): domain Eukaryota; kingdom Metazoa; phylum Chordata; class Mammalia; order Carnivora; family Felidae; genus Neofelis; species Neofelis nebulosa. The sequence goes on from NC_080782.1 coordinate 225,453,867, forward strand.
TTTCTGGTTGTTTTATAGATCCTTTGTTCCTTGTTTTCCTTTCTTCTTTTCTTTTCTTTTCTTTTCTTTTCTTTTCTTTTCTTTTCTTTTCTTTTCTTTTCAAGTTTATTTATTTTTAGACAGGGAGTGGGTGAAGGGCAGAGAGAGGGGGAGGATCCCAAGCAGACTCCATGCAAAGCATGGAGCCTGACACAGGGCTTGATCTCATGACCATGATCTGAAACCAAGATCAGGTCAGATCTCATGACCTGATCTGAAACCAAGAGTTGGACGCTTAACCTACTGAGCCATCCAGGCGCCCCATTTTTCCTTGTTTCTTATCCTGCTATCTATTTGTGTATTTTAATGTTTTTTGGTATCTTTATGCTTTGACTTCTTTATCACGTTATTTGTGTAATTGCTACAGGTTTTTCCCTTGTGTTTGCCATGAAGCTTATATAAAATCTTAAACTTATAACACCCTATTTTAAACTGGTAACTATATAACTTCAATAGAAGTTCCACTTCACACTTTTACTTCTCCCCTTCACATTTTAGGTTATTGCTGTTACAACTTACATATATTTTATATTGTGTAACTAATAATAGATTGTTGTATTTATGGTTATTTTTGCTATATTAATTTTTTTAACTTTTAAATTAGAGTTGTGAGTTATGTACCACTATTACCACATTGCAGAATCTAACTATGACTATATATTTACCATTACCAGTGAGATTTTGCTACCTTTTTGTGTTTTTATGATATTAATTGGTGTTCTTTTACTTCTACTCAAAGAACTCACTTAGCATTTTTTGTAAGGGAGTTCTGGTGGCAATGAGCTCCCTCAGCTTTTTTGCAGAGAGGAGGGGAGTCTGTATCCCTCTTTCATTTCTGAAGGACAGCTTTGCTGGGTGTGAAATTCTTGCCTTGAATTCTTTGGTCAGGTGAGGTCATTAGTGTTGCTCTGCAGCCAGGGGAAGCCATGGGCTGTGTTCTCTCATTAGATTCCCTGGTCAGATAGGCTGAAGGCTATATTCAGTCATGACCTGGGCTACAAAGTAGATTCCCTGCTCAGGTGCAACAGGGGAAGCAGCTCTAAAACTGGTAAAGTCCTTTGTTGTCTTAACGCAAGCTGACCCACATCTGAAGTTTCCTGGATGAACAGGGCCATTGACTTTGCTGTACAAACTATTGGGCCTGTCTGCCATTCTCTCAGCTCGAGTGCCACTAGCCCACACAACTTTCAGGTGTTTTCACCAGCCCTTCTGGTTTTATGGAGCTGGAAGGCACTTTCGTGGTGGGTGGGGCTGTGACTCGGCACCTTGCCTGGATGGGGGCAAACTAGGCTCTAGGGCAAGCAAAATTCCTCATTTGAGTATCCAAATCAGGCAGATCTGTATCACACTGAGTTTCCTGGTCAGAGTGTGCCTTCAACTTGGTTCTGTAGGTGAGCAAAGTCGCTGTTTGGGGTTACTACTTGGGCACTGCAGATAGAAACTCAGTCTGCCAAGATCCCTGAGTGCTGGTTATTGCAAGCCCTTTCCCCCTTCTCTGTCATGGGTCCCAATGATTCCCTTGTAATCCCTGTGGTGTGAGATCAGAGTAGGGGCTCCCACAGACTGACCCAGAATGCTGCGGGAGCTGACATTCCCCCCTGGATTTTCTTTTCCCACTGGAGGAATCGGAGGCTCACGGAAGACCTCTCCACATAGTGTTGTGCTATTCTGGGGGAGGGGCGGTGTGGTCAATGTGTAGCTGCTTGTCTTATCCTCTACTGCAATCTGGCCTGGTCTGTGAGGTGCAGGGTGGGGCTTCAGCCTCATCTCCATGTTCTAAGATTATGTCAGTGGTGTCTTATTCTTGAATAGTTGATAGTTCTTGTGTGAGGAGCAAAGTCAGGAACAACCTATGTTACTGTGTTGGGAATATCCGTTGTCAGCGTGCTATTTTTAACTCCTAAAACATTATTCTTGCTCTGCCTTTGAGGTAGTTGTGGGATTCTAGGAAAGCCTCTTCACTTCTCCAGGATTTGCATTCTCATTTCTAAACTGATTTTGACTGAATGGCGGCCTTTAAAGCCCCTCTGCAGTTCTTACATTTAATTTTTTATTTTATTATTTTTTTTATTTACTTTTTTTTGGGACAGAGAGAGACAGAGCATGAACGGGGGAGGGGCAGAGAGAGAGGGAGACACAGAATCGGAAACAGGCTCCAGGCTCCGAGCCATCAGCCCAGAGCCTGACGCGGGGCTCGAACTCACGGACCGCGAGATCGTGACCTGGCTGAAGTCGGACGCTCAACCGACTGCGCCACCCAGGCGCCCCGTTCTTACATTTTATGATGTAACACAAACATTAAGAAGTGAGTATTGTGTTGGGCTTGTAGTGCAGGTGGATGCAACGTTTTCTGCGGTTGTACGTGGCCTACTGTGTATGGGAATGGCCGGATCCAGTCCGAAGAGGGTCTCACTAAGATTCTGGAGTCTGCAAGTTCACGTAGCCGCATTGGTTGGAGAAACAGCCAATATATGGCAGTGGTTCGGAGCTCACTGGACCACGGTGGACATACAGACAAATGCCGTCTCTTCCTCAGTGTGTGACATTGAACTTCCTCCTTAAAATCTCCTGTGTCAAGTGTGGATGATAAAAGTACCAAGTCTGAGCGGCTGATGGGAGATTAAAAGAGGCACTATTTATTTATTATGTGTTTTATTTTTTTTTTTAACGTTTATTCATTTTGAGAGATGGAGTGTGAGTGGGGGAGAGGCAGAGAGAGAGAGAGAGAGGGAGACATAGAATCAGATGCAGGCTCCAGGCTCTGAGCTGTCAGCACAGAGTCCGACATGGGGCTCGAACTCATGAACTGTGAGATCATGACCTGAGCTGAAGTGGGACATTTAACTGGCTGAGCCACCCAGGCGCCCCCAAAGAGGTACTACGTAAATGCATGACATGGATCCTGGGATGTAGTACGTGGTCACTAAAAGTTTATTGTCCTTGTTCATCTGTGTAGATCATCTCTTAGATGATCTGTGTGGTTCCAGCCAGCTCTAAACAGCTGTAACTTTTATGGCATTGTGGAAAATGCAGTGGCAGATGACCTCCAGGAAGTTTAGTTGGCTGGAGTTTGGAGAATGAGGCCAAAGATCATACGAAAGCTTCAAGCCTGTGATAATGGTAAATGCTATTTTTGAGTTATGATACATTTACTGACATAATGGAGACTTTTTATTAAACATCCCTCTTGTTCTGCAATTACACTTATATTTTTCTGGGAGGTGGGGGAAGCCAGGGAAGTATTCTGTGATACCCCCTTGCTAGAGGCTAAAGACTTGGGGCTATTAACCTATTAGAAATGCACTGCCTGAGGAAAATGGTTCCTTTAGTAAATCTGAAATGATTGCAAAGGATATAAGGTCGTAGCTGGGCACTGATGGGGAAGAGGTGCTTGCTCGGGGCTGTGCCTGGCCTTGCTCACAGCCTAGCTCTGGGTCCAAAGTCCACTAGCCCGAGGCTCTTAGCTGGATGTGCTTACAGAAGACTGTCTTTGACTTGTGTGAGTGATTGTCCTGGGTGCCCTGGCATGGACTCTGATCCTACGGGAACATCACTGGAAACCTTTGTAACTCTCTCCAGCCTGTGACTCAGCTTAGCACGGCGCCTCTGGGGCAGGACGGCAAAAGGTAGCTTCGTGTGTGGACTGGTGTGGCTGGACTTGGGAGGCCGCCTAGCAGAAGAAATGAGTGATTGTAATGGCGCACTCTGAAACCCAATGCACAGAAACTGTCTATTATGGGGCTCTTGCGTTTTACTGTGATGTTTGGCCTTAACTCTGTTGTATCACACGCCCTGACTTTTAGGAAATGAGAGCCAGTGCAGTTTAGAATAAGCACCATAGCTGGTATATTTAACTGGGACATTGCATTTTAAAACCCTCTCTGCCTTGTCTCACCCCTCCCTCGCATTTCCTTCTCAGTAAGCAGTACCAATGTTCGTTTATCTTTTCGGGTTTTGGAGCGTCTCTGTTGGCTCTGGAGTTACCACAGTATCTGTAAGACAACATCAGGCACAGGGCAAGACTGCTGATTAGTGAGATCAGTGATGATTGAAGGCATATAGATGAGTAATATCTTAAAACATTCAGTTATTCATTTTAAGCCCATTTAATCAAGGTACAATGAAAACAGAAGTTGGGAACTGAAATTAAAGAAGCCAAAATAAATCACGTTTGACCCTCAACTCCTACCAGTGACTTTTTATGCGTCAGGCTCCAAGATCAACTGCATGTCACGTCTCCTGGGCGGCCTGCTTACACTGATGCCACACCCTCCAATTCCTGCCCCTACATGTGTTCAGTGGTCAAGCAGGACGTCTTCCGTGTTATCTCTGCCACCTCTGACGTACCTGGGCTTGTGCTTGGCTCAGGTTTTGTCCCCGTCACGGTGATCTATTCATTGCTGCAGTATGGCTTCCAGGCTCCTTTCTGGGTTGGAACTGTCCACCACAGACAGCATGAAGTCCAATCTGCAATGTGGGTTGCCTGCCTGGGGGTTGGCTCTCAGCTTGCACTGGCCTTTGCACACATGTCCCTTTCTGACTTCTGACTGCTGACCTGCCTCCACACTCGGCTATGCCCCTGTCTGTTGGCATCTGTGCTCCTTGGGTTCGGTGTGCTCCTGGCCCTGGTTTGCCCAGACACTTTCTGGTCCCTGCCTTCTCACCTCATCTCCTTTATGTGTCACTGTCTCTGTGTGATGACCCCACAGACCAATCCCTTTCACCCCTAATTGTTTTCACAAGATGCTGCCTTAGATTCTCTGCTGGCTCTCCAGATTACTGGCTGTGTCACGGAAGAACCCTGGGCTGGAGTCAGACTTTAATCCAGGCTTTCTACTTGCTAGTTGTGTAAACTTAGGTCATGTGACCTCATTCATTGTGTTTCTTCATCTGCAAAATGGGAATAATGACAACAATAATGGTACCTACTCCGCTTACCTTAAAAGTGATTACTAGAACTGATGCCGGGCATGTTTGTGGATTTTTATTTGCTAGCCATATACTTTCTCTGGGGAAGGAACCTTTCAAATCTTACACCCATTTAAAAAAAAAAAAACAACTGGATTGCCTTCTTTTATTGAGTTTTTAGAATTCTTTACATATTCTAGATAGAAGTCTTTTACCAGATAAAGGCTTTGCAAAAATCTCTCCCAGACTGTGCTTCCCTCTTCATTCTCTTAATAGGATCATTAGAGCAAAAGATTTTAGTTTTGAAAAAGTTTAATACGTTATCTTATAAATATTATTTTTCCTTTTGTGTCCTATTTAAGAAATCTTTGCCCACCCAATTGTGTATTGCAACTGTGTTTTTTTCCTAGAAGTTTTATAATTTTTGTTTTTATACTCAGGTCTGTCATTCATCTTGCGTGCATGCGTGTGTGCACGTGTGTGTGTGTGTGTGTGTGTGTGTGTGTACATGTACCATGTGAGGTCAGGGTTGAAGGTCATCATTAATCATTAGTAAAATAACCACCATTTGCTATCACTACATAACCATAAGACTAGATAAAATGAAAGACTGACCATACCAAATGTTAAAGATGATTTGGAAGAGTTGAAACCTTATACAATCCTTTTGGGAATGAAAATGCCACAACCACTGTGGTAAACAGCTTGATAGTTGCCTCAAAAAGTTAAACATACACTTAAACTAGCTGTATAGGTATTTACCCAACAGAACTGAAAGCATATATCCCTGTAAGACTTACACATGAGTATCTACAGCTGTTCTATTTGTGATTGCCCCAAACCGGAAACAACTCAAATGTCCAATTGGTAAGAGAATGGATAAATAAATTGTGGTATGTCTATAAAATGGAATACTAGTGAGCAACAGCCTGGCTGAATTTCAAAATAATTATGGGTGAATAAAAAGAGACAGACAAATATTGTGCAAGTTCATCCAAATAAAATTTTAGAAAATATAAACTAATCAGAAAGCAGATTGGGGTTTGCCTGGAGTTGGGGGCGGGGTCGATGTGGAGTGATCATGAAGGGGCATGAGGAAGGTTTGTGGGGGTTGTGGGTACATTCACCACCTTGAATGTGGTGATGGTTCCACAGAACATACATATGGTTAAAAATATGCAGTTTATTGTATATCGATTATCTTACTAAAGTTATTAAATGGGGAAGTATTGGAATAAGTATCCACCAATGTGACAAAAGTGGGGAGATCACAAGTCCCCAGTGAGATAATGCCCAGGAAACTGCATTGATAGCCTTAATCTGGTGTAGGACTTACTTGCTGAAGTAAGGTGCATTTTTTCCCCAAACTCAGAACTTTTGAGGGGCAGTGCTGGCTAGTAATTAATTGCTGCTGGTCATTAGAGTCATCTCATCCTCTGAAACATCCTGGGAAATGGCTAAGAGTGATAGTAATGTGATTTCCTGTTCCTCTTGTTACTTCCATCTCCTCGAATTTGGCCTTTTGGGAGCTGAAACATTTTGTTTTTACATTTATCTGTTCTCAGTGATACTATAATGTTCACTTTTTAAGGTCTTATCATATTAGGGCTTCCTCAGAATGTTAGAACATCTGTTTCTAACTGTCAAAGAGAAGAGAGGGGAAAAAAAATAACACATATTTGACTTTTAATTCAAAATACAACAAAATAAAATGCATGTTGACCTGACTAGCTTCTGGAATTTTCCTGATAAGCAAGTAGAGTAAAGGGATGAAGAAGGGATTTGGAATATGAGTTAGAGAAGGTCATGCATCTCATGGGGTCTTACTTTATCTCACTTTGGAGAGTGCATACAATTTCCTTTCAGTTCAACAAGTATTAGTTGAGAATCTACTCCTTGTTGGATATCATATCATAAACAGTGTGAGAGGGGTCCCTTCTGTTAAAAAATTTTGAGCTTGTAAAGTGGCTCTGCCTATGATTTCTACAAGTTATGTCTTAAGAGAGTTTTTAGGCTGTGGTGTAGAAAGGAAGAACCTAGGAGGGGACTGCTGGTCTCCCTGAGTTGAAAAGTCAGAGCTGAAAGGTCTCCAGGGTTCAGAGGGCAGAGCACAAGGGAGGAGATTGCTGCACAGAAAGGAAACTCCAAAGATCTGCAGGGGGTCCCCTTGAGCATTCAAATGAGTACTGGTCAGTATATACAAATGAGGAAACCACTTGCAGTGAGGGAAGGAACTATCCAAAGAGACTAGAAGAAGCAATGCCCATTGTTCACACAGAGCCAGGAATAGTGTCTGTCCACACCAACCAGGCTAGAAAAACTCATAACACGTGGGACATAAAGTAGAGTCCTCAGAAAAGTCCTCAGTAGTGGACTAACTAGCTGTATATTGTGTATTGCTCTGGTCCTGTCTAAAAAAATCTTAAAAGCAAGACCCCCAAACACAATTTTTCCAAATAATATAACTATGTACAGAACAAAATATAAGAATTTAGGAATATAAAAATATTCAGAAACATGGTAAAATTCATAATGTCTGGTATCCAATAAAAAATTACCAAGCATGCAAAGAAGAAGTAAAATACAAACAAAATGAAGATAAAAACCGATCAGTTGAAACTGACACACTTACTCCACAACTGAAAAATGCTAAAACTGTTGGACAAGGACATTAAAAACACTTATTATAATTATATTCTATATGTTAGAAAAGGTAACTAGAGACATGATAAATATAAAATGCCCAAATCAGAGTTCTAGGGATGAAAACTACAATGTCTGAGATGAAAAATACACTGGATAGAATAAAGGTAGATTACACATTGCAAAAGTAAAGAGTTTAAATTTGAAGGCATTAAACAGCAACTATCCAATGTGAAACACAGAAAATAAACTGGCCAGGGGGTGGGGTGCGCCCGGGTGGCTCAGTCGGTTGAGCGACCGACTTCGGCTCAGGTCATGATCTCACAGTCTGTGAGTTCGAGCCCCGGGTCAGGCTCTGTGCTGACAGCTCAGAGCCTGGAGCCTGCTTCTGATTCTGTGTCTCCCTCTCTCTCTGCCCCTCCCCCACTCATGCTCTGTCTCAGAAATAAATAAACATTAAACAGATTTTTTTTTTTTTTAAAGAAAATAAACTGGGGAGAAAAAGCACCAGTGAACTGTGGAGTAAGTTCAAGCAGTATATTTGGACTATATTCAGAATCCTCCAAAGTAGAGGGGAGTAGAAAGATTTTTGAAGAAGCAATGGCTCGAAGTTTTTAAGATCTCATGAAAACTGTCAATTCACAGATTCAGAAAGTTCAGTGAACCCCAAGAGCAAGAAAACTGCATAAAAACTACATCATTGCATCCTAATCAAATTGCTCAAAATCAATGATAAAGAGTAAAACATCAATGATAAAGAGTAAATCTTAAAAGTGGCCAGGAAAAAGGGGCATATTGCATAAAGAAGGGGAAAGATAATAACAATAACAGATTTCTCCTTGGAATTATTCAGGGATGGAGTTAGCGCAACAGTATCTTTACTGAAAGAAAAAAAAAATCCATCAATTTAGCATCTATACTCCACAGAAATATCTTTTAAGAAATGAAGGCAAATAAAGAACTTTGCAGACATTCAGGAGTTGAAGCAACTCATTACCAGCGTATTCACATTATAAATAATTTTAAAATAAATTCTTCAAGCAGAGGAAAATAATGTCAGAAGTCTGACTGTACATAAAAATGAATTTTCCCGTACCAGAAATTCATGAGTGAGATGTTTTCTTATTAAAGTCTCTTTAAAGGATATTTGCTATTTAAACAAAAATGATAACAATGTGTGTTTATTACATATATAAAATTAAAATGCATGACAGCAAACTAAACTCAACATAGCAAAAGAGGGAAAATAATATGGATCAGACTGGAAATCAATGAAGTAGAAAAAAAGAAAAAGAAAAACAATGAAACCTAAAGCTGGTTCTTTGAGACAACCAATAAAATGGATAAACATATAGTATAGTCAGGCTGATCAGGAAAAAAAGAAGACTCAAATTACCAATATCAGGAATGAGAAAGGTGGTATCACTAGAGATTATATATGTGTATATATATATATATATATATATATATTTATATTTATATATATATATTTATATTTATATGTGTGTGTGTATATATATGTGTGTGTATATATGTGTGTGTATATATATACATATATATGTATATATATATAAATTCTTTTTTGAAAGAGAGACAGGGTGCAAGTGAGTGAGGGGCAGAGAGAGAGAGAGAATCTCAGGAGGGACAGAGAGAGAGAGAGATGGAGAAAGAGAGAGAGAAGTGGGGCTCATCTGAAGCAGGGCTTGTGTTCACCTGAAGTGGGGATCGAGCTCACAGATGTGAGACTTGAACTCACAAACCACAAGATCATGACCTGAGCCGAAGTCAGATGCTAAACAACTGAGCCACCCAGGCACCCAAGATTCTATAGATAATAAAAGGGAGAAGGGAATGCTATGAACAACATTATGCCAACCAGTTTCACAACTTAATTGAAATGGGAAAACTTTTTGGAAGGCAGAATCTACCAAAACTCACTTAAAAATAAATAGATAGCCTGAATAGCCATATGTTTATTAAAATACTGAATTTGTAGTTTTAAAATCTTTCCATAAAGGAAACTCCAGATTTAGATCATTTTGTTGGGGAATTATTCCAGACATTAAAAAAAGCAATGATACCAACAATACAAACTCTTCTAGAATATGGAAGTGAAAGAAATGCCTACCAACAGTGTCAGGGACCAGTGCTACCCAAATACCGAACCAGTAAAGACGTTATAAGAAAAGAGGGCTACAGACCCATATCACTCATAAATATAGATGCAAAAAATTTAAAGCAAATTTTAGCAAGTCTAATCTGACAATGTGTAAAAAAAGATAATATATCATGGCCAAGTGGAATTTATCCCACGAATGCTGCCTTAACATTCAAAAATCAATCAATTTAATTTACCATATTAACAAACTAAAAAGGAAAAAAACATAGTATCATCTCAATAGATGCAGGAAAAAAAACATTGGATACAATCCTACATCTATAGTTGAAAAAAGCTCTCTGTAGACCAGGAGTAGAATGGAACTTCCTCTGATAAAAGGCATCCTTGAAAACCTAGTTAACAGTATATAAAATTAACTTAAAATAGATCACAGATCTAAATGTAAAGCCTAAAACTGTAAATGCCTAGAAGAAAACATGGGAGAAAAACTTTGCAGCTGACCTCAGAATAGGAAGAGCCAGAAAAATCGCTGACTGGAAGGACTCTGCCGTCTTCGGAAAAGTCAAGATTGAAGGCAGCAGGGTAAGGTCAAACAAGCAGTTTCTTCAGCTGTCCCTCTACAGAGGCCCCTGGAAGCATCATATCTCTTCGTTGTGCCTGGTGCTTAATAGCCCGTGAAGGCAATTGTGTGTCTCCACCAAGGCATAGCAGCCGGCATAGGTGAAGTTTCAAGGGGCCAATCATCATCAACGGGACTGTGCTAGAAAGAAGGTGCAGAGAATAGAAAACACAGGAAGTGCTGCATCTGTACGTGAGGGCACACACATGCAGCACAGCGGTGCCACCCCACCTGACGTAAGGTAGGCTTTCACATTTGGATTACGGTGCTCTGCTCATCAGAGGCAAGGCCAGGATCTGAACATAATGTATATGGGGGAAGTGGCGTATATGTGAGGAAACATACGTGTATTAACACCATAACACCACACTGTGTGCTAGGCACTGTTAGGTACTTGATACGTGCTGTCTTATTTCACTCACATAATGATCATAGTAATAGGTATTATTATTCTCATGTCATAGGATCATAGAAGTTATGTAACTTCCCCAAGGTTAACAGCTGCTAAATGCTGTTGGTGCTCACATTAGTCTGATCACTGTGCGTGTGTGTGTGTGTGTGTGTGTGTGTGTGTGTGTATTTTCCATGACATCATCTGTCTCCATAAAAGCAAAAAAAAAAAACATCTTGCTAGCTTGCAAAGAATAACATGGTTATCTCTCCAGAACTCGAAAGTATAAGCCCAGAAAAATTCTATCCTTTTATGAAAAAAGCAGTTGTTAAAAATTCTTGACAAATCTAAAGTATCCTAAATGTTTGGGGGTAAAGCCATGCATCTGCCTGCATTGGAAATAACCTGAAATGTGTCCTCCTTGAGTGTTTCTTAGCAAAAAGATGTGAGGGTGATGCCATCTGTGGCCTTGAAACAAAAGAGATTTATGAACAAATACAGTGTTGGTGATTCCAGTAGGACTCAGCCTAAGAAGAAGTGATGAAAAACAACAAATCATGATGCTACAGAAGAGTTTGTGACTCTTTCAAAGAATTCATTTCTGATCACAGCCTATCTACGGAACAGATTTACAATGCTGATGGAAGGCTGGCTTTGCTTGCAAAGTTAATTCTGACACATTCAGGGAAGAAGCAGTGAATCAAGTACCTGTGATTTTCAGCACAGGGATGAACCATTCCTGTACTGATAATAGTAGGTAGATTCCCCCCAAATAATACCTTTGACTAACAGTTTCATGGTCCTAGAGTTTCCAAAGTGGGTACACATCAACTAGTAGCTTTCACAGTACAAGCTAGTGAACAAACAGATGGAAAACCTATTCCCTCCTTACTGGTTTTATTATCTTGTGGCATACCTAATGAAAGATTTTTTGACGGGCCCTTACTATCTTTTAAAAACATTTTTATCATTAGGACTTTCAAAAAAAACCTACTAAGGTACAGACATTCCTTACCCAGATTCAGGGATTACCAAGATTTAACCATATTTGCTCCATGTATCTCTTTGCTCCCCATTAATGGATAGCTTCACCTCTACCTGCTTGAAAAATCTCGCTTAGTGAAATGTCATCTTAGAGTCTTTGTTAGGTCCTTGATGGCTACGATAAACTTAATACTCTCCTTAGGTATGTAAAGCTTTGTTCAATTTTCATCCAGACTCCCTTGTAGCTTTCTCTCCCAATAGGCCCCTGCATGAATTCTATATTGTAGGCAATTTTAAATTAATTCTAGTCTCTGAATACATATTGAAAATTTCTGCCCCTGCTTATGCCGTTTTTTTCTCCTTTGAGCTTTCCTTTGGTCTGTTTCTGACAAGCAGAATCCTCCAACTGGGCAGACCCTGGCTATCTGTTCATTTAACAGCCAAACTACATTTCCCAGCCTCTCTTGCAGTTAGGAGTGGGTGTAATTGATTTGCACCACTTCCAGGCCTTGCTTATACACACCTGCCAATTTACTTCTCCCCTCCTGTCTTTGTCTGCCTGCAAACTGTATGTAAATATCAGAACAGCTCTTATGCACGTCAAATATGGAAGACGGCAGAGCCTTATCTGTGTTGTCCCTGAAAGAGGGAGTAGCACAGTCTGTCCCCCGTGGTTTTGAACTTTTCATGTGTTTGAAAAAATTACTACTGGGCCAAGCTACCACATTTGGGACTTATGTCTTAGGGTAGCCAGGGCACCTTAATAAAAGTATCTGTCCTCAGATCCGGTTCAGATTCTTTTCTTTCACATCTACCTTTATTGCCCCAGGCGAAAGTGACACCGCCTTCCTTGTGATTATTATAGTACAGAGTTTTTCTTTTCAATGGTTATTTACTTATTTATTTCTATGAGAGAGAGAGAGAGAGAGAGAGAGAGAGAGAGAGAGCGCGCGCGCGAGAGCGTGCATGCATGAGTGGGGGAGGGGCAGAGAGAGGGAGACCCAGAATCTGAAGCAGGTTCCAGGCTCTGAGCTGTCAGCACAGAGCCCGATGCAGGGCTCAGACCGACGAACCCACGGGATCATGACCTGAGCTGAAGTTGGACGCTCAACCGACTGAGCCAGCCAGGTGCCTCATTATTATAGCATAGGGTTCTTAATTTTTGGTTGATTTTATAGTATTCCAAGCCACCCAACTTGCTACCAACCTGCCTCCTAAAATTGTACCTGCATCACACCCATGCTGTCTTTCTTTCCTTAAGTCTCATGGAGGAAATAGAAGTGCCCCTCCTCATGTCTTAGACCAGTCCCCTCCCTCGAGACTCATCTGTCCCTCTTGCTGCCTCAGGGATCCTGTTCCACTGTCTGTCTCCCATCCTGCCTGGGATTGCAGATTTTCTCTGAGCCGGCTCTGCAGCATTGGACAACATGCATCGAGAACCCTTTCCCCTGGGGCTTCTGTGACTGCATCAGTCAGGATAGGCCAGATTACGCTGCAGTAACCCAGTGATTACCCCCAAGTCTCAGTACTCACAGAGGCAGAGATTTATGTCTCCCTCGTGCTCCATGTTCATTGTAGGTTGGCCACAGGTCTGCTCTGTGTCCTCCTCATTCTGGGACCTGGGCTGATGAAGACAACTCTGTGGCATGTGTTCCCTCTTCTGGCAGAGGGAAAAAAAGAGATCACAGAGAAGCACATACTGGCTCTTAAAGCTTCCACCAGGAAGTGACACAGGTCCCTTGTGCTCACGTTCCATTGCCCAAAGCATGCGACATGGCCCAGCCTGATGTCAGTGAGGTGTGAGGTGGGCTCCTTCCCAGGGAGGGCAGGGCGACAATCCACTCCACTACAAAACTGCCTTCTCTCTGCTGTCCCCCTTCCCTGTCACGTTGGTGGTGCTTAATCCCCTAAATTCAGATTTGCATATTAGACACAGCCCACGTGTTCATGTTGCTTGACCTGCTTAGGGTTTTCTAACTGCTTTCTACTCTTTAAAAGTGGGATGATTTCACCCTTGGGTTCACCAGTATCACTTTTCTTGAAGAATCCAAAGATGGGCACACCTGGGCGACATGCACCTTTGGTAGCCTCTGCTGGAGCTGGGCTGTGGCCGCCCCATTTAGATGGACGTGTGTGCTGCAGTTGGACACGTTCTCCTTTTGTGTTCACAGTTCATGTTGCTGCCAGCCCGGGTGGTATCCCTGTCTGTTAGGCTTTCCTTAAATGCTAACGACCCCACAGTTTCCTCCTTGGTCTCCAGTCTACTCACTCTGCATATTCTCCCGGAGGAAACTGCTTTTTCCTCGTGGCTTCAGTTTCAGTGCTAATCGTCTCTGAACCCCATCCTCTCTGTCCACCCCACTAATGGGTCACCATAGGTCTTTATCATCTTTCAAGTGGATAATTTTGTCAGCCTCCCACCTGCTTGCCCAGCCCCTCGTCTGGCAGGAGCCCTGATCTATCCCCAGTTAATGCCGTGATCTATTATAAAGCCCACATCTGGTTATGTAAGCACTCCCACCCATCCCCAGAATGTGCTTCTTTGACACACCATTGCTACAGGAGTGAGCCCAGTCTCCTTTAGGTGGCTCTCTCCTGGCCCTGCCATCCTCTCCCGTCTCCCTTCTTGCTTCTACTCTTGTGCTTTATGATTTGGTCAAATGGAATTACTTATATAAGCTGCACTCTCTTTCTGGGTCTCTGTGTGCGCCACTTCTGGTTCAGTGTGGCAGCGTCTCCTCCTCCTGGAAGCCTTCCTTGACTGCTCCCCATCCTCCCCCACGCTGGGCGAGGTATCCTACTTGATGCTTCAGAATCATTTTGTATCTCCTCTAACATAGTCCTTTGTATCCTTAATTGTAATCACCTTTTAATTTCTCCACTTCTCCAACTGAATGGTTTTAGGGGCTGAATTGTGTCCCACTATCCTCCTCCCCGCCAAATTCATCTGTTCAAGGCCCAGCCAAACCCCAGTACTTCAGAATGTAACCATATTTGGAGATAAGCTCTTCAAAGCAGTGATTGAATAAAAGCGAAGCAGTTAGGGTGGGGCCCTAATCCAAACTGACTTGTGCCCTGGTTTTTTTTTTTTTAAGTTTCCTTATTGACTTTGAGCGAGAGAGAGAAAGAAAGCAGGGAAGAGGGGCAGAGAGGTGAAGAGAGAGGGAATCCCAAGCAGGTTCTACACTGTCAGCACAGAGCCGGATGTGGGGCTCGAACTCTAGAACCACGATCTAGACGATCACGACCTGAGCCGAAATCAACAGTCAGATAGATGCTTAACCAACTGAGCCACCCAGGTGCTCCCAATTTGACTCGTGTCCTTGTGAAAAGAGGAGGAGACACAGGGAGGAGTGCCCACAGAGGAAAGACCAAGTGGGGACACAGGGAGAAGAGTGCTATCTGCCAGCCAAGGGGAGAGGCTTCTGAAGAAGTCAAACTTGCTGACACCTTGATCTTGGACTTCCAGCCTGCAGAACTATGAGAAAATAAATTTCTGTTGTTTAAGCCTCCCACTCTGTGGTATTTTGTTATGGCAGCCGTCGTGGACTAATACAGAATGTAGGCAATTTGAGGACCAGTTCAAGTCTCTTTCTCTTGGTGTTCTTATCATATGCTTCAAAGCCTGTCCTACAGTAAAGGCAAAGTAAATATTTTTGGAGTCAGTCTATTGATAAATTGATAAACAGAAAGACAAATTTGATACTGATCAATGCGGTCCATTTTGAGAGTTATTTTGATGTGATAAATTTGTAAATTTTTAAAAACGCTTTTATTATTGAGAGACAGAGACAGACCATGAGTGGGGCAGGGGCAGAGACAGAGGGAAACACAGAATCTGAATCAGGCTCCAGGCTCTGAGCTGTCAGCACAGAGCCCAACGCGGAGCTCAAACCTACCAACTGTGAGATCATGACCTGAGCTGAAGTCGGTCACTTAACTGAGCCACCCAGGAGCCCCTTGATATGATAAATTTGAACTTAAGGAACTTGTAACAAGTTCCTTATCATGAAAGGACTTGCAAATCACAGATGGCACAGGAAAAGTGCATTGGTTAGTGAATAAGAGGGTCATATCCTAACAGTGTTTTGTTTTGTATTTATAGTAGCTTTTCTCTACCAAAAAGGCTCTGGCCCCACTGGGAGCGGCAGTGAGAGGCATCAGTATGTGGGAACTTCTAGGGAAGCCCGGGTGTGAGGGGACGTGAGGGAGCCTCTGGCTGGCACCAAGGGTTCTGCTGGCTGGCAGGGGGCCAAGTCCTGCCGCCCATCCTCTGGGAAGATCCTCTCAGAACTCTGCTGGGATGAGTCGGCCACCCTTGCTCCGGAATGACAATCGCACCTGGAATGTGCCTTCTGGAATGGCAGTGGAGGGAAAGACCTGGCAGATTGGAGGTGAGAAGAAAGATGACTGTCAGTAATTTATATGACAACAAGCATCTGGGCAAGAAGTTTCTGCAGGGTCAATCAACATCTAGATGATTTCGATCCACAAACACAACAATATCTAGAAGCATCTGGGTGGTAAGTGGAAAAGCTTGTGTTTTTTTCTACACGTGTAGCACCTTTGGGCAACCCCAGCCAGGAACAGCTTGGTCAGGAGGAAGGAGATGAACTATTGCCACATTCCCCACAGGTTGCCCTGGTTTGGAAGAGGCTAGATTTGGCCAGAGTTGTGGTTTACCAGACACGTGCACACATAAATACACACGGATGCTGTCTGAGGCTGCTTGTGTGGATCCAGAGAGACTGCGAGCTAGGAGTTGCAGAGAGAAGGCTCCCCCTGGGACTGAAGAATGCCAGGCAACAGACTCCTAGATCCATAGCATTCAGTGCATTGAGCCATCCCACCCCATGCACGGTGGGTGACCAGTATTGGTCACAGGCAGCAGTGACACCAAGAGCACACAGTAGGACAGCACGCTCAGAGAAAGAATGAGAATGGGATCAGGCCAGTGGTAAACATCTTGGTAGTCAAGGTGGTTGACATGAATGGGAGTCAGAAGACGGGCTTAAGTTTCAGTTCTTGGGAGCTAATATCACCTGCCCTGAACAAAGAGGACCCATAAGGAAACAGGGCTCACAGATCACAACCCCATCTCACCATGAATTGCTGGAGTTACGGGGTCACCATCTGGTTCTGAGACCAGATTAAATGATGCTACAATTCCCATTCATTCATTCATCCTTCATTCACTCGACCCTATTTATTGAATGCCTACAAGGCATGGATCAAGAACTACACTAGTTAGTGGGGATTAAATAGTAAAGTAGCGTACGGAGGATATAGAGGAAATAGGTCCTTGCAGTAAATGGAATAGGTGCTCTGATGGGGTGGGGGTGTGCTGAGACCTCACCCAGGCCTGACGCCTCCCTACTGCCCGGAGGAAGTGATATCCACATGAAGATCTGGAGGGTGAGTGGAACTGAGCCAAGGAAAAGGAGGGCTAAGGAGTTTCCCAGAAAAGGGGGCCCGGCCGTGCGGCGGCTCAGAAGAGGAAGGGTCAGTAGTTCAGAGGGCTGGACTATTTAGTGGGAGAAATGAGGCAGATCAACTCCACACGGCCGGGTCCTGCAGAGAATCTGTTCCTCCTGGTGGTGAGGGTGTGGACCACTGGCAGGCCGAGTATGTGGTCTCAAGCTCACAAGATGGAACAGAGCAGGAGGTAAAGATTGGGGAATCTCTTGTGTATAGATATCACAGTCCTGAGAATTCGTGAAATCCCTCCCAGAGAGTGTCCAGAGTGAGAAGACAGAGCCCAGGACACTCCTGGACATCCTCAACCTTTAAGGGATGGGCAGAGTTGCAGGGGCACCTGAGCCCAACTGGGATGGGTAGCCAGAGAGCTGGGAGGAGAACCAGGAGAGGCGGCAGTAAGGTAGGTTCCCAAAGGAAGAGCAGGTTTGAAGGTCGAGGTCATGGTTAACAGTGTAAAAGAGGCTAAGAAATCAAGTAAAATAATTAAAAAAAAAAGAAAAAAGCCTAATAAGCAACATGGGGATGGTTGGGAATCATGGTGAAGTTAGAAGCTTCTAGATAATCCCAGTGTAGGGAGGGAGTAGAGAGGAGGAGAAGAGAAAACAGCGTTGTGAACTTTCTAAAGAGTTCTGGCCGTGGTGGCAGGAAAGAGCTCCTCCTGGAACCAGAGGACTTTGGTGTGGAGGCACATTGAAGATGAAAGAGAGAAGAGCGAATATTACTGAGTGCCTTGGGGAGCTGAGAGCTTTCAGCAGGGATGGGAGTGGATTCCAGGGTTTAAGGAGTGGAAGGTGCCCCCCACCCTACGGCAAGCCCAGAACGTGTTTCGGTGCTGTGTGGGCGTTAGGGAGCGGAACCATGTGGTGGTCAGACTGTGTGAAGGTAGCCCTGCCCCGTCCTTCTCCCAGCTGTGTGACCTTCAGCAAGTCATTTAAACCCCCTCGGCCTCAATGTCTTCATCTGCCACAATGGGACTTACCTCGTAAGGCTATTGGAAATACCGAGTTCCGTAAGGTACATAAAATAAAGTGCCTGGCAAGTACTTCCTGAGCGTTACCGCCTCAGAAGGATGGCTGCTTGCCAGCGGCCTGTCCATCGAGGGCAGGGGGCGGGCGCGTCCCCCAGTGTCCTCCTCTGTCCTGAATGGGGTGCGGGCTCCTCCTCTCTGCTCTGCTTGCTCTCTCCCTGCCCCGGAAGCCACACAGCCCTTGTTGATCTCTGCGATCTCGACTGTACTTACTCTGTGGGGCCTCTGACAGGAATAGAGGCTGGGGACACACCTACTGGCACTCTGCATCAAAGGGTAGGTGACACCTCAGGGGGAAACCACAGCTTCGGAGCTCTTTGCTGGAAAGCCCAACCGCCTGCTTCTCTGTAGGCCGGGACTGCTGTGAGAGGGAATGCGGATTGCCCCCCTGGAACACGGCAAGGTACTTCCGAAATGGTCTTTTTGTTTTTGAGCATCACCGCAATGCGATGTATAAGGTGATGTAACAAGAAGGGAGCGCCCTGAGGGAGGGCAAGGCGATTCCTCACCAGATTTCTAAGCCAAATTCTGTGCTTTCTTTTGGCTTCTGCTGCCCGCCCCCGATTTCCTCCCAGCAGTGACTGGGGCTGCCTTCCCCCTCCCCCCCCACCTCCTCCACCCCCGCCCCGTTAGAGAGCTGGATAGGCTTATCCCCACAGAATCAGACAGGGGAGCCCCAGGAAGGAGACGGGGGCTGGGTTGAGAATCCAGTGCCCAGAGAGGAAAATGAGGCTCAAGGTCCCTCACTGAGTAACTGAGTGGCCAGTCGGAGACTCAAAACTCGGCTCTGGTGTAGTGCTATTTTCACAGTCTCTCCCTGTTACATGATGGGGATTTTAGTAATCCACCCATCTCCCCTCAGCCTCTGACAGTTGCTAACTTACCCAAAATGCTCTGCACACCTCCTGTGAGTCAGGTCCTTTCTAGGCACTGGTGACATAGCAGCAAAACAGAAATAAAGCTCTACTCTTGTGTGCTTACAGTTCAGTGAAGGGAGACAGATAATAAATAGGACAAACAAATAAATGATAGCAATATCCTCCACAACGTCTCCCCAGGGAACATTTCCTCGCTAGACTGCCACTGAATTACTAAAGCCCAATCTCATAGAATGTACGTGTCTCTTAATACAGTGTCTTTTTGGTCGATGATTATCTAGAAAAACACATACATATATGACCCCCAAACTCCACACAACATTTAAACTGAATGATTTGCAGGCACAGTTTTGAGTGATAGTCTAAAAGCAATTCCTGGAAAGTCAGAAGTCCTTTAAAGGCCCGTGGAGTGTCAGCATGGGGTGTGTGTACCATGGTTGTTAGAGCTAAGAGAGAGGCCATAGCATACCAAGCAGCTCTTTGCTATGAACACAGCAATTTTTCGGTGATCAGAAAGCAATGTTGAGAGCGTCTTAACGTGTATATCCTAAATATGTGGACACATAGGCGTTTTATACTGTCTTAGTTACATTTTAAGAAATTGGTTGGGAATTTGGGGTTGATGTAACCCAACGTCCCGAACGAAGTCAAGGGAAATAGACTCCCAGTCAGCATTGTGCTGAAGACTGATATTTAAGAATCTATCCTGTTAATTATGTCGTGGGAAGGCGAGAGGTGTCATCAACTCCCAGGGCCATATTTGTGTGCTTTCTCATAGCGACGTCTGGTTAGGACTATGGTTGCCGTTTCGGTGTCCCCTTGGGTGACAGATCCCTTTCAGGGGGAGCTAGCACAGAAAATGGTCTTTAAGTCAGAGACATTTAGGCGGGCACGCTATCTTTGAACACGTCCTCCACTAGGAAGCTCGGTGATGGTGACCATGGCCAGTTGCAAAATAGCTTCGGTAGAAAGCGCAAAATGACCCCTGGTCAAGTTTAATGCTTGACTTTTGCCAGGAGGGGTGGCCCAGTTCCGTGAACTTTTTTTTTTTCCTTGAATGGTAGCTATGGAATGGGAGGAAGTCTCCCACAAAGGATTTCCTTTGGTCATTGTTTGTTTTTTTTTTTTTTTTTTTTTTTGCTTAGGAAAAAGCATGCAGTGGGGGAGGGACAAGAATCCCCCTCCCTTTGTGAATTCTGTGATTCAGAGTTTAAAAGGCTAGTGGCAGGATCTGGGTCATAGACTTGGTTTCTTTCTTGTGTGAAACCTTCTGCTTCACATGCCTGTCCCTTTAAATGTTGGAACAAGAGCCCTCATTCTGTTCTATTTTGGTATTTGGTCACATGAGTGCAAGGTGTTTTCCTTGAGGTTAGAATCTGCACTAAGGGAAGTACCAAGTACTGGAATAACCAAGTCTTAGGTTGTTAGCTCTGTAAAAACTTGAAAGGTCACTTAGCTCCGCCTCCTTCTCAAAGCAGAACCCCCTCCTACTCCCTGTGCTGCTAAATGAGAGTGTGTGCTCTGAGCACATCTGAGTGAGGGTGAGTGCATTAGTCAGGCTTCTCCAGAGAAACAGAATCAACAGGATATGTATACATATAGGAGGAAATTGACTTTAAGGATCGGCTCACGCAATTATGGAGGCAGACGAGTCCAAAATATGCGGGGTGGGTCACAGGCTGAAGACCCAGTATTGTGGTTTGAATGTCTGTGTCTCTCCCAAATTCATATGTCAAAATCCGAATTTCCAATGGGATGGTGTTAGGAGGCAGAGCCATTGTGAATGGGTTCACTGTCCTTATGCAGGAGGCCGAGAGACTTCTTACCCCTTCTGTGGGATGAAAAGTCTATAGCCAGGAAGAGGGCCCTCACTGAACCATGCTGGCACCTTGATCTTGGACTTCCAGCCTCTAGAACTGTGAGCAATGAATTTGTTGTTGGTAAGTCCACCAGTCTGTGGTATTTTGTTACAGCAGCCCAGACTAATGCTGCAGTTCAAGTCTGAGGGCCATCGGCTGGCAGAATCCCCTCTTGCTCAGGAGAGATCAGTCATTTGTTGCAGTGAAGCCTTCAACTGACTAGATAAGGCCCACCCACATTGTGGAGGACAATTTCCTTTACTCAAAGACCACTGATTTAGATTTACATCTCATCTAAAAACACTCTCACAGAGATAGTGTTTGATTAAATATCTGGGTACAGTGGTCCAGCCAAGTTGACACATAACATTAATCATTACAGTGGGGTACAGTATCTGGAATATTATGGGTACCTGTGAATGTTGAACAATTAAAACACACACACACACACACACACACACACACACACACACACACACACTCACTCGTGAATTGAACTCCCCCTGTGCAGAAAGAAATGAAGAGCAAGTCTTGGGTGGGGAGAGTATCTCCTTGGTGATTTGTGCCTAAAAAAATGGGTGGGTAAAGGATATGACACCCGGGTCTGGATAACTGATTAGGAACGACCTCGGCTTCAGAGCTCTTAAAAGCTAATGTTAGCCAGCTGCAGAATCTCCTGCATCCCTGGATTTGCATAGGTGCTGAAAGGGACAGTTAGCTGGTGTGTGTGTGTGTGTATGTGTTTGTGAAAAGTATGCCCCCACACACACATGTGAGGCAGCATAACAGAAAGGTTACCTGGCACACGGGCTGGGAAACACACTGCCAAGTTGAAATCCCAGCTTTGCCACTGACTTGCTGTGTAACTGCGGGCAAGCTACTTGACCTTGTGTGCTTGGTTCCCTCATCTGTAAAATTGGGAAGTAGCAGAACCCATACTTCCTAGGCTGAGAGGAACAAATGAGATAGTGGCTATGGAGTGCTTACAAGATTGTCTGGCACATAAGTCCTAGAAATGTCAATCATCATCATCATCATCATCTATACAATGCATGCCAATGGTTGCCATGGTTACTCGTAAGCAAAGACCAAAACTCTGCTAATGTAGTATTGCAGAGCCCATGCTGGATATAGCCTCCTAAGATGTATACTTTTGATACTTCATTTTTTTTTTAATGTTTTATTTTACTTTTGAGACAGAGAGAGACAGAGCATGAACGGGGGAGGGTCAGAGAGAGAGGGAGACACAGAATCCGAAGCAGGCTCCAGGCTCTGAGCTGTCGGCACAGAGGCCAATGCGGGGCTCGAACTCACGGACCGTGAGATCATGACCCGAGCCGAAGTCCAACGCTCAGCCCGCTGAGCCAGCCAGGTGCCCCTACGTTTAGTACTTCATCAGTGGAACTCCATTGGGTAGGATCCAGATCACATCTGTCTTAAATTTTTTTTTTTTTTTTTTTCAGTAAACAGTGTTAGAGCAATATGCTGGCTTGACGTTGGAATAAATTCAGCCTTTGGGGCTTGCGAGGATCACTTGCAGACACACAGCCTTTCTGCTGGGGAGGGGGGAGTGCAGGAGGCCTCTCCCCTTACTGCTCACGTACTCAGTGAACATGTTGCTGGCCACCTGAGGCTCAGGTGTGCCTGAGGCTGCTGGAACGGGAGCGCAGATAATGACAGCTCCTGGGCTCTGGCGTGATCCGGCTCCTTCTCCCTGATAAATGGCTTTGCAGATGCTGCCAGCTCCATGCTCAATTAATCGCAGTTGAATTGATCATCCAGTTATAAAGAAAACCATTAGCAATAAGGCAAAACTTCCCAAAGAGCTTTTATGGGGAGGAGGAAAGGAAGTGAACTGGTTTTTTAAAAGAAATTAAGATGATGAACCGTGTTCGGAAAGAACACAGCACCAGCCTTCTCTCTACCCAGCCGACTCAGCCCTACGGGGGTGGGCTAAGAAAGTGGTTTTTTTCACCTATTCATCTTAGGAATCGTTGAGAGGAAATACCTTTCAGATAAGCGAGCACACATAAGGCTTATCCTGTGCCAGACTTTATTGGAAGCTGAGAAACTTTACACACACCGTTATCAACTTTTTGGATTTCCAACAACACAGTTGGAGCGACAAATGGTATTATTTTTCACCTGTTTTGCAGATGAGGAATCTAAAAAAAGATGAAGTAACTTGTCCAGCCTCACAAGTGGCTGAACTGGGATCCAAAGTCTGTGCTCTCGGGCCTTTGCTACATGTGTCCCGGTTCTCTATTTTTGGGGGGACCCAGACTCCAACTGGGCCACTCCCCTGCCCGTGCCTGTCCTTCAGCTGCTCTTCACCTTATTCCTGGAACGTCACATTCATGTTTCCTGTACCACATGCAGCCCTGCAAAAAGTAACTCTGTTACTATATATGTAATGCATATTCACTGTAGAAAAAAAGCAACACTAGAAAATACTGGGGAGCAAACAAAAGAAAAGAATAATTATTCATGCTATACTTGCTATAATTATTACACTTGCTAAAACCCTCCTCAACTTTTTGGTATATATCCTTCTAGATTTTTTTTTCTATGTACGTCCTTTCCTCTTAAGCAACAGCGAGCTCATAGTCATACTGTTTTGTACTTTGATCTTTGTCACCTGAAATGTCACCTAGAATGTCTTTTCATTGAAATAAGTATATTTCTATGACATCATTTTTAATTCTTAAAAAGTATTCCACCGTGTGGAAACATTATAGTTTACTCAACTAATCCTTGCTTTTTGGGTAACTAACTTGTTTTCCAAATTTTGAAATTTAGAATTAGAAATGAGCCTCCTGTAAACCTCCTTGCAGCTCACCTCATATGTACGTTACACATAGTTTAATTAAAGTATTAATATTAATTATATTACTATGTTTAATAATTATTGTAAATGCCCACTAGCTCACAGGTTTATTTACAAACCACCACCCTTTTTCACTTCAAGATACTCACCTATTATTAAGGTGATCACTGGGATCAGTAGTAAGTTCTAGTCAGTTTTCATTAACATGAATCTTGATTTCATGAAAATTGTATGAATTCAACGTTAAAACTGTTATGAGTCGTGTTTTAATTTTTTAGAAGATAACTGATGGCCTATGAATAAAACATACAGAAAGTGGCATATTCTGACAGGCTCTCAGGAGCCTCCTATGCAAGACCCCGGCGGGGTGGGACGCCAGTGCTCAGGGACATTTGTCTCTGTCACCTCGTGCACTGGTTTGAGAATCAGGACTCATAGTCCATGTTAGGGCAATGTGCCTGCCACTCCTTTGGTTCAGGCCCTCGACAGGCTCTCCCTGGACTCTTTGCTCAGCCTCCTGCCTCGTTTCCTACCCCACGGAGCTTCTCTTTATTTGCACTTTGCCGTCAAATTTAGCTAACTCGCCAGGCGGATATTGCTCAAATAGCCAAAAACCTTCAGAATGTTTTTCCATGGAGGATGGAGAGTAAGAGACTAAAATGCAACAAAAGGGGGGCGCCTGGGTGGTTCAGTCCCTTGAGCATCTGACTTTGGCTCAGATTGTGATCTCACAGTTGGTGAGTTCGAGCCCCACATGCGGCTCTGTGCCGACAGCTCAGAGCCTGGAGCCTGCTTCGGATTCTGTGTCTCCCTCTCTCTCTGCCCCTTCCCTGCTCGGTGTCTCTCTCTCTCTCTCTCTCTCTCTCTCTCTCTCTCTCAAAAATAAATACACTAAAACAAAGTGCAACAAAAGGTTTAGCCCAAGTATCAGGTGTTTATCTTCCACCATTCCATAATACCTGCCTGTGCCTTGCCCGTCCACTTTAACAGGTAGCAAAAGCTCCTGACTACCACTAGGGGGGCTTTCTGCTTCCCAACCTCCTTTCCTGGTTTGGTCTAGGCTTCAGGTAGTCAGGGGCACCCATCACTCCCTCCCCCCCATGCGCACCTGCCCTTGGGCCCCCTGCCCTCTGGCCCAAAAGCCGAGATTCCCCTCATTAAGAGTACTTTCTATCCCTCTCTCTCTCCTCCCCCCATTCGGGGTTGGGTAGTCTCAGCTCAGATGTGTGTTTTCAGTGCCTCTAAAAGAATTGTATTCTTTTTCTAAAAATGCCTTTAATTGGAGAAGCAGAAGCGGCAGGGATTTACAGTCAGTTCAGGGGACAGCATGACACTTGTTTTCTCACAGACAAGGTGCTTGTGAGGAATTTTACCCTTATTAATGTGACTCAAATGGAACTGAGCTTGAAAACAGATGAACTGAGCTTGCAGGGTGTCTTTTAAGGATGCCGGGCTCTTGGGAGAGTCCGTGCCTTATCATAACTTTGCGTATTTTAAATGGTTTTATCCAAAAAAGTAATCATTCGCTTTTCTTCCCCTCTGAGGGCACATGCGCCTGGGTACCCACAAGTCAGAGACAGCATCAAAACGTTCCCATGGTTTGGTCTAAGGCAAGGCACCCACTACATGGGGGCAATTGAATGCAAAGATGGAGACATTTATTAAGCGTCGAATGTCTCAAACAGTGTGACTGAAATGAAAAACAGCAAAAACAGCACTTGTATCATGGGGACACAGGCCCGATGACCTGGTTCTTTAACTGGCGTTTCTTTGTATAAATCTCTTTAATTTCGCGGAAGCTTAAATGTACAGAACACTGTTGTTTACATAACCTCATTTAAACTCAGGGAACTGGATTCCGTGAAGTTAGGAGGCTGGCCCAAAGTCACACTTCTTTAAGTGGTCAGGGGTAGACCCCCCGATTTTGGATCCGGGTCTTTCCACTCACGTGCAATTGTGTTTTGCTAAGAGCTGTTTCCGTGCCATTTTTTCATTGCCCATACATGCGGATAGCTTGCATTTGATGGAATTGCTGGCTAAAATCATGGGATTAAGTTTTCAATGTGAGCCCCCAACATGGGCATCTGTGGGGAAGAATGGCTCATGAGTGTGGACTGTGGTGGGGGCCGTGGTGGTGGGGGAAGGAGTGGGCGTCACAGGTCTTGGGACACAAAGTACAAGAGTTAGGGCTTGGTTTCTTCAACACCCCCTCCCCACAATCTGCACTTGTGGGACTGTTGGGTCTGCATTCCAAAGAGCTTGTGTTCGGTCTCAGTTCAGGAGAATTGGGGAGGGTCTAGACAGGAGCGGGAGATAGCAGAAGGAATTTCCTATAATATCCTTGCCCCTCTTCTTTCCCACCGTTGGCAGCCAGACAACTCCTGATTTCAGGACAGAGCAACGACACTTTCAGGGTGTTATTTGATATGCAGATATTACAGTTAACTAGGAATACGTTTGGACCTCCTCTTCTTCATGCCAATATATTATTTTCTTCTAGACTGCTGTTGAATGTCAAAAAAGAAAAAAGTGACATTGAGGAACAGGTTGACCTTAAAGGGGTCTATAGTTATTGTCTTGAACACTATTTGGCAAAAGTGCTGACAGGCTCAGAGATGAGCAAAGGTGAGGAATCTCAAGATTCTTGACTGCCGTGATGACCTTGGGAAGGCTACCAGGAGAAAGTAAAGGTTAGCAGTATATTCCCAAACCACTGAGTCCTCTTCGGGTTCTTCCTTTCCACACCTTTTCTCCACTGGCT
The DNA here is from genome assembly GCF_028018385.1 of Neofelis nebulosa. Classification (NCBI taxonomy): domain Eukaryota; kingdom Metazoa; phylum Chordata; class Mammalia; order Carnivora; family Felidae; genus Neofelis; species Neofelis nebulosa. Next base: position 225,480,400 of record NC_080782.1, read on the forward strand.
TTTGTAAAACCTCATGTCCTAAGACAAATTTATGAGGAAGCAAAAGGGGCTGATGAAAGAATTTGAGTCCAGTGGAGTGGATGGGAAGCCTTAAGGTGTTTAGTTCATCTTGTCCTTTTAAACAGAGGTCTCTAACCATGCTCCCTATCACACCTTCTTACTGTCTTTTCTTCCCTTGGCATGAAGCAAGGGAAGAAGTCATTATTGTTGTTATTGTTACTGTTGTTATAGTTATTGTTGTTAACACTGGTGGAGCAAAAGAGTTCCCATCTCTCTCTCACCAATTGAGTTAGACCCTTTGGAGAAGAAGTAAGTTTGATGTGTCTTGCTAAAAATATGTTCCACATCTGATGGATAGAAATGCAAGCCATAAATCCACCTACACTGTCAGCCAGGATCAGTCCTTTCCCTTTTCACTTTACGATATCATAAAGGAGCTTCTAAAGTGTCACCTTTCGGTGACACTTGGTAATAGCATACCGATGGGTGCTGCTAAAAAACCACCTTTGAAAGTTTGGGCTATAGGGTTGGTGACTGCTGTAAAATGGCCAGATTAACTTTACAAATAGTGAGCAAATCGTCTTCAGGTATTTACTCTTGACTCGTTACTCTGACGAGGCAGGAGACGAGACCCTGTAATGAGGATCATTGACAGGAAGGGTAGGTGATCATACAGAAGGATGCTGTTTAGACACGGGGCAGGAGATTGGCTATAAATTTCTACTACTCTTGAAAAGGCAGAAGTCTAAAATGTAACACTAAAAATTTAAAAATAGTGTTGCATTTTGGCCATTGATTATGTTTACTTCTTTTTGATAAAATATGTAACTGTGTATCATTATGCATTTATCAAGTACCTGACAAGGGCCACATGCTGTGCTTGTCTAGGACATTAAAACAACCCCGCATTTTCTCTGGTATTGGGAAGTGGGGAGGAACACCCTCTGTTAAATTTTCTACCTCTGTTCAGTTGCTACCAGATTAAGTTGCTGCTAACTAGTCAAGTGGACCCATTTGAGACTGTGCTGTTTATCCTTCTCTGTCCTCTGTGACAGTGAGTGTGACCAGTGAACACACAGAAGCCAGGCTCCAGAAAGTTATGGAGTACGGAAGACAGTCCAGGGTACTCACCATCCATCCATCTGAACCCAAGACTCCTCAGTGCCTAGAATTCTAACACTCGTATAATTCAAATTAATTACACCTTGATTCTTTATTTTAAAAATCTAAGGAAGCCTGCACAAAAAGTACATTACAATAAGGTTGAATGAAATCAAAATGGAAAATTAAGACCAAAGAAAATGAGTCTATGGATATGCTAATTGTATGTAATTTGCCTTGATTGAGACTTAAATTTGGCTGCCAGCTTCATGGAAGCCCAGACAAAAGGGAAATAAGACAAGTTGCATCTTCTTCACAGCTCCTTGGAGGAGACAAATTTGATCAAGCATCAAATCCCAGAAAGGATCTGTAACGGGATGAAGTGAGAAGATTTGCATTTGAGAGCCACCTGGATTCCTCTCTAAAAGAATGACTAACCCTTTGTCCTAAGGTCCAGTTTCCTCCTCCCTCGGAAATGGGGTTAATAGTAACTACTCTTCAGGGCTGTTGTGAGGATTAAATGAGAGGCTGGGGAGAACGTGTCCTGCATGATTGTTAGTTGGAATCGACCTAACTGTTATCAGTGGGGGAATGGTAAAACACAGAATGATACACTCTACATACTGCCTCCGTCCGGTGCTGCACCCCTCCCAGGCTCCCCACCCTCTGTCAATGACTTTGCAGTTTCTCCTGGGGGGGGGGGGGGAGAGCAGAGTATATTCCCGCCCCCCCTCCCCCGCCCCCAACCAATTCTGAACTTCGCTGCATAATTTGCTTTGGCCAATGAAATGCGGACAGAAGTGACTCTCAATCGAGCCTAGACCTTCAGAGGCATTACGTGTTTTCATTCACGCCTCTTGAATTTCTGCCATCACTGTAAGGATGGGACCTGCTGATTGTTTGGTCCAAGGATCATAATGGATGCATGGAGCAGGACTGGACCCAACCTGAAGTTCAGAGCCCACACAAGTCTGGTTGACTGAAACCTTCAGTGTGAGTAAAAAGGAAAAGAGGAGAGAAAAGAGAGTTGTTGAAAACCATTGCATTTTGGGGTCATTTGTTTCGTATGCTTACTGTGATAATAGCTGACTGATATAGTGGCCTTCTGTGATCAAACCTGGAGAGATATCTGTGATCTGTTAAATGAGAATGAAAGTTTCAAAAGCAAAATCATATAAATTCTGCTTTTGTAGAATCATATAAATGTCTGACCTGATTTTTTTCTTTTTTTTTATTTTAATGTTTTTAAATTTATTTTTGAGAGCGAGACAGAGCACGAGGGAGGGACAGAGAGAGAGAGAGAGAGAGAGAGAGAGAGAGAGGGAGACACAGAATCCGAAGCAGGCTCCAGGCTCTGAGCTGTCAACACAGAGCCGCATGTGGGGCTTGAACTCACGAACCGTGAGATCATGACCTGAGTCTGACCTGAGTCTGACCTGAAGTCCGACGCCCAACCGACCAAGCCACCCAGGCGACCTGACCTGATTTTGTTTTTTTAAGAAGAGAATATGTTGGGGCACCTGGGTGGTTCAGTTGGTTGAGCACCTGACTCGATTTTTGGCTCAGGTCATGATCCCAGGGTCATGGAATCAAGCCCTGTGTTGGGCTCCATGCTGAGCATGGAACCTGTTTAACATTCTCTCTCTCTCTCTCTCTCTCTCTCTCTCTCTCTCAAATAAAAAAATAATAGAATAAAATCAACCATATTTATACAAAAAATAAAAATTAGAAATAAAAATTAAAAAAGAATATGCTTATAGACCTAAATATTAAAAAGCATGAGGGATGGCACTCACATCTTTAAAAGTATGAAATTGAAAAGTATACACATTTTACAAAACTGATGGGTTTTTTTTTTTTTTGCCTTTTTTGAAAAATATTTAAGTAATCTCTACACCCAACGTGGGGCTTGAACTCATGACCCTAAGACCAAGAGTGGCCTGCCCTTCCGACTGAGCCAGCCAGGCGCCCCTGCTTTTGCCTTTGGGTGCGTGTGTGTCCAATTTGTGAATTGCAAAAGCTTAAAGGTCAAACACAGGCACTTCCAGGCAGACTGCCACTGCAGCACTGTGGGGGTCACCTGTCTAGGGTAATCAGGGCAGACTTTTCGCTCAGGCTTGCCCTCATCATTGCCTGAGTGTCAGAGACTGTTGAAGACGACCTTGCGTTCTCTCAGCTGCTGTCCGAGCGGAGAAGCACCGCTCAGAGCTGCGCGGCTAGCGAGTAGAGTATTTAGGACTAGAAACCAACCTGGTTTCTTACTTTGCTTCCTTGCTTTCTCCCTCCAGAAATATTTGTACTGTAGGCATTGCACTAAGTGGTAGGAATGCTGTAGTGGACAAGATACTCTAACAAAACACTGGCACCATCAAATCCCCAACCAGAACTTTATCCTTTCTGCACTCTTACATACATAATTTTGTATAAATCCATAAGCACCGTCTTACACTTTGCTTCTGTTTTTCTTCAGAGCTGTCGCAGTCCATTTGGGCTGCTATCACAAAATATCACAGACTGGGTGGCTTATAAACAACAGAAATTTATTTTTCAGTGTCCTGCAGCCTGGAAGTCTGAGATCCAGGTGCCAGTGTAGTTGGGGAGGGGGCCCTCTTTCTGGTTCATAGATGGCTGGTTTGTTTGTTTGTTTGTTTGTTTGTTTGTTTTGCTGCATCCACATAGGGTAGAAGGGGCAAGGAAGTTTTGGGGCCTCTTTTATAAAAGCACTAATCCCATACATGAGGGCTCTGCCCTTATGACCTGAACACCTCCCAAAGGCCCCATCTCCTAATACCATCATTTTTGGGGTTAGGATTTTAGCATATGAATTATGGGGGGACATAAACATTCAGACCATAGCAAGTGCAGTCTATTTTTTCCTCTGTGGTTTGGCTCCCCTCCCCTTCCCTTTTCTGTCCCACTGGGACCCTTTGTCTGGAGATCATTTTGGTTTTCCCCCATTCTTCATTTAATACAAAGTTGTCCCAAGTCACAGTGTCGCATTCACCTTGGCCATTGGGGGTGAGGTGTGGGGGGGTGGACCAGATGGGTGGGTAGGGTAGGTGGCTAGTCAGTCCCACTGAGACTTTGTGGTTGGGTGACCAGTTAATACAGCATCCAAACTGAAGGCTCTGAGAGTAAAAGGAGGCTCGTTAATATTCCATTAGGAAGGGAGACATAAGTTGACACTCTCCTGGGCAAACCAAGCCCTGTGGTCATAGCTCTTTTGGTGTTGGTGGGTGGGGATATGCTGACGACGTTTGTGGCTTTGTGTAACTTGCTTTCACTTTTTAAACATTTCGGGAGCCCCTTCTACCCCAGCCCTGCGCCCAGGCCTCTCAACCTCTAGGAACCCATGGTGTGTTTGTTTCTCCCCAAGGAGACTCTAATATTTTTTTGGGAAAACACCTTTAGAAGCTATGGGATGTCAATCAGCCATACTTTTAGGGCACCTGGCACGCACCGAACATTCACTGAGCAAAGAGGCAGTCACAGTTCATACCCTAGATGATCGTTGAGAGGCGTAACTGACACAATGCCTGTTAAGCACTTAGCACAGGGCCTGGCACATGGTAAGCCTCTAGTGGGTTTTTTTTAAAATTTTTTTTAATGTTTTATTTTTAACAGAGAGAGAGAGGGAGAGAGAGAGAGAGAGAGAGAGCAGAGCATGAGCAGGGGAGGAGCAGAGAGAGAGGGAGACACAGAATCCGAAGCAGGCTCCAGGCTCTGAGCCATCAGCACAGAGCCCGACGCGGGGCTCGAACTCACACTGTGAGATATGATTTGAGCCGAGATTGGACGCTCAACCGACTGAGCCACCCAGGCGCCCCTCTAGTGGGTTTTTTGATTATCATTTTAATCATCATTGTAATCATTCCACAACAATCAATATGAATAAGGTAAGATTCTTATTTTCAAAATTTGGGCAATGATAATAGGGACATATCCAAGCAAACATGTAAACAGTGCTAAAAATATCTACAAAACTAGAAAGTGCTAGAGCTCTTCACACTCTTACGGGTGTGACTCACCATGTCTGTAGGAGGAAGCACAGGGCGGGGTGCGGGAGGTGGCCCTCTGACTGCCTCCCACTCCTGCAAGAGGCCTGGGAGCTTCTTAGGGGGAAACTCCTCTCCTTCATGCCGCCGAGAGAAATCTTTTGCTTGAAAGGAGGAAATCCAGGGGTGCCTGGGTGGCTCAGTCGGTTGAGTGTCCAGCTTCGGCTCAGGTCATGATCTCACTATTGGTGAGCTCGAGCCTTGCGTCGAGCTCTGTGCTGACAGCTCAGAGCCTGGAGCCTGCTTCAGATTCTGTGTCTCCCTCTCCCTCTGCCCCTCCCCTGCTTGTGCTCTCTTTCTCTCTCTCTCAAAAAAAATATCAAAAAAATAAGTACTAAAAAAAAAAAAATAAAAGGAAATCCAGTATGTGGATATTTATATTTTATAATGGTAAAAAAAAAAAAAAAGGCTAGTAATTAGGATTATTTTAAAAGTAATGCATCATAGCAAAACCAAATTCTAAATTACATAGCAATTTAGAACTTGGGTTTGAGAGCCAGGGGCTTGGACTTGGCTGCTGGGTCTGCCCTTGTGGGGCATGTGACTCTAAGCAAGTGGCTGAGCCTGTGTGCCTCACAATTTCTGGACCTGTGAAGCAGAGATGTTAGTAAGGTTTGCCTGAAGGAGTTCCCGTGAGGGGGAAGGGAATTAATCTGTGAAAAGTACCCGGGGAGTGCTCGGTACCTGGTGAGAGCCCCACAAATGTCATCTATAACTTGATACTTTAAGCATTCCCAGAGGTTATTAAGGTGCTATTAAATAAGTTAAACTCCTTAAGAAACAGCTAAGTGACCATGAGTTTAAAAGGTGTTTGGGGGGCGCCCCGGTGGCTCCGTCGGTTGAGCGTCCGTCTCTTGCTATCGGCTCAGGTCGTGACCTCGCGGTTCGTGGGTTCGAGCTCTGCGTCAGGCTCTGCGTCAGAGCCTGTTTGGGATTCTCTCTCCCTCTCTCTACCCCTCCCTGCTTGCGTGCGCTCTCTCTCTCTCTCTCTGAAAATAAACAAACATTAAAACAGATTTTTTAACAAGTTGTTTCTTACACAGAAGAAATGTGAATGCATTGGCCAGATACAAAGGCTCAAAAAATGATTCTTCTGGTTCCATGGCTCTAGTTAGACTGTAGTACAAAAGATCACAGAGGTTCTCACCTGTTTTTATCAAAGTGTAGTATTTACACCTTATGATGGATTGAAAAATGCCGTTTTCTTCTAAAGTAACGATTTGTCCCCTAGGAGATGGCTTTCCAAAGTTTGCTAGAATAGGAAGGAGTGTGGGTCTTCTAAGGAGAGAGCTACCATGCTTACTCTCATAATAGAGAAGCTCGAAGGCTCAGCTCCCTATTACCTGCACCTCCGGGCTTGAAATTGAAGAGCTGCCCCCAGGCCGGATGGCTGAGGGCACAGGGACCCAGCTGCACAGCCCAGTAGGCTTCCCGGTAAGAAGGGGAAAAGAGGCAGCGAATAGCATAGGTTAGCAAAAGTATTTCAGTATTCTTTCCTTCCAGTCGACGGATGTAAACTGATGTGCCAGGCTCTGTGCCCAGTGCCTTCACGAGACTTACCCAACCCTCTGTGACCATCACCTTAAATGAGGAGGTCGCCCGGGGCGGAGCACTGGACCGGGATCCCCAGCCCGGGTTTGGTCATCTCCAAAATACAGCATTCACCTAGGTGGTGTCTTTGGTTCTTTGCTCACTAATGTTCTCTGGCTGTAACTGCTTCTCTCTAAATATCTAAGATTCCCAGGCCAGCATTCCCTTTGACAGCTCTTGGATACTTCATAATTAGTGCTGAGCCCTATGGCTCCCAAGTGCCTTCCTGGTCTGATTTAACAAACTGGCTCTTTTATTCCATTTTCCCCTGTCTGGAACTGTGAATGTTATAACTCTGTACAATGGGAATAGTAATAATACCTACCGCATAAACTTACCATGAAGATTAAAAGTTTTCGTAGATGAAAGTCTTTTCAACAGTGCTTGACACATAAAAATTGTCCATTTGTATTTGCCATTATTACAGGATTGTTAAGCACCACCTATGTACTAGGCTGAGTGCTCTCCGTGTGTTAGCTCATTTAATCACCAGAAAATAATTTATTCATTTCTTTTAATGTTTATTTATTTTCGAGAGAGAGAGAGCGTGAGCAGGGGAGGGGCGGAGAGAGAGGGGGACAGAGGATATGAAGCGCTCAGGCTTGCAGGGCTCGGGCTCGAACTCATGAACTGTGAGATCATGACCTGAGCTGAAGTCGGATGCTCAACTGATTGAGCCACCCAGGTGCCCCGGAATTTATTCACTTTTACGTCTGAGGGATAGAATTTTGTGATCAGTAGTATTTTTCCTTCTCAATCTTTTTTTTTTTTTTTTAATTTTGTATTCCTGACCCTCTTTAACTGGTACCAGCATCGCACCAGTCACATGGATTACAATCTTTGATTCCTCTCTCTTTTAGCCTCCTCTCCTTCAGTCCACCTGCTCCTTATCAGATCAGGCAGATTTAAAATTCCTCTCATATATTTCCTTGCTTTTTCTTCGCCCTGCCTTTCCCAGGCTCACTGGGCACTGTCCTCGTTTCTTAACTGGTTCCCGTCCATTCCAGGTTGTGTACTGCTGCCTAACGTATCCCATGGTGGAGTTCTCCATCAAGTGCCATTTCCTCGGCTTGGAATTGAAGACTCTTTACTTTCCGGTCTTAATCTACCCTTTGGAACATCTCCAAAGTAGCCCCTTTATGCACTCTAGTCTACCGCCAGTGTGCCATCCGCTTCCCCACTTAATATTAATGCTGCCCCATCGCCCTGGGAGGCTGTTCTTGTAATTCATTTGAATACAGGTTCCTTGTCAAATATTAAAGCAACGTACGGAAGTCCTCTTTGACTACTCCCGGACCCTGCTACCTCTCCCCAGAGACTGCCACCATTCTCCGTCAAAGGGCGCTCTTCCCACCCTTGTCCCCTGCATTGACATTCATGTATATGCGCTTACAGAGAGTATATGGTGGTGCTTGTTGTTTTGTGTGTGGGTGTGTCTATGACATAAATAGTATCCAACTGTGCTTATCATTCTGCAACTTGCTTTTCTCCCCCAGCAATATGTCCTGGCAATCTGTCCATCGGGATGCATCTTAAATGCCACCAAGAATTCCCCCAAACGTTACAAGATTCCATTGTACTGGAGGTACTCTCTCGACTCACCCTCCTCAGCATCTCTTAGGGAGCTTTGTACTTTATATGTGTGTGGAGTAGGATGATGCGTGATTTTTTAATGTTTCTACTTTTCTATAATTTTAAAAATTCCAACTATTCCTCCAAGATGATATTTAAACAGATAGATGCTAGATTAAACACATGCATACACACGTTCTTCTGTTTTTGCTGTAATTTTGTGTTACCCGGACACCTATTAATTTGTCCTCCCTGTGACCTTGATAGTAGGACTGCGGGTGCCCTGGAGAGGCAGGCAAACACAGCATATAGGTCACCAGGAAAACGTGTCCCTGTGCAAATTCCTCAGACGTGCCCAACTCGTAGGCAACATCTCTACTAGCATACGAGAAGAGCAAGTCTCATGGAAAATTCTGCCACACGGCCCCGTGCCCAGCCATGCTGGAGCCTAAGCAGAAGGAAAATTGGTACTTCTGTATACCTTTCTCAAAAGTTCATATTTATGTTATTAATATGTTACATACTCACATATATCTATACATCAGATAAATATACAGCATATTAATTATGTTATATGTTGCTTCACTAATTATAAAGTATTTATCATAGAAACACATTACGTTTTATATCATTATATTATATTAGAGATGTTAACACCAAAAGTTCATGAAAGCGCTGCGATTTAAAAAAAGGACTGTATATCAGGCCCGCCGGGGTTGTGCAATCTGTGTGCGTGCCGCTGGGAACCCCTATAAGCCGCGCAGTGGGGGAGGCCCAGGTGCAGGCCCAGAACCGGGGGCTGATTGGAAACAACTGTTCCCATTGCACAATAATGCCACGTTGTGAAACAAACACCAACAGCCTGCCTTTACTGAAAATTTGACATTTTGTCTATCGTGGATTTAAGAAGATTACTGCATTCAAATCTTTGTTTTGGCTCCCTTTTAAATGTGACACCTGAGGGAATGCCTCATCGGTGTCTCATCCTGGCCCTGTGGCCACAATAAAGGTAGCCGTTTATTCACTAAGCATTTATTAGCAAACGATCCGGGAAGTGGTGCGCGAGCCGTTCTGTACATTTGTGTTCCAGCTCCTGTCCCCCCCGTGGGTGAGACTTGTGTTCTCCAGAGGCAATTTTCCCAGATCCCGGAGGCAGATCCTGTGACTCTCGGCCTACATCACACAACGAGAGTCCTCTAAGTTGATGGCTGTTGACACAGGACTGTTTAGGGAACGACCTTGGGCACCAGCCTCAGGACAAAGCTACTGGCCTCATTAGAGTTTTATACTCCGTTCCGGCAAGAGTGGGAAGTGTCTTTAAATGTTTTAAATATTTTAATCAATCCACATTTCTGAGCTTTTTACCAATTTCAAATAGTCATCATGCTACTTAAAGTCTTTTATTTTACCAATTAAAAATCCATTTACAATATTCACTGTGCTAGTTAGCAAAGTCTCGGTTATTGACCAAGACGTGGATCATGGCCCCTCTCGTGGTGGCCGCTTTGGCGTGTTCTGGTGTAGCAAAAGCAGACGACCCTTGGAGTGTGGCTTGTTTTTTAGGTCAAGCCTAGAGTGAAGCTTGAACTAGCCGGCACATCCATAACATCACACCATCTTCCCTTTAAATGTGCTGAAGTAAATAACAGACTCCATAACAACCTCCCATGGTGAATGGACAAATGTCTTCTGTCATTGTCCCGGGAGTGTGGTCACCTCACTATTAGGCAAATCCACATTTGTCCTTGGCCAGCAGAATTCCAGGGTCGGGGTCCTGGAGGCATCCTCCTGACCCTTGTTGCCCTGGTGGCCTCTCTGCCTTACCGCCACCCCCCCCCCCCCCGCCCCCCACCACCCACGTGCAACATTTGTGATCAGCAACTACCACGGGGCTGTCTAAACATGGTGGTGCTGGGGGAAATCAGATCAGGAACTGGAGTGAGTGAGTGAGTGGAGACAGGCTGACCACCTGCATTCGACAATAACAAGGAGAGTATGACAAGTCAAGGGGTCACAGGAGGTCTTAGCCAACAGGAACCCATTGCAGGGGAGGCGTGGGAAGCTCAGGGTCCTGGAATCTGAACTGAATGGGGGACTCCAAGCCAAGGAACTGTGACTTAAATGTAAAACCTCCCTGAGCCCGATGTGCTCAGTGTGACTGAGCCGATGTGACTGGAGAATAAAGACTGTGCTTAAATCCTCCCACAGACTAAAGTACAGACTGGGACATGACCAACACTAGGCCAAGGTTTGTGGGGTAAAGGAATTATGTCGACTCTTCAGGTGTCCGGAGGGGAGTGAACATTACACAGTCCTGGTGCTGGTCAAGATGTGACTCCTCCCCACCGCCACCAAATTCAAGATACGGTCCCTGGAACTTATTTAACGAAAACTTCTGAGATCATGGGTTTGTCTTCTAGGGATCTAAAACTCTACCCTAAAAGAGAATGGCAGGAGTAACTTCTGACTAACCAAAGACACCAGCTTCCTTGTAACCAGTTACCAGTTAGCCAATGTTTTAGTGATAGGTGCCAACGTTAGCCAAATCCTTGCTGTGTCCTAAGCACAACTGCATATTTTATATGCATTCATTTATCCCTATGGTCCAGATAAGAAGACTAAGTAAGGGGTTATGCCACATGCCCAAGTTTAGTGGCAGAGTGAGGATTTGAACTGGGTTCCTCCCCAATCCTGAACCTGTTCACCCGCGTTCCCAGACTCTGTGTTGCGGAGCATGGCCAACGGCACTGAAGGATTTCTCACAAGGGTGCATTTTCTTCCTTGTTTTCCACATAAAAGACCCTCCTGCTCTGCTGACATATGAACCGTTCTTGTCTGCTTTTGCTGAGAAATAACGGGTGCTCCTGTTGAAGTGTCTGACTCTCGAAGGACTAGCAATCACTTCATAAGCCAGAGCAGCTGTAAGCAAGCCACAACTGGAACAGCTGTCCTTACCACCAAAACAATCTGAGAGTGAGCAACGTGTCCAGTTCTCACCCCAAAGCCCGGCCGATGGTTAATCAAAAAAGTGGAGCTTAAGTGAATGAATTATGAACGGCCTTAACGTGCATTTGCATCTTTGATATTGTTCTATCCCCAAATAAATGCTGGGTTCACTACTGGCTCGCCCCTTGCTGGTTGGATGAATTTCCATCACGTAGTCTCTTTGATTCTTTGTATGCGTGATATTCATAAAATAGAGTTTTGAGAAGCTTTTTAGCCCGTAAAGGACTTTTTTTGTTACCCATCCTTTCTCCAACCTTCCTTTCAGGGTCTAGAGCATTTTGCCAGGAGAATAAATTGCATGTATGTGAGCTTACTTTGATTTTTGTTTTTTTAATGAATTAGAGACCTTCATAACAGCCCACACGAGCTTGGCTGAACGTGAGAATAACGTGATAAAAGCATAGCAGTGCTTTCATTTGTCCACTAGCATTTTGGATAGGTGTATGATTTCTATTACACGTTTTAAAATTTCGATTATGCTAGCCTAGAAGTCTCTGAAGTTCCACGTAGGTAACTGTGGTATTAAATGGCCACAAAAACCCACGTTACTTTTAAAATTCAAGGAAATCTGTGTCTTCCTGTAAATTTGGTTTCTCCCATTTTGTCAGGGAAGAAACAGAGGTCCTTGGCATCTCCGTGGTTCATGCCACAGGGGTTTATGGTGAGCACATCGCAGAACTGCAAGTTCCCACACACCACAGTTTCCGGGCTTAAATAGGTGCACAGAATGTATTTTGAAATGAAGAAAACGGTGACGAGTGATGAGAACGTTAGTAAATCAGTCACTGCAAAATGTCCATCCTTAAGAGATTGAGTAATACTTTCAGGGTGCTTGTGTGGCTCAGTCGGTTGAGCGTCCAACTTCGGCTCAGGTCATGATCTCACAGTTCGTGGGTTGGAGCCCCATGTCCGGCTCTGTGCTGACAGCTCAGAGCCTGGAGCCTGTTTCGGATTCTCTGTCCCACCACCCCCACCTCTGCCCCTCCCCTGCTTGTGCTATCTCTCCCAAAAAGAAACATTAAAAAGAAGAAGAAGAAGAAGAAGAAGAAGAAGAAGAAGAAGAAGAAGAAGAAGAAGAAGAAGAAGAGATCGAGTAACATTTTCAAAGTTACAAAGCAATTGTGCAATGTGTAGCCACCACACTTGACGATCCCATCAGCATGCAGATTTCAGTGCTACCGCTGCCTTTTTTTCTGAGTACCTTTACAGGTGCCCTAGGGGACCTATGCTTTTCTCCCCTTGTCATTGTCTCCCAACCCAGCAGCCAGATGTGAGTTCTACTCTCAGATCTAGCTGTGTGACCATCTTACAGAATTGTCAGGCTCAACAAAGCAATGTGTGTGAAAGCATTTATTTGCACTCCAGAAATGTGAGGGGCTGCAGTTAGACCCAGCAGTTTTTTAGAAGTTCAAATAGCTATGGCATCAAAAATTAATGAATTGATGATTGACTAGGAAAAATATTTGAGGTAGCATTTTACTTTCCTAAAGTGATCATATCCGTTTTCTCCATCTTATCCGCACGGTAACAAGACTGGCCATGTGGGAAGGTGGTACAGGCATAATTTCCTCTTTTTTTTTTTTTTTTTAACAGCTTTTAAGAGGTAAGAAAACATTTATTGGAACATATGCATCTGGTGTCAATTTTCCCCACACATTTTATTATAAAAACTTTCATATGGAAACATTGAAAGAATTTGCCGAGAATACCCATAAACCTACCACCTAGACCCCACCATTCACATTTTACTGTACTTGCTTTGTTGAGAATCTCCCTATCTCGTCATCTTAGCATCCATTCATTAATTTGTCATATTTTTAAAATACATTTCAAGGTAACTTACAGACATTGGTAAACTTTCCCCTAACTGGCACACATATAAGTAACTAGAGCTTATAGTATTTTTTTCTCCCAATGTCATCTAATTTAACGTCCTAAAAATCATGGCACAGCATGATATTTTTTGGTTTGCTTCTTTGCTCCTGAAGCAAGGAGACCCTCATTTCAAGCCCACTCTAATGCAGAAGCGGGCACGTGAAACATCCTTGCAGGGCTTCTCTGGGTGAAGCGGGACCGGGGCCAGGAGCGTGGGTCCCCGAGCCCCTCATGGGATGCCTCAGGTGCCCTGGATTACTGCACTTGGGTGGGTTCTCTAGCGGCACGAGCCTCGGTTGGATCATCTGTGGAACAGGGCTTTGCAAATAGCTGTTCCCTCAGGTTCTTTCCAGGCTGCTCTGCACTCTCATTCAGTGATACGAAAGCATTGACTGAAAGCCTTGCGGACCTCCCCCTTCACAAAGCTTCAGCAGAAAGCTTTCTCTTGTTTTAATTAGCTCGATGCAAGAAGCTTCCTTTAAGACTGTGGGTCTGAAGGCCTGAATTACTTCCCACACTTGGAATGGAGAAAACCGAAAAAACAAGAACCTCGTCTAGGTGGACGGCCGATTGCAGTAGCCTGAACACTCGGGTGGGCGTGTCGACTGGGTGCATGACCACGGTGTCCATCTCCGAGGGCCTTTTGCCAGGTCACAGCGGAGAGCACCCTCAGTCCCGCTGTGAATGAAGCCCGCCTGGGAGACTTAATCTTCTCCTTGTGCCTTAAGACACAGTACTCTTGTGTGTGTGTGGCAAAGGGCAGACCCTTCACTAGTTGGGCAGCAGCCTGGGCATGCGGGTGAGTCTTGGGAATGTGGGTGGGAGTTGAGACTGGAACCAGATGGGCATCGCATGAGCTGGACAACTAGGAGAGTCCAGGCCTGTGCCCCGAGAAGCCTGGGATGCCCAGAGGTCATTCATGCTAGGTAGAAAACACTGTGCTGTAAGCTGCGAGGATAGGACTGTGTCTGAGTCAACTTTATGCCTGGGGCCTAGAAAAGTGAATGGCAAGTAGACAGATGGGCCAATAAATGTTTATGAAAGAAGGGAGAGAGGAGGGGAGGGAGGAAAGAAAGAAGGTGGGATGGGCTGGTTTCCCTGAATTGTAGCAACGTCAGGGCCACCATCCACAATACTGCTCACTGATCGTCATCGACAACTTAAATTGAGCTCTCCACTAATGACCACTGTTTTAAATGTGTTTTGACCATGGGGTGCCTGGGTGGCTCAGTCGGTTAAGTGTCCGACTTCGGCTCAGGTCATGATCTTGTGCTTCATGGGTTCGAGCCCTGCATCAGGCTCTGTGCTGACAGCTCAGAGACTGGAGCCTACTTCGTGGATTCTGTCTCCCTCTCTCTCTACTCCCCTCCTCATACTCTGTCTCTCTCTCTCTCTCTCTCTCTCTCTCAAAAATAAATAACACATTAAAAAAAATAAATGTTTTGACCATGATTCACAGTAAAAAAACAACAAAACAAAAAAAAACCCCAAAAAACTCTTCAAATGGTGACCCAGTATGCACACATGCATATACACACACAGAAGCATGTGCACACACACACACACACACACACACACACACACAAGTCTTAAAAATGGGATGGGTACCGATAATTTTCATTCCATTCTACCAATCCCTTTCCATTCCCCAGACACTGGCTTGTAACCCACAGACTGAAAAACTCTAGAGCCAATCCCTTTGATCTCTTCTGGGACATTATTCTTGCAAAGATCACTTTCCTTTCCAGGATCTATAATCTCTCTCTCCTACATGAGAGAGATTAATCATCTCTTCCTACGAACATATCAGGTTTATTCTGTTTTGTAAAAAAGCAAAGACAATTCTTCACTTGACTTTGCTTCCTTTCTAGTGACAGCTCTTCATGACACCTTCTTTTTTTAGGATGAGCTTTTTAAGTAAGGGATCTATACCTGCTGCTTCTTTTCCATCCAGGCTGTCCTTCCCTAACCCCCAGCAATGGGTTCTCTTCCACCATCTTCTCTCAAAGGATCCTAATGCCCTTTGGCTGTACAGGTCCCATGTTGTTTTCTTCTCCCTCCTCCTTCTTTTTCTCCTTTTCCTCTTTTTAATTCCTACTCTTCTTGATTGGGATACTTTTGAACCCTGTTCTCTTAACAAGGGTCTCCTCTCTTGATAGATTGTTCATGCATTCATTTATTTACTTGATTAGTTATTCAGCATTGGTTCAAGGGACATATCAGCAAGTAAAATATGGACCTGGGTGCTAAAGGGAAAACAAAGATTAATTAGATGCATCATCCCTGCCCTCCAGCCCAATGACATATAGGATAGGACTTGGATTAACACAGTTAAATGCCTATTGCTAGAGGTTGGAGAGCCATTGGATGGTGGAATGTGGATAAGAAATCAACCTTTGGAGCTGGATAGATCTGGATTCAAATTTTGGCCTTGCCAGTTTTTGGCTATCCGATTTAGAGCAAATTATCTTACCTCTCGAGATGTCCACATCCTCTTTCGTCAATGGTGACTGATATTCATGGTGCCTCCCCACAGAAGTGTTGTGAGGCTATGTTATCTCATTGAATTCTCACGTGTTCCTCTGAGGCAGGTACTGTCATGAATCCCATTTTACAGAGGAGGAAACTGAGGCTCTGAGGGGCCGTACTGTCCCTAAGTGGAGGCCTGAGATATGACCCAGGCATGCTGACTCAAGAATTTGTGATCATGGGGTGCCTGAGTGGCTCAGTCGGTTAAGTGTCTGACTTTGGCTCAGGTCACGATCTTGCAGTTCATGGCTCAAGCCCCGTGTCGGACTCTGTGCTGACAGCTCAGAGCCTGGGGCCTGCTTCAGATTCTGTGCCTCCCTCTCTCTCTATCCCTTCCCCGCTCTCTCTCTCTCTCTCTCTCAAAAATAAATAAACATTTAAAAAAAATTTTTTTTAAAGAATTTGTGATTGCAAACACAAAGGCACTTTGTCTCTGTGTGTCCCAGAGGCCAGGGTCTAGTCTTTAGTGATGCACAACTAGAAAATAGTTTTATCGGTATTTGCAAAGGTGCTGATTGATAAGCCAGAAGAGTGCTTTATTCATTTACTCTTCAAGAGAGGAGACTGTGCAGCTGCACAGGATCCATTCTCCTGTGCAAATCATGTGGACATCAAAGATAATAATGGGGGGCACCTGGGTGGCTCGGTTGAGTATCCGACTCTTGATTTCAGCTCAGGTCGTTGGATTGAGCCCCACATCAGGCTCTGCAGTGAGCACGGAGCCTACTTAGGATTCTCTCCCTCAGCCCCTCCCCCTCTCGCTCTCTGTCTCTCTCTCTCTCTCTCCCTAAAAATAAAAAAAAAAAATTAAAAAAAAAAAATAATAATGGTAACTACCATCAACTAGGCATGTGCTATTTGCCAGGCTATATACAGCTGGGCTCATTGTACCTCACAGCACCCTGAAGTCAATGTTATTAGCCCAGTTTCACAGAAGGGAAGACCAAGACATGGTCAAAACTCAATATAATTTAGCAGCTACTGCTATAGCAGCTGCGACAGCAGCTAAAACACCTGCCCTCGTGAGATCTAGACCAGAGTGGACAGGACTAGAACAAAGAATAATAAACAAATAAAAGAGCAGAGATTTAAAGGAAGATGGAGACAGAGTCATCCAGGTATGTGGGGGAAGGGGGAGCCAGGAAAGGAGAATGGCACGAGCAAAGGCCCTGCGGCTGGAAAGTACTTGCCATGTTTAGAGCGCAGAGTGAAGGTGGTGGACTGTCCAGCTGGAGGAGCACAAGGGCACAGTGGGAGGACCCGAGGGCAGGGCCAGGACTAGACTAGCGTAATTGTTCATAATAGCTGCGGCAGCAGTAGATGAGATGTAGGAATTTTCCTGGTAGTTCCTGCTGGTAAATACCAGAGACTGGAAATGAACCCAGGTCTCATTTCAGAGATAATATTTTTCATTATTAAATCTCACAAATTCGGGGGTCAGAACAGCTTTAGGCAAAGGGGACTGAGTGTCCCCACGGAGTATTTCATGTCATCTGAATTGCTCCTATTCCAGGGAACTATGCCCAGGAAAGAGCAACCTTTGTCATCGGGGACGTCACAATCAATTCTTTGTATGGCTACGGGTAGAGACGGACGACATGATCCTGACTGATTGCTTTTTCGGTCAACCCCCTCCCCCCCCCGCCAAGGTTCCACTCTCTGCATTCAGTCAGGTCACGCTCTGATTGAGTGGGTTAGAGCCTTATTTATAATGGTTGAGTCTAGATCTTTCCTTTTGTGAAACATCTGGTACTGGTTCCCTTGCGTAGAGTCAGCTCTCCTTGTATCTGGATCTTTTTTACCATCTCCGGGAATAAGCTACTTCTTCAGAGGACTCAGGTTATATGCTACATGTGCAGCCTCCAAGGAGTTCTATGGCCAAAAGAATAATTTTCCGCCCCAGGCCTCTGTTTCTGGGACAGAGGGGGTATTTGAAGAACACTTCCATGTGATGAGAGACCCTGTGGTAGAGAGGGGCAAGGGCTTCATAACTGATTTTGAGGAATTTGGGCTTTCGTGGTGAGCAGGCAAATGGAAAGGAGAAGGGTAAGATAACATTGAAGCTGGAGCTTAGGTAACTGGGAAAATGGTAAAATGGCAGAAACTGAGAAGTGAGGAAGAGAAAGAAAAGGTCTCAAGATATTTTGGGGAGGTGGGTTGGGCAGGCTGGGCATAAGAGTACATATGGAGAAGATGCATTCTATTTCAGAAAGGGTGGATTTGTCGGGTGGCTGTGATAAGTCAACGAATTTCACTTGAAGTATTGTTCTGCCTTTTTATTGCTATTAGAGTAAGCAACTTAAAATTTTTTTTTTTAATGTTTACTTATTTCTGAGGCAGAGAGAGACAGAGCATGAGTGGGGGAGGGTCAGAGAGAGAGGGAGACACAGAATCAGAAGCAGGCTCCAGGCTCTGAGCTGGCAGCACAGAGCCTGACGCGGGGCTCGAACTCACGGACCGTGAGATCGTGACCTGAGCCGAAGTCGGACGCTCAACCGACTGAGCCACCCAGGCGCCCCTAGAGTAAGCAACTTTGATTTACACAGTGAAAAATACTTGGCTTAGTAAATTCATATATGTATATTCATATCGCTATGAATTTAGACCAAGGAATTAGGGTTTTATACATTCATGAACAAATACATAAACATTTACCAAAACTCCTTTAAAAGATCAAACAGGATTTACAAATATGAGAGGAGAAAATTGAGAAGCGCTAAAGATGAAAAACTTCAGGTAACTACAGTAATTAAATTAAAAACGCATTGAAAATGTAAAAACATAACGAATGCATTTGAAAATTATTTACAGAATATCAAAACAAAACATTCAATTTAGCAATATGCCTACATATTAGTATAGGTATGTTTGTATATGGGACTTTTAATGCATTGAAAACAGTTTACTCTGCAAGAAGTCAGTAATTCAATAGGGCTCGTGGCTATAGAAGGCAACTTTGATAGGTTTAACAGAAGTCATGAACTAGTTGGATATAAAATCAAGTCAAGAAGTGAAATCAGAATGGAAAGCCGTTGTCTAGTCGTCTCAGTTTGTGCTTCAGCCACCATAATACGCCACGACCTACACGACTGACAACAGGCACAGAGCAAACCTGACCACCATTTCTAGAGCAGTATTTGAATCATAAGGTTCTGAAAACTCCTGGGTGTTTGGACGTGGGAGGAGTGACATGTGTGGGCAGAGGGTAGTGCCGGGGCAATTGTGAGGATAGGGAGGTAAAAAAGAGGATTGAGGGATGGGGAGAGGGACAACACAGGAGCCAAGAATTTTCCAGGTTCATCAGGAGGGGCCTTCAGCGGTGTTGAAAAGGGGAGAGACTAGCCGAGGATAAGGTGTGAGAACTCACGGTCTGGTGTGGCCATCGGGTGGCTGTGGGGACAGCAGTTCAGAGGTCAGGAGGTCAGTGAGGACAAAGGAAGTCAGGGGGTAGGTGAGCCGAAGGTGAGGCGGAGGGCTCCTAAGAAAAGTTGATGGTGGTGGAGAAAGGGAGGGAGAGGGAGAGAGAGAAGCAGGGAGAGAGGGAAAGAGGAGGAAAAGAGGGGAGAGAGAGGGAGAGGGAGAAAAAAGAGAGGGGGAGAAAAAGAGGGGAAGAGAGAGAGAAGGGGAGAGGGAGAGATGGGGAGAGAGAAGGAGGAGAGAGGGGGAGGGAGAAAGAGAGAGACAGAGAGAGAGAGGAATCCCTCATGTGGGATCTTGTCATAGAGTTTTTCTTAAGAGTTTTGGGAAGGCTAATGTTCATGTCTGGTGACACAAAATAATGTGTGTGCCAGAGACCGACCAGTTTTTGGTATCTGAGCACCTTGAGTCCAGGGATGTGAGGCAAGAGTGGAGGAGAAAGGGGGAAAGGCAACATGTCCCAAAGTATGTTCTGCAAACACCTGTCGCAGGATGTTACTAGATCTTTCCCCCGTCTCTCACAAAATGATTTTATTCCTCCCTGTCCCAAAGGAGGGGACTGTCAGCATCCCCTTCCTGCTCAACCAGCAGGCCCGCGGCTAGTTGCTTCGTTTCCACCCCGTTTCTCATTCACTGAGGTGCTTATTTTGTTTTTACGCTGGGCTAGGCCTTCTTTATTTTCCCAACTTACACTTCATTTCTCATTGCTGCGTATGCATGTGCTATAGGGGATGAGTCAGCGATTGAACCAACTGTGCCATTTAGACTGGGAATCCTAGGCAGGATTTGTTACCGCAGGACGTGCCTTAGAGTGTCACGTCCTAGGAGATCTCCAACCAGAATAGCCCTTGCACCATTTCCCAAATTTATGGGACCACAGACCTGTTTGTTCACGGTCTCCTGTTCTGTGAGCCGCACTTCGGAGAGCTCCTAGACAAGATGGTGGAAATGGCCAATGACGGGCAGATCCTGTAGAAAAGTTGTAGAAAGTGTCTGAACTCTTGGAGGCCAAGCAGCTGCTCCCGGGAGCTTCTTGTGGCTGGGCGTGCAAGGAGTAATGGCGCTTCTGGAAACCGGCGTGCCAGGAGGCTGTGCAGCAGGTCTGTGTGCCTCCTTATCCGGGAACATAACAGGAAAGCACTTTATTTTCTTTAGGCCTTGGAGCCCAGATTGCCCAAGGAAGGACACCAGCCTAAGAGGACCTGTGTGTGAAGCCAATTCTAATGGCATCAAGCGCCTGTCATCTGTCCACCTGTCAAGGGGACTCTGGGTTCTGCTTGCTATAGCAAAGGAGCTCAAACTCCCTTAAGCTCTGAGTGAGGATGCCATGTTCTCCAAATGTTTCTAGTTCTCCAGATGTTTTACTGTGTGGCCACAGTATATGGCGCTCTTCCACGGCCATGATCTAGAGAACGTTGCTGTCTTCCTTGGATAGTGGTGGAGGAGGAGATATTTGTGTGGCTCTTCACCAACCTACCTGTGTCACAAATACTTGTTGGGTTTCTGCTGTGTGTTTGATCACTCAATAACCAGGCAGGAGATCAGTTGATACAAAGATGAAATGAAAAAAGCAGTCCCAGGTCTCACAGAGTTTGGAGTCTAGCAGAGGAGACAAACACACAGTGAAAATGCAGTGTGGCGGGACCCCCAATACAGGAAGTTCAGGGAGATGTGAGGCCCGTGGAGGGGCACCCAACTCAGAGGGCCATCCAGGATGGACTCAGGGGCTAGAGTGCTGTTCAGCCTGAGGACCAACAGACGGATTAACTGGGGAAGGGGGAGCATTTATGAATTCCAGACACGGAAAGTAGGAGTTTGGAAGGTCTTCCAACTAATCTGTTGGAGGATGTGAAAACATTCCACAGGGCTGGACTGTGGAGTTCTGGGTGAGGACTTCTGGGGTGGGGATGGGGGAGTGAGAGACAAAGCATGAAGCAGGCACCCAGATCCTATTGGGTCAGAGGTCCTCAAGTCTGCCTGCATGGCTACGTCACTGAAGCCCGGGCCTCTCTCCCAGCCTCTGAGACTTCTCCGGTTCTCTTTCTACACTCATCACCTGTCCTTTGTTCTTCTCTCTGGCTCTCCTTCACTTACCCACCTTTCAAATCTCTCCTTCAGAGAACTGACGCATCGCATCGGGAGGGGAGTTTTAGGTCACGCCGGGAGTGACCAGTACCTAGAACTATGACCTGCCCACTGGAGTGGTTGGTGTGGGAGGAGAGCTAGCCCATGTGGGGACACTGTCCTGGGAAATGACAGTCATGGGAGTCCATCGGAGCCCTTTGAGGCCGGGGGCCCGTCAGGAGTGGCCGTAAGCAGGGCGGAGGTCAAAAAGAAGACAGGTTGAAAACCCGAGAGCAGGGAGGCTTGGAGCGGGGAAACAGGAGGAAATCCAGCCAGGTAGCTATCAGCCATGAGCAGGAGGGCGGCCGGCAGGACCACGGCTCACGGAGGGACCTTCTCACCAGACCTGGGGTCTAGGAGCAGGCATCACACATGTGACTCGCAGTAAGTGAAGAGCATAGCAGCAAGTGTGATTTGATGTTGAGTCACCCGAACTCTGGAACCTTGGCCGCTCTCTGCATATCCTGGCTCCACAAAGCCAGGGAGCCAGACCCAGGCCGAGGCTGCAGGTGGAGGTCAGGGGGCCCCCCTCTCTGGGGAGAGGAGGAATCTTGGCCAAGGAGGCAGGCAGGGCGATACTGTCTCTGCTCTCAACTCTGGCGTCTTGGTGGATGCTGCCCACCTTGACCTCTTGCCCGTCTTCTCTGTGCCTGGCTGACCCTCCCCCTTCCATCAGTTCTCAGCCTAAATGTCACTTCCTCATGGAAGCCCTTCCCAGCCCCTTCACCAGGCCAGGAACCTTGTTTGGGGGCTCCCCCCCCCAGCCCCCAGTTGTCTGTAGAGGGATTTGAGCGATTACTTATTCCCCGCCCCTGCCCCAGGCAGGGAGCTCGGAGCAGGCAGGGCTCTTTGCTCACCCTGGTACCTACCGTGGCACCCGGGAGCATCAGCAGGAGCTGAAAGAATGAGTCAATGAATATTCGCATAGGCCCGCAGGACTTCTCTTAGATTCCCGTGACTGCCGTTTCCACAGGCATAAAAACAGTTGTTTAACTGCCCACTTTTCTCATTCCGTGTGTGCATGTTTTATCTAGACTCTGATCGCCATCAAAATAAGAAGATTGAGAATATGAGGCAAACGACAATGGTTCCTCCTCTGGGGGTTCACTTTCTGCGGTTTCGGGTACCTGCAGCCAAGCCCAGTCGGGAAGCAGGTGATCGATCCTCCTCCTGACAAATTGGCGGACGATCCATAGCGCCTAACGCCACGTCTCAGCGCCTTCCGTCGTCCACCTGCCTTCGTCTCATTGTCTCATCGCGTAGGCATTTAATCATCTCACATCATTGCAAGAAGGGTGAGTAGAGTACAATGAGATGTTCTGAAAGAGAGCCCACATTCACATAACTTTTATTGAAGTCTATTGTAATTGTTCCATTTTATTATCGGCTGTTACTGTTAATCTCTCCCCCTGCGCCTAATTTACAAATTGAACCTTTTTCACGGGTACGTACGTACAGGAAAGGACAGAGGACAGGTAGGGTTCGGCACGACCTGCAGTTTCAGGCATCCCCTCAGGGGCTTGGCACGTGTCCCTCAGATAAGAGGGGACGCCTGCGTGCCTGGATACTTCCCCCACCGACCTGAGCTCCCCATTCCCCCTGGGCAAGGTCGTATTGCAGACGTTAAATGAGCTTTGCAAATCTTCAGCTGACGGAGCCAGGAAGAAAGGGGGCATCGGCTCCGCTTGGTGCAAAGCCCCCCCTTCGTCACACGCGTGCCGCCTGTCGCCTGCAATCCTGACAGCCACGCGGTGCTCAGGTGGAGGTGACGCGAACGACCCAGGTGACCCGTGCGATTACATTTGTGAAAAGTAAGCTCCTCCACGAGGCAGCAAAGCGCGTCAAAATGAACGCCGCATTCAGGCCAGCGCACGGAGCAGTCGATATTGCTGTGAAAGCTCTTTGTTTCTCTCTGGCATGCGGGTGCGCAGGCTTTGATGTTAGAATTTTGGCTCATTAATAACTAATTTACATTTCCCAGACAGCAAATTGTGATCTGACACAAATTTATAAAAGAACTCCAAATGGTGAAACTCTCTTATACAATGAGTCCTTTGTGGGGTTTTTTTTCCCCCTTCCTAAACTTAAGGAGTTTGTGATTAAAATTTTAATGCAATCATTGAAATCTCATGGGCTACTTAAAAATAAAACACCATGTTATTTCCTTCCTCTCAGAGATCATGACAACTGGCTGCTCCTCTGTGGGTGTTTTCCAATTGCTTTTTCATCTGCTCTGAGCCGCAGATAAAGTACGATGTCCTCGGTGAACCAGGGGAAAGGCGTGGCCAAGCGGTTGGTCGTAGCAGAAGGCAGTGGTGCCGTGCTCTTCGGCTTCCTGATGCTTCCTTGCAGGTTGCGGGGTTGGCATATTTGTATTGCATTGTCTGGCTGTCTCTAGGAGCTCCCGGGGCTGATTCTCTCCAGGTGACTCGAAGCCTGAATAGGTCATTTTGGAAACAAAGATGGACTGATCAGGGCCATCGAGATAAGGGATGTTACATGTTTGTTTTCTCCGGCCTACATCTTGGAGGACCCGCTGCCTCGTGGAAAACATGGCAGGTTTTTTGGTCTTTTACCCCATGGTTTTTTGTTTTTGTTTTTGTTTTTGTTTTGAGAGAATACGGAGGTCAAGGGAAGCTGCAAACACGCTATTGAGAGACAGATCTAGGTGCCTCTTGATTCTCTTCCTCACCCCCGCCCCTCCCCCCTCCATCTTTGCCACAAGCTTTGTCATCCTGTGAGTTAATGACTCACCGCTTAGTTGGGGAGGCGAGGCAGGGCTTCTCTCCTCGTGTTGGAAGGAGAAAATGCCATGTGTATCCAGTCACCTGGAAACACCTTCCCTAGACCACAAAGGGAGGTCTGTGCCTCTGGGAGGTGAGAAGGTAGACCTGAGAAGTGGACCGGAGCGCTGGCCCTGGGCAGGGCAGCAGGGTGGGGCCGGGGGAACAAGACAGTGGGTAGCCTAACCGATTGCATCACTTCTGGCAGGAGGCTCTGTCTACCGAGTTACTCTCTGCTTGGAGAAAGGGTTTAGGGAACAGCCACGGGCTTGTTGTGTGGAATGGAAACATACCCAGAATGAAAAGATTTTGAAACTGGCACCACTTGAGGTCAGATTTAAAATGGTCACACAGCATGAGCCAAATTGACTCCATGCAGAGAAGCACCGAGCCACCCCAGTTCCCTATATTATTTTAATAACAGAAAGAATGTATTAGGAATTCCAGGCGAGACCTCCACCTGGGCACAGTCCCAGATTCTAACCCATCTCTTCGTGCCTTTTCAAATGAGCCTTTTACAAAGAGGCTGCTTTTCTCTCCAACCTCTTCCGGACCAATGAAGGAATCTGAGATCCCCCTCCCAGCTTGCGTTGTAGGAAGCAAGAAACCGGAGAACCCTGCTCGGAGCAGGAGGCTCTGTGCACAGTTGCTAAGAAAACGGCACCGCTGACTGGGGTGGTCTTTCGTTTGTTAAATTAATTCAGCAAGGAGGCCATCACACGGAGGTGGTTCTAATGCCACGGACACCTTTGTAAGCAAACCCAAACCTAAGCCTGCAAGTGCCTCAAGGTTACAACATCAACGCATCAAGGACAACCACTCACAAACAGCCAGCCAGGCTCTAAGCTATAGCCGGCCAATAATTTCCTTACTTTGCTTCCACCTTTTCTCTAGAAAAGTCTCAGCCGAGTGCCTGCCCGTGGAACGCTCCTAAACACTCCCAGTTTGGCGCGGTCTGATAGGAATAGAATTTTGCTCAGATAAACTTACAATTTTTTAATATGCCTCAGTTTATCTTTAAATTTTTTTAATGTTTATTTTATCTTTGAGAGAGAGAGGGAGAGAGAGAGAGAGACAGAGTGCAAGTGGGGGAGAGGCAGAGACAGAGGGAAACAGAATCCAAAGCAGGCCCCAGGTGCTGAGCTGTCAGCACAGAACCTGACTCGGGGCTCGAACTCATGAACCACGAGATCATGTCCTGGGCCAAAGTCAGACGCTTAACTGGCTGAGCCACCCAGGCGCCCCAACCTCAGTTTATCTTTTAATGGGTTCAAAACAACAGGGCCTCTCCTGGGAGATGGCATGAGGCACAGAGCCCTTTGCCCTGGCTTGAATGTCAGGGAACCAAGAGGGGACTGAACTGGGGGATGGTTTCTGTCTGAGTCAGAGCGACAGCTTAAAGGGGATGTCACTACATTCACCAGTCCATTCGCTCCACTGAAACGGCAGGAATCCCCCAGTGCCTGCAGACTGCTCGGAGAGCCTTGGCGGAGTGAGGAAAGCCTTCTTGTCCTGACAATAATTAGGGTCTCTCTCAGCACCTAGAACGTTGCGGACATTAGAATGCTGCTGTCACGCTTGTTAATTTTACCCTCTTGGGTCCCAAACGGCTCATATGACACTTGACTTTTTTCCACATCACAGAGACCAGACTGGATTTTCTCAGAAGGCAGTCAATTCTATTCCCAGCCTGAGAGGGACCAAAAAAGCAAAAAAATCTTATTGCTGTAAACACGATAGGTGCCGCACTCAACTTCTGCGATCTGGGGGTAGTCTTTGGAGTCAGTTTAGGGTTGAGTGTTAGTTCCACGCTTGCCTTGCCGCTGGTGAGCTTGGCTTTGTTACTTGATCTTCCTCATTTGTACGAAGCAGATGATAAGAGTTGTTAAGCAGATTAAATGCAAAGTTCTTAGCACATAGCCTGGCACATAGTAAGTGCTGCAAGGGGGCTGCTGGTATAATTAGGAGGCTTACCATGGAGTTAGGCATAAGAAGCCTCTGGAAGGGGCATCCACTAAAGTGATGAAGCAGGAACACCCTGAGCTACTCCCCTTATTGCCACTTCTGGGGGGATGTCACCATTGTTATTCATTGTTATTCAGGCGTTCAGCTTTCTGGGAGGTGTTTATGGCAGAGCCCACAGCCCTAGCCCGCATAGGATGAACCCTTTCTCTTTAGCAAGTCCAAGTGTGGAGGATAAACTCCTAGAAAGGAAGGACCTCATGTGGTTTTTTACACCCCATTTTATGGCCAAGCAACACTTGGCATATTGTGGGCACTGCGTGAGTGTTTGTGGAAGGAAGTAATGATGGAAGGGGCAGAATGCAGAGGGCCGTGTGGCTATTCCTTGGTCAGACTCAGCTCCCCTTCTGCTGAGCACATCGGAGGGAAGCAGAGCTCATTATCAGTAGATACCGACTTGGTTCTTAGGGACTTGACTTTGGGCAATTGCACAAAGTAAGATCTTTCTGTTATTATTCAAAGAAGCAGGTGTCTTAGAGCAGAGACTTCTCAGGATGTAGAGAAGTAAGAAACGGTCCAGGTGAGAACTATATCTTGGTTATACTGTGTAAGGGTTTTCAATAGTTTCTTAGGGAGAGAAAATTTAGGATTGAGTTCCATTGTCTAAGAATATCTAATAAAATACCAAACCATTGTCATTATAGAGCATAAGCCAGACACCCCTTCTGCGTCTTCTTGTCAAGTGCATAAAGTTTTCAGTTATAGACTTCTTTGCAATATCAAGATTCTGATGCCCAGATGGGTCAAAACTAGGTCTCTTAAAAATCTTAATTCTGTTTTGGCGTGATACATGGTACAGAGGCCTTGTCAGCACTCAGTGATAAATACCGTGTGTTATGTTTTGGCTTTGTTAATCTATATTCACATCTCTACTTTCATTTTAGCCTCACGTCATTCATGAGAGGTTAGCAGGACAGGTAGGGCGACTAGTAATGTCCCGGTTGTATGGTTGAGGACAGCAGGTTCTAGTTTACCATGTCTGCGAAGGGGTGGATACAGGGCTCAGCTGGAACCAGCACTCAGATTTCCCCAGCGCAGAGCTCTTTGTCTGTATCCCATATCCTGGTTTAATCCCTCCGGACTGCGGGCCTTGCACCTGCAGGCATGTCTAGGCCACACCTCTGTCTTTTAGACCAGTGGGTGGGTGATGGCTGTTGTAAGGAAGGACCCTGGAGGGGACTGTGATAATACCTGGTAAAGATTAAGGTGGGGAGGAAGGAGAGAACTTTATTTTTTTTAAATGAGTTTTGTCCTCAGTTGACTATTTCTTCTTTTTTTTTTTCTTTTATTTAAAAAAATTTGTATATGCATCATTTATTGTCAAGTGGGCTGACATGCAGTGTGTACAGCGTGCTCTTGGTTTTGGGGGTAGATTCCCGTGGTTCGTCGCTTCCATACAACAGCCGGTGCTCGTCCCAACAAGTGCGCTCCTCAATGCCCATCACCCGTTTTCCCCACCCCTCCCCACACCTCCCATCAACTCTCAGTTTGTTGTCTGTATCTACGAAGAGAACTTTTAAACCATCCATGCATACTTGGCTTTCGCTTACCAGCTATGTCAGTGTCTAGAAGATCTTGAGCCACGGGACAGGTGCTGGACCACGGACCATGGCCTCTACGAACAGCAAAAGCAGCTGTGCCTTGTCCAGTGTCTTTGCACATCCAGATCCAAAGAACATGGGAACATGATGATGACCACGGTGCCAGGTGACAGCTACAGCCACCACATTCTTTGACTTTCATCAGATGACTAGCCTGTCCAGACAGAGCAGTGCCTTGCCATCTAGGCCATTTGGTCAGTCCTTGGAAGGGCCTGGCCGCCTGAGAGTCAGCACAAAGCGGTTGGTGACAACTTCTCTAGCAGCTCTGGCTGGCGTGGTGAGTCTGCTGAGCGTTCGTTCAAGATGCGAGTCTTGTGGCCTCTGAGATGCTTATGGTTGGTTGAAACCCAGATTGGATGGACCCCGGAGGAGAATTCTTACATGAGCACTTTGTGAATAGACAACATAGGTGGATTGAGGTGAGAGGGGACAGCCACAATTTTAGCTCACGATGCTGATTGCTATCTCACGATGAGAGGAAGATGTTTTTAATCACGTGGAAACTCCCTCACTTTGCATGGGAGAGGCATTAGGATCTTCCATTGCCATCAATCTTGCGTTGCCTTGAGGTGAGGGCTGTTAGAAGAGCCAGCCTGACACTGTGCCCAGCACCTGGGAGAGCCGTGTGCTGTGACCAGAGAGCAGAGGCCTGCCGGCAGCCTGTTTCCTTGTTCTCATCAAGCCCATCTGTGACGTCAAGGGGGTTCTCATCATGACTCCCTACTTACCCTTCTGCTTCCTTCTTTCCCTGATGCGAAACTCAGAAGATCAAGTCATGTCACTCTTTGGTATCTTTGAAACGCATCTACTTAGATATCAAATAAATGTAGCAGTTTATTTTCTGAAGTGGATTTGACCCATTAGACATTTTTAAGTTTATTTTTATTTATTTTTGAGAGAGTGAGAGCACAAGTGGGGGAGGGGCAGAGAGAGAGAGGGAGGGAGAGAGAAAGAATCCCCAGTAGTCTCCATACTGTCAGCACAGAGCCCGATGCAGAGCTGAAACTCACGAACTGTGAGATCGTGAACTGAGCTGAAACCAAGAGTCTGACACTTAACTGACGGAGCCACCCAGGCGCCCCTGTTTTTGTTTTTAAACAATGAGGGTAGTCTCTGAATCCTGGAGGCCTCAAGTGAGAGTTCTGGGATCCTCCTTGGCCACTTTCTGTCTAGAGCTGTGGCTTAGTAATGTGCACTCAGAGACTGTGGTAACAGATTCTTCTCTGTGGGCTCCAGAGTGGCCTTGGGAAGGCCACTGTCCATCCCCTTGTCTTGGTGCCATACTTCTCACCTTGTTTCCGAAACCAAATTTCTCAGGAAATCCGGAAGTCACGTCCAGTGATTTCTGGAAAGATGTGCGTCTTCGTGCAACCATCCTGATAGATTTTATTGAGCGTCTTATGGACAGAGAAGAACAGGGTTGGAGCAATAGAAAAAATGCCTAAGTGGGAGTCACGAGGTTCCTGCTTTGGAAGACAGCATGGCGTGCAGGAGCCAGGATGGCCTTTGGAGTCAGACAGACCGTGGGGCAAATCTTAGCTCTCCAACTACATGACTGGGCATACTTGTTTTCTGGTCTGTCAAACGAGGCTGAAACCACTGCCTCCTAAAGTAGTTGGGGGGGGGGGGTGGGGAGGGGAGGTTACATGAGGTGCTATATTTGCTGTTGCCTCCCAGATTAGTATCTCTAGTACTGCCAGTGCAGACCTGTCTCCTGAGTTTCAGACCTCAGTGCCCGTCCACACTTTGTACCAGCATGTCCCAGGCTGAACTCGGTCTTCCTCTCCCTTCTCCCCCAGACCGAACTATCCCCTTCCTCCTACATTTCATTTCAGTGAAGGGTTTCACCTGGCCTCCTGGAGCCTTCGCAAGTCTTCCTTCTCCCTCAGTCTGGAAAGTTCCATCAGTCACCAAACCCTGCCGACTCTGATCCCCCTGCCTCCTCGTATTCTGTCCCCCCAAGACCACTCTTAATCCAGCTCCTCAGCATTTCTTGCCTGGGTTACGGCACTACATTCCACTGTAAAATCTATACTACCGTCAGAGTGAATTTCCTGGTGTCACACATCTTAAAAGTCCATCATTCCTTTCATGAACTCCAAGGGTAAATTCAATTTCCTTGAGCTGGGAAGACGTGCTCACCACGAGCCGTGTCCCTCCATTCTCTCTAACTCCAGCCCTCGCCTCTGCCGTGTTCTCGCTCTAGGCCGACACCAGACAGAAGTCCTCCCTGTTCCATGGGAGCGTCAAGCTCTCTGCGACTCTCCTCTAGGGTTCTCTCTGCCCAAAACACTTTTGCACTTGTGTGTACCTGGCTGACTCCCAAACACCGTTCAAGATTCGGCTCTGGTGTTACCTCCTCTTGGAGGAGCTTTTTCAAACAGGCTGAGTTAAATCCTTTCTTTCTGGGCCATTACCGTTTCATCTACTCACGCATTTATGGTCATGGACTTTTCTGGTCACCTTCCCTAGCAGGAAGGTTGGCAACATTGGCCCCTGCACAATGTTAAGCATTGGTGGACATTATGTATGCATTTCTGGAACAAATGATTGAAAGGTATTGAAAGTGACTAGTACAGAGCCTGGTTTATGGGAGGAGCTCGGTAAAAGGATCTTCTCTCTGATATTGCCGCTAAATAGCTAGTTGACTTGGAGGGAACCTATCACCTCTTTGGGCCTCAAGGTTTTCATGAGAAAATAAAATTCATAGGTAATTTAACATAGACACATCCATATATATATATATAAAATGTCAAAAAATCAACATGGTGTAAACCTAGTAGAAAGAAATGAATGGCAGATAATTTATAATAAAATTTCATGTACAGTGACACTAAAAGACATAATGAAGGGTCAGATTCTTGCACTTGGCTTGTAACAGATAAATCTGGCTTTCAGTTAAGACCAAGTTGTGCTTACACTTTTTCTTGAAATTTCTCATTTGGGAATAAAAGCTAAATAAAAATATTCAAGCAGAGTTAACTGTGAGGGGGCTGGCTGAAAACGCAGACTGATAGGGATGTGTTTGTCGTGGTGACTAACACAATGCCCAGTACCACAAGTGGCAATGCTGTTGGTGACATGATTTTCTTTAAATTTTTTTTTTAAGTTTTATTTACTAATTTTGAGAGAGACAGAGACAGCATGAGCGGAGAAGGGGCAGAGAGAGAGAGAGAGAGAGAGAGAAGGAGAGAGAGAATCCCAAGCAGTCTCTGCTCTACCTACACGGAGCCCGATGTGGGGCTTGAACTCACGAAGCTGCAAGATCATGACCTGAGCTGAAATCAAGAGTCGGATGCTTAATCGACTGAGCCATGCTGGAGACATAATTTTCTAAATGAATGTCCCAAAAGGGCAGATGATGCTTGATAACGTTCCACATAAAATGCAAAGCATCACTTTTTTTTTTTTTCACTTTTGATGTACTTACATTCTTGGGAAATTCAGTATGTACCAAAATTGAGCCCAAAAAAGTGTTTATATTAAAATGGAGTTAGGCACTAGGCTCAGTTAATTATACGTGGGTTTTTCACTTACATGAATGTCCATTGCAGACTGTAGCAGTCCTCCATGGTGTGGGACCTATTACACTGTAAGGGACGTCCAGCATTCCTGGTCCCTACCCATTAAAGAGTAGTAATGCTCACTGTATCGATGAGACACTAAAAAATACCTACGCGTGCAAGTTTCTAAGATGCCTTCTAAGTGTCTCGTAGGGAACTAAGTAAGCTGCATTATCCAACAGTGAAACATTCTGCCGACATATCTCTTCTCGGTGGAAAAAATGTACTTCATTTGTCTAAAGCTGATTATTGTAAAGTGAATTTACTTCCTATAATTAAAGATTTGTAGCGTTCGAGAGAAAGTCCCTTCCTTGAAGTGAGGGATGAAGGTGCTAAATGAATATACAGATAGAAGCAATTTATGGTCATTGGGATTTGGTTTCATTTTCTTGATTGCCACTTGCCTTTCATGTGTCATTTTTTTTTTTGATCCTCACTCATCCTTTATATGCATTCTCACCTGAGTAATATTCTCTTTGCTCAGGAGGTTTCCTGTTTCCATACTTTCAAGATTGAGAAATTTGTTCCCATTCTCCTGCATTCTTTTTTTTAAAATTTTTAATGCTTTATGTGTTTTTGAGACAGAGAGACAGAATGTGAGTGGGGGAGGGGCAGAGAGCTTGGGAGGCACAGAATCCGAAGCAGGCTCCGGGTTCTGAGCTGTCAGCACAGAGCCCAACGTGGGGCTTGAACCCACACACCATGGGATCATGACCTGAGCCGAAGTCAGCCACCACCCAGGTGCCCCATCCTGCATCCTTGATATTTATAATTCAAATTGCTTCGTGATCATTGGTTGCTTGATCACCACCACCCCCCCCTTCTGTAGCATGCACTCCTTTTAGATTTAATTGTTATCCCCCTCAGCTGAGCTAGGATTAGTTTTTCAAGTGTGTTTCCACTATTAGTAAAGACCTTGTTACCAAATTTATTGTATACCTTAAAAGCAGGGTCACATGTCATTCGCCTTGGTATCCCCAGACCCACCTCGGTAATCAGCTGCTAGCCAAGTGCTGAGGTAACATTTGCTGAAGGAATGAATGAATGGAACATGTGATGTGCTTCAGTCTCAAATCTTGCAAGTTTCACGAATCAGAGATGTGAGGTTGTGTACAACAGATGAATCTTCTAAGTCAGAGGTTTTGGCAATTTGAAATTCCATAATATTGAATCTATTTAAAAGGTGCAGAAATGTTTCCTTGTACATTGGGTCTCCCCTTCTGTTGGCGGTACTCACCATTCCACCAGGCTTCCCAGCAGGAAATTCTGGAATCTTCTTTGACTCTTCACATGTCGCATCGACTGGTCGCCAAGCTTTGCTTTGCAAAGTCTCTCAGATCTGTCCCTATTCTGCTTCTCCCCGAGGAACTGTGTCATCATCTCATGCTTGAAGTCTAGCTAAAAGCTCGATCGGAGTTCTGATCTCCAGTTTCTCTCCTCCCAAGATGATTTTCACCGTGTAGTTGATGTGCACACAGGGAGCCACCATGGCTCTCTCTTGCTTAGAGTCAAGTCCAACCTCTTAGACCCAACTTTTCCCAGCTGCGCCTACAGTCAGATTGCACCCCTTCATTTTTACCACTCCCCCTACCTCCCGGCCGGCTGTCCTGCAGTAAGCCTCATTTCTTTACCAGTCGCCATACACCTTCTTGCTTTTATGACTCTCCTTCTCCTCCTCCTCCTCCTCCTCCTCCTCCTCCACTGCTGCTGGGAAAACTTCTTTGCTTCATATCCATAGAGGCTGCTTCTATCCTCCTGCGATGTGTTCTCAAGACTCCAGTGTATCTTGAATTCTCTCTGCAGCCTGTATTACGTAACTGGCTCTTTATAATTTGCTACAACTCTTTGCTTGCTTTATCTACTCATCTCCTTATAAGACCGTGAGCCTTTTCTTAGGGACTGGTGTTCATTTGATTTGTAAATAACACCAAGCTTACCACAATACTGGGGCTATAAAAAGTGCTTCACAAATACGTTATCTCTAACATATGAATACGGTTGTAGTTTTGGTGTTTAGAGTAGGGCTCAGCAAATTTTTTCTGTAAAGTGCCAGATAGTAAATGTTTTAGGCTTGTGGGCCTTATGGTCTCTATCACAACTAGTCAACTGTGCTACTATAGTATGAAAGTAGCCATAGGCACTGTGTACATGAGTGAGTGCAACTCTGTCCCAATAAAACTTTATTTACAAAAATTGGTTTGGCCAGCAGAATGTTTCCTGACTCCTGCTTACATAGTATGGTATTAATGAGGCCCATATTGGGGTGCCTGGGTGGCTCAGTTGGTTAAGTGCCCAACTCTTGGTTTGGGCTCAAGTCATGATCTCCTGGTTCATGGGTTCAAGCCTCGTGTTGAGTTCTGCGCCGACCGTGCAGAGCCTGCTTGGGATTCTCCCTCCCCCTCTATCTCTGCCTGTCCCTGACTCATGCTCTCTCTCACCCTTCCTTTCTCTCTCAAAATAAATAAACTTAAAAAAATTTTTTTGGAAGTGAGGCCCAGGGGTGCCTGGATGGCTCAGTCAGTTAGGTGTCTGACTTTAGTTCAGGTCATGATCTTGCAGTGCGTGAATTTGAGCCCCGCGTCGGGCTCTGTGCTGATGGCTTAGAGCCTGGAGCCTCCTTCGGATTCTCTGTCTCCCTGTCTCTATCCCTCCCCTGCTTGTGTTCTGTCTCTCTGTCTCTCTCAAAAATAAATAAACATTTAACAATTTTTTTTTAAATGAGGCCCATATCAAGACCCCTTTTGGGTCTCTTGGTAAGCTTAGTTGCAATACTAAAATTTCTCACTCTGGCCAATAGCCCTGAGGAGAGTGTCTTGTCACCACTGGAGAACTGATCGAAGCAAAGGGACACTTGGCTTGTGTATCACACAGCTCCAGAACCGCCACTGGGACAGCCCTCTGGAAAAGCAGATTCTTTCTAGGTCACATGCATCCTCTTGTGTTCCTATTGGTAGGAAAGAAAGCTGCCTTTTTTTTTTTTTTTTTTGAGGATCTGCTGTGTGCCAAGTATTTTATATGTTGGCCATCCTTTCAGTGAGCGGAATTATCCTCTGAGGTAACAGTGCTATTTCCACTTGTCAAAGGAAGAGACTGAGGCACAGGAAGGTAAAGAATTCACCCAAGGTCACAGATAGGACCTGCCGGGTCCCACATTGGTCTTTCTGATACTAAGTTTGTGCTCTTTTCACTCCACCATCATAAAGTTGCTATCCTAATACTTCTGGTACTCGTGCATGAAAGACCAAACAGAATGTAATGTTCCTGGCAGGGCAGACTGATGTAGCAAGTTGTATTTGTGGTCTTATGGTCTTCGTGGAATTTCTGCTGTCAGCTTTATTAATTATTACAGCGCTCCTTTTACAGTCATTAGAGCCTTCCAGTGAATAACACCCTGACATTGTCAAGTGTATCTGGATCTCAGCAATCTTGCTTTGGAAAGAATCACTCCTAGACATACCAATATTTTTACACAGCAGTAAATTGTTACACAATTGTGGTCTCACTTAAGCTAAAAGGAGATTTAACTGGGAGCTAGAATATTAATTTTTCTCATTTTCCCTCTTGCTCTATTTCTCTTGCGGTAAACCAATGTCAGCCTGACTGGATTTTGTGAACCTGGTCACCTCTTCTCTGCACTGATAGCCAACCTCAGGGAAAGCCAGTGGTTCAGGGATGATGTTAAAGAAGACGAGGTAAGTAATTAAAAATCCCTTTAGATCCAGATTGTATAACTAACTCTGGAGGGGGTGGAAATAAAGGGGAACAAAACATACTTATTTTAGGATCTTTAGGCTTTGGTTTCCCAAAGCCAGATCATTGTATTTGCTATTTGTTTTATCTTCTTGCCCAACCATGGTAAAAGTTCAGATTCTTCCTTTCTTTCTTGTTGTTTTGCTTTTTCCCTCTCTTTCTTCTTCTTCTTTCCCTTCCTCTTCCCCTCTGTCCATTTATGTGTCTATCTGTATGTGTGTTCATCCATCCGTCTACTCCTTCATCTCTCCGTGTACCCCCCCAAGGTTTAATAGTATTCTATGGGCTGGGGTCTCCTATGGAGCCACCAAGCCTGTCTTACCTGTGTCGTATTCCTCTCACCAGATGCGGACAAATACCTGCCTCCCCAAACAGCCGTGGGTCTCGTCCTCTATAAAAGAACACAAGTACGCAGATGATTTATCTTCTGTAGCTGTGTCTATCATCTTCTTATCCCAGCATTCCTGTTACAAAGATCATTTATTGTTAGCTTGAAGATTCCAGGAGGTTCAGGATAGTGGGAAATGAGTCCCATTGCACCTGATGCCTTTTGTAGTGATTTCCCAAAATACTGGATTCAACAGCAACAACAACAACAGCATTCAAAAAGCACACCGCAACTGCCAGCCATAGAAGTTTGCAAATCTGAAAGATCACTATCCTCTCCTGGTGCTGAATACATGCTAATATGTCATACTCTGAACACATGAAAACCAGGGACCTGCTGGGGGAGGCTTCAGTTTTGGACTAAAAGGCTTCAAAGGCTTACGGACCTTTAAATGAGGCTTTGAAGTAGAGGGTGGGGTGGTGATGACAGCCAGCTCACCCTTCTGTGTGGCTGTTCTATTATTTCAGGCTTTTGATTTCCAGCTGCAAAGCAAACAAGGACCCGGGGGCTCTGACTTACCCCAGGTTATCTTTGTAGACAGAAAGGGCTGAATTTCCAACTAAGCCAAAGATAGAGCTAATCAGTCCAGTTTATTATATATTCAGGCATCTACAAACTCCTCCTTGTTTTGATTTCATTATAATCACAGTGCCCTTTGCCATTGCTTTTCGGCATTGTGAAAATTAAAGCCTAATGAAGTGTAATGCTTTGATTATATACTGTGGTGGAAACCATTGATTGGCTAACTTCATCATTCTCAACCCTCTTACTCCCTCCTGCCTCCCACAATAGAGAGTGCACCTCATACTCACTTCCCCAGCTACATATGCAGCTAGGGTGGCAATGCGACCCAGTTCTAGCCAATGAGATGTTAGTCCTGCTGGCTTTTGAAAAACTTTATTGCTTTCCCTGATAAAGGGGGCATTTGTGCTGGTGTCACCTTTTTTTTTTTTTCCCCCTGTCTTATATGCAGATAAGAAGCCTGGAGCTTCTGTAGCCATTTTGTGACCAGTGATAATCATGATGGTGAAAAGTGAACATAAGAAAGATGCTAGAGACGGTGGGAGGAAAAGACAGAATGAGCTCAGGTCCTTGAAGGTTTTATTGAGCAGCTGAACCATCATTAAACACAACCAGTCTTTGGACCCCTTCGCTATTTTAGAAAAAGAAATCCCTATTTGTTTCAACCACTGTTAATTGGGTTTTCTGTTATTTGTAGCTGAAGGCATTCCTAACTGATACAGATGTAAGTGCCAAACAGTGGAAATACCAGGAAGGTTGCATGCCCCTCCCTCCGGCTCTTTCTTTCTTCTTTTCTTTCTTTCTTTCTTTCTTTCTTTCTTTCTTTCTTTCTTTCTTTCTTTCTTTCTTTCTTTCTACAAGTTTTACTGCAGGAGGCACATTTTAATCACCATTTCAAATAAAGGGGTACTTTTTTTTTTTTTTTATTAACAGCAGTATTTCACTCTCCAGGTAGGGACTACTGAAAACGTTAAGTGACTGCCCCAATTAGAAACAGATAAATGAGTACCTTAAAAAATATAAAAACCGGAACATGAATTTTCACATGAATTCTTGTTCTTAATTCAGACGATTGCTTAAAAAAGGTAGCCTTAAAAAAAAAAAAAAAAAGCAATACACGAATATGCCTTCATTTAAGCGCGTGCTCTCAAGGGAGTTTTTTTTTTTTTAACGTTTATTTATTTTTGAGACAGAGAGAGACAGAGCATGAATGGGGGAGGGTCAGAGAGAGAGGGAGACACAGAATCTGAAACAGGCTCCAGGCTCTGAGCTGTCAGCACAGAGCCCGACGCGGGGCTCGAACTCACGGACCGCGAGATCGTGACCTGAGCCCAAGTCGGACGCTTAACCCACTGAGCCACCCAGGCGCCCCTCAAGCGAGTTTTAAAAGAAAAGTGCGATTAGGGTTTCCAGAGCTTTCGGAGCCCATCTTCACGGTAGGCAGCAGCCAGGCTCTGCTGAGGGTGATGTGTGATTCCAATTGATTCCTCCCCGTGAGCGGTCAGAGTTCTCTCCCGTCTGCCAGCGACTGTTCTCACACAGGAGACCACAGGGCCCTCCCCTATGCAAGTAGATCCATTCATCACGGGGAGAGAGGGTTCAGCAAACAAAATCCCCACCTGGTCTCCAGTCAGAGCGGAAGCTTCTGACCGTCTGCCCCTGCACGCTCGTGACGACCATGGTGCTTGATCTGTTGATGTCACAAAGTACTCTAGGTTTTCAGGTTTCAGTGTCAGATCACGCTGTCGACAGTGATATCCGTCCCCGAAGTGTCGCCCAGGGATTGAAAAGTATATGAACATTCTGTGGCACTTTACAGTGCCATCAAAGGATGCACTAATCATACAATACAATGTCCATCTTGTATAAAAGTTGCTTCATCAACAAAAGGGAAATGACATGAAGTTCCTTCAGGGTTTTTCCAGATTTTAAACACATGAATTCTAATTGTCTGGTCAAAAGGGGCACCAAGGTTTTGACTGCTGCCCTTAGAAAAGCTTAGACAGGGGGAACCTTTACTGGGTGCCCTTTCAAATCTCCTTAAACACTGTCCACTCTGAATCTTCCCCAAGGATTATGTCGAACTTCCGCTTTTGGCCACGTGACCCACTTTTAGCCTTCATTAGTCTTCTATTTACTTAGTCAATGAGCGTACCTATGAAATACTGAATCTGGCTTCACAGATCTGACCTTTGTGATCCTTGTGGGGTAGCTAATGCATTATTCAGTAATTCACGAAGCCCCCCAAAATACGCACAAACAAGTGTAGCATTCTCACTGAACACTTTCTCACTCATTTCATCAGGATAGCGTGTTTAATGTAGTGTGCTGTCTTCCCTCAGGGTTTCCAAGGATACCGTAGACAATTGGAAAACCACGAAGTTATTAAAACCCTAAGTTATAAGAAGTTTTAATGGAAAATATTTTACAACACACACACCATTCCCTGTGTGTCAGGAACACATACAGACAAGACATTCTGGGTAATTTAAGTCCACAAACCTGCACACTTTACCCACAGCCAATATCTTGCTTTTCTCTGAATCAGACATAGGAATTCTCAGGTACATTTCTTTTTGTGTTCAGCCTGCATGGTTTCCTGAGAATCCAGAGGAAATGCCAAGTTGTAGAGGAGGCAAGAAATTCTCTTCTCCCTGTTTTCTCGGGCTGGGCAGCTCTTACTGCTTGTCTCTCTCCCTCTAAAGCAAGCAAGTCACTAAATCCATTTTTTTATGTTACCAGAAGGAGAACTTTATTACTTTTGTTTGGTGTTCCCAGAAGAGTAATTACATGTGATCAACAAGGCAAGCTTGGGATTTGGTTTGGTTCCTAATACCCCCTTCTCTTTTTATATGCTTTTATTGAAGAACCACTGACCTAGTTCAGAGTTAAAAGAATTCCTCTCAGTGAGAATGAAATATTATAAGGATGAAATACAAGTCTGGAGAGCCGTATGCTGCTTAGATGTCATCCTAAAACGAGAATGTCAGTGTGCTTTGAATTCAGGAACAGTTTAAATAGCATGATCGTCTAGTTTCCAGAATGTGCTTTCTCCATGTTTCCAGAGTCTCGTCTGGGACCCTCAGTTTTAGAACTTTTCATTGCATCAGGGACGCTTATGTGTGTGCCTGCCTCCCCTTCTAGTCTGTGAATTTCTAGAAGACACTGGCGGGGTTTTGTTTGTCTGTGCATTCCTCCACATTTCCTGTTGTAAGATTTTATACTCACAGGACAATGATAAAGTCTGTAGAGCCGAATTCTATCTGTGCGGTTCTAGCTTTGCCGTTTCTTGATCTTTGGGATGGGTGACCTCTGAGTCACACACTCAGATGATTCTTAACTAGCCTTCCAGACTGCCTTAAAAGATCAATTTGTTGGTATTACCAAGCCCTGATTACTTGGTGTCATATAATTATACTGCAACTAACCTAAACATAAGCAGCATATTTAAATGACTCTAACAGAATTTGGGTGAGTGGATGATGTACACAAATGTTCCCGCTCCTCCTTTCTTGGTGGATAAAATTAAATGCATCATTAGCAAAGGTTGAATCCTTCCAATATTGACAGGCCTCACTTGAGGCACACACACTCGAAATTTGGATTGATACAGAATATAAATCTAGGGCATTATTTTTTCCCTTTCAAATTTGTCTGGAATTAACATTCCTTTAAATAGCAAATTTAAAGTCTGACTCAATTTTTAAAAAATCAATTATAGTCTGTGAAAAAGAAAACAATAAGAATTTGCTAAAAGTGGCTATTTGCGGGGAGGAGAATCAGCAGCCTAGGAGCTAGAGACGGGAGGGGGAAAGACTTACTGCTCAATGAAACCCCCTTGTGTGCATATATTACTTATTGAAAGATAGACATAGGGGCACCTGGGTGGCTCAGTCGGTTCAGCGTCGGACCTCGGCTCAGGTCGTGATCTCGCAGTTCGTGATTTCGAGCCTCGCATCAGGCTTGCTGCGGTCAGCTCAGAGCCCGCTTCGGATCCTGTCTCCCTCTCTCTCTGCCCCTCCCCCACTTGTGAGTGTGCTGGTGTTCTCTCTCTCTCAAAAATATATGAACATTAAAAAAAGAAAGGTAGACATAAACAAATTTCAGTACGATTTGGAAAAATAAATTGGGGCACCTGGGTGGCGCAGTCGGTTAAGCGTCCAACTTCAGCCAGGTCACGATCTCGCGGTCTGTGAGTTCGAGCCCCGCGTCAGGCTCTGGGCTGATGGCTCGGAGCCTGGAGCCTGTTTCCGATTCTGTGTCTCCCTCTCTCTCTGCCCCTCTCCCATTCATGCTCTGTCTCTCTCTGTCCCAAAAATAAATAAAAAAGCGTTGAAAAAAAAAATTAAAAAAAAAAAAAAAAGAAAAATAACAAATTTAGGGGACCTGTGCAGCCCGATCCTAGGATAAACTATAAAGTTGAAGTATTTGGGATAGTGTGGTGTTGGTGGAAGGAGACACATACAGGTTTATATTCATGAAACAGGCACAGACTCCAGAAACACAGACACACGCGGATGGCCAGTCGATTTTTGACAAAGACACTAAGCTGACTTGTTTCAACAACTAGATATCCACGAGGAAAAAAGTAAATGTCGACACTTACCGTGACACCAAAAATTAAGTTAAAATAAATGGTAGACCTAAATGTAAGTCTAAAACGATAATAGCATTCTTGGAGAAAAGATAGGATAAAATCATTGTGACATTGGGTATACAAAGATTTCTTAGGGCACAAAACCCACAGAATAAAACGAAAATTTGATGTAATGAACTTTATCAAAATGAAAACAACTGCTTTTCAAAATAATGCCATTAAGATCATGAACAGCAAGTGACAGACTGGGAGAAGACACATGCAAAACATGTATCTGATAAAGAAATTGTACCCAAGAATATGGGCAAAATATTTAAAGACACACTTCACAAAGAAGATGTGCAAATGGCCAACAAGTGCATGAAAAGAGGTTGAACATCAATACTCATCAAAGAAATGCAAATTAAAACCATAATGGAAAATTGAGATGACTGATAATACCAAGTATTCGTGACGATACAGAGCAGCTGTAATTCTTGTATGTTGCAGCCGGAAGGTCAAATTTACTGCTACTTTGGAAAACACGTTGGCCATTTCTTGTAAAATTAAACATACCATACACCCCGGCAATACCACTTCTGGGTATTTGTGCAACAGTAATAAAAACATGTTATGTGTTCACATGAAGACTTGTACTTGAACGGTGTATTAGTTTCCTGGGGTTTTGCAACAAATTACCACAAACTTGGTGACATTAAGCAACAGGAATTTATTCTCTCATGGTTTTAAAGGCTAGAAATCCAAAATCAAGGTGTCGGCAAGGCCATGCTCCCTCTGAAGGCTCTAGGGGAGAATCAGATCCATGGCTTTCTCTCAACTTCTGGTGCTTCCAGAAGCCCTGGGCAATTTGGGGCTTGTAAATGCATCACTCTGATCTCTGCCTTTGTCATCATGTGGCCTTCTCCTTCTGTGTCTCTGTGTCTGTATCTCTTCTTTCTTATACAGACACCCATATCAGATTAGGGCCCACCCTAATGACCTCATTTTAACTTGATTACATCTGCAAAGACCCTATTTTCAAATAAGGTTACATTCACAGATATCAGGGTTGAGGACTTCAGCATATCTTTTGAGGGAAACACAATTCAACCCAAACAAATATTTATGGAAGCTTTTGAAAAAAATTTTTTTTATGTTTATTTATTTTTGACACACAGAGAGAGAGAGAGAGAGGGCGCGAGCATGAGCGGGGGAGAGAGCATGAGCGGGGGAGGGGCAGAGAGAGAGAGGGAGACACAGAATCTGAAACAGGCTCCAGGCTCTGAGCTGTCAGCACAGAGCCTGACGCGAGGCTCAGACTCACAGACTGTGAGATCATGACCTGAGCCGAAGTCGGCCGCTTAACCGACTGAGCCACCCAGGCGCCCCTATTCATGGCAGCTTTACTGGAAACACCTCTTTGTGGAAATAACCCAGATGCCCATCAACTGATAAATGGCTAACAAATTGTGGTATATCCATACAACAGACTATTATTCAGCAATACAAAGGATTGAATTACTAATACACATAACACATGTGAATTTCAAAAATATTTTGCTGAGTGAAAGAAGCAGACACAAAGGAGTACATCCTGTATGATTTCATACACCTGAAGTTCTAGAAATGACCAATCTTATCTATAATGACAAATTAAGACAGATCAATGTTTGCCTGGAGCTGGGGTCAGGGAGTGTGGGATTGTTGGATTGACTGCAACTAGGTAATGGGGCACTTTTCATAGAGATGGAAATGTTCTAAGTCTTGGATTTGATGGTGGTTATGTTGATGTACAGTTTATCAAAATTCACTGAACCGAACACATTTTATTTTATGTAAATTAGATCTTAAAAATATTTATTTGGAAGTTCAACTGCAAATGTAACCTGTGGCATAAAGCAAGACTCATATTTGTGAATTTGTTCATATTCTTGTATTTATTTAAAATAGTGGTGAGCTCCTGGGGTGCCTGGGTGGCTTAGTTGGTTGAGTGTCCAACTTTTGATTTTGGCTCAGGTCATGAGCCAGGCTCATGGGCTCAAGCTCTGCATCAGGCTTCACACTGATGTGTTTGGGATTCTCAATCTCTCTCTCTCTCTCTCTCTCTCTCTCTCTCTCTCTCTCTCTCTCTCTCTCTCTCTCCCCTCTCTCTCTCCCTCTCTCTCTCTCTCTCTCTCCCCCTCTCTCTCTCCCCCTGACCTTCTCCCCAACTTGCTCTGTGAAATGAAATGAAATGAAATGAAATGAAACGAAACAAAGAGTGACTGTGGCACCTGTGGGAGGTGCTTGAATCTACTCGTTCACCACTGGAAGGTGAGGGGGATGTCTGTGTTTTTGTCTGTTCGGCATCTCTTTACCCTTCTCCTGGAAATAGCACCCCCTCCCTTTCCTTCTTTTACTGATCTGTGCCTTCTTCACTCCAGTCACATGGTTTTAGGGGGACCTCCAATTGCAATGCACTTCTCTCCTGTTGCCACCTCTCTTGTCCATTGTCCCTTTCCCCTCTCCATCTCCTTCCTGCTCTGCCAGGGGGAGCACATGGAGGACGCTGAGCTTCTATTCTAGAGAATAGAAGTGCAAGCTGGAGCAAAGCCTCAACGAAAGGAGGAAGACGGAGAGAATGTCTTGGAAACAAAGTCTCTGGCTTTGGATATCTGCCAATTATCCCTTCCTCCTCCATCATTCCTGGCTTCTTGAGCCAATAAATAATAAAATTCCCCTTTTTGTTAAGTTAACCTTCTTCCGATTTCAGCTAAAAGATCTGACAGACAGACACATAGGATTTATAAAAAATACTATTAATTCTTATTAGCCTGCCTCATATATATATATGGCAAACATTCACTAGTCCATAGAGCATTTTTGAGTTGTCAGTATTCCTCTTCACATATGTCACCATGGGCTCCCCACCTCTCCTTACTTTAGAGGTCATATTGCTTAGCATGTTGGAAATCTGACCTTTTCTTTTCTTTTCTCTTCTTTTTGACTTTAATTAAATGAAATAAAGTTGAGTTAGATATTTTGGTGACTGCTTTACTAGTTGCTGTATGCTTAGCATGAAGGTAGTGAGTTAAACCTAAATTTTTATTTTTATTTTTTTTTAACATTTAAAAAAAACATTTTTGTTTATTTTTGAGACAGACAGAGAGACAGAGAGACAGAGGATGAGTGGGGGAGGGGCAAAGAGAGGGAGAGACAGAATCTGAAGCAGCTCCAGGCTCTGGGCTGTCAGCACAGAGCCTGATGCGGGGCTCAAACCCACAAACCACGAGATCATGTCCTGAGCTGAAGTCGGATGCTTAACCGACTGAGCCACCCAGGTGCCCCATATTTTTATTTATTTAAAAAAAATTTTTTTAATGTTTATTTATTTTTGATGGAAGGGGAAGGGCAGAAAGAGAGGGAGACATAGAACTCAAGGCAAGCTCCAGGCTCTGAGCTGTCGGCACGGAACCTGACATGGGGCTCGAACTCGTGAGCTGCGAGATCATGACCTGAGCTGAAGTTGGACACTTAACTGACTGAGCCTTCTAAACCTAAATTTTTAAATACGAATTTCTGTCAAGCCAGGTCTTCTTCCTCTAATACTTTTGCAAGGAATCATTTCAACCACCAAACAAGAATTTATACTTCTTGCCGTTCGGTGGAATTCTATTTTTTCCCTCTCTAATATTTCAGAATCCCATTGGATCCTTTATTCTGTCACCTAGGGTCATCTTCTCAGTTTTGTTTCATCTATTAGTTTAATAA
The DNA here is from genome assembly GCF_028018385.1 of Neofelis nebulosa. NCBI lineage: Eukaryota > Metazoa > Chordata > Mammalia > Carnivora > Felidae > Neofelis > Neofelis nebulosa. The sequence goes on from NC_080782.1 coordinate 225,524,624, forward strand.
GCGATCAAGTAGAAAAGAACAACTTTTTCACGTGTGCCTGTATTAGTTCTGGTGTGTTCCCAAGAGCTCACCCAGATCTGGCCAATAATCAGTTTGGGAATTTCCCTGGAAGTCAACAGGAAGCTCATGGATTGGCAGCTTTCTGCGTTGCTGCGAATCAACCAATTCTCCCTTTTATGACCATCAGGAAACTGTTTACTATCTTTAGCCTTTGGCATTTCCTTCATCCTCCAGGGTATTGTGAAGACCACTAATGTGGTCCTCTTGTCACTTCTTCAGTGATTTTCGTGGTCATTTGGAGGATCCAAAGGTTTACACGCATTTAAGGCCACTTTGTGTTTCCTGAACATCTTCTCTCTGCGTCTTCTGTTGCTTCCAGTTCGAATTGCATTATCCTTAGGGCAGATGATCGAGACAAAGTGAAAATGTCATTTCACCTACATAACTAAACCTCCCCGAGCACCATTTTCCCCTCATGGGGCTAATGTGAAGGGTAAAAGAGATGATGTCTGGCCAAGGGGCTGGTGTAAGGTAACATGGCCCCAGAACTGCTGTCCAGGGCAGAGTGATGCCTGGGGCAGACACTATTGATAGAGACATTTCCACCAGAGAGTAAGGGGTAGAACGGTGGCTCTTCAGGTACAGGTTCCTACTGTCCAACCTGTGGTTGCCTCTGGGTGAGTGGCCAAAGACAAGTTTCTGAGAAACACTGTAAAAACCCTAGTCCTTGTGGGCTACATGGAGAGAATTCAGGCCTGGGCTTCTGGATACTGAAAGGGTGCCCTGTGAGGGTGCAAGGGAGCTGGGATTCAGGGACACCAGGAGTTGGAAGTTGGACATTGCATCCTTGGGCAGATGGGTGTGGGAGGGGATTTGTAGGCCCTGGATTGGTTTGGGATGAGAATTGCACGTCTGTCAGCACCGATGACTTCATCCAGCTCCATGCTAAGACAGTTGATCAAACTCTAGCATGGTTTCTATTGGTTTAAGTCCGCATCCCTGGGAAGTGTCTCAACTCCCTTACTATGGCCTGTCCAAGGAAGCTCAAGGCTGCCAGAAGAATTTACTCTTCATTCTGGCCAAAACCCAACTATAGGCCCCTGACTTCCCCTTTTCTTAGAGAGTGTACTTTAGAAAACTTGCAGTTGTAAGTATTTTCTCTGTCCCTTTGTGATGTGTCTTTTATAACCCAGAAATGCCTCTCTCAGGGACTCAGAGCCTATCCCTTCAAGATGTAATCATCAAGACAGATAGGGCCTTGGTCTCCCAGTCTAGCCGGGCTTCATAAGTACCGGTTAGCAGACACCGATGGCCTAATCACATTGACTAACCTGCCCCACTTAACATCCTTCAAGACTTTTCTTTGGACACACACCAGCATTTAAAGAGCCTCTCCCCTTTTGTTTCAGCAACGTTGAGGTCGGTTTATATGGAGGTCTCTCTCCCCTGCTGCAGTAGTCTGAATAAAATCTGTCTCGTCATTTTTAAACAAGTATCCAGTGAATGATTTCTCCTTAACAAAGAACTCAGATCATGATTGGTCTGAGATACGGGGGTATAGCTGAGCTTTGTAGTTGGGAGGCAGAACTGGATCCAGCTGTGGAGCTGGGGGTGGTAGAGGGAAAAAGAAGGAGGTGGCATTTGGCACTAATTGTCATTGAGGACAAGATGGACAGATGTGGCCTGGTGACAGTAAAGTCAGAATCTCAGATCAATGATTTGACAACAGAGATGGTTCATGATGTGAGTGAACCCAAGTGGAGGTTTCTCGTGGTGCTAAAAATGCTCCATCACCCTTTATATCACTCTATATGGAAAGAAATGTTTAAAAGGCATGCGAATAGCACTCGTGGTTGCATGATTCTGATGCCAAATAATCTCAACAGTTTAAAAAAAAAAGAGCAAAAATTATCGGAAATGTGATAGAGAAGCAGGAAGACCCTAATATTCACGGAAGGGGCAGGCAACAGAATTTGCAGAGCTGGGTATAAAATGAAAACAATCTGTAAGGTCCTAGGGCAGGGCAGGGAAATCAATCTCTTTTCACACAGGCCCACTGCCCCAGTCCGCACTGGTGAGTGACCCTCAGGGGACTGCATTTTCTGCTTCAGGATGTTTTCCATACCTGGACTGAGGTGGATGAGAGGGTTAATGCGTGATGGCACCACGGATCCAGGATAGGGCGGCTCCACTTTGCCATGCCCCAAGATACTGTGGGGCGCGTGCCTGACCCCAGCCCTCCCTGAATCTCTGCCCATTGCTGTGGTTGTGGGGTGTGGCCTAGAAGCTATCTCATGGGGCAGGGGAGGCAGTGGGAGGCAGGCTGTGTGGGAGCCAGGTCTCAGGCCTCTGCCATGGTCTCCACTGTCCCATAGACTTAACAAAACACAAGTCCAAAGACAAAATTATTAAGAATTTCAAGACAGCAGCCATGGAGCATTAAACCCCAAGTACTGGCCCTCCTGAAGATGAGTCCTGTGTGACTCTCCTCGTCACAGACCCGTGAGGCTGACATTGCTTCGGGGCTAGGACATCAGCGTCAAAAGTAGAAATGAGAACTTTTTTTTTGGTTTTCCACCAACCGATTTGAGCCGATGGATGCCCTTGTAAGGCGGGAGGAGAAAGAAGCTTACAGGGCAGGGTGAACACGAGCCGCAGACAGCTTTGAAAGCCAGGCTGAAGTTGCAGACCTCTTCCTGTAGGGAAGGAGAAGTAGGGGAGGTCTGAGAGCAGGGGAGTGACAAGGTGAACGGGGTATTTCAGAGGATTAATTTCCAGTGAGATATCTTTTAGAAGCATGTGCCTTTCAACTATTTCTCTCTGTTGTTTTCATACATAAAAACTGAAGGAATGCTCTTTTGGATGAAAGAAGGCCAGTTGCCTGCAAGGCGTCTTGCTCTCACTTTTTCCTACTGTTCCATGCACAAAATCTGCTGGGACTTTTGACATTTTGCTCTTCCTTGCCTCTGGATTTTAACGCCAGCAAATTAACGTGTAAGATGTCGGCGGAAAATGACTTTCACAGGACGGAATGATCTTGCATTTTTGGTCAGGAGAAGAGGAAAGCAGCAGACACACTAATTGCTGAATTACAATGAACCTTTCTATGATCCTTGGAATCTCTCAGGGGAATCAGAACAAAACAAAATTAAAGCAGTGCTATAAAGCAACCAGCTTTGCAGGCAGACAACAGGTAGAGATTAAAGCCAAAACCTCACCTTCTCTCAAAGTATCAGGAAAAAAAAAATGTGACTTCTGTTCCTAAGGGATTGGTAATCATTTTCATCTGTGTTCCGCTCATCTTAGTAGTAATTTGTTAAACAGGCATTTCCATGGCAAACACACATGCACCCACAGGCACACCCCGTAATCTCCTACCCCAGATATAAATAGGTTGAAGCTGCCAGAGAACTGGTAATACAGTTTAAACAGTTGTTGTTGAGAATTCTAATCTTGTCAGAAAGAAAGTCTACTAGGGTGGTGTGGAGACAGAATAAGGACTTTCATAATGCTGAAAGCATTTGGCAGCAAAAAAAAAAAAAAAAAAAAAATCTCTGGGCTTTGCCAGCGACAGAAAAATGGATACACACTCCTAGTGGAGTTTTATTTTCCCTCTGTCGTTCCCTTCACTTGCATCCCTGGGCTTGAGAAGTGGACATATTTCCTCTGGCCATGCTGTAAGTGAGGGAGGGGCTGAGTGTTCTGCCCCAGCGATCCTGGCATGTTGAGCTCGCTAGCTTCAGCAATGGGGAACTTGCTTTGCCCTCCAGATTATGTGCCTTCTTCCTTATCGTGTGCTCTCTTTCCATTCCTTGGAGCAGTTTTTAAAACTTTTGTCAGCTTTTTGGACAGCTCCCACTCATTTCTTAAGCTATTGCCACTGTCCCTTCCTTACTGGGTACCTTTCCATTGCACAGACATGGTGGCCTTTCTGAGAAAGCGGTAGAAAGAGGGTCAGCTTTGGAGTCAGATCTTTGTTAGCTCTGTGACTCTTAATAGGCTAGGTGGCTTCTCTACCCTTCTCTGAAAATGAAGGTGGTGATGAGCCATTGCCATAGGCATGTTGTGAGCATGACACAAAATCATCTGCGTGAAGCACGTGAACACAGTAGGCACGTGCAAACTGTTGCCGTTCGCCTGATTTGCCTGCCTTCCCTTCTCAACCGACTCTAGAGGCTTGGGCTGTGAAACCATGTCGGGTTTCACAGAGTGTTGCAGCCTTAAAGCCCATGGCTACCTATGACCAGACTTCTCTTCCTGTCTATCAGAAATTCTAAGACAATAGGTTTGCTTCTTCTCAGGATGTCCAGCACTTAAAATTCACCAATTGAAACCTCTTAGATGGTCTCAATTAGATTCGAAGAATCTATCTTCTGTTGGTTCCTGTATTGGATCAGAGTTGAAGTTATCTTCCAGGCAAGTTGGAACTTGTTCCATGATCTGTTTTTAGCACAATGCCCCTTCTGGCAGATGCCGGCATCCTTGGAGTATCTCAGCCGCTGCCCATATTTTCCTGGGGCCCTTTTGTGATGGATTTCAGGAATAGCCATGTTCCCCGTAACATGATCCCACAATCTTTATTTTAATAAGTTAGAGTAGACATAACAGCAAATGGGCCTGCCATCTACTTATTTCCCCAAAGAATGGTCATCTATCGACTATTTTAAAACGAATTGTATCTTCGTACAGATATTTTTCAATGGCTCATGTTGAATAACAAAGCTAACAACAAAACAACACGTTTAGCTGCCTTGACATAACATTTTATAGGTCATAGTCTATGTCAGTTTTGCCAGGAAGCTATATGGCTCAAAGTTAAATGGGTATTTATTATTATTTTCTGGCCGAAGTAGGTATTTTGAAACATGTGCTTAAACATTTATCTAAGCTAAAATTATTATGCCTATGTTTTATGCTGTATGGCTTCAGTCATCCATATATTTGTATGTAAGTACAGGTCTGTACTGAAGCAAATTGAAATCTTTTTCAGTCCATCTGCGTTGGTAATCAGGTACATGTCTTTGGTAGGCTAGACAATTTTTCTAAAAGGTCATCTGTTAATATAGTGGTTTCGCCCCTTACTTTTGATGTAGAAGAGCCCGATCACGGAGATTTATTGTTAAATATAACCTCAAACTTACTGTCGGTCAAAGCTACTAGAAATGTAAATAAGAGAGACGGATTTATGAAGGATTGTGTAGACGATGTGTAACCCATTCTATCTGATACACTAAAGTCACTTCTTGGCTTCAGTTTAAGACTTAAAGAGTCCTGTTGCTGAATCACTTTAGATTGAAGAATATTTTAAAGAAACACTCATGTAGATGGGGCGCCTGGGTGGCGCAGTCGGTTAAGCGTCCGACTTCAGCCAGGTCACGATCTCGCGGTCCGTGAGTTCGAGCCCCGCGTCAGGCTCTGGGCTGATGGCTCGGAGCCTGGAGCCTGTTTCCGATTCTGTGTCTCCCTCTCTCTCTGCCCCTCCCCCGTTCATGCTCTGTCTCTCTCTGTCCCAAAAATAAATAAAAAACGTTGAAAAAAAAATTAAAAAAAAAAAAAAAAAAAAGAAACACTCATGTAGAATCCATGGCTGTATCTACTGCTATAATGTTGCTGAGTCAGTGTTCGCTCCATCACCCCTTGTATCTTCTTACAAGATTTGGGGAGAACTTTCTCTTAGTTCTTAGGATGAGAGATTATAGTTGGGTTTCTCTGTTACTATCTTGTGTTCTCTGTGAATCATGTGAAAATTATATTCCTACTTTGCTTGGACTCCAGAAGGCTTAAAACCAGATTTGCAACCTGCTTTTCATGAGTGTGCACGTGCCATGGTGTGCATTCTGTATAACCGCACACCTGCCTCCATTCCCAGAATGGAGAGGGATCCCCAGTGCTTTGGGTGCTCTGGGCGCTCTGCCTCCCCACTAACTTTCACACCTTTGTCAGCAGGAACAGAGAGCCTTTTTGTTCCACATTCTCCAGTAAGACATCAGTTCTTCTCTCCAATAGTCAAAGGTTGGCCACCATTACCTACCTTGAAATCATCATGAAGACATACGCCTTTTATTATCCTTATTTATAGCCATCACCACCATAAAAGGAGAGCTCCCAGGTCGTTGCTCATTGCTTAATTTTCATCCCCTAGGAATTTCTCATCCTTTTTTCTGATTCCATTTCCTAGTCCTCCACACTTTTGCCATCTTCCACTGTGCTCCCTGGACCTCTGGATCAGTTGTTGGAAAGACCTTGCATATCTCCACCACTCCTTTCAATTCCCTCACCTTCTTGTTCTACCTGAAACTTGACTCTGCTGAAGTCAGTAGTTTCCCTGCCCCTCCCTCAAGTGGTGGTCTTTTTTTTAGCCCTCCTACCACTGGGCCTGGAGGTGGGGCGGTGCCCTTCTTGCTCCATGTTGCCGCTCTAGACTGTTCCCATCTCTCCTCCCTACCCTGCCACCCACAGCTCTGTATCTTATGCCATCAGTATATTACATACCCATCCTTCCTCGTTACAGTCACCCAAACCCCCCGTCCACTCCCTCTCATTCTTTGAAGATTTTAGCTACTTGTTCGCTGATCTTTTCTCTACATTAATTCTTTCATAACTGTAGAGGACTTCAAATAGAAGAAGATGCTCCCAGTGCTCTAACATCTTAGTTTCTTTAGTGTCTTGTCCTCCACTCAACCTGAGCCTCTCACGGCTTTAGTCATAGCATAGAAACTGACATTACCAATACCCCCTATTTTACTCTTCTATTACAGCACAAAAAATTAACACAAACTGTGGGGCTTAAAACAATACCTATTTATTAGCTCAGAGTTCTATAGGTCAGAAGTGTCGGTCAGGCTGTGTTCTCACTTGGAGCTCATGTGGTTACAGCAACTTTAATTACCTGTGGTTGTATGACTGAGGTCTCCATTTCCTTGCTAGGGTTGCTGTCAGCTCTTAGAGGCTACTCGAATTCCTTGGCACATGGCCCCCTAAATCTTCATGGTCAGCAATGGAGAATCTTGTGTAGAATCTTTCTCATGCTTCCAATCTCTTTCATCAGGAAGAGCCCTGTCTCTTTTAAGAACTCGCTTGATTGGGTCAGACCCACTGAAACTAATCTTCCTTTCTCAAAATCAACTGTCCCATATAACATAACCTAATCACCTGAGTTGTATCTTTATATAGTCATAGGTCTCTCCCACACTCACACTGAGTTGCTCATCCAAGGGCGTGAGTCACTGGGTGGGGGCGGGGGGCATTTTAGAATTCTGCCTACCACATCCTCAATATTTTCAACTTTAAGAGTCCCATTCATAAATTACTGCCTACTACCTGCAGCTCACATCTTCTGTGTCCATGACTTTAATAATGTTTTGAACTCACCAGAACCTATAGTCTACTGATCTTATCACATTTTTGTGTTCCACATCCCCATCATTTCCTACCTTCCCTCCTTTTTCAGCTTATGGTCAATCACTATAATCACTCATTGAAATATACCATAAACTCTCTTTTCCTTCTTTCCACTTGTTTTCTTTGTCTGGCAAAATCCTAACACTGGTTAAATCCTACTCCCCTTCCCCCCATGCCTGCATTCACATAGATAAAAGTGGCTAGAGAAAAGCACACTCCTATGCTGACTGGTATTCTTTTAAATCGGTGAGCAGTAATTTAAGTAGGCTCTTCAATTAGGTAGGCTCTTTAACTAGGCTCTGCCTAGCTCATGGCATTTCCCTGCTTTCAAATACCCAAACTTTTAAACAAAGATATTCAGACCTTTTCTGCTTGCATATCCCCTGAAATAATTTTTCAAAATTATGTAGCCCTTTTCATATTTTAAATGATATTTAAATTTTCATAAGAAATTTAAATAGTTGGAAGTCTTAATTACAGTGTATTGTAAATATTTATATTTTTTAAATTTTGAAACTCTCTTAAGTTACGCTGAAGGAATTTTAATATCATAGCGATTTGATATCTATCATTATCAATTTAGGGTGCCTGGGTGGCTCAGTTGGTTAAGTGTCCAACTCTTGATTTTGGCTAAGGGCATGATCTCGCTGTTCGTGAGATCGAGCCCCACGCTGGACTCTGTGCTGACAGAGCAGACTCTGCTTGGGATACTCTTTCCCTCTTTCTCTCTGCCCCCTCCCCTGCTTGCATGCTCTCTCTCTCTTAAAATAAATGAACTTAAATAAAAATGCATAAATCAATTCTTCTTTATCAACTAGAAAATTTACATCATTCTACTTTCTCCTTGAACTCAATATTTCACTCATAACATAGACTTTTATAATATATTTTATCATTTAGAGTATTTTATTATTTATCCTATCACCACTTTATAAGTATAAAAGAATAAAATTTTTAAAATACATCATAGCATAGAGCTGGTCTGTATTTCCCCAAAATGTTGTTTTGAAAGAATTTAAATTTACAAAGTTGCAAGGATGGCACAATGCATACCTGTATACTCTTCCCCTAGAGTCGGTGATGGTTAACAGTTTACCATATTTGCTTCCCCGCCTTCTCTCCATATAGTTTTCTTTTTTCACGGAATCATTTGCGAGTATTCCGATAGGTGTGAGGACACGCACAGTTACAAGGGGAGGTAGAATGCATGGACACAACACAGATTGTCAGGGAGATGTGGTGGTGCGTGTATGGAAAGCTTTTTACTGCTTCTGTTTTCGTGTGAATGAGGAATCGGGGGTATGTGAGGGGAGATGTTGGGAGTTTATGGAAAGAGGAGAAAGTTTTCATCATGTCAGTCAGTAGACATCAGTCTGGGGTCAAGACCCCTTGCGGTGTACAAAGACTTTCAGAAGATACAAGTCCATAAGCAGGTTTAACACAATCCATTTCCATATGTATTCTCTCCTTAAAATTCAGCCTGCTATACTCTCCATCTCCCCAATTTTAAGAGTCCTGTTCTTAAACCCTTCCCACTAGCTGTAGCCCACTTCTTTTATTTTCATGACTTCAACAGTGTTTGGGATTCAACAGTTTTCAGTTTGATGCACTTTCTTTACTAGCCTTGTAGGATACCGTATTTTTCTTGTTTTTCTCCTGATTTTTTGCTCACTCCTTCAGGGCCTCTTTTGTTTGTTTACCCTCATCCCTGACTGCAAACTCCTGAAGCACCTAGGGTTGAAATCTTGGACCTCTTCTCTTCTCTGTTGTTACCTGGGTTTTCTCATCCAGCCTCGGGGCTGTCACAACCATGGGACTTCTAAATATCCATCTCCAGCTGTCCTCTTCTTTGAGTTCCAGTACTGTGCATCTAACCACCTGGGTAAAATCGCCACTTAGGTGTATATTGAGCATGCCAAATTTAACATTATCAAGACCAGGCTCCTGGTAGTTCTGTTTCAAAACCTGTTGTACCTGAGGTCTTCCTCACTCAAGTTCAAGGAATTCCATTCTTTCCAATGCTCAGGTCAACAACTTGGGAGTTATTCTTTTTTCTTTCCTCCAATCCCCATTGCCAATCCATCAGTAAAACCTATTGGCTCTACCTTAAGGACATATTCAGAATCTGGCCTCTTCTCGTCACCTCCACCCTACCACCTTGGTCATAGATCTCACGTGTCTCACCTGGAGTTAGTGCATTAACCTCCCAATTTGTCACCTCGCTTCCTCCCTTGCCTTCTTTAGCAGTCCCTTCTCAACATGGCGGCCATTCCAGTGCTCAGAACCCTCCAGTGGCCAGAGTCCTGCCAGCTGCCTATGAGACCCTTCCTGAGCTGTCCCCCATTACCCTTCTGACCTCATCTCTTGCCATCTCACCTGCTTCCATTCTGTTGTAGCCACACTGGCTCCTGTTGCTATGTCTCAAATGTGTCAGACATGCTCTCACTTCACAATGTTGCACCTGCTGTTCCTTTAGCTCGATCCTCAGATGTTGCTGAAACTCACTCTCCCAAATCCTTCAGGTTTCTGCTCTGATGTTGCCTTCTCACCGAAGCTTCTTACAAGGCAACCGACACCAGTGACTCTCTCCGGGTTCTCCTATTCTCAGTCCCGACTTTAGTTTTCTTCATAGCACTCCTTTTCTGTTGTACTGTGTTTTGCTTATTTATTCATTATCTGTCTCCACCCATAAAGCAGAGATTTCTGTCCATTTTTAATGCTGCTGTATGTCTATTCTTTGTTTTCTTTCACATGCATTCCTTCATACCTCTACCTCGGGTTTGAGAATATCCTCAGAGGTATATTTCTTCTTGATATGTAATAAGACTCCACCTCCCCTCCCAACAAAGCTATTTCTTTTGAATTGGGCGTAGCTTCTGCAACTATATCTCAGCCAAGAGCTCCAGCCTACTAAGTGTTGGGGGGCACACCTGTACAATTGTATTTATCAATCAGTTTCCCCATTAATGACTCATCAAGGCACATTAAAATTGGAGGCTGTCAGTATTTGCTTCTGACTCTCTGGCTGTTTATTATTTTGGGTGAATTATTGGGTACATCCTTTCCTGTTTTCCACTTTTCATTTGGGACCGACACCCTCCACAGTGACAAGTCTGCATTCTCTTTGCTTCCTACTCTCCCACATCTGCTTCGTATTCTGCTCTCTCTCCTGTCAGGGTATTCTGCTGACATTTTGAAATCCTTTACCGTAGACACTGGAAAAAAAAATTGGAGGTTGAAGATGGCACCATTAGACGTTTTTATGGATGGAATAAATCAGTTTTGTATTTTTATAGATTTGAAAACCCAGCTTTCAAAGGCACAACTGTAAAACATCACATATTGGAAAATATCTTGGTGGATCCCATAACCTAGTCTATCGGATATCTCACCTATTAATTATTTTCCTTAGGACTTAAGGATTTGAAAGGGCTCACAAAGGTGTTAAGAACTGATTCAAGAGAGTTTGCATTTACACACAGTTTAAATGTACATTCAGAATGATTTCCACCTTTTAAATGTGTCGGTTATTATTCTATGGTGTGTAACAGTGTGGCAAGAACGGCATGGTTAATGCAATAATACAATCTTCCATCATTTTTATGAGACATTTGCATCCTTTTATGAAACACCTAATTGACAGTTGCCCCACCAGTCCTCCCCAGTGGAACCGCCTATTAAATGGAATTTATGGCCAATGCTTTTAAAGTCAGTTAAATGACATGAAACGAAAATCTATTTTAAATGATGTTCAATGAAATCTTTTCTCTGGCTGGAAAAATTGCATTCTGAAAAATATTTATTTATTATGTAGTTGAACAAGCCACAGTGGCAATGTATGGTGTGCATTAAGCATTATTTCCGTTGGGGATATATCTGCTATTGTTTGGAAGCACAATCCCAGACCTTCCTGTGGCCCCTCTGATGTAAGTCTGGGCACCACCAGCACACTGCCTATTCTTGGGGAACACATAGCCCTCCTCACCCCAGTACTCCAGATCTTCCTCATCCTGCATGTGTTCTCTCTCTCTCTCTCTCTCACATCAAAGCTCTCACTTATCTGTCTATCTCCTGCTGGAGTGTGGGCTCCAAGAGCACAGCAATTCTGTTCTGTTCATGAATATATCCTCTAGTCTATGGTAGGTGCTCAATAAATCTTTGCTGAGTGAATGAATGAATGAATGAATGCATGAATCAGTCCATCAATCAATACCCTGACTGCCTTGGCCTCATTACTTTTGTGATTTTGGCACAATATTTTATCCTCCTCAACCCATTAAATCCTTATTCTACAAACCAGTGAATTTTATGATGAAGCTCAAGAACAGATGCTTTATTTATTTATTTTTTAAGGAGGTGGGTGAGCCACTGCAGCTAAGAGCTGGCACCCCTTCTAAATGACTGGTGGGTGGGTTTCCCAGGGTGGCCAGTTGGCTTGGATGCTTGCCATGCCTTTGAAACTCTCGGATCCAGTCTGCCTGATTTGGGGTAGGACTGGGGAGGTGAGTGAGCATAGACATTGGTTTGCATTTGGGAACGGCAGTGACTTCATTTGGTTTTTGACTTGATTGAGCATCAATGGGATGATCAGTTGTCTGTACCTTCTGTGACAGGGTTAGAAGAGAATAGGTGGATGTTCACCTGAGTCTTTCCAGAGCTGAGATGGGAATTTATCCTCAGTATAGTGCTTCTGGGGAATGTGAATCTATTCCAAGCACTTGAATATTTTGACAGTCCTGTAATGTCTCAAAATCAAGGACACCTACTTTGTTTGCTCTTTCAGCCCCAGTACCTGGCATTCTTTCGTTCATCAACGTTCACTGTGTTTTGTGAGCAGGGGTGGTGTTTAGTAAACATTGCTGAATGAGTGAAGTCATTCATTCTTGTTTCTGGTTGATACTATTTCAGGGGCCAGTTCAAGTTTGTTGTGCCTGAACCCTATATATTTTGTGTGTGGGGCTCCTCGTTAATGAAAAAAAGCATAAAATGCCATGTTAGGCATGAATGTAAACATTTATTTAGGATGAGTAAAGAAATTATAATAAATGACTGGAGCTTTAGAGGTTCATTTCCTTTTTTTCCAAGTTTTTTTTTTTTTTTAGCCAGTTTGCCAGAGTCCTTTCTTAGAATGCTTCCCTGTTCTAAACCAGCTTTCCTTATGCATTTAGAACTCTGTAAACGTCCCAGCAATTCCCAGCTTAGGCACATGAAGGGCCCCACATCTTAACCTTCATAAGTTTCACAGTAAACCTACCTTTCTGATTATTTCACTATGTTCCTGAGAACCTGAGAAGGCTTAGACACAAGAAAAGTGGGAGTGGGTAGACAGAGAGAGATAGATCTCTTAATCAAGGTAGGCCATTGGCCCTCTGAAAAAACTCTAGAAGCCATTTGGGATCCAAACTAGACCATAGTCCAGAAGTGCTGCTGACGCCATCACACCCTGCACAGCCTTCTTTTGGATCCCTGCCATGGTTCCTGACATGCCCTGTCTCTTGTGACCAGGGCTTGGCAGCCACCAACATCCTGCCTTTGGGTTGCTACTGGATCGAGCCTCAGGCACATGTAGAGTTGAATAAATTCCCACGCTCTATACTCTACTTGTCAGCAATCAGTGGGGATAAAGTAAGGTCAGTTGTTCTTTCTCTTTCTTGTTTTCTTTCTCCATCTTGTTTTCTGTCTTCTCAGAGAGGGGAGCAACGTATGAGTAGCATGCATTGTCATTTGTTCCTCTTCTGAAACCTAAAAACAAGTTCTCATTTCCAGAAGTATGTGATAGTCATTTTTTCCTTTCCTGAGTCTTTTCAATTTCTTCATAGATTTGTATACCACGTTTGTGTCACAATCAGACATTGTAAATTTTTTTCATAATATTTTTAAGATGAAAGATCTTTAAAGCAGGCAAATGCAGTACAGTACACATGTATGGCCTTTATAAAGGGTATGGCAAGGAGTTGAGATAGACATGGAACCTTCTGGAGAGCACATGCTAGTTAGAAGGCAGATGGGAAATGATATACTATGCAGTTGTTCCACAAAGCAGATTATGATGACATATCATAAAGAAGGTAGAGAAAAAAAAGGAGGGGGTAGCTTCTGTCAGAATCCACAAAGGAGAAAGAATGCATCAGGTTTTATACTCTTGATGGAGGGCATAGTATCTTCTATGGAACTTTAAGGAGGGTGGGATTCCAATAGGCATGGATGGGCTGAGAGAGTAGGAGAAAGGAAGGCATTCCAGGTAACTAGTACAGCATGAACAAAATCAGGAGAGTGTGGAGGGTGTTTGGGGAAAAGGGAACATACAGCTTTGCTGGAATTTGAAACAATATACTGGAAAATACTTATTTAAATGAGAGATTACGTATACGTTATGGATACCCTCGAATATTAGGCTTAATAATTGGTATGAAAGAGAGTGTTGCGTATTGAGGAAATCATAGAATCTGGAGCAAGAAGATCTGGGTTGGATTATGACATTGTAATGTACTAGCTGACTGCTACATTTCTCTTCTCATAGGAAAAATTATGCCCTCCCCCTCCCCCCCCCCCCCGCTTTCCCATTGCCCTTGGAATTAAAAACAAACTCCTTCATTGACAAATCATTAAGCAATTGGAGGATTCCTAATAGAATGGTGGATTAGTGTGTGAACTGGTGGTCATAAGATTATTGTGAGGCTCAAAATAAAGGAAATGGCGTTGGGTCAATAGTTCTTGCAAGAAATGCAAACCGAGGGCCTCGGTCCTAGGGATACTGAGGGAAACGGGCACATAGGGCTCTGGTCTCAAAGAGTTGATATGTTGGTGCAGAGACCCAGATAATACATGCATAGACTAGCTGAAAAGAAATAAGATAATTTCAGATAGAGGTAATTGCTGCGAAGGAAGGAGAATGGACAGCTGGGGAGAGAATAATGAGACATGGGAGAAGAGCTGGGTTCTTGCTAATTTAAATATGGCAGTTGGGAAAGGGCTCATGGAAGAGTGGATGACTGATAGAAATGAGCCATAAGTATGAAGACCTTAGGGACTAGAGTTCCAGGCAGAGGTAACAGCAAGACCATGGATGAGGATCAGAGGATCAGAGGATGGCCCATGTGGATAGAGGGCAGGGGGAGGAGATGGAGGGAGACAAGTTCCTTAAGATGGTCAGGAAAGACCGCACAGGGTCACGTGGTCTAAGGGAAGGCATTTGTTTTCATTTTACCAGGAAATAGAGGGGAGGGGCGGGGCACAGTTCATTCTATGAGAAGAGAATTGTAGCGGGACATAAATGGAAGTGGGGAGACCAGATGGAAGGCCATCGTGGAAATTTAGGCAAGCAACGATGGTGGTTTAGACAGGGTGGTTGTTGGGAGACATGGCTGTTGGATTTGGGTTATTTGAAGTCTTACCATGAAATTGCTGATGTATTAGATGTGACCGTAGTTAAAATGCTAAGTGGAAATGCTTTGTAATTGGAGAGCCCTGTGTGCACATCAAATACTAATGCGGCTTGTTCTGGCAGACAGTAGGGAAAGCTGAAGGGTTTGAGCTTGAGAGCGGCACGAGGCAGCACTGTAGTAAGGTAACCCTGCGGTTCCATATTCGCACGTGGAAAATATGCAGAGCCCAGGAAGGAAAATGTGTCAGCCCAGTGCTTCTCAACTATCGCATGCATGCGAATCACCTGGGCATCTTGTGACAATGCAGATTTGGTTCGGCAGGTCTAGGGTAAGCCCCACAGTTCTCCATTTATAACAGGCTGCCAGGTGATGCCAAAGCTGCTGGTTTGCAGGCCACACTTCCAGCAGCAAAGAGTTCGGGAGAAGAATTCGGGTGGAAGCGAATGAGGGCTTAAGCGGGGAAGAGAATGGACATGGAGAAGAGAGATCTTTCTTCTGTAGTAAAGATTGAAGAACCAAAGGGAATCATGAACAGATGAAGTCTTGAGTCAGGGTGATCAAAAAACGGTGGTGTCAGTAATATAAGTCCTGAAAGAAGGAGGAAGTTTGAGGAAGGGAACAGGATGGGTTTTCTAATCTTCTATTCTTTTTTCTTGTGCTGCTGCGTGGGGACCGACTTGGGTCCTTGAGATGGGAAATCCCCCTGAGCTGTTCAGTATTGTCTGGAAGGATGATGAGTCAAAGGTTCTGTTCTCTACTCCTGTGTCCGCTGAATTTGAGAACAAAGAGACTGCGTGTATCTAAAGAGCCCTAAAGGCAGGGAGAACTGAGAACCTCATTCCGAGTAATGTGGTTGGAATTTGAACCAGCAAATTATCTTGGAGGTCCAGAAAGGCCATGTTTCCTTGGACGATGTGGTCTTAGTCCCTGCGTGTTTGCAGGGGAGCATTCTCAAGGTCGATCCCCAGCTCTGTCCCCTGCATATGACATGCTGCTGGCTTCAGATAGTGATGCCATGAAGTCTGAAGACTGGTACTAGCACATCTGTGTGATGTTAACAATAATACCAGTCCACGTCATGGAGCACTGTGCCAAGCAATGGGCAAAACATTTTATAGTCATTTCATTGAACTCCTACAATTCCAGAAGGAAGGTAATTATTAGTGTTACCTGTCTCCACCCCGGACACACCCACCCCCACTTTGTAGCCCGGGGGTATAAGGTTTTGCAGGGCTTGGTGTTTTGCCAAGGTCCCATAGTAGGCTGGCAGAAGTGCAATTCAGATTAATCAATTAAGTGGTTTTTCCAACAGGCAGGCCCAGGGAGTCTGTTTCTTGTAACTTCACTCTGAGCCCTACCGCAGCATCAGTGTACCTGATGCTTACCTGCGGTTCAAACAGGGAGCTGGCCTAGCAATTAATCGGTCGACCTTGGCCCTGGTCACAGCTCTGCCCTTAATTATCTGTGCGACCTT
Source organism: Neofelis nebulosa (assembly GCF_028018385.1). NCBI lineage: Eukaryota > Metazoa > Chordata > Mammalia > Carnivora > Felidae > Neofelis > Neofelis nebulosa. Next base: position 225,540,884 of record NC_080782.1, read on the forward strand.
AGGCAAAGCACTTGAGGTCTCTGGGCTAAAATATTTTCACCTAGAAGAAAAAGAGATTTCGTGATAGCTGTACTTTCTCAGGCACAGCTGTCCATTAGAATCAACAGAGGAGCCTCTAACAGATTCTGATGACGGGTCCCCTCAGAGAGATTCCAATTCACTTCGTTTGGCTAAGAATATAGGTGTTAGAACTTTTACAAAGCTTCCAGCGGCTTCCAGTGGACAGCCAGGCATGGGCCTCCGGTCTGGTTGATCATTCTTTGGAGGAAATAAAGGAAGGCCCACATCTGTCGCTGTCTGTCTAAGACTTCGTGATGCAAATCTCCGTGTGGCATGGGTATCGGACCCTTGTCACCATCAGGCCTCATTTCATGGTGACTTTTATTCTGGCCACAAAGCCTGGGTGAGGCTATGCGATCAGACACATTAGATGCTAGGGAGGTCTTAACTGGTAATAAAAATTTCAGATTTTATAGGTGAAGAATATGAATGTGGGAAATATGATCCCCCACCTCCTTTTTTTTTTTTTTAACTAAAAGAAGCTCTTCTCCAGAATGGCCCTCTGAGAGCCTAATTGGGTACTTTGTGTGCTGACGGATAACCTGGAGTTGAGAAATGTGCTCGGGTCCAGCAGGATCCGCCTTGATTTGGCTGGGAAAACGTAGTCACTGGATGTCTGAGATATTACAAAGAGTGACATGAAAGTGGGGTATGAGCTCTATGTGGAAATTATTTCATCGTATGGTTTGGGTATCAAATACCCTCTGGACTTCTGGGGACGAGGCTTCTGGGCAGCACCTGGTGCTCCCTAAAACCCTACTTAATGGAGGTGCATCACGACCAGTAACCCTCGCCCAGGGGTTTTCCAGTGGGGTGGCCCCTCTTCACAAATGGTGCCAATACCTTTCTATTCTAAGATGCTTCAGTTGCAAGTGTCAGTGTATCTCTAAGTTGTCTTAGCAGAGCCAAGCCTGGGCCGCTTCCCGCATCCCCACCTTTTCTCACTTCTGGTCCTGAACTGCTGACCCCGAAGATGTTTGCTTTCCATGGCACGATGACATCAGCGAGGAGGCAGTCCCTCGGCCGAGGGAGCCAAGTCCTCAGACACGATCTCGGAAGTAGGACAAGTACATTTTGTTTCTGAGATTCAACCCAGAGAACTGCTTGGTCCCTTAAGCATGTGCCAAATGTGTTTGCGCAACCTCAGGAGTGGCTTCCAGAATGTGGTTTAAGTATTTGCCAAGGGTTTCATTTCTTTTGGGAACGAACATACATGCATGGCATGACCGGTGCTGGCCAGACATGTCAGTGTGAATGGGAGTGGGGGGGGGGGGGTCTCAAACCTTGAAAAGGGTTAGGGTCCTAAGAGATCATCTCCCTGGCTAGCCTACACTTGAATTGCAGTACTAGACATGACTTGCAATACTCAGCCCAGCGGGGACATGTAGCCACGCAGAATGTTGAGATTGAGTTGGCCAGGCCACGGTTCCATTTTGTTTTGGCTAAGGGTGTGTTAATGCAATGGAAAGAAGCAAGAAAAGCTACCAATTTGGCTGCTGATTCTGAACATTTGTTCTGCAGTCTTGAATCTTCCTGGTTGAAGAGAGCTTCCTCGTAATTAACCCCTTCTCCCCCACCAGGCCACCGGACAAGAACACACACACACGCACACACACACACACACACACACACTCTCCATACACAAGAAAACACACATGTATGTAGGAGGTTACAACCTTTCAGGAAATGAAAATCCTCTGTTCCATGTGCGCCCACATTCATATGCTCCCATTGGGAGAAATAAAGGACTATAAAGTGATGTGTGTGTACATATAAACAATCAATGTTTAAGAACTAAAGTTGGTGTCTTTCAAAGGCCAGTTGGGTAATAAACCCCTTCATTTCATAGTGCTTTACAGTTTGCAGAACAGATCTCGTCAGCCCAATGGCTTTGTGAAGTGGGATTAGTTTCCTCTCCATTTGAACACCTGAGGAAATGGAAGATCAAAGACACTAAGCGACACAGCAGTTAAGTTCCAGAATCAGGATAAAAGATGTGGATCATTCCCATCCAACCTCTCTACCGCAATGGCTCTCTAATCTTGATCTTTGAAAGACCGGAGGTTAATGGGCACGTGACTCATCTATTTACGGGTCTGGATGCTGGGGCCAGCGCCTCAGATGCCATCCGAGGACCAGCAGCAACACTCGCCTCTCCCGGGAGCCTTTCAGAACTGCTGGACCCAGGCCTTGTGAATCGGTACCTGCATTTCATCAGGGTTCCCCGCAGGTGATTCCTGTGCACAGTCAAGTTTGGGATGCCCTAGGGGAGGGGGCGGGGTCTCCATCTCAGCTCTGCTACCCGCGGGAGTCCCTGAGTGCCAGAACGGCATAAGCTGGGGAACCAAGGAGACATAACCACACGAGAGCCCAGCCCTGAGGTTCTGCCTCTGGGATGAGACCAAGACGCTGATTCGCTTTGAAAAACTCCCCAGGCGGTTCTAAGGTGCAGCCGATTCAAGAGCCATTGCAAGAGATTATCCCTGACGTTTCTTCCTGCCTTTCATGAGTCTGAGAGCCTTGTCCCTAAGGAATAGGCATATGCTTCTTCCCCTCCTGGGGTTTTATTTATGTTTCGGGATTCATACAAGATTCTGCATGGAATTCAAGCTTTTCCTTCTGCCCAGAGGCTGAGTTCTTGAATCCCCCTCTGTGCAGTAACTATGCCAATGGAGTGGGGTATTTTATTCCCTTCCTCTGCCCAGGAAAAGCAGAGGCCCCAGACAGGCACAGACACCAGTGTGAGGGGCTCCCGACCTTTAGCTGAGGAGCCCTGACAGGCACTAAACTGTGCAGTGCTGAAGCCCAAGCAACCGTCTCTTCAGGTAAAGCTCTCAAACTGGCAGAAAAGTTAGCATATGGCAAACATCACCAAGAGTGCCAAGGAGCAAGATCCTCCCAAGATCTGGCTCCCAGGAAAGGCCTGGCTGTTTCTGGTAAGACATTGAGAGTCCCCAAGACATTACTGTGTTTATATAGCACATCTTCAAAAACAAAAAAAAAAACAAAAAACAAAAAAACAAATAGCGAAACAAAACCCACATTTCCCTGTGTGTACAGAGTTGTGCTCTAGGATTTGGGAATGTGTTCACTCTCCTGTTGAGCCATCTGCTTGAGATATCAAGAGGAAAATTCATTAGGGAGAGATTATGTCGGGGTCAGCAGAGGACAGCTGCTCAGCCAAGACTCCCCGAGCCAGCCCATGTGTGAGGGAGCTCGTAACTCTAGCTGTCCCGTATACCACTGCTTCTTAGATATGCAGGGATGACGCCAGGCAGCAGGACCCATGCTGTTTGCTGGGTTTTGCAAAACAATCTAGAAATCAACCGAGGTTGCTCATGGATCCCCGCCCTGCCAGCGCCTGTATTTCAGGCTGACATCTGTGCTGATCGGGTGTCACACTGGACATGTGAGGACACGTGCTTCCTCTGGGTGCCACACACGGACAGTGGGCAGCTGTTGCTGTCTCGGGCTGCCGGACTTGTGCCTGTCACGTCCCTCTTTGCTAACTGGCTTTCTTTTTCACCCAGTTTCATGGCTTAGCAGCTGCATGCCTAGTTATTTTATTTTCCTCTCCCCAAACTTCTTGGATCCCTCTCATCACCTCTTTCCTGTCTCTTCCTGCCCCATATACTCAGGGCACAACCCAATTCCCATAGCTAAACCTCCCACTCCCTCTCCCAAGCCCAGGATCCCAGGGAACGTGGAAATGATGGGGGAGAAATCCTCTCGGATCCTGGGCTCGAGGCAGAAAAGCTTCTGGGCCCTCGGTACCCAGCATCTCTGATGCTTACCCTCTGCCTGAATCGGCTGTCCTGTGACCACCGCACTACAGGTCAGTGCTGTGACCGTCCATCTGTTAATGAAGAGGCCAAGGCAGGGAAGTGTCCTGCTCTCCCTGAAGGTCTGACAGCAGGATGTGGGCAGTGTGGTTGAGTGGGCCCCCAGATTACAAAAGCCAGTGGTCCTCGATACTGCCGCATCTTGGAATCCTCTGGGATGTTTACAAAACATACCGATCCCTCGGCCCCGCTCCCAGAATTCTGACCTAACTGGGCTGGGGTGATGCCCAGGTTAGGTATTTCTTTTTCACAAGCTGGCGGCTGGATTGAAGACCATTGCCCTTCCACCCATCTCGGAGAGGGTCTTCAATTGTTTCGAATCCCCACTTAGAAGATGCTGGGTACGGTATTTCTCAAACTGAAATTCTAGGGTTTGTGTAAAAGTGAACAGGGATATCTCATGTTTGCTGATCCAATGGGAGAAGGCCAATGTGAATGACAGTGTTAGGAAAAATGTAACTTTGCTGCTGCCTGGCGCATACAGTGGCTTATTAACTGCTAACTAAGTGCTGCCCGATTGTGCTCTGGGAGGAGCTGGCTGGAACGAGGTGGGGGAATCCTGCTCATTTGCAATTACCCGTTAGTACTGCTCAAGCAAGGCTTACACCTACTGCTCTCCTGACAGTCTCTGTGCCAGGAGGCAGGCTTTCCATTGCTTATTCCATTATGCTGTGTCCATAGTCTAATGGCTTTTAGATTTGCCCTAATTTCTTTTGCAAGAGAGCACCTTTGGAATGGATATCATTTGCATGTCTGTCTTAATTACCCTTTCTTAAGTCGGGAATTCGAATGGGAACCGGCTGCTCTCATTTGGAGGCAGCTGGGCTGCTTTGGGCTGCTGGGAGGGAAGGGGCTGCCTGCTTCCAGCTGCCCGCACCAAACTGGCCCCTGAAGACAAATCCACACACCTGTCCCTCCTTGCTCGTGGCAGAAGCCGTATAGGCTCTCGATTCAAGAATGTGTCTTCAGAGGTTATCTCTGTCCATGGCAACAGATCTAGAAGGAAAGATTTTTTTTTAAGTTTATTGATTTATTTTGAGAGAGAGAGAGCAGGGGAGGGAGAGAGAGAGAGAGAGAGAGAGAGAGAGAGAGAGACAGAAAGGGAGAATCCCAAGCAGGCTCTACACTGCCAGCATGGAGCCCATCGTGGGACTTGAACTCATGAACCGTGAGATCATAACCTGAGCTGAAATCAAGAGTCAGACGCTTAACCAACTGAGCCACCCAGGAGCCCCTGGAAGGAGAGATTTTTAAAAAGGGACATTTGTACAGTAGCTGCAATCTTTCTTGGCCGGTTTCCCCACAAAGAAGTTGGAATATCAGGGCTACCAGGGATCTGAAATGTCATGTAGTCTGGGGTCAAAAGTTCAAGTGTTTGTGTCGCCCTGTCTAATGGGACTGTCTGTAATGATGGGAATATCATAGATCTGCAATGTCCGGCTCACCGTCCATCTCATTGAGCCTTGAAATAGACCAGAGTGACTGAGGAACTGAATTTGAAACATTATTGAATTTTAGTTTCAATTTAAGTTCAAGTAGCCCTAAGGGCTAGAGGCCACTGGTTGGGACTCATTACGTCTATAGTTGGGCAAAACAGGTCGACGTCGGGAGCCACCAGGGCCCACGTAGAACCTTAGGGCACGGTGGGGATCCTGCCCTATCTAAGGGAGACTCACTTCCCTCCAACAAATAGCTGCCATGGGAGGATATTACAGGCTCAGCGATAAGATGTTCTCATTTTTTCAGAGAGGGTAACAATTCAGGGGTTTATTTGAAATCTAAGTTTTAAAGGTTAGAAATTGTTCAAGCATTGTAAAGGGATGATAGCTTTTCATCTAGTACAATTCCTTCACTTTACAGGTGAGGAAACTGAGACTCAGGGAGATGGGATGTCCTCCCCAAGGCTACATAGCAAGTGAGTCATCTACTTTGTCTCCCTTGGTCTATATTCTAGGTCTACCCGCTTGTCTCTTAATTGGTGTCTGTGCAGCTTCAGTACATTCTCATTCTCGACATTGCCTAGTTTATCCTCCGGACTTTTTTCATCTTGTTGGACTGACCTATGAGTTTGTTTCATTTTCTTATTCTTCCAGCCAAGAATCTTCCCCAAGCATCTGAAATGCCCTCATGGCAGAGGAGGGGGAATCTTTGCCTTTCGGATTTAGGGGGCAGGAAGCAGTCTGTCTAGAGGCCTGAAATTTCTTTGAAGTCTCCTATTTTATCTTTAAAAAAGCCTATGCAAACTTGGCAGTCTACCTCTTAATATATCTGTGCTTATTTGATATTAAGACAAAATCCCCTTTCCCATCTTCAAGTAAATCTGAAGTTCCAAAGTGAATAATTTTATCTGCGTTTTCATGAATTATCTGGCCCACAGCTTATATCATTTGGTACCTCATACCCCAGTTTGGAAAGTGCTGATGCACACCAAATCATTTTAATGGTCGATTCAAATTTCTTTGCCATCCCAACTTTTCACCATTTAATAGGTAGAGAGGAGAATTCTTACTTGGGGATGCCAGGCTGTCTAGACTTTCGTAGGGAGATGTAGTAGTTTGGGGGCATGAACTCAGATACTGTCTCATCCTTGAATTTCAAATATTTCAAGGACATAAATTCAGAGATAGTATAAAGCAGGGGACATAACCGGAAGCAAAGGGATTAATCCAAGGTCATTGCTATTTGAATGATACTGTCTTCCAGACTCCTTTTGTCTTCAAAGGGAAAGGCACATGAGAAATAATGGAAGTTGCCAGGAAGGAAACGATGTTCAGGGGAGATAGTAAAAATGGTCTCAATTCAGCCTACAATAGCATGTGCCTAAGGCAAATTGATGTGGGAATGTTGTGCTGGGTATTCCAGCTCATAGATAGATCTCATGAAGACAGAATGCAGGTGAAAAAAAAAGGCAGCTTTCACAAAGAGAAGCCATAGGCTTTCAGTCTTGGGTTCATCTTGTTTCCCTGTGGCTTCTCAGTATGTCAACTTCTTTTCTGTGCTTTTGCACTGTGTCCACCTCACCTCAAAGGCTTCCAGTCACTTAGAGGATGTTAAGGAAACTTCGAGAATCCTGACAGTGAGATACTCATAGCTTAATACGGTTAGCAGCAGGAGAGCAACAGAAATGGATCCTGAGCATTTTTATTTAGAGACTAGGAAAATGTGGGAGCCTTTGTATATTTCCTTTGATTCTCCACAGAGGCTAAAGTGGAGAATCCATGAATGTGATTGGTCTTACAATAAGCTTTTCTTGTTCTAGCCAAATTCTCAGGCCCTTTGGTCTCCTTTTGAGATATATATATATTTTACATGTATAATATAACATATACATATTATACATGTAAAATATATATTGTATATATTTTTAAAATTTGAATTCACCAGAAGACAGCCACAGCTTCAGCTATTATTCTCTCAAATTTTTATCTCCCCAAAACATCACCTCATATTTTGAATCGCCTACTAGATACATGCTTCCTGTTGACGTATATCACACTTAAATTTTGCTGAACAAAATTTATCAACTTTTCTCCTAAACTTGCTCTATATCTATACTTTCTCTCTCAGATAGTGGTGATTCACTCCGTGTTTCCTTTTCTTTTTTTTTCCTTTTAAAAAATGTTTATTTATTAAAAGTTTGGTTTTTTTTTTTCATTTTATTTATTTTAGAGAAAGAGAGAGTGCAAGCCAGGGAGAGGGGCAAAGGCAGAGATAGAATCCCAAGCAGGCTTCACACTGAGCTCAGAGCCTGACAAGGGGCTTGATCGCATGACCCTGGGATCATGACCTGAGCTGAAATCAAGAGTCAGGCACTTAATTAACTGAACCACCCAGGCACACGGTTTATTTATTTATTTTTGAGACAGAGAGAGAGAGAGAGAGAGAGATGTATAGAGAGCGATCATGAGGGGGTGGGGGAGGAGCAGAGACAGAGGGAGACGGAGAATCCCAAGCAGGCTCCATACTGTCACTGCAGAGCCTGATGCGAGGCTCGAACTCAGGAACCATTCACTTGGTTTTCCAAGTTAGATACTGCTCCATCATCTTTCATTTCGCTCCTTCTTCTCCTGCCACATTCAATTAGTTGCCTGTCTTGTAAATTTCTTCTGGTATATTTGGCCGCGTTTCCACTGCCCCACTTCTGTGACTTGGATTCATATCATCATATGTTGTCTAGACTATTGCGGTGGCCTCTGTACTATTCTTTTCCCCTGACTTCTGGTTGCTCTCATCTCTGGAGGAACTTTGACATTGACCTCTTGAGTCATTCAAAAAATGGATGTAACAGTCTCCTGCTTCAAATTCCCTATTGACTGCTGTTGTTCCACAGTAAGGTTTAAAGTCTTTGTAAAGGTTGCAAGATTTGTCCCATACTGACCTCCGTTTAGTTCTCCAACCTAAGCTCTTTCCACTTTTCACCTACATACTTGATAGTCAAGCCACACAGAACTGTTCTCCATTCCTCAGGTCAGGCACACCCTTTTATGATTCTGGGTTGTTAGCGTATAATCCTCTCTGTCTGGGATTCTCTTTCCTTCTTATTTCTTATCCATCTTTCAAGTCCAATTTAAATGCCAGTTCCTTTTCAAATTTTCTGCAACTGCTCTAGTCAGGATTAGCTGGTCCAACTCTTACAGTTCCCAACGCTTGTCTATGGCTCTTTCATGGCTGTGATGCTTTGTAATCTACTGGCTTACAGTTTATGTGTATTCTTCAATAGATGGTGAGATCCTGAAGACACGTATCTTGTCTGATTCTGTGTCCCCAGGGCTAGTGCAATGCCAAGCACAAGGGACATGCCCAGTAAACATTTGTCCTAATACTAATCTTACTAGTCATGTGGCTGTGAGCACTTAAGAGAAGGGATCATGTCTTACACGTCTTTTCATTATCGTTGCCCATCAAATACGAGTCCTTTTGAAGTGTCTTTGGACTCAATGAATTAGACCTTCCCAGAAATAAAATATGGTGGTATCTATCTCTCTATCGCTCTGTTTTGTGGCCTTGGAAAGTTACAAATTACTGTTGGGAGGGAGCTAAGACTTTTGAAGACTAACGGTCCATTATGGCCGCCATGCTTTTTGTTTTTTTTTTATTTCTACCCAGAAATTATACCAAGAAGGGTGATAACTACTATTTACTGGGCCTGCAACATGTCAAGTTTCGCATGAGAAATTACCTCACCCAATTAGCATTTCTTTAATGGCAGTTATGATTGAACTACGGTCCATCATCAGAAAAACCCTGGAATTTATTTAAAATTACCTTGTGCACATCTGAAAGACTCAAATTATTGTTTAAGCCCCTCAGACATTACACCACTAATCCTTTTCTAATGATCTCATCTTAAGAAATAGCACTGGCAGGAGGACCGTCGAGCCTCCCCCCCATAAAAACATAATGAGCAGATTTGGGTATTTACATAATAACTTAGAATGATTTCAGGGCATTTTAGACAAAACGCACAGCCACTTAGATTGCTGTCAATGTGGTTATCTCATCACTTTTAGAAATTAAATGGAGATGAAAATGGAAAAAAAAGGGAAATCTGGGAGTTTTTGGATCCATTGCAGTCAGGTTTGTAGCAAAGTGCCATCATTAGGAAATTTGGTTCACAGAAAATGGCACCATTAAAGCTGTGAGCAAGATATCAAAAATTGAAGGAATTAGAAGCAAATAGTTTCCAGAAATCCTTTTGAAAATGGCTACTATTTAACATGTACAGAGGGGGAAACTGATGCTCCTAGGGTTGAGATAACTTATCAAATTACTTATTTCTGACTCATATGTTATTTTTATTTAATATTTTATTCCTCTCTCACTCTCTTTTTTTAACTTGACAGATCGGACACTATAGTTATTCAGTACTTTAAAATATTTACCCGCATGTTTGTGATTTCCTTGCCTCCTCATGTCTTCTTGAGAATCATTTTACGTCCTCCTGAGATAATTTTCTTCTTTCTGAAAGTCATAGTTTAGAAGTTTTTTTAGTGAGTGTCGGTAGTAATCTCTCCCGGGTTTTTCTTTCTTGAAATTATGTTAATTTTCACTACCTGTTTGAAAGGTAGTTTTGCTGGATTGTCAGTGGATTTCTCTCAGTTGTTGCTGTTGGCAAGTCACCTGTTGGGTTAATTATTCTTTGCAGGTTGTCTGTCTTTTTCTCTGGGTGCTTCTCTGTGTTGGGTGATTCTGTAGTCCCACTTTGAGGTGTCTGGGTGGGGCTTTCTTTGGGAATATTGGTATTCGTTGGGTTTTGGGAATCAGAGGATTATAGTCATTAATCAACTCTAGAAAAGTTTCCATTATCTCCTTTGGTGCTCCCTTTGGATACATATTAGAACTTTTTCCTTGGGGCACCTGGGTGGCTCAGCTGGTTACGTGTCCAACTTCAGCTCAAGTCACGATCTCGCCGTTCGTAGGTTTCAGCCCCGCGTTGGGCTCTGTGCTGACAGCTCAGAGCCTGGAGCCCACTTCGGATTCTGTGTCTCCCTCTCTCTCTGACCTCTCTCTCTCTTTCTTAAAAAAATTAACATTAAAAAATTTTTTAAAATACATTAAAAAAAAGAACTTTTTCCTTGACCTTGCCTCTTACTCCCTCTTCCATATTTTTCATCGCTTTGCCACTTTACACTGCATTTTTGCTTATTTTTTTCAGCTTGATCTTTTTTATTAATTTCCATTTTCAGTTCTGACTTGTTACTTCGGCTTTTGTTTCTTAAAGTTCTAATTGGCCTTTTTAAAATCAAAGTCTGTCTGATTATATTTGACAGTCTCTTATTTCTCTGCCAACGTTTTGAAGCTACCTTTCCTTTTTTTTTATTGTGCTAAAAATCACACAACACTAAATTTTCCCTCTTAACAGATGCTTATGTGTGCAGTTCAGGATTGTTAACTGTAAGCACAATGTTGTACGGCAGATCTCTAGGACTTGTTCATCTTCCCGTCTTTCATTTTGTAAACATCAAACACATTTAATATTCTTATCTGAGAATCCTATCATTTGTATTCTTAGATTGTCTCATCTTGCAAGTTGTACTTGCATTGACCCTTTTCAAGGCGGCTGGTCCCTCCCATTCCTTTTCGTAAACACCTTGTGTTTTGAAACTTTATTGGAATTCTCTGAGATGCGTGTTCAAGTGGAGTCCTCTTTAACTAAATTTTGAGCTTGCGGTTTTAGACCGAATTCCAGGCCCGAACCATTTTAAGTGTGGGTTTATAGTTAAATATTCTGAGGCTTTTTTTCCCTACTTTTTTCCCCCCTCCATCAAGAGCCAAGGACAAGACAGATTTGTATTTACTTCCCTCTCTATCAGACTCTCCTATTTTAGATTCACCCATTGATAGTGTTTCCCTTCTGAGGTCTTGTTTGTTTGTTTGTTTTTGCCAGAATTCACTCTGACATCTCATCATACTCTTGCCCAGGCATTGCTTCCTCCCCTGCAGGTATGGACACTCTTCGAAGCCAGGCGCTAGGTCCCTGGTCGTCAGCGGAGGACACAGTGCGGGCTCTGGTTGCAGTTCACCTCCTTGGATTCATGCTTTCTCACTGTTTCTGGCCTCTGAGAATTGTTCTTACTTTCTTTCAGCTCTACGCTTCATTTCAAAACAGATTTTCCAATTTATTCAGTGCTTCAGGTATTTCTGGACCTCTAGTTAGCTGTATTTCCAGAAGCAGAAACTTGAAGGGTGAATTCTCCAGTATCTGATCAATATGATAGTTGTCACTCCTGTTTGAGAGTTAAATGAACCTGCCAACGGGATAAGCGACTTGATAAATAATCAGTGTGTACACCAGATCCTCAGGCCAGGATCCCTGCTATCCTCTTAGCTGACGAGGTAGCACTCATTCGACTGGCTTGTACTATAAAGATACTCAAAGACAAAAGATGACCTTGTTGCATACTTCTTTAAGAACACAGAATTAGAGAGGAAATTCTTTTTTTAATGTTTATTTATTTTTGAGAGAGAGAGACACACGCACAGTGAGAGTGGGGGAGGAACAGAGAGAGAGAGAGGGAGACACAGAATCTGAAGCAGGCTCCAGGCTCTGAGCTGTCAGCACAGAGCCTGACGCGGGGCTCAAGCTCACGATCTATGAGATCATGACCTGAGCCGAAGTCAGATGCTTAGCTGACTGAGCCACCCAGCGCCCTGAGGAAATTTTTAAAAGTTTGTTTGTTTGTTTATTTAGAGGATGCACACCCCCCGCCCCCCCCCCCCCCCAGCATACACACGTGCACATGCACGGGAGGAGCAGAGACAGAGAGAGAGAGAGAATTCCAAGCAGGCTCCTCACTGCCAACATGGAGCCTGACTCAGGGCTCAATCTCACGACCCTGGGATCATGACCTGAGCCAAATTCAAGAGTTGGACGCTCAACTGGCTGAGCCACCCACTGGCAAATCTACCAACATACCTGCTTTCATACTCCTCCTTACTGCCCTGCCTTCTGTTTCTATGGGTAAGATTTCTTCTATTATCTAAGTTTGCCCTTTCTACCTGCAGGTGCTTTGGACCCCTTCCTTCTGGCTTTCCTGCTTGTAATCGTCCATTGTATTTACGACCACTCCAATTTCTCTCTCTCCTTTGGATTATTACCATGATTACTGGTATACCCACGGAAAGACCTCTTTCCTGTGACCCCACATCTATCTCCAGGCACTACATTTACCTGCTATTCTTAACAGCAGCTCATTCCAAGTACTTTCTGTGTCGTGGGCCACTCCTCTTCACATTCTTTCCCACAGCCCATTGCAGGGGGGCTTCTATCGCTTCCGGGGGCTCATGTGAATTAAGAATCCCTGTGTTGTCATGACCAATGATCCCTGATCGGTTCTTACCTGGGTTGGCCTTTGGGTAGCATCTGGCACCTCTAACCATTCTCTTTTTCCTTGAAACACTGTCTTCTTTGGTTGTATGATACCACACACCGCTGGCTTGCTTCCTATCCTGAAAGTTTGCGCTATCTTAAGTCCCTCTTCTCTGCTGGACCTCTAAATTTTGGAGTACTCTGAGGCTGTCTGCTGGACCCATCTTCCCTTCTCCATGTGCAATTCCATACTCTTTCTGTAATTCCAATGGCCTTAAATCTGGCAGTGACTCTCAAATCTGCATCTTTAGCTCAGACCCTCCACTGTGTCCCTGGGCACAGCACCTGGAATGGTGTCTAACAGATAGTATGTACAAATGAATCTAGAAGATAAGAATCAATAGACCAAAGAGCTTCTCAAGAACTCAGAATCTAAGCCCTGAACTGCTTTCAGGCAGGCAAAATGGATGTGAATAGAATGCATCTTGGAATCACTGCTCCTCACCTGGCTTATGCTGACATCTTCAAGAATTGTGGCAAAAATCCATGAAATTCTTGGAAAAAAATCCAATTTAAGGCTTTTCTTCATGTAAGCTTGAAAATGGACTGGTGAGGCCTATTGTTCCTTTAAGTATCCTGAGCTTTGTAATGAAATATTTAGAATGGGAAAGAAATTCACAAACCCTGGGGCAATAGACATCAGAGCACTGGGGAAACAAATCCTTTTCAAATCTGGGCTGCTTTTTTTTCAGAAGAGGGAGAATGTGTGTGTGTGTGTGTGTGTGTGTGTGCGTGCGCACGTGTGCACATGCATCAGGGGAGAGTGCGGGGTAGGAGAGCACTGACTGTAACATCAGTGGAGGAAGGGACAGGAAAGGTAATGTTCCTTACAAAGAGGAAACCTGTGTCGTGTCATGTCTGGCAAGAAAGGGAACAGATTGGCTCAGATATACGAGCAGATCCGGGAAGTGCAAGATGATAATTAATTGCACATCTCCTTCAACCCAAGGCGTTCTCAGATGGACTCCTGCAGGGGTCCCCATTAGTCCTGGGCTTATTTCAATTCTGGCTAATGATCTGGAGGAGGGTGCTGCCAGTATACTAATGACTCTGAATCACATTCATTTCAAGGGCTTAAATCATCAGCATGGACTGAAAAGAATGCACATTGTATAAACTTTCTATGGCTGCTGTAACAAATTAACACAATTTAGTGGGTTAAAACAATATGAATTTATTACCTTCCAGTTCTGTAGGCCAGAAGTCTGACCGGTCTCTGCGGGTTCAAGTCAAGGTGTGGGTCAGGCTGCATTCCTTCTAGAGGCTTTGGGGGAGGATCGATTTCCTTGCCCTTCCCAGCTTCTAGAGACCTCTTTTGGTCCTTACACACAGACCGCTCCGTTTCAGAACCAGCAATAGAGTATCAAATCTTTCTTCCACTGCCATCTCTCTCTGGTTCTCTGCAGCCAGGTGAGAATCCCCCCTCTAAAGGACTCTGCGATCATACAAGGCTACCTGGATAATCCAGAAGAGTCTCCCGAGCTCAGGGTCCTTGACCTCAGTCATATCTAATATTCATGCTAATGATTGAGAGAAAGCCAGGGTAGGCCTAAAAGCAATTTTAAAAACTTAGGCCTGTGCAAACACCTTAAAGTATAGTCAAGGAGTGTAATGAGAAATGACAGGCTAGAACGAAGGCTGGTCAGTATTATTCAGCTATAAGGAATGAACACTACTGAGACTGGGGAGGTGATGGACAGGATAATGACCCCTGAAGGTGTCCACACCCTATCCCCAGAACCTATGAATCTATAACTTTATAATTGGGCAATATGTAGTAGAGTAGATTATGCCATATATGTGGCCAAAGGGACTTTGCAGAAGTATTGAGTTGAGGACCTCAAGATAGAGAGATTGTCCCATATTATCAGAGTGGGCCCAATGTGATTATAGGAGTCTTTGAAAGTGGACAAGGGAGGTCGAAGGGCAGAGAATCAGAGAGAATCAGAAGGAATCAGAGAATCAGAGCGGCAGTGTTAGGAAGGCTCAGCCAGGTGTTGCTGGCTCTGAATACAGAAGAAGGGACTGTGGGCTAGAGAACCTACGTGACCTCTAGGAGCTGGAAAAGGCAAGGAAACTGATTCCTTCCCGGTGCCTGCAAAAGGAACACAGCCCTGATGGTGCCTTGATTTTAGCCCCGTGAGTCCCAGTTTGGATTTCCGACCTTTAGAGCTGTAAGATAATAAATTTGTGTTTTAAGATGCTGGATTTGTAGCAATTTGTTACAGCAGTGATAGGAAACTGATGGAGGGATATGTCTTCGTGGGTCTGCTTTCTGCAATGGAGTTTAATGCTAAGTTGATGTTCCCTCAAAGTTTGTCTTAAAAGATGAATAAGTAAATGAACATGTAAACTACGGGACAGTCTTCCCAGGATACTTAGAAATGACACCGCTTTGCTATTTAAATTTATTTTCCTCTTTCATAAGCTTCCTTTGTCTTGTTTTGTTTTTAGTGTTTATTTTTGAGACAGAGAGAGACAGAGCATGAGCGGGGGAGGGGCAGAGAGAGAGGGAGACACAGAATCGGAAGCAGGCTCCAGGCTCTGAGCTGTCAGCACAGAGCCCGATGCGGGGCTCAAACTCACAGACCGCGAGATCGTGCCCTGAGCCGAAGTCGGACGCTCAACCGACTGAGCCACCCAGGCGCCCCTCATAAGCTTCCTTTGATTATGAGCATAGAATACCAACAGAACTTGTAGACACACACATGCAAATAAACAGTGTTGGGCTTCTAAAGGACAGAAGGAGCCTCCCCCTCTCACTGTTCCTAAATTAAGCCCAGGTTGGAGAAAATGAAATGCTCGTTTGCATTTCGTTGGGGCCCAACAGCAGTGTGGCAGGATGACCAGCATCTCTGATGTTCAAACCAGGGTGTGAAATGTTCTTAATCATCTGACCTTAGATTCTTGGTTCAGGATAATTAAGCCTCTCCTGAGTGCACAGAATGTCCTGGCTTGTAGCAGCATTAGGTAACAGTTGATATGAACACCTTTGCTCCAGGAGCTTGCTTGCTTCTCTGTTTCTCTTTTGTTTCTCTCTGCAGGATTCAGGCCCTGGTGGGCTGTTTTCTTTTAATAAGAATGCAATCTACCTGCTGCTCTCATGGGATCTCTGGGTTTGTGGCCATGGAAGGGACTATTTTAGGAGGCAGGCAGTGAGCTAGAACTAGGTACGTTACTACCCAGCAAATCTCCTCTGTGCCTAATGGTCTCTTTCCTCCCCTCCAGGGGAGAGCGTACCTAACAAATTCTCAGATGGGTTTGGAAGAGGAACCTGCCACCCGCTGTGTCTGAAGAGGGACAGTGGGGGGAAAGGTCACTGAGAGTCCATGGGAGTTAGGGTGGGAGGAAGAGAGCTGGTTAGACTTTACAATCTATTTTATCAAATGTTACTTTACCATGAACTAGAATTAATAATGAGCCTTCATGGCTTGTGTGTTGCGGAGTTAATTTCAAATTACTAGTAAACCCTCTCTAGGGTTGAAGAAGCAGGTTCTCCCAGAATCTGAGTGTGTAAATCTAAATATATCTCACTATTTCAGCACCAGCTAGGGCTATTGTTCTTATAGCCCCTTGTTTTGCAACAAAATCTGAAGTATTCTCAATTTCAGACTCTTTTATCTACAATCTACCTAAGGTGACGGAGATTTTAGGAAGGAAAGTAGCACGTTCATTTTGGGCAAAGTTGCTTAGCTTGTCTACGCCTCAGTGTTTTCATCTATAAAGTGGGGGTGTCTCAAGCACTCAGTAGAGTGCCTGCCACAGGGTGGGCTCTCCACAGAAGTTAGTTTTCTTAGTAGCAGAACTGTGGTTAGATCTCAGGTACAAGTGCTGGATCACAAAGATGACTAAAATGTCATCCTGACTGAGAGATTGTTTGAAGTTTGTTGGGGGGTGAGGACAATATGTGGATGAGTAAGATTAAAATGAAGAATGATGCATCCCATTAAAATTATGAATAGGGGAGAGCCAGTGGCCCATTGTGCCTGCGATAGGGGTGAGGATAATGAGGAAGGGCTTTGAGATCAGGCAGGCTGGAGCTCAGATGCGAAATACGAGTATGTGTTAATGAGGCCAATGGATGAGAAGGGCAGGAGGGTACCCCCTCTCCTCCTGCTCAAGCAAGTACCTATCACAGAGGGGCCTGGTGGCACAGACCTGGAACATTGCCTACGTGTCCCTCATCAGGCACTTTTTTACATCCCCAAGCTGCCGTCTCACTTTAGTTTTCTGAGGGTGGGGGGATATTACCCCGTGCAGATGTAACAGGGAGCAGAGCAGTCATCCAAAAGTATTCAAGTTCTGCAGTTAGATGGTTTATGGGGCATGCAGAGGAGACACTATGCGAGTTCAGCTTCTTCCAGGACCCCGTTCAATGGAGACTAACTCTGCAAGGTGGATAGACAGACTCCTGCTTCCTGCCCTTGCTTGCAGCAACGTGGGGGGAGGGGTGACATGGGGAGTTAACCCTGGGAAAGTGGGCTCTTTGTGCAGACGTAGGAAGAAGGATCCTTACCACTTGTTAAGTGGTAATTGTCCCCATTTCTCTGACTTGCCCTTTCCTTCCCTCAGTGAGTCCTGCTGATGCTCGCTGACTGTGGGTAGCATGTGGGTCACCCATCAGGGTGAAACACCATTTCTCTTCATCCTATCCTTCTAGGACTGGAAGGACCTAACTCAGTTTTGCACGTAGTACATGCTCAGTAAATGCTAGTTGAAAGAAACTGTGATTTCTTATACAAATGGAGGCACTACGCAGAATGTATTTGGATTACAAGTCACACGGAGGCGGAACCCACACCCAAGCTGCTCACTGGCATATGCCGGGGCCAGCCCAAGGCACGGTGCTTGCTTGGTGCACAGTAGATGTCAAATATATTTTAGTCATTAACGCAGAGTTTCAGAGTCATCTCTAACCATTTTGCCTCCCTTTTAATGAGTTACCAGCTCTTCTAGACTGTGTCCATAAATACTCTTACATTTGTCTCTTACATTCCTACTGCTACTTTAATTCAAGCCCTGGTTATTATTTGTGTAAAGTGTTACAAAAACCTTTTATCCAGTCTCCTGGTCTCCCTGTTTGCAGTGTCACATCCCCCCTTGCTACTCCCAAGCCTACTTTTAAAAAATATGACCTGATCATATCTCATCTCATCATCTATGTGAGTGTGTGTGTGTGTGTGTGTGTTTATTCCTCAGCCTGGAAATATGTCCCTTCACAATGTATTCCACATCGAACTCTCAAGACATTATCTCCTTCTGCCATTTACTGACTTGGAAGTACCCCATGCAGTTCCATGAAGATTCCATGTTTTTTAGCTTCATGAACTTGCCTGTGTCATTCCCCGCTTCTGGAATGCCTATCTGTTACTCAGTGCTCATTTTGAATGCTACCTTGCCTTACCCAGAGGCAGAGGGATTAAAATGTTAGAGCTGCAAGGGCCCTTGGAATATTCTACTGCTACTGCTAAGTGGAAACTGAACCCTAGGAAGGTGACTAGGCTGATGTGAGCTCAACTTTAAAGCCAGGATTCAAACAGATCTCCTGGCTCCTAATTCACTACCGTTTCTGTGCAGTCAGTGTCCTTCATAAACCTTAAATAACTTCTCTTATGACACCATTTACATTCCATCTTGCTTTACAGTTTCTTGTAGTTGTCTGGATTTGTGGGTCTGAGGGCAGAGACTATGTCTTAATCATCTCAGTATGTCCCACAGCACTTAGCACATGGCTTACTCATGGTAGGCGCTTTCTCTGTGGACTAAACATGAATAAATGGATGGCGGGGTGGATGAGTGGATGGAAGGGTGGATGGGTAGACGGATGGGTGGACGGAAGGGCAGATGGAGGGATGGATGACAGGTGCGTGAATGGATAGACGGGTGGATAGATGGACGGATCCAGGCACGGATGAACAATTGGATAATTATCGATGTAGCACTTCTCCAGGAATGTGCTCAGATATTCTGATAGCCCCATGGCAGACTTTATCTGCAAATGTATGCATTGTTCGGCACAGCTGCAGGTGTGGCCTACTCATTTTCTGATGTGATGAGGAAAAGATTATGGGAGGAGGCTGGGTGAGGGATCTACCCTTCCAGGTGTGTGTAATAACAAGAACAGGAGTCTTCATTTGTTCCAGATCCTGTGTTAAGCACTCTGTGTACATTATCACACTTAATCCTTACAGCAACTTTATGAAGCAAGTGTCCTTATTATCCTCAATTTACAGGCACTGAATGAGGTTGAACAACTTGTCAAGGAAATTGCAGAGCTAGGATTTGCGCCCGGCATTAATGGACTCGGAAACGGGGGCTCTTACCCGCTACACAGAGGCAGGAAATATCAGGGGGGCAGTTGGGTGTGAGGCCTTGGGAATCAGAACTGCTATGTTTGAACCAAGTCAGGCCACTAATTTCCTGAGCAGGCAAATCACTTAATTTGGCTTCTCAGTTTACTCTATGGTTTAATGGAAGTAATAGAATCTTCTTAGCAGGAGTGCTGTGAAAATTAATGACTGCATAAAAAGTGGTTTAAGATAAAGATTCTCAGATAAAAGGAGCCGGAGGGCAGGAGTTTGGAGTGCCATGAGGAGAAGAGTGGTGGTGATGGGGGGGGGGCTCCTTACTCTTTGCCTTGGACTGGTTTGCGACTGGGGACTGTGTTTGTAAAAACGTCAGCTTCAAATCGATTTGCATGGACGGGGTGTTCTGGGGAAGTAGAACCTGGTAAATACTTTCTGGATTCCATTTTTACACATTTATGAAACATTGCTTTTAGCATTATATTATTTAAAAGAGAACTACCGTTATGAATTAATAAGGGTGGTGATTATCTACCACTGGGGAACCGGGGGCAAGAGTATACACTTTCAATGGCCTTGATCTCCGAGTCAGCCTGGCTTCTCCACGGGCAAACTCAGACGCCACATTCCTGTCCTTGGTCTGCTTGTGCTCAGCCATGGACACGGGCAGAGGATGGGCAAACAGCAGCACTTCATGTCACCACATCCTCTCCTCTCGCCTCCTCTCCTCTCCAGACGGGAGTGAATGGCATGATTTCCGTAGGTAGGATTCCTGCTCCTGGATTTTGTCACTCTTCATCAGATGGTCCACAACCACCACACGTGCCCTATTGGATGACTGAACAAAGGTCCCCCAACCTCTTCTGTCCCAGCCGGGTAGCCCTGTCTATTCACATATCCTTTCTCATCCATCTGTCCATTCGCCAAATATTTACGGAACCTTAGCTCTGTGCCAGATGCTGTTCCAACACTGGGGACACAGCAGATGTGATCTCTACTCTGTGGAGAGATTCACCATCAAATAATCACCCGGCAAGATAATTAACCTGTGATGAGAGGTGACAAATGGATGAGGAAGAGTAAGGGGAGGTGGAAAAGCCTATGACAAAAAAGCATGACCCTTTGGGGTAGGGTCCAGGGAGTCTCCCTGAGGAGGTGATTTGGAGCTGGAGCGGAGCAGGGTTTAGAGTGTGCAGACGCCAGGTGTATGGGTTGCTGAGATGCGTAGGAGCAGGAGGCAAATGGCACAGCCCCGACCTCAGGGTGCTTTCCTTCTGGGCAGGGAGATGGACAAACACACCAGCAGTGACTCAGAGGGGGGCAAGTGCTGGTGGTGGGAGTGTGTGAGTTGGAGGGCAAGTGGGGAGCCCCTGCCTAGTATGACTCCAGAGGAAGTTGATGCTGTGCCGGGAGTCAGAGCCGCTCTGGGCCATGAGTGGAGTCAGCGGATGGATTCCAGGTGAGGGGGCTGAGGGCATCTTAGGAAGACGGAACACCTTGTGCCAAAGCTCAGAGGAAGCACAGATAACTTTTCAGATCTGGAGAGCAGGGACATGTTGGGAAGATGAGACTAGAGAAAGGATGAAGCCTGGTAAGGAAGGGCTGGCCGTGTGACTTACACTAAGGGATTTGAACTTGAAGGAGAAACCTCTGGGTGGAGAAATGTTGGAGGGGGTCTAGCCAGGGGACCAGATCTGCGTCAGAGGGTCCTCCCGGGGCAGGAGTGGGACGGGCGGGAGGACAGGAAGCTAGTGCAGAGAACAGCAAGAGCATGGGTAGGATAGGAGGGGCATTTGAGAGTGAACTTGGGAGGGTACAGGAGGACAGTCAAGGAGCCATTCTTTACCGTGTTCTCCAGGAAGTGACCCTTTGCAGTAACAAGTCCCTGAACGATGAGTTCCTTGAGCGACTGCACTTCTCTCCACTCTCTGGGACTCCCTCTGCACTGAACGATTGTGAGGAACCCAGCAGGAGAGACTCCTGATAGATTTGTTTGGGCTTTCCAAACATCTTCGACCATGGGGCCATTTCCACTTTAGAGTGGAAACTAAAAGAGTGGCATTAATTAGAAGCTGAGCATATCAATTCTGACTTAAAATCATTCGGCGGTTTATGGACGAAGCTTGGGTTCCTTGCCTTACACCTCCAAGGCTTTTCTTGACCCAGTTTTTGTCAGAGCACACTCTGGGAGAACCGGTCCAGGACGACTCCTTCTGTAGATCTTCTCCTAGAGAGTGTCTTCCCAAGTCCTCTGCCCATTTCCTTTGGTTAGATTGCTCTCTATTCTTGAGTGGTGGGAGTTCTTTATACACTTTGGATCTTAATCCCCGGTCAAATATATGTGTGGAAAGTGGTCTGTGTGTCGAGATCAGAGGAGTATGTGAAGACTCACAGGGAAGAGAGTTCCGGGGGGGAGGGGGGGTGGTGGAGAGCACACACACGCCGTGTTGGCGGGAGCCCCTCTGCATGTCCTGGAGCTGTCAGAAGTCTGGTGTGACTGGGGCACAGTGTGTGCATGCAGGGGTGGGGCCTGGAGGGGTGACAAGGGGAGCTCGGGGGGTTGGCATGGCCTTCCCATCCTGGTCTCAAGCCGGTGCTTTGGATTCAGCTGGATCCTTCTAAATAGTCACTTGTTTCATGGAACCTTCTGCGAGGCTTGCACTGGGAGGGCGGAGCTGGGAGCTGAAGCTCAGGCCTCCTGGCTGTGACAAGCCTCCTCTGGAGGGCGGACAGTGCCTGGGACCATGAGCACCTGTAGACAGGCAGCTCTGGGCAGTGTTGCCTCAAGCCCTGGCCTCTGTGCCTGCTCGATCCATCTGGAGCCCAGAGCGAAGGGCTATTTATGCCCTGAGTGAAAGTTCAGATGACAGGTTTTATGTAGGTGTTTGGGCCACAGTCCACGTGGCCTCTCCTAGATCTGAGGCGCCTGTCGTCCAGGTGCTTTGCTGGATGTCCATCCAGGCCGAGTGGGCACTTTCTGTCATCTTTCCCCAGGGGCCGCCCCACACAAAAGCATGTGTCCGTTCTGCAGGGCCAGTGGCTCTCTCCGATGCAATGCTGTCGGCCAGGACGTTTCAGGTAAAAAGCAACTAAGACCTTAATGAGCACCTCGGCAATTCTCATCGTCCGTCTCCGAGCGCGTCAGCTCACTGTTGCTGTGGTGATTCATCTGTGTGGAACATGAGGCTTTAGTCGCCCTGATGATGCATTTTACATGAATGCAGCCCTAGTTGACAGATAGAAATCCCCCTGCTTTAATGGAAACACAGCCCGTAATGCAGCTAGTAACTGGTGGGTTTGCATTTTAACCTCCTGTGTTCTTCAGGAAAAAAAGAAAGGAAAAGAAAAGAGAATCCTACCCTGAGTGACTATGACTCTGAAATCTGACGACATTCGACAGATGTTAAATCATCCTTCCCGGGTGTGCTTCCCAGTACACAGACTGTCACATGGTAGGGGCCCAGGAAATGCTAAGTCCCTCCTCCTCCCTGAATGACTGGAAAGGAGTCCAGGCCTTTGGGCTGGATCCTGGAGGATAATGGGTTGGATACAACCGACAGGATTTGAGAAAGGAAGTGCTGTGTTCTCTTGTGTTGGAAGACATCGCTCGCCGCACGATTCTCTCTCCGCACAGGTATCGAGTACTGAGATCAGGTGTGTCACCCTTTGTGTTGCAGGGCGAGAATGACAGCTGTCTCTTTGTAGCAGTTGGCAAGGAAACTTTGCCTGTTTCAGAGGCTGCCTGTGGCCTGCTGAGCTCCACTTGCTGCACGGAAGCCGATGCGGTGGATGTTTCTCCAATGTTCCCCAGGGCCCACGTGAAACTGCACATTCCAGGGTGCTCCCCGCTCTGCCCCAGAGCTCTGATTTGGAATGTCTATGGCAGGGTCCCAAGCTTCAGGAAATACTGGGCCTAAGCTTTGCAGTGGAAGGTGGCTCTCTGCAGGTTCACGAGCCTGAGACTAAGAGAAAACAGCCTGTGGCCGGGAACAAAAAGAGCTGATGACAGACAGCGGTGAAAAGCATGCCGCTTGTCACGGCCACGCACCGGCCGTGTGCACAGTGCTCTGGGAGCCAAACATGCTAAGTGCTTTTCGTTTCTTCAGCGCCTACTAGGTGCCAGTCCGTGTGCTACGTGCTGGGAATGCAGAAATGAATGAGAGGTAGCTCTTGGAATGCCTGGCTGGCTCAGTTGGAAGAATATGTGACCCTCGATCTCAGGGTTGTGAGTTTGAGCCCCACGTTGGGTGTAGAGATTACTCCAAAAAAAAAAAAAATAGCTCCCACCTCATGGAATTCCTAGGCCAGTGTGTTTGGGCGAGTGGACATACACAGACCTATTGCAATATATTAAGATTGATGTTACAATATTGTACTACGCATCCAGTCATGGAATGAAAATTATCGTTGCCATTTATTGAGCACGTACTATGGGCTGGGCTTTGTCTTACGTAAATGAAGTAAATTCATCCCACCAACCATACGAGACAGTTAAGGAAAGAGGTCTAGGCTGTCAAAATAGTTTGCACAAGGCTGCCCAGTTAATAAATAGCAGAGCCAGACGGTAGTGGCCAAAGTCCATGTTCCAAAGAGCTATCTTGTAAAGTCCAGAGAGAAGAAGCCTGTTATTTGCTGAAAACCTACTGTGCGTGGGCTCACTAAATTGAATATTCACGACACTTCTGAGGGTGGCCAGAGCTCTGTGGGGAGAAACACTACAAGTGCACGTAACGCACAGGCAAGGCACGCTTGTCTAGATGCCACATCACATCTCCTAGCCAGAGCCTGCACGGACACAGGTGTGCTGGGATGTTGGTTCCCTTAACCTTGCTGGTAGCTGGGCGGGGCCTTGTCACCTTATGCTGTGGCTCCCTGTCACTTTTACACCAGTGGGCTCGCAATATGCGGTGTAGACTGCTCTGGTCTCTGTTTCCTTGCCCCACAGAAGCAACTGATGCTGTGTAGACGGTAGTTCTTTCAGCCTGAGGCGACTGGGGATCGCAGTTTGCATTTCCATTCTCTGAGCACTCGGGATGTGAACTAGCTGCCTACCAGTCCCCAGCCTTTGGGTCAACTCAGTCAGGTTGGTAGGCGGGTGCTGGGAGAAAGCCCCCATGTGCTGGAACAGGAGCGAGAGCCCTTCAGTCCCTCACGGTCCATTTGCCGTCCCTCTGACTCACTCTGCACACATTTTATCTGTTGGGGTTTCGGTTGAAGACACCCGTCTTCACTTCCTCTCCTAAAAACGGTCATGTCTTGTGTCCCAAGAAGCATGGCTGCTCCAGCGTTAGCCACGTGTCACGGGTGGTTCCTGGCACCTCAACTTGAAGATGGGTTGCTATCTTTAGAGACATCAGCGACAGGTCCTTTATCAACATGCAATTTCTATATGCTTCTTTATAAGTTACTACTTGGGGTCCATTATATTAAAAAAAAACACTTTCTTTTACTTGGTTCATCAAAAACAGGAAGCCAAAGGTATGAACACTCTTCCTGTGAATCAACAGAGAAACCTTTCTCATCTGTGCTCATGAATCTGCAGCCTGGGGCCGCTAGATTTTCTACTAGAAGAACGGAAGGTTGCAAGCTGGACCCTGGGGTATTAGGCAGGCAGAAATGGGGTGTGGGACAGCTGTGCCCATTGACCTTACAAGCTAAGCCTGGGAGGCACTAAATAGAGAGTCACACACTGTGAGCTGGAGCGGCAGGGGGGCGGAAGCCAGGGCAGGGACAGGCAGCTTCATTCCAGGGGTGTTATAAATAAGGTGACAGGCGAGTGCTGACGAGCAGCTGATGCCCTTAAGTAGCAGTCAAACTTGAATGACAGTCCTGGGCCTTCAAGGAGCTAGTGAGAAGGGGCTGGGGGTGTGGTGGGTATAGGAGGCAGGGCTCATGTCAACACCTTATGCTGGATCAAACACACACACACACACACACACATACACACACACACTATTGTGACACACACTTCTTCGGCCTTGCTGATTCCAGCCAGCACTGAGTCACGGGTCCCTAGTTTGTGATGAGCAATACATATTTCAATATTAACCAATGAGTCACGAGTATCAAGGACCAGGGACTGGTACGGTTTCAAGTCATCCCATGATGGCACTGGGGTTGAGAGACCGCGCTTTCTTGGCTGTCGAGGTGGCTGATGGCCAGAGAAGAGCCATTTGGCACCTCCTGTCCAGACAGGCTGGTTGGTGTGCCTTGGGTAGCGCCCACCTCCTGCTTCTTCCCAGGGAAGAGGTAGGCTGAGTGAGATCATGTGCAGGGAATGTTTGAAGATCTGGAAACAAAAGGCCCTCTTTCTGTAGGAGCTATTCTGCTACTACTCCTGTGTCCAAAATAAATAGGCTTTTGTGCAGCTGTTGCTGGGTGCTGAGAAAGCAAGAGAGCATCTGTGCCCAGACTTGTCTGATGGCTCTCACCCTCCACCAGCTTCCACCTGGAACCTGTGCTCGTATCAGGCTTTGAGCTTCCCCACGAGCATCTCTTTTGTTCCTGTTTATCTGTTGAACTTCATTTCTGTAGAACCAAGGCTTAGGTACCAGTTCTCCTCAGCATCACCAGCTCCTATGCTCTGAGTCAGCTATCTGCGGAGGGGGGGCGGGGGCAGGGACAGGACAGCCAGTCCTTCTCTGCCGTTGCCGTCCGTGCCCATTGGCCTCGTCCATCTCTTCGTTCGTTCGGCAAGATTGTACCGAGTGCCTGTTGCATGCCGTGCGCTGTGGGATGAGTTGGGGATACAGAAATGAAAGCGTACGATCTGTGGCCAGGACTTGCTTCAAGACCATTTGGAGAAAATGGCAATAATCTAATCAGTATGTCCAACAGATACAGGTGAACAAATAGTAAATGTGACTAGAAGTGGGATGTTTATACCCTTGGAGACACTCAGGCAGGTAGCTTGGTTCATTTGTTGCCAGATCTCATGATTACACTGAATCCAAAACTCCCCTTCTGTGACCTTGAGTGATTAGTCCAGGTTTCTCCCTCTGCAGCCGCAAAGAGCAAATTTTCCTCCTCTTCCGCAATGATGGAGTCCTGGACATGAAAACTTCTCGTCCGAGGCTA
Source organism: Neofelis nebulosa (assembly GCF_028018385.1). Taxonomy (NCBI): domain Eukaryota; kingdom Metazoa; phylum Chordata; class Mammalia; order Carnivora; family Felidae; genus Neofelis; species Neofelis nebulosa. The sequence continues at coordinate 225,567,037 of NC_080782.1, forward strand.
AAAGTCTCGTGCCATTGGATCTAGACCTGTCGCCGTTTTAATTGCTGTCTTCTGGGTATATTCTACTTTCTTAGCATCTTTATTGAAGTGGGAAAATGAGAACCCAATACACTATTCTGGGTTTAGCTGGACAGAAAAGTGAGAAAGGCAAATAAGTGAGGGGTAACGAAGAGACTAAAATAAAAAGGAGCCTGACAGAGTGTGTGTGTGTGTGTGTGTGTGTGTGTGTGAGAGAGAGAGAGAGAGAGAGAGAGAGAGAGAGAGAAGAAGAGAGAGAGAGAGGGAGAGAGAGATGCATGGATAGAGAAAAAGAATATATTTTTATTTTTAATTTCACATGATGAAAAATCACTTCAAAGACTTTTTCGTACACCATCACTGATTTGGGCCGTCTTAGATGATAACTTATAGTTCCATTCTCTGGTACGTTGATGCTAAAGTCCAGTTAAGAAAGTTTGGTGAAAAGATCTGATCTACCTCGCTGGGCCAGTACTATGGCTATCCAGCCCTCAAGTCAATCTTGATTTTTATCTGACCTTCCGCCATCAGCCGTGGCCTGGGTGACCCTCGATTTCTAAGTAGCTTCCTAATCTAGTTGTACACTTGCCTTTCTCTCTGTGTCAGCGCAAGCAGCAACCAAACCCTGCCCTCATGGGGACTCCCCTGGAGAAGGCTGGCTCGAACTACTGCGGGGTGGCTAGCTGCCTTCCGGTCTCTATGACTAATGCACAGCCTGAGGGGTCCAAGCCTGTGCAACCACACATTGTACCTGGACATGGATGGCCTGTGACGTCTGTCTCTACAGCACAACCCAAAAATCCTGGTTCTAATTTGACTTGGGAAAGTCTCTCATTGTGTCGGAATCCACCTGTTAGGGGTATAGTAGTTTGGTACCTGGCATCTATGCCAACTGTGTATCTCCCAGAATCCCTTGCAGTTAGGCTTATGGATACAAAGCAGAGAGAGTTTCCCAATAAGATGCACCCCTGCAAGATTTGAAAAGGGGAAATGTGATAAAAAGTGAGATTTCTGCAACTTTGGCTACTGTTTCTGGCCAGCAAGAACTTAGAGATGCTGTGTTTTTCTGTAGCAAAATTCTATTGTGTGGTCACCAGCCTCCTGTCAGTAGAAAGGCAATCGTAGCAGCATGCTGATACTTTCCAGATCCCACAGCTCTGTTCTGGAGCTCAGCTGTTCCTGTGGCAGCCTGCCAACTCTCTGCCTTCTATTTGGGGTGGAGGGGGCTCCCCTCGTGGGCCAGGTTGGCCGCATAGTACTGGGAGCCATTCTCGGAGATCCAACTCCCAGCCTATCCCTCCAGCCCTTCCAACAATTTTGTAAGTCTTAAATCCCTTGTATTCCCTGTGTTAAATCCCCTTCTCTTTAAAATAACAAGAGTACTTTCTGCTTCCTAAAACCGAGCCTTGAGAGGTGCATTTATCAAAGCTAGTCTGAAAGATGATTTCAGCCCTTTTACCTTAATGAAAAAGCGTCTTGTGAGGTTGGTCTCTTTAGAGCCTTAAACTAGAACTTGAGTTTTAGTTCTGTGTCTGTTGTGCATTTGACCTTGAACAATCACTCAACTCAGCTCTCAAGTCCTTTCCTTATCTATCAAATTAGGCAAATAATACCTGCTTTGCATATGTGAGCATAAATGGAGAGAATCAGTGTGCAAATGGGGTTCAAGCAATGAAGTGACTGCTGTCTTTTCTCCTCGGTCATTATGATATGTTCCATGATAAACCCAATCTCTTCCGTTCACAAAGTTTCAATTAGGAAATATCTATTCATCAAAAAGCGAGAAATAGGGGCGCCTGGGTGGCGCAGTCGGTTAAGCGTCCGACTTCAGCCAGGTCACGATCTCCCGGTCCGTGAGTTCGAGCCCCGCGTCAGGCTCTGGGCTGATGGCTCGGAGCCTGGAGCCTGTTTCCGATTCTGTGTCTCCCTCTCTCTCTGCCCCTCCCCCGTTCATGCTCTGTCTCTCTCTGTCCCAAAAATAAATAAAAAAATAAAAAAAAAACGTTGAAAAAAAAAGCGAGAAATAATATCAAATGTCCCGTCACACATTTTGTTTAGATTCCCTATGGCTATTTTCCAACCAGATGCCCTGAGACCCTGGACAGAGAGTCAACATTTCTGCAATAATTTCTAAATGAGTAAGTGGAAAGTTGGTGAAATCGGGGACCTTTCAAAGTCAGATGACTATGAAGAGGGATAATAGTGTTATCTAGCATGTGAACTCAGTGGTTTACAAACAAAAGTCCTTTGGAAAAAGAAGATAAAGCCAAATAACACCTTGTTGATGGCAGACCATTGACCCCCCCCTTCTAATATTGCTTGAAGATCTGCCTTGTGCAAGGCTTTCTACTAGTCATTGGGTCTTAGGCTAGATGTTAAAAGAAGTACACCGGGGAAAATTTTACTGTATGTAAATTATATATCAGTTAACCAGACGAGATGCAGAAGTAAATATGAGTTACTTACTTGCCATGCCTGGCAAAGCCTGTTTGAGGTATATAACAGACCCCTGCACAGCACGATGTAACTCACTCTTCCGTGCAGAGAATTGCTCCTTGACACATGCCTGCCCTCACCCTACTGTCCCCTCGCATGGGAATCTCTGCCCCTCTCTGGCTACCTGATTCTCAACACCTTTAGGGCCCTGCTCACAGGCAACCTACTCTGAGAAGGTTTTCTTGATTTTCAAAGTCTAAATGAATCCTTCCCTGCTGCCTTTCTCATTGACATATGTTACCTCTAGTATGCCTCATCTTTGTGTCTCTTATGAATTGTTTGTGTTATTTGGTTATTTTTTAGTTATTTAGATAGATAAGCGTGAAATATCTATGTATGTTAGTCAATGGAGGCTGGTGCAGCATGGCACTGGTAGGGAACAAAGTTTGTTGAATTCGATCCTGAATGGATCCTTCATACATTTTACTGAATTGAATGGTTGAGGGAAGAGAACTGTGGAGTGGATGCTGGTGAGGTCTTAGCGAGAACCGTACTCCCTGTCCCTATCTTTCCTATTATTTCCTGTCTTTTTCCTAGCTTCTACCTGCCTACTCTCACCACATGAACAAGCGTATGCCCATCTTCCCAGAAGCAGATCATGTTCTATAGCAGGCAAAGGGTATTAGGATCACAAGAAATCATGTCACCTTTTTGGCTTCAAGTTTAATGCTTTCTAGTCCCAGGTACATGAAATTTCAGGGAGGAAAAAGTGTAAAATTTATTTAAATTCCAACTAAATGCACTAAGGGAAGGGCATAGGTGTATTCTGTGAGCAGTTGCCCTGTGCACATTATCAAATTACTATTTCAGGTGACGTACGTATGCCCTCAAATTCAAGAAGAGGTTGAGAGAAACAACAAGGAGACAGGGAAAAGAGACATTTAACAAAGGATAGACGATTTGCAGCCACTTGCATGACGAAGTGAAATGTGAAAAGTCATTTAGAAAAAAATTAGTGCTGTTAATGGAAATGCCATACATACATTTGTATAGAGCTGCAAAGTGTCTAATTTTTTACATGTATCGTCTCACAGACCTCACAGTAACCCTGTGTGGCAGATAGGGCACATGTTTGTACATGAAGAAATGGATTTAGTCCAATTACATGTCTCCTTGACCTCTTTGAACATACCAAATTTCATTGTAAGTAATTTAGAGAAATATGCCTATTGGCAAAATTTTAGCTGCCATTTTGTTTAAAGATGCCAGACTACACCACTAATGAGCTTAATTCCCATTAGTAGCTTACTAGTTAGGGTCAGAGTCAGCTAATGTTATCCTGGAGCAGACAGAAAAACAAGGTGTTTTTCTGTGAAATGAGCACTTGGCTCATATGGGTTACAATGTTGGCATGGTCTTGTTTATTAAGATCAAAGTCTGTACAAAGCGAAAGATGCTGAACGTTTGATTCCAGGCATCTGTCTTTCTCTCTTCCGTGTAGTGTGTATCCACACTCCATAAACACAGAGCCGAAAGAACATGGGGGGCAGATACGAAATGCTCTGCATTGGTCACAGGTGAGTGAGGCTGTCTACTTTCAACCCTCTGTCCAGTTGATGTGATGCCAGTGAGAAATCAGCCAGAACATGTGATCTGAAGAAAGAAATTAGAAGACCTCTCTCTCTCTTTTTTTTGTTTTATTTTTTTATTCGTATTTTTATTTTATTTTAGAGACAGAGAGAGAGAGAGAGAGAGAGAGCGTGCATGAGCCATTGGGGGATGGGGCAGAGGGAAAGAGAGAGAGAATCCCAAGCAGGCTTCATGCTCATTTCAGAGCCTGATGCAGGGCTCAACCCCACAACCCTGGGCCCATCACCTGAGCCGAAATCAAGCGTTGGATGCTCAACTGACTGAGCCACCCATGCTCCCCAACTCTCTTTTGTTTTAAATAGAGGCACGGGAAATAGTAAAATGTTTAAAATGTAGCAGGCTTAAAAAAATGTAGCAGACATTTTTCAAGTTAGATGTTCATTTACTTAGCTAAGAGGTAGGACTGCTGTCCACTGGGGACACAGAGATAGAGGTGGCATGGTTTTCATCCTCGTGCAGCTCAGTAGTTGATGGGGAAGACGAACCTGCAAACGGAAACAATTCAATATGAATGTTTATAAGGGCGTGGGGTGGGAGCAATGACCTATTTGAGGAAGGTTGTTGGGAGAAGGTGACACTGGAGAGTTCAGAAGCTAGTTTCAGTCAGTGGAGAGAGGGAAAATGATTCTAGGCAGAGGAAATAGTGTCAGCAAAAGCACAGGGACGTGAGAGGTAGGGATGATTAGCTGAAATGGTTAGCGATTCATAAAACATGTGCAAAAATCCAAATTAAGATGGAGGAGATTACACACGAAAATAACGAGAATTTCTAAAAGATCTGTTCCTACTCAAAAGGTTACCGCTCTGGAGAGCACAGCCCTAGAGTGATGTCTCTCAAACTCTAATGTGCCTAGAATTTGAATAGGGATCTCACCAAGACACAGATTCCGATTAAGTAGATTTGAGGTGGGGCCTGAGCTTCTGTGTTTCTAACACGCTCCCAGGTGATGCTGCTGCTGCTGGTCTGCAGACCACTCTGGGGATACGAATAGCAAGCAGGAGAAGGGCAGTCAGGGTGACAAGCCTGGCACTCGGTTTGAGGCTTGGTGGGAGGGTGTGTGTGTGTGTGCCCGTGAGTGTGTGTCTACCATAGTCCGGACCGGGTGCTCTTCAGCAGTGGGCAGCAACCGATGCTTTTAAACAGAGTGATGACAAGATCATATGTATGTCTAGTGACACTGTGAAGAACGGCTAGGAGTGGGTGGGATTGGGCACAAGGATGGGAGGCTGGGAAAGAATCTAGGGACTGATATTGGGAGCCTGAACTTTCCCAGTGACAGCAGAAAGAGAGAGGATAGGGTGGATTCAAGAGATACGCAGGAGTTAGGACAGACAGGGCATGATGACTGACTGGGTTGAGGGTGTGAGGGAGAGGCAGAAGGAGGAGAGAATAAGGACAGGAGCAGTCACGGAAGAGTAGGGTTTGGTGCTTTCATAACGGGGTACATAATGCAGAGAGAGGAAGTGGTCAGGTTTGGGATGGAAAGGAACCTATAGGTCCCTCAAGCAAAGCTGCTCAGAAGGCAGTTATGATTCAGAACCAAGGCTAAGGAGAGCTGGAGACAGTCCTGAGATGTATGGGTGAGGTTGCACTAGTCAGGGAAAGAAGCAGACGATTGAAGGGTTATAAGGGATGGCCCAAGGGTTAGGAGGAGAGCAGCAGGTGGTATTGAAGCGAGTAGAAGCCAAGTGCTTCAAGAAATAGGTCACGTCAATGTCAAACACTGCAGAATGGTCGCATGGTAGAGTTGACCGAGCATTTGTGTTCAAGACGACTTCAGCGAAGGTAGTTCTAGAAGCATTATGGACACAGGGCCACATATTAATAAGGCCAGGAGAGCGTAGTAGGCAGAATAATGGTCTCCCAAAGAATTGCCTGCTCCAGTCCTTGGCACCTGTGAATATGCTATCTTACTTGGCAAAGAGACTTTGCAGTTGTGACTAAAGTATGGACCTTGAGTTGGGGAGATTATCCAGATGGGCCCAATCTGGTCACATGAGTTTTTCAAGTAAAGAGGAGGCGGGGCACCTGGGTGGCTCAGTCGGTTAAACGTCCGACTTCAGCTCAGGTCACGATCTCACAGTCTGTGGGTTCGAGCCCCGCGTCAGGCTCTGTGCTGACAGCTCAGAGCCTGGAGCCTGCTTTGGATTCTGTGTCTCCCTCTCTCTCTGCCCCTCCCCTGCTCATGCTCTGTCTTTCTCTGTCTCAAGAATAAATAAAAACATTAAAAAAATTAAAAAAAAAATCAAAGTAAAGAGGAGGCAAGATAGTGGTTTGGAGAGACATGGCATGCATGACCACTCAACCTACTGTTGCTGGTTTTGAGGATGGAGGAAAGGGACCATGAGTGAAGGAATATGGTGACCTTCTAGAAGCTGGAAGCCTTTCTCAGTTCACAGCCATGAGGAAAACGGGGACCTCAGGCCTACAACGGCTAGAGATTCTGCCAACAGCCTGAATGAGTAGGAAATGAATTCTCTTCGAACCCCCAAAGGGAATGAAGCCCACTGACACCGTGACTTTTGTCTGCTGAGACCTGTACCAGATTTCTGACCTAGAAAACTGTCTGCGTTTGACACTATGTGATTTCAGGCTGTTTGCTGAATGAAGCTGATTGATAAGTAAGATCACTGTATTTACTGCAGGGATTATAACAACCTCTCCTTCCTTTTGAATTTTCTCAATTTATGAGTAGACTTTATTTTTTAGAGTAGTTTTAAGTTCACAGCCAAATTGGGTAGAAGGTACAGAGATGTCTGATAAATCTCCTCTCCTACTATCTACATAGTAGTTCATTGGTTACAATCGTTGACCCTATGTTGGTATCTATCAGCCAAAGACTATCATTTACTTTAGGGCTCACTCTTGGTCTAATACGTTTTTAACCTGAAAATAGAGAGATTCCACCAGCAGCGTTAGGTACATTGGTTCCCCTGCTGTGGTCACTCCGTAGCCCAGTGCAGCCCACACTGTGACTTGATAGGAATGTGCACATGCGGTCAAAGACACCTTTAGTGTTTCCTGCTCTGTCTCCTTCCACGGCTCCTGCTCAGCAGTCCAGCTATTACAATAAGTGCTTAATGTGTGCTCTAGCATTGTTGTGGTATCATTTAGACGATTGCATGCTGTGCCGACACAAGTCAGAGGCGGCGAACGCATTAAGGGCTCGTCGTTATCAGCTTGCTGGGGATCCAGGCTATGCGATGGTGGTAAACCTCAGACATTCTACGGAGACACAATCCTATCTGTACCCTTTGCTCATCCCGTCTCGTTCCCTCGCGTTCTGTCCCGTATAAATGCTATCTCTGCGTGTTGTTTGAGGTCAGTGTGTAGTCTGGCTGCTTTTCGAGTCTTGCCCACCCCCCGGGAACATAGAAGTGTCAATGGCCAAAGACACTGCCGTTGCCTTTCAGTCAGAAAGGGTTTGGGGCGCTGTAGGAATGGCCGTGGGCATTCTTAACCATCTTTTAAAATAATTTATACATTTCGATGTACTTTTAAATTTCGGTATATATTTCAGTTGTTCCAGTTATACTCATTTGGCTTTGGAAGAAAGTTGCTGGAAGCAAGGTGCACATGTCTTTAATATATATTAAGTATGCCCTAAACGAAGCATCCAACACCACACCATCAATTTCTTATTAACACTGGTAAAAGTCTATAAATCTAATGGAGCTCTTCTTTTGTTTTTTCTGTATCCATCCATATTTTTCTTTCCCCTCTCTCTTTTGGAACTATTCGTACTAAGCACTTCTCTATGGTTATCATTCATTTCAATTACTAGATACACCACAGAGTGCTGGGCACTGGGACGACGCTAACTGTAACAGTAATACTTCTAATAATGAACATTAGGCCAGTTCTCTCCGTAGATGCTCTAGCGGGTCACACAGGCACCCGCAGGCACCTGTATGGTTGTATGGGGCACACACGTGCTTTCCTCCTCCCTCAGAATGGCACTGAACTCTGCCTATAGCCTTAGCCCCAGAAGAATTCCCTTTATCCCAAAGGGGGTACAATTATGAGAAAAAGGGTGTAAGAGAAGATCACATTCTGTGAGCTGCTCACCCATCAAGCTACTCTGTGTTGCTGTGTATCCTCCTGTTTCAGCTACCCTGGGTCTCCTTATCGTAGGCAGTGTCTGGGTGAGTTTTTCTTATCATGTACATCTGGCAATACAGGCACTGAACAGTACAGGTAAAATCACAGTGAATTTTTTTTGCCTGGGTTTGCTCCAGGTCTTTGGGACCAAATCCTACTTATCTATCCACCTACAAAGCTGTCTTCTTACCAGTAACCCTAAAATACCATACCTTCTTTCTGCTCACCTTCTTGGAACTCTCTGATGGTTTTCCACCGCTTGAGGCTTGGAAATTATATGTGCATGCATTCAGCTGCTAGCATTTATCAACTACCGTGAAACAGGAACTCTACCAGGCAGTAAAGATACTTAGTTGAGTATGACACTGTTTCTGTGTTCAATTATTCCATTTGTGTGGTACCTAATGCAACACTACCAGTCACTAATTTGGATCAATATACTAAGGTAAATAATTCCTTCCTTTCCTGTATATAACACTGTGTCAATGATACAAAAGGCTATGCGGATGTATGTATGAAAGCTTAAATATTTACATTTATTGAAACAACTTTTCTATTTGTAAATTTAATGGGATTATGGTAGAACATCCCCGATAAGGGAAGGAGCGTGGGTGTTCACTTTCAGGTTGGTTCGTCTGCATCTGAGCAGTCGTAGATACTTCGGTAGTGATCTTTGGTGATGGAGAAGGAAGGAGGGGCATTGTAGAGGGAGGACATTGGGAGATGTCTAGGATGGCTTTGAGGGTTTGATTGCTCTAGGGCTGGGTTTGGGAGTCTGTGGGTGAATATTGAAGAAGGAGGGTGCTGGAGCTTGGGCACAAGCACCTGACAGAACAGATTTGGGTGGGTGGTTCAGGCCAGGGGTGCAATCCAAGGAAGTACGGTTTTGCTTTCTTTTCATTTGGTTTCGTGCCAGGAGGGGCAATGATGACTGGTGTTGTTTAACTTGTGCCCCTCAAGTGCCTCAGAAAATGGGTAGCCATGTTTTGTTTTGCTTTCAAGAAGTTGATATCCCGGCCGGCTGTGGCCAGCGGCAGTCACTCCTGATTTCACCCGCTCTGCGCATTCTTAGGCAGGAACCCTTTCCCCGCTCACATCCTGTGGACACAGAACACTTTAGCCACGGAGATCCATAACTGCTTCCTCCTGGGTCTGAGGCTTTCTTGGCTCTGAAAGCTTCCTGGGTTTGCTGACATCATCCTCGTGTGGAGGAGGACTGGCCCGGTTGTTGAAAACATGCATGTAGTTGAATGAATTCTACTAAGAAAAAGGAAAAGGAAAACAAAGCTAACTCAACCAGACACACCTTCAATGGCCATTGTTCAACACTCGGAATTTATGGTTCTGCGCCACGGGCAGGAAAGGAAGAGGTGACCCCGGGAGGCATTTCCTAAGTGCAGATTAGAAAGAGCCCGGTGAGACTCGAATTGGTCAAAAGGAAATGGAAACACAGTGCTCTCCCTCCAAATAGGGCCATTCTGAGGGAGTTGATCTGAGGAAAAGATGTAACAACAGGAGCCTAACAACCAGGAATTTCAAAACAATACAAAACGCTGTTATCACCGCCGAAGCAGCCAGGGGCTCCCTGGCATTTCAGGGTTCTACTCCTCCCCACACATAAAAAGCCAGACGTATTCACTCTTCAGCCATGTTTCAACATCCTCTTTCAGGGACCTATTCCAGTGCCGAGCATTCCTCAGTCTGGAAAAGTCTCCTCATGTCTAACCCGAATCCCTCATCCGACATCTGAAGTTCGTTTCTTCCTACTCCCTTTTGAGGGATGATGGAAAAGAACCTGTTGCCGTTTCCTCCTGAAGAATCTTTCAGACACTTGATGACTTACAAACGCATTTGATTTTCCCTTGCTGGTTCAGAACTTCCTTTCTGAAATGGTAAATTCTGCGGAGTCCCGGTTAAATCTTTATGCTCAGGGGAATGAGCTCTGGTTACCAAGCCAAGTAAAAATGCAGAAACAAGCCCCACCCCCCCACCCCCACTCTGGTTCTCCAAGGAAAACCCTTTGCCCTGGACTCTCAATTTCCAAACAGAATGCAGCACACTGTTTAAAGAGTATTTTGTTTTCCTTTTCTGGAACCCATTGTGTGTTGCATCAAAGACAATGTGTTCATACAGCTGCAGTTGTTGATGTATTAAACTTCCCATGCAGGTCCCCTGGAGTGTTCAGAAAGAAGGGGAGGACTAGCCGGCTAGGAGGTGTGTCAGTGTGTCAGCATAGAGGCACAGCCCTGTGCTGGGGGCTCATGCCCTTCTTTCCAGCTTGGAGCGCTCATGGCCTCTTTCGTTCAGTCTCTGGAGGCTGTCCCCACAGCGACACTCACACGCTGAGGAACTGAATAATTGTTGGCACGGTCCGGGGGCCAGCGAGCCAGATTGGGCTGGGAGAGCATTCCATGATTATAACACAATGCCAGAGTAGGATTTAAAATTCCTTTCATATTAATTCTTATACAATAGACATCTTAAAACTTGACTTTTACACTTAAAAGGGAGGCAAAACGCAGCCCTCGGTTGTGTTTTTGCAACTGAAGTTAACTCATTCGTCTTGGCGGCTTCCGCGTGGGTCATAGCTGCCCAGTTCTGTTTGAGAAAGTGCTGGGCTCCTGTGGAGGAGCGTGGGGCTCACCCGCACCAACCAGCCCAGAACTTTCTCCTAGAGGCCTTCCCTGACGTGGCTCCGAGCCTGGCAGCCGGTGCCGCTCTTGGGAAACTGGTCCTGCCGGAAGGCCACGCTCGTTCTTCGTGCCTGAGACCAGAGGGCCTTGGAATGTGGAGCCAAGGCATGCCCAGGCCTCCTCAGAGTTCTCAGGCTTGCAGGCCCCGCAAAGCCGATGGTGCACATGTTGGTCTTGGAGCGAAGCGTTCACCTCTAACACCCCACCTACCCAGCCCCGGGGACTTGGCACGATGCAAGGACGGGGTGTCCTCCTTCCTGAGCCGCTCTCCCTGAGCCTCGCAGGGCCCTGTGCGTACCTTGTCAATGTTGTTGACAGGCTGACTCACAGGCTGGGCACGGTTGCTGGAACCCAGAGACCTGGATGCTATTTCTAGCTTGGCTCTGGTCCCCAGCTTTGGTTGCCTACCATGGAGTCCGGGTGGAGAAGTCATTGGGCTCTCAGCTAGGCGGTCGATTTGGGGTAGATACCAGGAGATGTGGGACTTTCTCTTCATAAAAGAGTGGCAAATGAACTCAACAGTTCCCATGACCTGGTCCACCCCACGTGCCACCTCTGACTTTGGCAATGGTAGGGAACATATTCAAGAAACCTCTCTGAACTCCACAGAGTTGTACTACGTTTTTGAGAGTAATTTAAATTCTCACCCTTAATTCACTGATGTACATATTTGTTGAGCACACATTTATTTAGAATATTTAATGAGAGCCCTTCATAAAAATCTCCATAAACTTTAAGTGCAAATAAGCAGCATTCTCCAAACCTGGAAACTCCCCATGAGATCAATTCCTTTCCAAGCACCTTCCAAGGCTGGGACTGCTTGGGCAGTATTTCAGACTCTCTTAATAATACCTTGTGGGGAAATTATGACACATTTTCTTATTTTCTATTAGGCGTATACTTGTTCTTTGGATAAAAGGGACTCCACATGTAAATTTGATGATTAGTCTCTGAATTTCTTCTATGAGAGCAGAGCACCAGAATCTCCTGGGCTGTTTGTACAGGATTCAGGCTGGAATTTTAATGGCGAATATCCACTAAAAAAAGCAATAACATCCATGAAAAATTAACATTGCTAAAGAGGCCCCCAGGCCCCGGGGATTACAACCCTAAGGGTCACCAGTAAGTGACCATGATTTAATGAAGAGGTGCTCCCTCTGATTAGTACCAAGTGGCCCTGGCATCTTCCACAGCATAAATACCCGGTCGCCGAGCTTGCCAGGCAAATGCTTTCAGAGGCTGAATTTTCTCGCAGCTCCAGTGAGCTGGCCGTGGACAGCAGAGGACATTCCACTGAAATCGGGCCATTGGAGCCGAAGACAAAGGCGGCTGATTCAAGTGCACCAAATTGGAGTTTCTCTAATCAAACATATTAAATTCACCATCATTCTTGATTGTTTTAATGGGAAGAAAGGGCAGCTGTGCCCTTCATTTCCTAAGCATTTTATTTGGTGCCGTGGGGAGGGGAAGAGGAGGAGGGAAAGGAGGATGGGAAGGGAAGAGAGATAGAGATGGCTAGGAAAGCTACAGGAAGCTAATGTCTTTTGTCTTAAAAGTAAAATGATTTTGCATGCTGTTCAGATCCACGCTGAGAGTTCCCAGAGCCGTCACTCACGGACAAAAACCCGAGATAACCAGCTTATAAAACACGTTTGCACAGGCATGGAGAAGCAGGCAGCAAACGGACCGGGGGGTTTGGAATCCTCGGGCAAAGAGAGACACGGGTAACTAGTGTTGGACAGATTTGCTTCACTGGTTCCATGAAAGCCCCCTCGGTTGAGCATTCCCCCCGCCCCAACCCCCCTGCATATTTGTGCTTTGTACAGAAGGATTTAAATTTCAAGACACTTGGGAGAACATATCTCCTCTCTTTTGTAACCTTCCTGGCTGAGAGCAGAGCTCACAAAAGGCCTTTTTTTTTTTCTTCACCATTTGAGCAATGGGATGCAAAATCCCAGTTAAGAAACTGATGGCCCAACCTATTTTTTTTTTTTTTTTTTCTAAAACAGTTTAACAGAAAGGCCAAGCTTGATGCTTCCTGCCTAGGGCACAGCACGGCATACCAAGTCTCAGTAGGCACCTCCAGCTTCAAAGGGGAGCTGGGGCGCATGATGTCACTTCCTCTGTCTGCTGAGTTGATAACAGGATGAACCTGAATGAGATATGAAGCAGACATTCCACTGTGTAATTAATCATTTCACTCCATTGTAAAGCAGGGTACTTGGGTAGACATTGTTTTCACACTTGGGGTTGCGCATACACAAATGTACCTCTCGCGGAGGAAACAAAGGTCTAGGAATTGCCGCTGTGGGCTCGCAGGCTCACACAGGCTAACGTGAGTCATCCAGAGAAAGGGCTTTGGAAGCTGGTGCCTGTTACAGCCTGAAGCTAGCCTGTTTCTGAGCTGGAATGTGAAAGGCAGCTGGCTGTGTCAAAGGGGCAGAGAATAAAGCCACAGTGTAAAATGAAGACACAATTCAGCAAAGAGGAGATGCTATTAAAATGGTTTTTGCTCCTCTGGCAGCTTCTTTAGGAGGGCCCCCTTTTGGAGACAAACGATTCTAGGCCTCTTCTTCGGGGGGGAAAAAAAAAGAGGAGGTGGGAGCTTCTTTCAGAAAAATGTTATCGGACTCTTTTTAAATGTCTCCATTTGGAGGGAATCAAAGGGAATGTGATAAGGCAGTGTCTGTATATACACTCAGGGGCATTGTATCAAGTGACACAATGCGGGCTAAATGAAGCTCTTCATCCTTTGGGGAAATCTAATAACTCAATCAATCAGCTTGGGTCTCCTGTCATATACAGTGGGCGTGCAGCCCCTATCCGGAGGTTCCTTCTTGTCACCACAAGACAGCTGGGTGAGGCCGGCGCAATGAGAGGAAGAAATTGCCCAGTGCATTCCTTCCCAAGCCCCCTCTCTCTCCCACATACAATGCCCCTTTGTCCCTGTGGCCCCCATTCCTTGGGGAGCTAGATGGCCTGAGCTGGGTGGAGGCCACTGACAGGGAACCACTTGGCTTCCAGCATCTTCCCCTTGCAACAGCTGTGTGGGGTGAGCCTCCTGGGCGGGCTTGGAGTCACATCCAGAGCCCGTGGGCTCTGGAAGGTGTCCACTGCTCTTAGCCTGGGTCTGGGTGGCACGGAGGGTAGCTGTCTCTTCCCCACTGTGGTGAGGGCCTGTGGGTCGGCAGGGGGCACCCAGTGGTGCTTGTGAAAGCAATGGGGACCACAGAGAGAGAGAGCTCAGGGCTGGGAGTTGACCCGCTGAGTTGCAGCTTAGATCCATTGCCGGGTTCGCGGAGCAAGCCTTGCGCCAGAAGTCACCTAACCTCACTGTTGCTTGGTCTCCTCTTTTGTGAAATTAGAGGCCGGGGGAGATGATACCCGAGGAGATGATACTCTTTCAGGCCCAGTGACGTGTGCCTCTCAGTCATAACCAAGGCCATGGAATAGGAGACAGCGTGGGCTTGCAAGTCAGACGGGAATCCTGACTTCACCACCATGCGGTTTTGTTCCAGTTATAAAATTCCTGTTTGAATTAAATAATATCCACCATACAATTATGTCGTGTGAGCTTAATGACCTGAATTACAAGAAGGAGTCTGGTGTGATTGCTGGCACACAGTGTGCCCTTCTAAATGTCAGCCTTCCCTGTAACCTATATGATGGTAACTGTCAAAAGGAAAAAGTACTTACAAGAACTCTGCATCTGTCCAAGAGTCTTGAAATTTAAAAAGAAGTTATATAGTACTTCCATGTCTTAGGTTAGCGGTTCCTGGACATTTCATTTCACAGACAAGTGAAGTTAGGGGGAAAAAATACAGGATTGGTTGCAAGGTTATCACCTTTTTAATTTTGGCCAAGTAAGTTGGTTAAAAGATAATTCTCGTTGGGGCGCCTGGGTGGCTCAGTCGGTTAAGCGTCCGACTTCAGCTCAGGTCACGATCTCGCGGTCCGTGAGTTCGAGCCCCGCGTCGGGCTCTGGGCTGATGGCTCAGAGCCTGGAGCCTGCTTCCGATTCTGTGTCTCCCTCTCTCCCTGCCCCTCCCCTGTTCGTGCTCTATCTCTGTCTCAAAAATAAATTAAAAAAAAAAAAGTTAAAAAAGAAAAAAGATAATTCTCGTCTACTTTTACCATCATTTGAAAAAATAAAGGCCATGGTGACCATCTTTACCAGGAAAGGACATTTGTCCTCATCAAACTGACAAACGTATGTCATGCATGTATTTCTATGATACATAAGATGCATTTGGACACTGTCCTTCCTTGTCTTTCTATCTGTAATTCACTATGGAGGAGTGGCAGTTTGTCCCCTTCTGCCATTAATAGGGGCGCTGATCTTGGGAAACTACTGTCTTTTTTTTTTTTTTTTAACGTTTATTTATTTTTGAGACAGAGAGAGACAGAGCGTGAATGGGGGAGGGTCAGAGAGAGAGGGAGACACAGAATCTGAAACAGGCTCCAGGCTCTGAGCTGTCAGCACAGAGCCCGACGCGGGGCTCGAACCCACAGACCGCGAGATCGTGACCTGAGCCGAAGTCGGCCGCTTAACCGACTGAGCCACCCAGGCGCCCCGGGAAACTACTGTCTTAAGCAATCAATTTCGCTTACGTATATATCTTCATGTGTTTGTATAAACGAACATCTGCTATTTTCCTTATTTTCCTTTTTTTGCTTTTTTCTCTAATCCCCCTACCCCTCTGCACACAAACACATACATTTCACTTATGTTGTGTTAGCCGACCTAGTCTACCCTGAAATTTCCAGAAGTGAGCAAAATGCTTTGCAAGTGTCCTACATTTCAATTCTGTACGTACCCTCCTTCCCTCTCACTTGAAGGGAGCATCCTTACTAGCACGCTGAGCCCTCCCCTGGGGGAGAGGTTCCCCGTCACCGGCCAGCATTTCGGGGCTGCCCGGCTCGACTCCCTCTTCTGGGCAGAGTGCTATGTACACAGAAAGCAAGGGAGGCCTCCAGCCTTTGCCCTTTTCATGGACCCACTTTGCATGGGGCTGGAGGGGGTTTCCAACCCTCTCCCGGTCTCAGCCATAGCTTCTCCTCTGCACTGGCTCACTCCAAGGAAAGAAGGGCTTTTGAGCTAGTCCATTGGTTCCTTGCTCCTTTCCTTCTTGGTAGAAAGCAGGAGACTGCTGAGCTCAGCCAAGACTGCTCCCTTAAAGCAGAAGCCTGGGCTGCTTTTCATCAGCTGGGAATCTGGGCCATCACCCCCCAACATCGAGTCCTGGGCAAGCGCTCATGGAGCAGGAGCCGGATGGGAAAACTGGACGGCCCTTTGCCTCCTACCGCTTCGGGTTCTCACATTGTGGCCTCATGTGTTGTAAATTACAGAAATACCAAACACACCCACAGTTAAATATAAGCACCAAAATGCTCTTGAATGCCAAGTGACTTTGAAATGCTCTCTCGATTTGTGCTGCCTATACACGGCCTGCTTTCATTAGTGCCAACATACTGAGCTTCCGGCTAGCTGGCTCTTTGCTAGCTTGCCTTGTTTCTGGTGCTTTCCTTGAACTCTCTGCCACCAGGAAGCGGGGTTGTGCTGGGATCACATTTTCCCTATAAGAGATGTGACCTTCCTGTGGACATATCTGGTCTTCGCGGGAGGTCTCTCCGTGGTCAGAAAGGAACACACAGAAAACCCGTTAGGCCCAATGTCAAATTTCTTTCTGGGGTAATAGATGTCGGTGCTACTCACGGAGATCTGCATCCTCCCGAAGCTGAGTGGGCTGAGCCCAGCGGTCCAGCTGGCTGGCCACACAGATACGGAGCATGGCAACACCTCCCTACTCACCATCTGGGTCCAGGTCCTGTAATATGCAAATCACAGTAACGTGCGGAGAGCAGCCGGGTCCTCCCTCTCCCCCACTCCCTCCCACCCCTGACCTGCTGCTCAGTGGGGTCTAGTTCCTGCAAAGTGTGGTGGAAGAAGCCGGCAAGGAAGTGGGGTGGGGTACTCATCTAAGCCGGGCTTGTGAGTCTCTTTTGAAGTGATTTAGACCTTCAAGAAAGACGGTGCTTGTTTTTCATTTGGGAGGCTTCATTTCTAACAAGAAGCTTCTTCGGTATTGAGGCTCACTGAGGTTGGTGCTGTCTTCCTTCATGTGGTTGCAGTTCTCATGTGTTACTTATTTTTGATGTGGTAGCTACAGCCAATGAAAGCCAGTCCCCCCGCCACCCCTCCCCCATCCCCAGTTCAAAGTTATAAACTGAGAGTTTTGGGTTGCTGTCTTCAACATTTCCTCTCTTTGACGACCCTGCAGGGCCAAGAATATAACTTTGTTATTCCCAGTAGCTTCAACTCTTGTTATGTCCTTTGCTCATAAACGGGGGCAGTGGGACACGTGGGAAGGGAGCCAGGATCAGGGGGCCGGGGCCACCTGCCATAGCAGACATTCCGGAGGGCAAAGCAGGTGCCAGGCACATGCTAGGTATTGAGGATCCAAAGACCAACCCAGCAGAGACCCTCACCTTGGGTGCTCCAGCCTTCCTCGGGACAGAGGGAGGACTCCACCGTGCCCTCTTGAAGGCCAACAGCACCCTTTTACCTGCCAAATCCAAAGACCCTTTTCCATTCCTATGCTTCTTTGCCCTTCTCCAGCTCTGCCCCTATTGACTGTTTCTCCTTTAGTCACGGTTTATTCAGTGGATCCTTTTTATGTGGCTGATTCCTATAACATGGGAAGGTACAACGTGAAGGTTAAAAGCGGTTCCAGGGTCACACCATCTGTCTTCATATCCAGCCCTGACTTGTGTGTGTGGCACAGGTAAGCTGTACAGCCTCTCAAAGGGTTCAGTTTCCTCACCTATTAAATGGAATTGCTACTACCTATGTCATAAGGTTTTGTGAAGACTAGACAAGGGAATATGGAGATTGTGTTTAGAACAATGCCCTGGCACACGTAGGTGCTCAACAAATACTGGCTACTGTTACTATCGTTACTAGATGCTGTGCTAAGCGCTGGGAATACAGCTGTGAACCTGACCGTCATGGTTTCTTCCCTCACCAAGCTTATAGGCCAGTATGGGAGACAGCCATTCAGCAAGTGGGTGTCAGTGTGTTAACATTAAAACCGCAAGTACCAGGGCGCCTGCGTGGCTCGGTTGAGTGTCCAACTCTTGATTTCAGCTCAGGTCATGATCTCACAGTTCGTGAGTTCAAGCCCCGTGTGGGGGGGTTCTTCTCTGACAACATGGAGCCTACTTGGGATTTTCTCTTTCTCCGTCTCTCTGCCCCTCCCACTCTCTCTCTTTCTCTCTCAAAATAAACAAATAGACTTTATAACAAAAGAAAACTGCGAGAATCAAGCCATGCTTCTGACAACGTGCACTACTAAGCTGTCTCCCAAATTCTCCTACCTTTCTTGATTCTTCCTCCGTCACTGATTTGTCTTTCTTTCTTCTTCCACGAAGCAGCGAGTCCACAAGATTGTGCAGTTATTCATCCCCACGCGCCCTCCCCCACCCTTCCCAGCCTTCCCTGAGAGCTGGCAGTGCAGTGAAGGCTGAAGATGAGTTGAAGGTTTCAGGCCTGCATAATCTGAGTCACCCTGGGGTAGGGGTCGGCAATGCAAGGAGGTGCTTTGTGTCGTGTGCGGGCTTCCTTGTTGGAGGAGGCCGCTTCGGATGGCCCCCCCTGCTCTGTGGTCATCACCTACCCTCTCCGTGAC
This sequence comes from Neofelis nebulosa, assembly GCF_028018385.1. Classification (NCBI taxonomy): domain Eukaryota; kingdom Metazoa; phylum Chordata; class Mammalia; order Carnivora; family Felidae; genus Neofelis; species Neofelis nebulosa. The sequence continues at coordinate 225,585,624 of NC_080782.1, forward strand.
TCATTTTAATCATCTCTAAAAGGGAGACGATTGGGGTGCCTGGGTGGCTCAGTCGGTGAAGCATCTGACTCTCAGTTTTGGCTCAGGTCATGATCTCATGGTTTTGTGGGTTTGAACCCCACATCAGGTTCTGTGCTGACAATGTGGAGCCTGCTTGGGATTCTCTCTCTCTCTCCCTCTCTCTCTGCCCCTCCCTTGCTCATGCTGTCTCTGTCTCTCTCAAGAATAAATACATAGATACAAAAAAAATAAAATAAATAAAAAAGGAGATGAGAATACTCTCTGCATGGGATTAGTTGACTGTGTACACATATAGATATTCTCAACTATATATACACAACAGATGCATATATATAAACATGTATACACATACATATATACATGCATACATATATGTCCATATATGTGTGTTTATATCCACATATATAAATATGTATATGGAAAGTCTCAACTCAGTGCCTGGTCCATAATAAGCACTCAGTGGATCTGTCAATGGTAGCTCCAGCTCCAGCTGTTAGTATGAGTGGGAGCATCCCTGTGGGTTGTGGTTATTAGAGCACAGTTTCTGGAACATAGAAATGCAGCCCTGTGCAGTGTAATTCAGCCCTGTGTAGTCACTGAGCTGGGAGACAGAGCTGACAGAAGTCGGTGCGTGTCCCTGAAGGAGTTCACACTGCAAATCTGTGCACAAATGCAAGCCAAGCTCTGGAAGACAATCAGAGGACACATGTCTGGGTGCAAGGTATGTTGAAGCTCAACCAGTTGAGCTTGGAGAATCAGAAAAGGGTAGCAGGGAAATGAGGCTGGAGGAAGGGCATTCTTATTGGAAGGCGGAGGGAAGCGTATGAGCAGATGCAGGGATTTAGGCAGCTGTGTGGCAGGCCTGTGCTCTAACTCTGGCGACCGGGGCACAGCAGGCATGGGGGGCACGGTGGGGCTGCATCTGGAAGGCAGGCCGGGGTTGCAGTGGAAGGTATTTAGGCTGCGAAGGACTGTGCAGCTAACCGCACTTTTGAGCTAAAAATACATTGTCCTAGATTGACTCGAAGAATCCATCAGGAAGATCCTAGCTTGTAAGAAGACGAATTTAACCAAACGAAGAGGGTATGTGAAATAAGGCAATGAAGCAGAGTTGAATCACGCCAGCAACAGCACCTTCTTTGTTTCTCCTGGCAGAGGACTCTGTCATTAAGTCACAGCACCGTAGCCCCTGCCATCAGATTAAAATTGTCAACAGATTTCCATGTGTAATAGAAACTTTAAACTTTTTTATTACTTAGAAAAAGGAATATGGTGCCAAAGCCACAGACTTGGTATTATTAAGCTTTGGTATTTGAGCCTGGCTATGTGAGGAAATAATCTAAACACCCAGTCTTTCCCCCATCTGACCCATCTTCTATCCACAACTGAAACGTGCAATGGCTCCTCGTTACCCGGTGAATAATTTCCAAACTCTTAGGTGTAGTTTATGTCTGCTCTACTCCGTCAGCCTCTTCCCTGCTCATCCTTCTTCAGTGCCTCTATACCCAGGCCATAGCGAACTCCTTGTAGATGTTTGATCCACGTGATGCGTCTGCTGGGCTCTGTGCTTTCCCTCTCTGTCTTCTTGGCTAGGTTAATGTCTTCTCCTTATCCCAAACCGTGTTCTGATGTCACCTGCTCCGAGAAATCTTCCTGATCTCTTGTCTTGGGTAGTGCCCCTTCTTCTGTTTTGCACAGCAACGTGTGCCTATCTTTATCATCCTTACTCTTATACCATGCCGTGAACTGCTCATTTAACCAAACGTCTCCCCCATGTGCTCATGAGCTTTTGAGGGCAAGGACTGCTTCTTTCATCCTCTATCTTCAGAGCCTGGCTCACCATATGGATTGGAAAAGGATTTCTGAATTAAGAGCCATCCTAGGAATCCAAAACGCTGTACTGTTTGCTTCAGCAAGACATTTAGATATTTTAGGGGCCTAGAGACAACATCTAACCTTGAGTACTTAGTATGAGTGGGGGAAAAAAAAAAAAGAATCCATCCTGTGAATGCTGAAAAAGGCAGGATCCTCTTGAGTGTTTAAAAAGTGGTGACTTTGACCCAGGCCAGTGTGCAAACGTGGCCTTGGACCTCCTGCTTCAGAATCAACTGGTCCGCCAGCTGAACATTCAGATTTCTCAACACCTGGTTTGCATCCCCCAAATCAAACTGCTAGAGGGTGGGATCTGGGAATTGACATTTTTAATACATTCCCCTGGTGATTCTGATCCACCCTTTGGCCTGAGAACCCGTGACCTGGGTAGAGTCTCCAGTCAACATAATATTGGTAGACACAGGATGGAAGAGGAGATTGAGAAGGGATAGTGCACACTGATGCATTCTTTTTATGGTTTAAGAATTCTCAGCAGGACTCAGCCCCCTCGAGTAGACTTTATACTTCATAGGCTATCAGAGGAGGGCATCTTGACTGCAAAATTAAACATCTCTTCTGCTGCCTTCATTCTGTTTATAAAACAGGGAACAGTACGACGATTTTCTGAATGTCATATTACCCTACTTGGATATTGGAACAAAGGCCTTTGGCATGAGCAGTGAGAGTAGCTCCACAGGTGAGAGAGTGTAATTAGAGGTGGCCCTGCCGTGGAGGGCATGAGGAAGACTGGTGTCCCTCAGTTAGCAAGTGGAAATACATAGACCCCTCTGTGGGGCCCGGAGGTGACAAGTCTCCTAGAGTCTCACCGCTTCCTAGTTCCAAGGAGTAAATGGTGAACTCGCGGAAATGAGCTGTAGCCTCCTAAGCAGACAGCTTCCATCAGACTGAGGACTGTCCTCAGGTTGGAGAAGATGAGAAGGAATTTGAAGAGTGGTGGCTCCACTGTGGTGACTGACACTCAGGTTGGGGAGACAAGTGCCTTCCATTGAAAACAGGAGAAAAAGGGGACTGAGGACATAAGCTGAACCATTCCCAGCCTGCTGTTTTCTTCCTGGGGTGACCTGTGGTTCCATGATTGTGGAGAGGGAAAGGTCTGGATCACGTGCTGACGGAGACCAAAAGGACAGAGATGGTTGTCCCTGATTGGGGAGCTTTGCTGGTTGGCGACTCAGGTGCCATGACAGAACCATCTGGGGATAAAAAGACTTAGAAGTGAAACCCTGTTCATAATGATGCTGTATCCTCAAGACAAAAAACATCGACGTATAATAGAAGCATGGATCTCACATTTGCCTTACTTTTGAAACTAAAGGCAGAAAGGAACACTGGATATATGTTGTCAGGTAGCTGAAGAGAAGATTAAGGGATACATCTCTGATGAATGAGGAGCTGTAATCTATTTTTATTTAATTTATTTTTTTATTTTTTTGAAATTCGTAATGAGATAGGAAAGCCTTGAGAACGAACTGACCTTAGAAGCAAGGGAAGAAATTATCGCAAACGTTTTTCCAGCCATTTCCCCCAATACTAAAGGTGAAGGCAACAGATTACTTTTTCTTTTTTCATACATATATAAATATAATATTTTGCTTTCGGTTTTGTCCTTGAACATAAAATGGCTTTAGCTAATACAGGATTCTAATCACATTGTAAGACTGTCATAATGGAATTACAACCTTTGACAATGACAAATCTGCGAGATGTGGCTAGATGCAATGATTACTATTTACTGTGCAAGTACCTTAGCACTTATTTGCCCTGAAGGAAGTGAGAGAAAGTTCCGTATGGGAACTATGTCTAATGTCTCACTTACCTTGTAATACCTTTAAGTTCTTGCTAATACAATCTAGAATAAAAGAGGGAATAGTCAGGCAAAAGACTCTAATAAAAAATAGAAGTCCTGGCTTAAGAAAACTCAATGTGTGTCTACCAAATTATAATTTAAAAAAAAAAAAAAGCCCTCCAGAAAAGAAAAATTAGGGGTGATTATTTATATTTAAGAGATTTTTCGGATATGCTGCAGGGTTGTTTGAACCAGATATTCGTCAGGCTTTACTTCTCCATTTTTTTTTCCTATACGCAGTTTTTAGGGATAGATTTAGCACATAAAACAAGCCAAGTGTATCCTATTACCCATCTGCTGAATTAGTATGTCTCCTGCAACTCTGTTCTTTGAAAAAACAGGTGTCATTTTTTTCATTTGTGGCTTAAAAAAAAATGAACATTGACACCAGGCAGGTCTTCATGACCCCTCAAGACTGCAGGCCAAGGACTGTTGTTATTCACCTTTCTTGGACAAGTTCAGCTTATCCACTGGACGTGCGGTGTCTGTGTGTGATTCTGGAGCATAACCTGTGACTTGGTTTTGTTAAGTATTGAGGGACGTCATGTGTCTGTAGTCACTCAGACCCGTGATTGTCGCACACGATAGCTTCCTATCCTGGCTGACCCTGTCCCCTTCTGCTCACCTCAGAAATATGCTTTGGGGCTTCTCATTGAGAATGGCATCTGCGTGACTGATAGATTTCTAGTCGGTGATCCTGGGTCACCAGAACACCTCGCAGCATCACATCGCATTTCTGCTGTGACGTGAGGCCTCCTAAGAAGTCCTTGCTGAGAAGGCAATTTCTTCTAGCGAAAAGTATCCTGCCTTTTCTGGTTCTGTCCTGAGAAATATTCTTCTCTCCTCCTCTCTTCTGCGATCTTACTACCAGTCACACAAAGGTTATCGCTAATTCTTAAATCTGCTACTAACAAATAATAATTATCGAGCTCACTGTGGGCCAAATGCTATACTCAGAACACATATAGTACTTGCTATGTAAGCCAGACACTGGTCTAAATGACTTTAAAATGTTAATCTTCACAACAACTATGGGAGGTTGTTAATATTATCTCCCCATTTACATCTGAGCACGCTGATGTAAAGAAAAAGTTAACTTGCCAAGTTTATATTTAAGCAAGTGGTGGGGTGTGGATCGAGACCTAGTCAAGTCTGACTCCAGAGTCCTTGTTCCTAATGACTTCCCTATGTTGCCTGTGAAAAGTGCGCTGTATCTCTTAAACCACACTGTGGTCCTACAAAGTAGATGCATCAGTGGCCTCATTTTGCTGATGGAGAAACAGGCATAGATGGCCATGTAATTTTCCTAGCATCCTACACTCAAACTCGAGCCATCCAGTTTCAGGGGCTTTTAGCTCTTTCTCCTATGTGGTCTCCTAAAAGTGACAATGCCGAAGGTTCACTCTCTTCTGCAGATAGTGTTTATAAAGAACCTCCGTGCCAAGGGCTAAGGTGGCTAACAGCTACCGAAGGGTGGGGTTGGTGCTTGAGAGAAGCAGAAGAGGTCTGTGGTTCTTTCCAGGCTGCAGGCATCTCGTCTACACCCTAGTGAGTTTCACGTGCTGTATCCAGAGACCCAACCTCAGAGCTAGTGAGGGAACTCAGATCTCTGGGCTCCGACTCTCAGATTCCATGTCTATAGGCGTCTGAGGAGCCAGGGCAACTTCTCCGGTTGGGTCTGCCGCGCACCTGCAGATTTCCCATTAAACTGCCAGCCGAATCAGGAATAATGATCCTCAGGGGGAAGAGATATTATTTGCATTTGAATTAATGTCGAGTTCAGAGTCACCGATTCCTCATCAAGAAGGATTTAGAGCAATTGCTGATATCCTGGGGATCTGTGACCAGCTCATTATTTGCATCTCACAGGGTAGCACTAGAATTTTTAATTTTTTTCAAGTCTTCTTTTGAAAGTTTGGCTCTCTTTATCCCCATGATCATAATTATAATAATTTTGAAACATCAGTCTGCTCAGATATCAAGGTGTTGAACGGATAATTTCACTTTAATGAATTTGTCTCATATGGGCTTATTTTCCACATCTGTCCTAAGCTGAATAGCTAACTGGTTAATATGAGAACTGTTCCGTTTCATTAGCTTCTCCCTGTTGATTTCCTTGAGGTGGAACTGATGCATTGCCAGTGTAAGCCGTGTCAGCTCTTTCTCTTTAGGCAAAGCACGGATCCATGTTCTTTCTGTTCGAGGGCGCTGATATCGACTAAGCAGAATGTAAAAAATGAAGTAGCTTGATCATCCAGATAAACTGCAAGGATTCCATATACCCGATGGCACGTGAGAGATTAGCTAGTACTTGGCATGGGCGTCATAAACACTTGTACCTGAGGCCATCTTGGGTAAACTGTTCAGAAAGACCACAAAGCCCTGACAGGAATGGAGAGGGAAAGAGATCTGGCTGACGAATGTGGGAAGGGATAAGAGAAAGAAAAAGAAGGATGCGGTGTGGCAGGGGGTCCAGGAGGCCATGTTGAGGGTCTTGAGTTGGCCAACAACAATTTCAAACTTTTCAGGTAGGAGATCTTTTGATTGCTCTGGTGGGCTTAGAAGATGTTTTGGGATGTAGTTTAAGGCAAGAGAGCTGATATCCGTGGATTTCTGAGCCTCCTGGAGGGAGAAGGGCAGTGCATCCTTTATAGAAACCAAAGTTCTGCCAAAGTGGAGAAATGATCAGTTGAGACGCTCTGGGGTCTAAGAGAAAATCTGACGCAAACAGTCAGAAGGTGCGTCGTCTCTCCCAGCAAGTAGGTAGAATGTACTTCAGGATTGTTCGATTCAACGACTCTGGGGCGTCAAGGATCCAGTTGTCCGTGTCTTTCTGCCCTGTGTCCTTAGCATTGGTTTTCATTTTTAAATTTGTTCTCCTTATGGTTGAATGATGGCTACCAGCACGAAGTGCGCCCGTGTGTTTCCTTCCTCACCACTCTGGGTTTCGGCAGGGGAGAGGCTCTCTTCCTTCACTTCAGTGTGATGGGGCCAATTCAGGTCTCATCCCACCCTGGCACTAATAACTATTACCAAGGGAATGTCATGAGCTTCCAGCTGACACCTGAGCCACGGAACCAGTCACTGGCAACAGGTGTGGGGTCACCTGGTCTGTGCTTGGCTAATCATTGCCCACTCCTGGGGTCGCGATGGGGTCAGCTTTCCGGGAGACACAGGAAACATGTGGAGAAATGGTAGAGTCTGCAGAAGAAGAAGAAACAAACAGAAGAAACAAACGCTACCTGCCATACTATTCCACGGGGTTGCCACCCCTACCGTGAAGCTAAGGATCTCAGCTGAAGTCTTCTGACCCCAGAGGTAGATCAAGACTAGACAGCCTTCCCCTAATGATCTGAGACCAGGCACTTGCTTGAGTGTTTACGAGCCCTGCAAACAAAGGAAAAAAAAAATTGAAATGAAACCAGAAATAAGAAAGCGGCACTGAGAGCTCGGCTATTAAAAGGAATGGGCATGTTGGGGCGCCTGGGTGGCTCAGTCGGTTGAGCGTCCGACTTCAGCTCAGGTCACGATCTCACAGTCTGTGAGTTCGAGCCCCGAATCGGGGTCTGTGCTGACAGCTCGGAGCCTGGAGCCTGCTTCAGATTCTGTGTCTCCCTCTCTCTCTGCCTCTCCCCTGCTCATGCTCTGTCTCTCTGTGTCTCAAAAATAAATAAAAACATTAAAAAAAGAAAAAAGGAATGGGCATGTGTGTGGGAGGCTCTGTGTGCTGTGTCAGGCTCACAGAGCCTCTGTGTCAGGTTGTGCCCGCTACCATAGCCCATAAGCATTTACAAAGATAGAGACTTGATCGGGGCATGCTCTGTACATCCCGGGACTCTGTGCACTTTCAATATCCAACAAGAAGAAAGAGTAAAGAATGGGTCCCGGGTCTCCTTGAGAGAGACAAAAAGTGCCTTCTTGCTTGGTAAAACCACCTCTCCAGCAGTCATAGACTCCTTCATGCATTTCATTAATTTTTACACACATTATTTCAAGGGTTCTTTTATTCCTTTTAGTTATGCAGGAATGTTTGAGAATTGTCCTATGTATTCTTCAGTTCATCCTTTGGGAATAATAGGTTGGTTTCCTCTTTTTTCGCCAAGGTTAGGTATGCATGAGGAAAGAGCCACTTTCGGCCAGATTATCCGATGTTCGCGTTAACAGTGTAAAATTTTAAGTAGCTAGGAGGTTGACGACAGATGTCCCGGAAGAGTGGAATGTGGGTAGAGTCACATTCACATTCGCATTCAAATGGAATGAGCTTGAACCAGCCCATGTCCAGCAAGAGCAAGGGGGTTTCTTGCTCCAAGTTTGGGATCAGAGAAAGGCAGTGCTAGAGAGGAGAGGGCCATCAGTGTGAGAAGGAAGAAAGAGCTTGCCTTCTAGTGCTGGATGTGCAGATTGGCTGAAGAATAAGCAACCCAAAGGGGAAGGTCGGGGGCTGATACCCCTCAGAACAACTTAGAGAAAAGACAAAGAATCAGAGATACACTAGGGCTTGTGGCCAGAATCCTTGTGCATCTGCCTTTTTCTAAAATGGCAGCCTGCCTTTTAGGTTGGTGCAAACCTGCCTGTGTGGCTCTCCCACAAGGACCCACCAGTCACGAGGTAAACTCTGCAACGCAGCAGTCCTCAGGAAATGAACAGCCAGGCCGTTCCTGAGAGGCTTGAAAGTCCCCATGGGGCATAAAGGGTTAAGACCATTTGGAGGACTCCTGCGACGGGAAATGGAGGGCAGCCAGGAGGGTGGAAGATACTGGTGTGTGGTAAAGAGGCGACTGAGGTTACTGCCCTACCAGCTTTAATCTAGGGCAGGGTTTCTGTGCTTCAGGACCATGAACATCTGGGGCTGGATACTTCTTTGTTGTGGGTGGCTGTCCTGTACTTTGTAGGGGGTTTAGTAGCGTCCCTGGCCTCTACCTACTAGATGCCAGTGGCATTTCCAGCCCCCAGTTGTGACAACCAAAAATGTCTCCAGACGCGGTCAACTGTCTTCTGTTGAGGGTTTTGTCCCTACCCCCTCTGGCGAGAACCACGGCCCCAGAGTGAAGTAGGGACTGGAAGGCTGGGGATTAAGGGGTTGGTTAGATGAGTGACCGGCTTCTCCCTACGATCCTGAGGTATTGATGAAGGTGACCAAGAATGTACGCAGATTGGTCTACAGCTAAAGAATGAACTTTGGACTCCAGTGCGGGGAAGTGTATAAAGGTGGTTTTAGGGCCAAGCCAACTGGATTCAAATAGTGGCAAGGACTCTTTTATGCAGAAAGTGACACAGAGATTGGTTGGGATTGAATTAGGTATAACTAAGTATCTGAGAGTGAACACCACTACAAGCTGTATTACAGGTGTTTTTTTTTTTTTATTTTTTTTTTAACGTTTATTTATTATTGAGAGACATAGAGACGCAGAGCATGAGCAGGGGAGGGGTAGAGAGAGGGAGAGACATAGAATCTGAAGTAGGCTCCAGGCTCGGGGCTGTCAGCCCGGAGCCCGACGCGAGGCTGGAACTCCCAAACCGTGAGATCATGACCTGAGCCGAAGTCGGTCGCTTAACCAACTGCGCCACCCAGGCGCCCCGGTATTACAGGGTTTAATGATAACCATGCTCATCACGGGACTCCAGTTTGTTATGCACCTGACGACTGCCAGAAGCTGTGGCCAACACAGATTATACCCAATTTATAATCCCACAGCTGCAACGCAGGAATTGCCCTTGTTTTGTAGATGAGGAATTTGTGGCTCAGACGGGTTCCCGTGACTTGCCCAAGGACTTGCCACTGGTCATGGCAGAGGCAGGCTCAAACCCGGGTCTGCTAACTCCGGAGCCGGTGATGTTTCTCTACAACATGTAACATAGGATTAGAATGTGGAGTGTGTGTTCCACAAAGGCTACCATAAAATCTTAATGATCGTGTATAGCACTGTATGTGTTATACACTCAACATATATGTGTATAGGCAAAGAGGCTCTTAACATCAATCGTGTGATAGCTCACAAAACTATTAAACACATGAAGTGGCTGGTGTTTACTATGGGAGCTGATGGCCCTTATTTCCTGGGGATTCAGTGTCCTCAGGCTCCCTGAGCAATTTTGACTCCAAACTGGGAGGAGGCTGGGTCAGCTGCTGGGTAAGGACGTGTCTGTTGGTGGGGTAGGAGCTGGATTGGCGGGGGGGGGCGGGGAGGGGAGGGGGGGATTCTGTGCTGGGAAGGAGTCCCTGAGCCAACGCTCCTGGGGCTTGAGATGAAGTTTCTCTAAAGCAGCTACTTAAACTTTAAATGTGCGCTGTTCTTGTTAAAACACAGGTTCTGGTTCAGAACCTGGGTGGGCCTGGAATTCTGCGTTTCTAACACACTCCGGGTAATGTTGCTGTTGCCAGTCCAGGCAATGCTTTGAAACGTGGCCAGGGTCTTCCAGCATTAGAGAGGGAACTTACTTCTCTTAACGTTTCTTTGTAAAGCAAGCCAATTAAGAAAGGGACTGGCCATAAAGAAGCTATAGGACACAAGAGAGGCACCTGGGTGGCTCAGTCGGTTGAGTATTTGACTTGGGCTCAGGTCATGCCTGATCTCACGGTTCACGAGTTCGAGCCCCGCATGGGGCTCGCTGCTTGCTGTCAGCCTGTCAGAGCAGAACCCGCTTCCAATCCTCTGTCCTCCTCTCTCTGTCCCTCCCCGGCTTGCGCAAAATAACTAAATATTAAAACAAAACAAAACAAAAAAAAGCAGCAGCAGCGGCAACTACAGGACACGAGAGAGCCAAACAAATCATGTCTAGACGATGAGCTCGGTGGGGAGGGGGGAGGGGTGGCAAGGACAAGAGAACAAACAGGACCCTCCCTGCCTGATAAACAGATTATTAGAGACCGTAGCGGCTTGAAGCTTTAAAGAACATGAGTTTCAGAGAAGTTTGTAAAATTACAACTTCATGCAGCAGGTAGCAAGCGTATGGAACTCGTTATCCCTAAGCTTTAGAAGAGATTAAAAATATAGTTATGTCAATGCTATAAATAAAGTAGTAAATTACATACTTGCAGTAGGTTACTGAGGGAAGGGAGGGTATTTTGGAACACCTCCCTAACTTTTGAGGTTGACACACATGTGAGCTCTGTGTTCATCGTTTCTAGACCAAAAATAGGGACTTATGATTCACAGAGGATTCCTTCCCCCCTGCCCTTGCTGTCTCTGGGTGGGAGAGATACTGGAAGATGTAGTGTGGAGGCCAGAGGAATAGCAGTTTGGGGACTTTATGATGGTTTCTGAGAATGAAATGCTAAGCGCTTGACGTGAAGGCTGTGCCGGGTAATCCAGGGTCTGTGGGGGCTTCCTTTCAGATGCCACATCAGGTCGAGTTCCCTGGCCATCCTGGTACTAGTGGGGTGTGTGGAATGCTGACCTGATGGGCTCTTCCGCACACTGGGGCTGTGGTCCAGAGCTGGACCCCCATGTGCCGACGCTTTGTTTGTCCTGTCGTGGTAGCTCCTCCTCATGGATTTTCTGGGGAGTCTCATTGGATGGGACTCGAAATATCCTGGTCATTGCGTTTACTGAATTCACCCACTTATCCCACCCTTATTTGTGAATTGCGACCTGCCTAACACCGGGGAAATCAAAAAGGAACAAAACACTACCTCTGTCTGCCCACGAAGCTTGCAGTGAAGGGGTGGGGGTGGGGGGGAACGGGCGGTGAAGTTTGTAATTTTTTTTAGGTGTCTTTTTGATAACGTATTAAGGAAACCTTGTGAAGGATAGTTTACAAGTACACACACCCGGGGCGTTCTGAGATGGGGTGGCACGCGGGAGTTGTCTCGGAGGAAGTGACTTTCACGTTGAAACTGAGGGTGAGTGGGAGTTAGCTTGACGAAGAGTAAAAGGAAGAACATTCTGGGGGCATGCAAAGGCTCTAGAGCAGCAAGGGGCTTGAAGGCTGGTGTCAACAGGTGTCGTGACTGGGGATAAGAGCACTGTCTGCTGACATTGGAGACCGTTCACAGAGAGCCTACTGAGCCACAGTGGGTTCAGGTCTCCTCCTATACCGATTAGAAATTTGGCAAAAGATTTTGAGCGGGAATGTGCCTTCATTTGCTCTAGAGCTCAGGCTATCCCAACCCTCCACCCTGAGAGGGAGATATGATGCTGAGGCTTGGGTTTGCATCCGGCGAGCTCAGATGCCCAGTGGCACAGAGCCATGGGCATGGGCTACTTCAGCCCCCCAACCAGGATGGACACTGAGGGCTCTGTGTCACTGCCCAGTGTGTGAGGCGCAGGTTGACTTCGTGACAGAGAAGAGGGGTGGCATGAACATGGAGAACGCACGCGAGAGAAGAGCTGTGAGCGTCCGTCATGCATCCTCTGGCATGGAGGAGGGGTGAGTCCCACGCACAACACTCAGGCACTTGTCATCGATTACGTTCCGGGCTTACAACACCTTCTTCCGGGAGTAACAAGCAGAGTGCTCTAACGACCTCAAAAACCGTTTCATATTCCAAATTCTGTCACCTTCCTGCCGTATTCCTTCAGGTTTGGGGGATAATTTAGATGATTATCTGCTAAAAGGATCGGCCTCTTAGTGGTAAGCTAGTAGATGAAGGTGGAAAAACATTTGTTGTTTTATGGCTCATCAGGATGCATAGAAAAATCACTTGGTCTTGTCTCCTTTTTAAAAAGAGCTAAATTTAGTTTGAAGGAAATGAATTCACATTATTTTCATTTGCCTTAGCCCTCATGGTCTCATTTATCTGTAATCTCTTAGCCTCTAGGTATGGGGCTGATTTTAGTCACCGCCCTGCCTTAAAAACCAGGCAGGAACGAGAAGGGGTCAAGTGTCAACCAGGAAAGGGAAATTTTTTTTTTGTATTAGCTTGTGGACCTCTTGATAAATTTTCTGGCGATCTGCTTGCAGTCTGGAAAACACAGAGATGGAGCTTAGAAGTCTGTTGTACAGTTTTTAGCCAAATAATTCACCATTCTTGTGTCAATTTTAGCATAAACATTTTTCAAAAAGAAATTCTTATGCTGTTCTGGCATCCCTTCTACCTACCCACCTCCCAAAAAGATGTGTCAAAGTTGGAGTCCAACAAAGGAAAGATGAAATTCAGTATCTGCACCCTCAGGAAGGCATACATCAGATCAGCGAGACTGAATTGTCTGAGACTATAAAGTCAATATAATTCAGGAGTTGGTTTTAATTCTACCCCAGAGTTATCCAGATTTGCTCACTTTCCGAGCAAAGCGAGTTGGGAAGAATCCGGGGCATGGTCTCATTCTACTTATTTTGATGTGAGATTTCCCCGTCTTCTCCAGGTACTGTCTGGGACTTGGAGATGAAGGAGAAAATAAGTAGTGAGATTGGCTTGTGACATGCATGGGGACCCAGAGTTCTCAGGCCTGAGCTGTGAGACCTCAGCCGGAGAGTGAAAGCATAAAGACATAGACGTTCGGGAACTCAGAAGAGAAGAAGCGCCTGTGATACTGAGAAACTGTGTTAGAGAATGATCTTCTGCTTCATTATCAGCGATAACAATAATTAAAGGGTTCTGGAACCTCAGTGGTCACCACTGCTCTGTTTAATAGTAATTATTGGGCAATTACATATTATTATATGAGAGAGATATAATTATATAATTGTTATTATTAAGTATGATGTTGACCATTGTGGTTCCAACCCCTCCTTCGTTTGTGGGGCCTCTTTTGGGATGGTAATTGAGATAATAGGGATAAAGTCGAGAAGAGGGAAAGTAACTGGGTGAAGACATGTTTGCCCGGCTCGGCTAGAGCAGGGGACGGGGAGACGGGACCTAACAAATCAGAGGCACCCGCACTGAGAGTTGTTAGGTTGGCCTCTCTGACTGACCCGTGGGACGATTGTGCTCCAAGAATTTCTGGCGCAGAGCGTTCTGGCTTTGTTTCTCCCGCTGTCTTTGCGGAGCACCTGGCTGTGGGATCTCACGGAAACACAGAACACATTTGTGTGGTGCCCTACCTTGGCCTTCAGGCTGTCAAGTGCCTAGGGAGAACGTGATGTGGGCAAGGGAGATGGGGACGGAAAATAAGTGGATTCGTAACCAAGGGCAGCTCCGTCTCGCCCGGAGGGAGTTTCCTAAGCGTGTTGCCCTGTGTTATTTTATTGATCCTCCCACCAACCCTCGGAGAGGAGGCCACGTGTTCTGATGGATGGAGCCTGGATCTGGAGTCTGAAAGACTGGATGGAACCAAGCCCAAGTGCGAACTCCCTTGTGCCGCGTGGTGACGGTGCCCCTGGGTCTGTTTTCCTGCTGTGTCAAGTGGAGATAACAATGTCCTCTCTGCCAGGTGGTTGGAGGGACTGAGATACACCATGAGCCCGGCAGCCACAGCAGCTGTGGCCTGCGAGGGGAAGCCGGTGGTGGCTGTGGGCGGGAGTGGTAGTGGACATTATCCGCCCGGGAGGGCATTTCATATTCAACAATGACTGTGAGAGTTGCCCCGCACGCCACAGCTGGTAAATGGCAGAACTCAGGTCTTCTCAGTTTCTGTGCTCATCTCGTTACCCTAAGAGACTCGGGTGACCCTCCGCTTGCCCCTCTCCTGCGGAAGGGGCCCTCAGGCAGCTCAGAGGAGACGTCCGAACTGTCAGTGCCGGTCTCCGTTTAGTGCGGCAAGAGGCACGCCCGGGCATGTCTGCTCTGTCACCAGCATCGCCCAGGGTGCAGGGAGGGAGCTGCCGGGCAATACGTGGGAAGCCTTCCCCGGGCAGTGAGACCCGTCAGAGAATAGGGCGGGCTTTGTGAAGAGGCAGGAACACTGCCTGCCCGAGGAAGTGCCCTCTCTGGAGGAGTAGATGATTCCCGAAGGGAAAGGTACAATAGTTTTCACAATGGAGATAATCCCCAAATCGACCATAAACAGTGTAATTCCTTAGCCACAAGCACATTTGCAAACACTCGGTAGGAAAATGAACCAAAGATGCACACACTCAGGGTGAGAAGAGCCATCTCGGTAGGAACAGGACCCGGTCCCCCTCTGGGGTTTATTTTAACTACATTCTTCCTAGAGGGAGTCAGGTGGAGAGAAAGCCATTCAAGATTAGACTGAGTACAGAAAAATAAAGGAAACCGAGCTCATAAAATTGAGTCTTTAAAAGTAAATATTGAGTTTCTCTGTTTTTTTCTTTTTTTCCCTAAGAGCTCAAGATTATTCTCAAACATCAACTTGCTTTCTCTTTCTCTCTGCCTCCCTCCCTTCCTTCCTTGAATAGGAAAAAAAAATGTGGAAGGCATAACTAGTGTAAGTGCGGGCAAAGTTTCATCTTGAAATGAGGATCTTAAAATATGACTTTCATTTCCTCCAATTAGTGATTCTATCCCTGAACTTTGTGATGAACAAAACTTTTGTCTTATTTTTTGAAGACTTTTATTTTTTTGGTCTAATATGGGTACAATTTTTCACTTACCTTAGAATCAGAACACCAATGTCCAATTTCTGGATTTTACGGTAAATAATAACAGAAGTTTGGTATGAGAAGGAGGTAAATTTAGTACTAAAAAGAATAACTGGCCTGGGATTAGGGGAGCTGAAGGGTAGACTGTTCATTTTGGGTGGGTCAGTTCAGCCAGAAGCGATTAGGGCTGGGTATTTTTAAGTAGTATTTGACATCTAGGACTTTGGGCCACTCTGGGTGGCTTTGGGTATGCTGAGTGAGAAGCAAGAGTCACCTTTGAAGAAACCTCCAATAGCAGGAAGGGATTCTTCTTCCCAAGTGAGTGTCTGAGACTTAGTTTGTCACTTGCTGTTAATTCATACATGAGCCAGAGAAGGATGCATTTTACTGGTCAATGGCCTACAGTTTCACTAACTGTTAGAGGTGCGGCTGCAATGGCCTTGGACCAAGACTTGTAACATTGGGTTCTGACCTTGACCTATGATTAGAGTGACAATATATTTTGTCATTCAAATCAGGATATTTTTGAGAGTGCTTTTGAGGATACTTTTGAATTATTTTTTAAGTTTATTTACTTTGAGAGAGAGAGAGAGAGAGAGAGAGAGAGAGAGAGGGAGAGAATCCTAAGCAGGCTCCACACTGTCAGTGCAGAGCCCAACGCGGGGCTCTATCTCTCACAACTGTAAGATCATGACCTGAGCTGAAACCAAGAGTCGGACACTTTAATGACCGAGCCACCCAGGTGCCCCAAATTAAATGAATTATATTTAAAAAGGAGCCTTATATATTAAGGAACACTCCTTAATAGTGCTAAACCCTGCAAACAAGCTCTAAGCGTTCCAGTTTTTGATTACCAATAAATTGCTTTATTGTTATTTTTTCCTAACCCTTATAAGCTGGGAGCCAAGTCCATTACTGGATTTATCTTTTGGTGCAGGGAAGAGCGATGTCTGCCCAATGCTGGAGGTTACACAGCATCTTCATGTTCTTCTCTTGGCCAGAGAGTAAGGAAAAGAAATTTTCTTACTAGTGTTTTGAGACAGTCCTAACCACAGTCACAAGAATTAGCATCAGAAAGCCAAGGAATGGCATCCAGTTTGAGGTTTTCGTGTGGTTTTTAAAACGTTTAGAAAATGACTAGATCTCCAAGCTCGTCTGTCCCTGCTTATAACTATTTTGGTGGTCTCTAAGTGGCAATAATTGAAATATTATTGCTTTTGTGCCATATAATTTCCCCATAACACAACGCCTAAATATGTTCCTCTCAGCTCCATTGGGTGAAATTTCCTGCAAGTGTGGGCTATGGCAATCTCTGTGTTGTGAACACATAGAATCGGAGAAAGGTTTCTCTTTAAAGTATCCCTGGATTCCAGCACCTGATAAGCTCACTGCTGCAAACACTGATCTTGACTCAGAGAGAGAAGCTGGGTATTTAAGGTCAAACTTACACACACACACACACACACACGCGCGCGCGCACGCACACACACACACTTATTTATTTATTTATTTATTTATTTATTTATTTATTTATTTATGTGTGTGTGTGTGTGTGTGTGTGTGTGTGTGTGTAGATTTGTTATAATTACATGGTTAGAAACACAGTGTGCTTGGAGCCAAATGTTGATTAATGTTAATTTTAGGGTAAACAGAGGGAGAGAAAGACAGGAAAAGCCAGTGGACTCCAAAGCTAAAAATATTCTTGAGTTGAGACTCAGCATCTATGGGTGTACAACCCGATAATTACTTCTGAACAGTGATTACTTCTTGTTATATAATTAACCTTGAGGTTCATCTGGACTGTTAGAGCTTTTCTCCTGGAAGGCACCAATCGCTGTGATTCACAGACCACTGAACTAAATCCAGAAATGCCCGCACACCAAGTGACTCCATGCTGCTCTTTCAGAACAAGTGTCTTCTCTTCTGGAATACAGGAGGGATATTGTTCATTAGAGACTAAATCTGCTGGGAAGGTAATAACCATTTGTCTTGCTGAGGGTGATGTGATTTGGAAAGGAGACACAGAGAAACTTCCAGCTTAGTTTAATGAAGGCCAGTTGAAGAGCCTTCCCATCCTAAAGCTCTTTTCTCTGTTTCACTTGGGAAAGCCTAGAAAAGAAAACGTTAGCAGCCCTTCAGCATTCTGGCACTGATTACTACAAGCTGTATCCAAAATAAAGAGAAAGTGAGAGACCCAGGGAGACAGAAGAAGGATCTGAAAGTCTGTGAATGTGGAATGAAATTGAATACTTTAAACTAGAACCGGGTTGCAATTAAATGAAAGTGGGGGGTGGGGAGGAGGGGAGAATACTGTGCTGGCTTCTCTTTTAGACATTCCCTGACCATTGGAGAGACCAGCATCAATTCTAGTCAATGGATTTAATTCATTTTCTAAAGCAGAAATTGTTGGTTGCTTACCAACAGTGATTCTCCCTTTCACCCTTATTAGCAGAAGCTTGGTTTTATTGGGATAACCCACCTGCCCAACCACGGCCAAATGTTTCAGGAAGTCGGTCCCGGTCATCCCATGTTCTATGCAGGCAAGAGCATGTGGTGCAGTTTTGCCCAGTGAGGTGTGAAAGAATGTCTGCTGGGAGATGATAGTGCCTGGCAAAGATTTTTTTTTGCTTGTAAATTGAGACCACCAGGAAGAGGTGGGCACCTCCAGCTTCTGCTAGTTGTAGGTGTTTCCATATGGTGCTAGTGTCTGCTATGTTGCCTCCATGAAATGAGTTAGCTTGAACACCAGCCAACCTGTTGAGGAGGGCAGAGCTGAAAGACAGGAGGACCTTTGGCTACGGATGACCTCAAGGAGCCCATGAATTAACTCACGTTGGAGCTGCCCTGAGTTGGAACTTCTTACCATGTGAATACCTCCCTGGTTGTTTGTGGCAGTTGAGTCAGGGGTATTTCATCCTGGCAGGTGGAAATATCTCAACTGATATGGTGCTTTGTTAGAAGAGTCACATATCTCTTCTAACAAATCCATTTCTTTGCCCACACGAGTAGCCTCAAATCCTTGGGAGCGGCCTTCTGAGCCCCACGTTGGGCCATGCTCAAGATCAGTAATAACAACCATAATAATAAACTCACACTTGTTTAGGCTATAAATTTTCCAAAGTACTTTGATGTGGATCCTTACTTATGGGGCAGGTAAGCTGAATGTTATTATCCCTGTTGTTAAGGTGAGAAAACAAACACAAGGAGGTAGAATGATTTACCTGACCCATCTGATGACACATTGATGATAGAGCTAAGATTTAAAAACAAAAAACAGAAAACAAAAGCCTAAGTCTGCCAAAGACAGATGTTCTGATAGTGAGAAAGAGTAAATGTAGAAAAGGATTAATAAGCATGGCCTTTGGAGACCACTTTTGGAGGCCAAACTGTGTTTAAATTCCCACTCTAGAGAGAGAGCCAAAGCATAAGAGACTCTTAAAACCTGAGAACAAACTGAGGGTTGATGGGGCGGTGGGAGGGAGGGGGGGGGGGTGATGGGCATTGAAGAGGGCATCTTTTGGGATGAGCACTGGGTGTTGTATGGAAACCAATTTGACAAGAAATTTCATATAATAAAAAAAATGAGATAAAAAAAATTCCCACTCCACTTCTTGTTGATATTGTGGACTTAGACAAGTGACTTAAATCTCTCTCTCTGATCTTTAGCTTCCCCATCTGTGAAATTCTAATGATAAAGCCCAGATCACCAGGACATTTCAAGACATTAATTTAAAAATGTATTTAAAGTACCGAACCCACTGCTTGGCACATTACAGATACTCCTCTCCTGAACACTGCTTACTGAAAGAAATTGTGGTTACTCCTTCCTTGCTGCTTTTTAAAGATGAAATGGGCAGTCCCACATAAGGCACAGGACTAGATAGAACTCGTCATTTCTAAAAAGCCTCCAAAATGAAAAGAGTCTATGGCAAGAAAGAAAGAAAAAATAAATAAAACAGAAAATGAAAAGCAAAAGTGTTTCTGGCCCGTTGCTGAAGGTGAAAGGTTTAAAACAGGATGCCACGTAATGGAGACAGGGCTGGGAGATTTGTGTGGGAATGAAGAGAACACCACAAAAACAGGCCAGGAAGGAGCTGGCAATATACAAGTATGGAAGAAAAAAAGGCAGGGCCTGTGTGGTACACAAGTTAAACATGAAGCCAGCTGTGTTTTGCTCTTATTAAGAAAAAGGCAATCATAGCCCTGGAATTCATATAGGCATTCACCATGACAGAACTTTAAGCTGACCATCTCACCCTGACCAGCTTCTGTCAGATCTCTCTTAGAGTACTACATTCCTTCTGGCCTCACCTCTTAGGTAAGGCGAAGTGATCAAGAAAGGATTTGGAGAAAATCCAGAGAAGGCAAATGAAAATGATTCAGAGACTGGAAGGTGGGACTGGGGGAACTACAGTCCTTCAGTTTCTCCTGCAGAAATGAAAGAAGGCAGGGAACCCAATGACTTTGGTGCCTGAAGGGACATTGTGCAGAGGACAGGATTCTGACCTGTCCAATCTTCCCTAGCCTCCTTGCCGGGGCAGGAGTTTGCACATATCAGGTGTTCAGGTGGCTGATTTCTGATGATATTAATGATGTAAGTTTTAAGTGCTTTCTGGACATTTAGGTCGAACATTATAAAAATCTTTGTGACACTAAATATTAGAGAACCTTCAATATGAATGAGAGTACCTGTATCTTCTTTTACGAACTTTTTAGAGAAGACTGTAGAAATGCTGTGAAGTTTAGTTTATTCCCTCTTTATTTAAGCCCTCAAAGAAACTAGGCCAAATAAAAGGAAACCCATACTAAAACTCATAGAGGTAGGTAATCAGGTTCTGGGTTTGTGTCCCTGTTTTGCCACTTACTGTCTCTGTAAATTTGGGCAAGATCATTATCCTCTCTGAGACTCAGATCCCTTAACTGTAATTTGGGGTAGTAATACTTCATAGGATCGTGGGGATTAAATGCGATAATGCCTGTCAGCATTTGCACAATACTTAGAACATGGGAAAAGATGAAAAGCCCAGATATTTGCGCTTTGGAAAAAGTCAATACATATTCTATTATTATTGAGTATGTAGAGAGTGTCAATTTGTTCATTTCAGGAGGTGCTCTAGAATTTCCTTAGTCTTGGAGCCTTCTGTCCATCCCCTGAAGTGCCTCTGTTCTTGACTCTAGCGGCTGCGTTGGCCTACTGCCCTGCTGTGGCCAAACTCCCTTTCCAGGGTAATTTGGACTCCCTCCCACCTGCAGCCCCATCTGAAAGGGGTGACAGGGTGGCTGCTCTTGTAACGTGTGTGTCAGCTCTGTCCTGACCACAGAGTGGAAGAGTGCCTCTGGCCTGTGACGTGCCTTGCTTCTGTATATCTCTTCCTCCTACTTTCTGTTGGAGGCATTTCAACTCAGAGACACAAGAGGCCAGGACTCGACTGGTGGTAGTCTCCGAAGTTGGAAGGCCATCTAGACTTGGTGGCTAGGGCTTCCATTTCAGGACTGGCCAGGCGAGTGGTCAGTGGGCACTGAGCGGGCCTGCAGAGAGGGGACGTCAATCAGAAGTGAGAGGTGATGTGGCCTCAGGGAAGCAGAGAGCTCTCTGCCCGATGACCTCCCAGTTGGCCCAAAGCCTAGCTGTGCTGCTTGCCGATTTTCTGTAATAAACCCTCTTGTGATTTGAACTGCTTAGTTCCTTGAAACCACATGACCCTCACCCTGGACACTGGCCCACAGTCTCCTCTGTCAGGCTTGAGAAGCCACTCAGTAAACGTTGATGACAATGGCAGTGAAGATCACAAGGCGGGCGGGGGTGGGGGGGGGGGGGTGTGTGCACGAACAATCACTTTAGATTCTGAGTTCTGAGATCCTGCTGTGCTCCCGAGATTTTTATTCCTGCCCTGTCTTAGCCCTTGGCCGAGATAAGACACCCACAGTAAGCTCCTTGTTTCCTGGGATGGCAAATGTAACTTCAGATCCAGTTTCTACTGAAGTCCCCATCTTACCCTTCTGTCCTTTTCTTCTTTGTTGAATGTCTGTGATCAGACATTAAACTCAGACCCTGGGTCCTTCAGTTTAATAATTTTTGGGTTAATAATTCTAGTCACTTAGCATAATTAAACTACCTTTTATACCTACAAATGTGGAATTGCATCTTTTAAGGAAATTGAGTCCCAAAGTCAGTTAGAGGAGGCAGAGATCAAGTATGCTCAAACTCACTATGGAAAACACCTTATATCATCTGAAAGTAGATAGCAGTGTATGTGGTTTGCACACATACTGCAAAACATACTGCTGCGCAGTAATACTCTTGTATAAATATTTAATAATACATGCAGTAATGTGGAGGGAATGATAAAGAGTTCATACTAAATCGATCTCCTGCTTCCCTCTTCCCGGCCTCCATGTCTCTGTCTCTCTCTTTTTTCTTTTTATGCTGAGCACCCATAGTTTCATGCATATAAGTTAGACGCGCCCATAAGGCACTTGGCTGTGCTGGACGCCCGCAGGATTTCCCGACCTCAGGGGTTTCCAGTCCGGGAGAAGGCGCTTGTCATCTCAGGTCTGTGCAGGGAAGGTGCCAGCAGGCCCTCCCTCTTCCCACACTTGCTTCACAGACACTTCTGCAGCCCCGCAGGCAAATAGGCTCATCTGAGACCTAATCAGGAAACTAAAAGGGAAAATGAGGAGCTGGGAAAGATGCTAAAGTCGTCAATTATCCACCTGGGACACCCACTCTTGGTTTCCTTGGCAAAAGCAGCTTATGAAAAAGGGATGCGGGGGAGGGGGGATGTGAGCGGAAGAGGCAACTCGGGGCTCTCAACCTGGGATCATTTTACCTGCAGCCTCGAGCTCCGAAGGGCGGGGTGTTAAACGGAGGCAGCTGCGACCTCTACTTTTCACCAAGCTCGTGGAGCTACGTATCGGAAACTGGCAATCCCTCTGAAAACTTCAGATTGCCCTTCAGATATCAGTAATGACATCCCCAGGAATGGGAATGATCTTGTTCCCACGGAGCCCAGGATGTCTGACTGTCTGCATGTGCCTTTCAGTTCTGCATTTGGCATGGCTGACTTTTTAAATAAAAATCACCTAGCATGGTTTACCATATGTCTGATGAAATGCTGTAAAAATGAAACGCAGATCTGCGCCATTCACTCTTGAGCAAATACATATGTTGTCACATCTCAGAGCTATTTATTTCTCCTTATTTTAAGTGTGCCCGGTGCCACCCATCCAGATGCACATCAATTGCACAAGGAAAAATGGGGAATAATTTCTCAATTATTTGAACATGTACATTTTATTGGTCATGTGGAACAGATACAGTGTCTTGGGTAATAAAATTTAAAAAATGCAATGTATTTTTAATAAAAGGTTTTGGATGATGAAATGACAAATAATGAAAAAATAAAAGGCAATCGTATGGGGGCGCCCGGGTGGCTCAGTCTGTTGAGCGTCCGACTTCGGCTCAGGTCACGATCTCACGGTTCGTGGGTTCGAGCCCCGCGTCGGGCTCTGGGCTGACGGCTCGGAGCCCGGAGCCTGCTTCGGATTCTCTGTCTCCCCCTCTGTCTGCCCCTCCCCTGCTCATGCTCTGTCTCTCTCTGTCTCAAAAATAAAAATAAACGTTAAAATTTTTTTTTTAAAAATGCAATAATATGATAAAAACTTCAGGAGAAAATAGGCCAAACACATACCTCCTAGAGGAGCAGGAACCTTGACTCACGGGTTTGGAGATGCCATCTGAGTCCTACTCAGGTTTGGTTGTGCCCTGTGTCACTGGATAAACCATATCAGTGTTTGGTGACTCATTTTCCTGACTCTCCGGGGAGACTAATTCTACCCAGGTCACACCCCCTTGACACAGGATGGTCCGAGGTGTGAGAGAGATAAGTGGTTAATAGTAAACCAGAGATCGGAGAGACAGTCTTACACGTGTCGGGTTTCCTGCGTCTTTTGAAGCCTGACAATGGGCTTTATTGAAATAAAAATCAACTATTAGTTACTTGCGAGAGAATCACAGCGAAGCTGCCCACCCTGCCACCCTGAGCCTGTCGTCTGCGGCAGCACGGGCCAGAGTGAGGCCGGGAAGTGCTCTGTGATCGTGGAGGGAGGGCCTCCTCCGTCCTGAGGAAATGGGTGTGGGCAGGAGGCTGGGACCATATAACATTGCTGCCCCCTCAAGGGAGACGGGGAGCCGGTCTCTGCTCGCGCTGAAGCGTGTGTGGCTGTCCCTGCCACTGCTGTCCTGGTCTCTTGTAGCAGCTTTTTAACATTCTGGCTTCCTGGGTGGCCTGGAAGCATCCCTGGAGAGGCTAGGCTCTCCGTGTCCCGAGGCCATGCGGCTCTCTGTGACAAAGAAGAGGTCACTCCACACTGCCAGTGTCACACAATCAGATGGGCCCAGCGTCCAGGAGAACAGCTACCCCGAGGCTGGCCCCAGTACGGCCCTGACTTGTCAAGCAACTTTTTCCTCGGAGAAAGAGACAGCCGACTAATGCCATGCGCGGAGCCTGGCTCCAGTTGTCCAGTTCATTGGCTCTCACGCAGCACATGCCCGGTTCTCCCCAGAAATGATGGTGCATTCAAACTACCGAACCGCCTTGTCCATACGACAACCAGCTCACTCCCCTTCCCAGCTGCAGGAACCCTAGGATGTCAGATGACAAGCCTGAAGAATCGGTGATTTGCATGCTCTCATTTCGCAGAGGAGTCGTGAGCCAGGCTGAGGACTTGCCTATGGGCAGTCTGCAAGCTGGCCTACCCCTTGCTTCTGCCCGGTAGGGTTGGGGGGGGGGGGGTAGCCGAGAGAGGTAAAAACCTCCACTTCTTGAGTCTTGGCTCAGGGACCTGGTGCAATGCCCCCTACCTCTCTGCAGAGCAGAGAAGCCCTGGGCGTTCCTGCCCAAAGGCCATGCCCAAATCTCTGTCTAGCTGTCTCTTCCTGTCACTAGGCCCCCCTGCCTCTGTGAACACGAGGACCTGTGTATTAGTTAGGCAGGCCTGCTATAACAAAGTACCACAGGCTGGGTGCTTAAACAGTGAAAATGGGTTTTGTCACAGTCCTGGAGGCCCAGGAGTGCCAGATCAAGGTGCTGGCAGATGTGGTTTCTTCTGAGGCCCCCCCCCCCCCCCCCCCCCCGCCCACACTCGGCTTGTGGGTGACCTTCTTGTCCCCATGTGCTCATGCAGCCTTCCCTGGGCGCTAATCTCTTCTTGTAAGGACACAGATCAGACTGCGTCAGGGCCCCCCTCCGAAAGGCCCCATTTTAACCTAATCATCACTTTAAAGGCTCCATGTCCAAATTTAGTCACATTCTGAGGTACTGAGACTAGGGCTTCAACATGTGAATTTTGAGGGGAGCACAATTCAGCCCCCTCCCACCTGCCCCAAAGACACTGGGCTTCCATAATCTGGGGAGGTCACCAGGGATGCTGGAGACATGAGGAGACCCTCGGCCTCTCTAGTGAGGCTGGGCAGGAGCCCTCCTGCGATAGGATGTCCCCACCTGACTTCCCTCCCTGTCTGCTCCTCCAGAAGGGAGCTCTAGTCAGGAACGGGGGGCTCATCTCACCATTTCCAGCAATGCGGACTGAATCCCCCGATTCCCCACAGCCGTCCCCCTCCTCCTGTGGCGGAACCCACACGCGTGAATGTTCAAAATCAGTGAATCCCATTCCTCTTCGTCTTGGTGGCTCCTAGCTGCTGGCACAGCTGCTCCTTGCTGGGGCTTCTGTGGGGGGCAGCCGTCGGGCAATGCCTCACCTTGTAAGAGTAGTAACTGCCCTTTATCGAGCGCCTGGCGTGTGCCGGGTCAGCTAAGGGCTAGGAACTTAACGTGAATATTTAATAGAGTCCCACAAGAATCCGATGAGGTCACTATGGTCCCTCTCATGTGACGGGTGGGGGAGGAGGTTCTAGGAAGTGAAGGCGACATAGCTGGGAAACAGAGGGATCCACCCCTGAACCCAGGTCTATGTGACTTCCTGAACTTGACTCTACACTGTCTCCCTAGCTAAGCTGACCAGCTTCTCTCTTCAAGTATTGTGTATTCCGTGGAACTTTCTGTCACCACCTGGAATAGTTCTCAGGTTCCAACGTCAGTATCACACTTTCAGTATCACCTCCTAAAGACAGAGCTCAGCGCAGCGTAAAGAACAGGGGGCGGCCTTTGGAGTTGGGGTTGGGTTCAAATACTGGCCACGGCGTTGACTGTCCACGTGACCCTGGCTAAGTTACTTAACATGAGTAAGCTTCAGTTTCCTTGTTTGTGAAAGGAGATAACCCTCTACTCCACAGGGATGAAATTAGATAAGATATGCCAAGCCACTTGCACTCTGTCTGGCATGAGGTAGGCACACTGAAAAGGTTGTTCTGGATTAAAGGGAACTCAAGAAATGCACAGTTAAGTGGGTTTGGGATCCTTGATTGATCTTGGATCAAAAACAAAAATGAATAAAATTTTATTGTGTTAAATTAGCAATATATATTAATAAGGTGTGTATGTATGTATATATACATATACAAAGTCCATATGCAAATTCCTCCAATTGCGTGTACCTATACGTCATGCATATGTGTGTATATATATACACACACCAATGCATATACACAAATATATAGTGTATAAATACACAAATATATGTGACATATTATATATTAATGTGACATTATGTATATGTATATTTGTGTACATATAGTTGTGTCCGTATAAACACACACACACGTTGTTGGGACAATGGGAGGAATTTGAGTGTGGACTTTATATAAGCTAATGGAATGGTGTTAATGGTACATTTCCTGAGTGTGGTCATGGTGTTGTGGCTACGTAGGAGAATGCCCTTGTTCCTAGGAGGTACACGCTGAAGTATTTAGGGATGAACTGTCTCAACATCTGCCACAAACTCTCAAATGGTTCCTCAAACAGATGAACACACACGTGTGCTTCTGTGCACACGCGTGCACATGTATGTGGAGATGTGACAAAATGAATATCTGTTGTATTATTATGGCAACTTTGCCGCAGGCCTGACATTTTTCAAAATACACAGCTGTGGGGCACGGGAGCTGCTCGCAAAGGGTAAGGCACAAGCCTATGGAACAGCACGGTGGGACGTGGGAGCTCACTTTGATTTTTGTCCTGTGCTCTGTCGTGGCCGGAGGACCGCCTCTGTCTGGGCCAGAGGAAACTGACTCTTTTAGCATAGGGGTCAGCTCCCCAGGTTCCCCAGAGCGCTGGCCACTACCTGCATCCCAATGCTGAGCCCACCTGCCCTCCTAGTTGTGTCCTCACCCAGCATTTTAGAGATTCACAGGAGCCCACATTTGGGATTGCCAGAGTTAGAAAAGAAAAATACAAAATGCCCAGTTAAATCAGAATGTAAATAACGAACGTATTTTTTTTTTTTTGTGTAAGAATGTTTCAAATACTGCATGACCCATAACTTGTACTAAAGAAAGGTATTTGTTGGTCATTCAAATTGAACGAGGCATTCTGTACTTTATCCGGCTGCCCTACTCCTGCCCCCACCCCATCTTACCCACATGCCCACAACCAGAGGTCATGGTCGTCTATGAGGACTGGAATCTTAAGAACACAGCAGAAAGAGTTCCCAGTCCCCTAGCAAGATTTGCAAACTGCCACAGTGACCCTGGGCGTTCTGCTCCAGGACTTAAAAGCAGGAACAGAAGAGGCAGATGGATGGGGTGGGGCAGGGGGAGGACAGACCGTGGGCTGCAGGGAGGGAATCTGGAGCCGCTGGCTTGGGTTTGAATCCTGGCCTTACCGCCTCCTGTCTGGGTGCATCTGGACAATAAATGATCTCACCTGTCTCAGCTTCCTCATCTGGAAGATACAAATAACAATAATGCTCCTCCTCCCAGCCTGGTTGTGAGGATTAACTGAGCTAATATTCGCAAAGCACTCAGGCCACTGCCCAGTATGGAGTCAGTCCTGTGTACGTCTTTGATAACTAAATAATGCACCTGTGGAGTGGGGCAAGGGTCACTGTGCGGTAAACCTAGTGGCCGGAGACCCTGCAGGGGCTGCTCCTGGGTTGTTTGATGGCACGAGCGATGTGCTCCATCCACGAGGTTCACGCCTCGCTGGGACCTTCCGGTCTGAAGTCAGGAAGGTGCGATGGAGGCAGCTGGCGGTGGGACTGTTCCACAGGCTAAGAGCACTGGTGCAGAGTGGGTCACCATGGGCTGTGTCGGAAAAAACTTCATGAGCTGTCCCATCACTGGGACAGCATTTTATTCGTTTATTCTTTGCTGCCTTTTTTCTTCCAGGCAATGCCTCTGTCCCTTTTCCTTAGGTTTCAGTTTTGATTCATGGCTTCCTCTCCTCTGTTTTGATTTCTACCCCTTCACTTTATTCTTGGTTTCAGAAGGAAAAAAAAAAATCACTCACATGGTGTCCAGCAATGTCAAGGCTTATGGTTGGGATAGGTCAGCTGGTGTCTCCAGCCAGCCCCACAGGGAGATATTGATGGTGGCAAATTGACTTGGGCCAGGGGTTGGCCTAAGCCTTGTGTCCTTGACTGGATGGATGTGACTCTCAGGCCTGGGAAGGGGCACCACACTGATGCACGCTAACAGTCTTCTGGAGAGAATGATGCTTAGAACAGCCATTTTCTTCAAGAACAATGAGAAATGTAACCACCCTCACCCTCCTTATAGGCAAAGTGTACGAGAAGGAGCCTCCAGACGATTCCAGTTCCCGGCCGTGGAGGCAGCCTCGACGTTCAGGTCTTCCCAGCTGATGTCCCACACCTCATGGAGCAAAGACAAGCTGTCCCTGTTGTGCTCAGTCCAAATACTTGACCCACACAATCCATGAGCGTGGGGTGCCTGGGTGGTTCAGCCCGTTGAGCATCTGACTTCAGCTCAGGTCATGATCTTACGGTTTGTGAGTTTGAGCCCCGAGTTGGGCTTGCTGCTGTCAGCACAGAGACCCCTTTGGATCCTCTGTCCCCCTCTCTCTCTGCCTGTCCCATATTCATGCGCTCTTTCTCAAAAATGAATAAACCTTAAAAAAAAAAAAAGAATCCATGAGCATGATAACATAGGTGTTGTTTTAGGCTGTTAAGTTTTGGGTTAGTTTATTTTTTATGGGTTAGTTTACTTATTATGCAGAAAGAGTGACTAAGACACTGTTTCTTATTGGTTGCACCTGTGTTTGCCTGTTAACCTCCTTCTCCTATGCTTCCATTGCTGACCAAGCCTTCTTATTATTGACATATTTGTAACTTTTTTCAAAAATCCTATTACTATAACAATAGAAATCCAAGATGTAAGTCACCTAAACAAAACCTTTTTTATTTATTTGCCCAGACTTGTCATTTAGATCCATGAGTGCTTTCTGCCTGCTTACTGTGCGACAGGTTGTAAAGAAATAACGTTCCCTCTTTCGATGCCCTCCAGCAAAGCTGTCTTTTCCATACAGACCAGCCCAGGTTCATGCAAAGGAAAAAATTATTCAATGATGCTTATTAAAGACTTTACCCGAGGGGTGTTTCCAATGGGTGTGGGGACCACTGAAATGGGTTCTAGCGCTGAGGGAGAGAGATTAGACTCAACTCGGCAATTGGGAATTTATAGTCAAAGACTGGGCTGGGGGTTAGAGGATGGAAAATTACTAAGAGGGAACATCAGCGGTCAGGGGGGATTCTGGGTAGGCTGACCTAACAGGATTCTTGCTGAAGGCAGGCCAAATGACCAGACGTCACCTGGGGAACGGTGGGCGATGAGGAACACAATCAGATATTGAGGTGATCAGATATTGAGGGTGGGGGGGGGGGGTTCCGGTTAAACTGACTTCTCAGGACTCCTGCTAAAACTGGACAATGCACAGAGGAACACGGAAGCTCAAAAGTCAGACCCAGCCCAAATTACTCAGAGGAGCCTGAGTAGAGACAGTTTGGTCAAGAAGAGAATGTTTGTCATTCATAAGCTACACACACACACACACACACACACACACACACATTCACACACACACACACACACTCACACACACTAGAGGTACAATTAAATCTTGCTCTCCTGAGATATATTTTCACTTCAAGGTTGGCTTTGAATGCTGTTGATATTGATCCATTGTGTATTAAATACTTACTACTTACCTAATTTCCAAGTTAGTGTCAGTGGTGACAGGCAGCCACACTTACTTTCCACCTGTCCTCGTTTTCTTTCTCTTTCCTTTCATTATTACTTTTTCCCCAGGAAAGGTTTGTTGATCATATGGTCTAGGACATGGGGGATTAGCAAAATCCCAAATAGCTAGGTGATTTGAGGTGTGGACTGAGCCCAGTAAGAGATGCATATATTCTAAGAGTCTGGAAGACTAGGGTTCCCCCACAACGCACGTTCTTGCTTCTGGAGTCTTAATTCAGCACCAATCCATTCTGTTTCCTAAGTCAGATTTGAAACTGTGCTTAGGTCCTTGGGTCTACCCATTCTCTCATCTCCTGCTAACTCTTACTGAGGTCTTCTGTCTCTGTTTCTACCTCTTTTCTCGGCCATTGGGGCCTTTCCCTCAGGCACAGAGTCAAGGACAGTCTATGTGAGCGCTGCAAAGATGACCTTTCAGAGTTTTTCATTTTATGTCTTTACTGAGAGACTATCTTTAAATTTGTTGAAGGTGGACCAGGAGACCCAGGGCTGGAGTTAGAATGAGACCAATGAGGCAGGGTAGTATAAATGCAGGGCTGGATCCATCCAAAAGTTTGAGAATCTGTTTATTGCGGGGGTTTTGCACTGATTTTGCTTTTCTAGAAAACATTACTAAAAAAAGACGTTTGTCTCGATTGCTGAGTTTGGGGCACCCCTTAAATTTTGCACCCCAGCCAAGTACTTTAATCACCCCTCCCTGACAGGACCACAGGCCTCTTTCCTTGTGGGTTTATCCTCCTTCCAGCTCCTGTTTAGGGAGAGGAGGCACAGACACACTGCTCTGGCCCTGGCCCAGCCACGCTTGCTAAGCCACTGCTTTCTCTCTTCTTCACTCCTGCTGCCCTGCATCGTCACCTTCCTCTCACTCTCGTGTAGGCCTGCCCCATGAGAACACTGGAACATCTGGTTGATGTCTGCACCTGGAAAGGGCTGAAGCAACTGACTGGCAAAATTCCTGCACACATGACTCTCAGCATGGATACAGGTAAGTGAAATGACTTTTTGTTCTTTCCACAAAATTATCAGAGCAATCATTTCAACGTTCCTATTCAGACTAGGGTCCAGAAATGGCATTCCACTGTGACTTGCACAAAAGGATGGCATCGGATGCATCCTTTTTTAAAGCCAGTAACGTGTGCCCCACTTATCCCCTTCCTGAAACTCCTCTGTCTTTGAATGGGAGTGGGAGTCTGAGTTTCAAAGGTGATGGAATGGATGGTCTGTGGGGAGGGACGAGGTTATTCACTTTCCCGTTCATTGTTTAAAATAAAAGCCGAGGGGCGCCTGGGTGGCTCAGTTGGTTAAACGTCCGACTTCAGCTCAGGTCACGATCTCACAGTCTGTGAGTTCGAGCCCCGCGTCGGGCTCTGTGCTGACAGCTCAGAGCCTGGAGCCTGCTTCGGATTCTGTGTCTCCGTCTCTCTCTGCCCCTTCTCCGCTCATGCTCTCTCTCTGTCTCAAAAATAAATAAAAACATTAAAATTTTTTTTTAATTATAAAAAAAATAAAATAAAAACTGAAAGATTTTTAAACATGACAAATTATTCTTTCACCATAATAGTTGTATCAAAGCAGCAATATAAAAAATGATGCCCTTCACTTTGCTGATTGTACTTATTATGGTTCATGTGACCTGTAATTTAAATTTAATGAAGTTTCAAAGGAAAAGCTAACAAAATGGCAGATTTCTCTGACATTATGGATATATGCATATATATGGGCCCCTTCCTTCCTGCCTGCCTGCCTGCCTGCCTTCCTGCCTTCCTGCCTGCCTGCTTGCCTGCTTTCCTCCTGCCTTCCCCCATTTCCCTCTTTTCTCCCCCACCCCAGTTTTAAATATTGAAAGTCCTTTGGTGGGGCACCTGGGTGGCTCAGTTGGTTAAGCATCTGACTTCAGTTCAGGTCATGATCTCACAGTTTGTGGGTTCAGGTCCCGCATCCAGCTGTGTGCTGTCAGTGTGGAGCCTGCTTGGGATTCTCTGTCTCCTTCTCTTTCTGTCCCTCCCCTGCTCATGCTCTATGTCTCTCTTTCTGAAAAATAAATATGTAAACATTAAAAATAAATAAATATTGAAAGTCATTTGGGGTTGGTCTCTTAGCCATTTATAGCAATGTATTACGATTACGCCCATTCTAATGAGCCAAATACACCTTTGTGTACATTTTAAATACTGATAAGTTTGGTTTTAGTAATGATAATCTATGGGGCTTTTTGGCCAGATTAAACATAAAGAATACCTTCTTTCTAGATGTGTCTGGGCATTGAACCGTGCTGTTTTCTACTGCACAGACAGAAAACATATTTGGATAGACTGGCATAGAGTAGAGAGCTCATCAGAACATCAAAGTTCCTCTTTCTGGGACATGTTTTGACTGCAGTTTAATTCACCCTCTAAAGGAATTTAAAATAGATTCTTTACCTATAACATATATTTGGCAACACTTTGAATTTTAATGTGAGTCTTTGCAATGGAGACACAGCTGAACCTGGCAGCATATTAATGTCACTGATAATAGCACATTTTATTTAGAGAATTTACCCTCTCCCCAGTTCTCAGTTAGAAGCCCATACACAGTAATTAAACCATTATAAAAACACAATAAGATATACCATAATAGAACTATCCTGCTGTCGAGGCACACAGAGCAGGAAAATCAGGATAGCACAAAGGAACACAATACATCCGATTTAGTCCTGCTGCGGAAATGCCACAAAACCAGTACCCTCCAAAGGATAAGTAGGGGGAAAAGTTATTTCCACAGACAACTGGGCCTCGAGTCTTCATTTTTCAGAAAACAGCAAACCAAAAGCAGCAAGCTAATCAATCAACCAGCCAATCGATCAGTGAGAACAAGTGTCCATAGCATATGAGGCATATAAGATGCTGCCCTTGTACTCAAGAGGCTTGCAGTCATTTGGGAAGTAAAGGCTTAAAACAAAAAACGCAGCATGACAGTGGTTCAAGATCTACCATAAGAAGAACAGGATTAAACAAATAATATAGAAAGCATGTGATACTAATCCAAAGGAAGCCCAGCTTATTATGCCCCAGACATGCTGGGGAAGCCTTTACTCAAGGGGGCTTGAAATCGGCCTAAAAGAATGCTGAAAATTTGCACGACAAGGGAGGAGAAGGAAATGGTATAAAAAGGAAAAGTTTTAGGAAGCCAGATGTTCAAGAAAATATTCACAGGCAGATAGTTGGTGTAGGAGTTCATAAAATAAAGCATCAGACAATTAGACCGTGGATGTATTGTCTTTCCTTTAAAATTGAGGAACAATAGGGATGCCCAGGTGGCTCAGTCGGTTAAGCGTCCAACTTCTGCTCAGGCCACTGTCTCATGGTTCGTGAGTTCAGGCCCCATGTTGGGCTGTGCTGACGGCTCAGAGCCTGGAACCTGCTTCGGATTCTGTGTCTCCCTCTCTCTCTGCCCCTGCTCCCCTCATGCTCTGTCTCTTTCTCAAAAATAAATAAACACTAAAATTTTTTTTAATTGAGGAGTGATAAAATTATAAAATGTAGGAAAAATATAGATACAAGATGTATATATAATATGATTGGATCCATAAAAGAAATTCTCGTGTAGCAGAGAAAAATGACTGGAAGGAAATATGTCAGATGTTAATTTTTTTGATGGGAGATAGGAATGTGGATGATTTTTTGTTTTTAATTTGAACTTTGTATGTTTTCCAAATCTGAATCCAACCAGTAGAATTCCTACAATGAAGCAAAAACAAAGGGAGACCAAAAAATCTCAAAGTGTATTTTTAATGGCCTCTTTATAGAAATTTTACATTCTACCATTCATTCATCCATTGACTAATGGGCAGAGTGTGTTAAAATGATTTTTCTAAACTGTATGTAAGGACTGAGTTTTTTCTCCCCAAATTCATACGGTGAAGCCCTTCCCCCTTATGTGACTGTATTTGGAGATGAGGCCTTTAAAGAGGTAATTAAGGTTAACTGAGGTTATAAGGGTAGGATCCTAATCCATAAGAACTGGTCACCTTCTAAGAAGATGAAGGGACATCAGAGATGAACGCACACAAAGGAAAGTAACAAGAGGGCACAGTGAGAAGGTGGCCACCTGCAAATCAAGGAGAGAGACCTCAGGGGAAACCAAAACTACCAACACCTTGATCTTGGACTCCCAGACTCCACAACTGTGAGAAAGCAAACATCTGGTTTTTAAGCCACATCAGTCTGGGGTATTTTGTTATGGAAGCCCTAGAAAATTAATATACTATGTCTACATAACTTATATGGATAATAGAATTTTTCCACCTATGTTTTTTCTATAAAATTAACATTAAACTTACTCATGACATTTCTCTACCAGAGTGAAACTTCCATACCAGTTATGTGTCCTACTCTTGGTTATTTATTTATTTATTTATTTATTTATAATTTTGCTGAGTGCAAGCAGAATGTTGGCCATGGGTCAACGCTTGAAGAAGCTACAGATTATATAAGGCACAGAGGACAGTCTCTGCCGTGCCAATATGAATATAAATAAATATGAATGCAACAATATAAAGGAGTATCGATGGGCACTGCTGGTTACCTAAAGAGACAATCCAGGTAGGAGATCCGATTTGCTTCTTTTCTTATGTGTGAGGCTCCGTGCAACTCTTCATTCCAGGCTGAACTATCCCCTCAGCTCTGTGTGTGCTCCACAGTCAGTCCTCTCTGGGAACTGCCCTCTAGAAGACTGCTTCCTCCCCCAAGGACTGTACCCTTCCTGGGGCAGCTTCCATCAGATAATTGGTAGATAAATGGAGGCAGATAAAAGTCTGACCCCCCTTGTCCCAACTGGGGACATCTCTGAAAGTCCAGCCCAGCTCCAGAGCTCACCGTGCTAAGACCTTTGCCACGTCCACAGTCCAGTATTACCCTCCAGCCAATCCTACTTTCTTCCTTCCCAACAGGTATTAACCCAGAGACCACACCCTCCTAAATTTCCTGTTTGGTAATCCTCATTTCAGGGACTCTAGGGAAGAGACCTACAACATTTCTCAGTTTATCTGCACCATTGCTTCCTGCCCCAATCCCAGACTGCTTATCTATGTAATCTCAAGGCAATTACCTACACATCAAGGATCACGAAACACCCAGTGAAGCATCTGTAATGTGCTCAGGTGGTTTGTCAGGACTTCTGGTGAGGGGGAAGATTTACTTTTTTTCTGATTTGAATTCCTAGTGAAACTGTTGTTGATTACTGGGATTAAGTCATGAAGGTTCAGTTCTGTCTGCCTTTTCCACCAGGTAGTTTTGTCCCTCTCCAGCCTTAGGAGTTTGAAGTGGGGAGTCCAGATCTCCCTTGGTCCTTAGCAACTGATCTATATTAGAATCGTAGAATATTAAATGTCAGAGCTGGAGAGCACTTTAGAAATTATCTAACTCGAAAATGGCCGAGGAGTTTTAATACATGTTGTGATTGGACTAGTTAGTGGTGGCTGTTGGAGAGCTGCCTTGAGGATCCTGAGGATGGCCAGGGCTCATTTGCAGAGTGCTGTGGTTGCTTATGGATGTCGGGTGTGGATGTGGGATGGGGGCTGGTGGCAATCAACTTCACTGACATCCTTGATAGTCCTACTCTCTTTTTTCACTGGAGATGACTCTGACCCAAGGTCAGACTACCCAAGGTTGTGTGGCTGGTTATAGGAATTTGAACCATAGCCAATATGACTCAACTAACAGTCCGGAATCCTACATCCCATGGATGCTGTATTTAGCCTCTCTGGCTAATCCTCCTCTGCTCCAGCCCCTGGTCTACTTGAGCACATGAGTCTTGGACCAGATCCCAGTCCCCCCTTCCTTCTTGGCTTTCTTCTGTTGCCATATGTGAGCATGATTCTCTGGGCCAAATTCCTAGGAGTAGTTTCTGTTTCCTCTGTGTCTCTCATAGTTAAGCCCAACAAAGTTCTAGCACTTCAGGGTGGGTAAACTTGGTGAGAGATTAATTCTCTGCCTCTCCTCTCATCCATTCATTTATTCATGAAAACATGTTTTAGGTACTTGCTATTAGAAATACTAAAATTCATACCAAAAATCCCACCAACACCTTTGAACAGTGACTTAAATGTGTAATAAGGCTCATTCTGCCTTTAGCAGACATTTCTCTCTCCTCCCCCTATTCCTCCCCTGCTAATAGCATCCTGTTCTTCACTAGGGGACTTAATCTTCCTTCCCCTTCCACATGGTTTTATTGGAGCCATCAATCACACCAACACATGATCTGGCTATACAGGTGGATACATGGTCAAAACCTGGCTGCGGTAGTTAAATAATGCTGCCCTCACCTTTTCCAAAAGGTGGTGATGCTCTGTTCTCAGAACCTGGGTATGTTTTGGGTATTCGTTGTCATCTACATATGAGTAGGCTCTTTAATATACATTGCTATTACATGGCAAAAGGGACTTTGCAGATAGAATTAGGGTTGTGGACTTTAGGATGCTGAGATTATCCTGGATTATCCAGATGAGTCCAGTGTAACCACATGGGCCTTACAGGTGGCCTCTGGAAGCTGAAAATGGTCCACAGATGAGGAAGGAAACAGGAAACAGGGATTGTAATCCGACAAGCACAGGGAATAATTTCTAGCAACAGACTGAATGAGCAAGAAAATGGATTCTCCCCTAGAGCCCACAGAAAGGAATGTATCCTTCCAACACCTTGGTTTTAGTCTGGTGGGACCTCTGCCGGACTTATGAGCTACAGAAACATAATTTAATACACGTGTCCTTTTTTAAGCCACTGGGTGTGGCTACAGAAAATAGAAACACTGGTCAAATATCCTGGCCACAGTGATTGGCCCAGACATGGGCATGTGATTCAAGCTGAGCCAATCAGAGTCCTTCCCCCAAGATTTCAAGAAGTCCTTTCTCTTGATTGTAGCTGTGAGCGTGGCCCCTGCCAAGTGGAGAATCAGATGAAAACTGAGCCAATGCACAGGCAAGAGCTGCGGTGGGAGTCAGTGCAGGTCCTGACAAGGTTCCTCTCCAGCTGGGCTTGAGGCCAACTCCACCCCTGCTCTTCCCTGTCGCATAAGCCAATTAACTCCTTCTTTTGTTCAAATTCATTTCAGCTGGCCTTCTTCTACTTGTCATTGAAAGACTTCTGATTAAATTGTGTCCCTCAAAATGCCAATTCCTGGTCTTCCATACTTAAAATCACTTCTCAGGCTAATATATCTTCTCTAGAAAGAACCCAATGAGTGCATATATCCCCAAGGAATCTTGGCACATGAACAGAAATGAGTGATGCCAGAGCTCAGAGGAAAGAGTACACACAACTAGGGGTTTTGATAGAAGAGGGGACTGGGAAAGATCTGGATCATGGGGGAAACAGACCAGGGAGGTGTGGGAGAGGGTGTGGTATCGAGTGAATGAGTGAATGCAGGTGGAGGCAAACCATATGAATCTGAAACACTGGGAGACACATGGGGGTTAAAGAGGAGAGGGGCGATAACCCTTCTGGAATCTGCTTGATGCTTTCCACTGAGGCAAGATTTTCAGTTATCTTTGGCTGCCTTGACAGTTTCGATAATCTGTTCCAGTTCTGGGTGAGCAGTGGACCCACCCCGAAGGAAGAAGGACACCTGTTCCTGGGCATGCCCCCTGGGCTGCCAGTGCTCCCCTACATCGAGTGCTTCTGTACCCCTTGAGTTAACCCGCCCGAGCAGGCTGCTATGAGGGCCACCAGGGTGGCCGCTGAAGTCCTGAGCGTGGGCACAGGCAAAGTACCCATAGCTCTATGGAATATCACAAGGTAGAAAAAAGAAGAGCTACAGAAAAGCAACACAAAACAATCTCCCTGTGCCGTTTGCTTATTGTTCAAGTTTGAAATTCTGCCAAGTGCTCATACTTCTCACTTGTCAGCAGTTTGGTTTGAAACAATAGTGAAAACGGCCCTCTTGGCCTCTACCTAAACTTCAGCAGAGAAAAAAACAGCCTCAGAAGTTGAACTTGAATGGTCTCCTTACCTTATTTGCCCTGACCCCGAGTTGCACCGCACTAACAAGGAATCTAGAACACGGGGCATGGAAATGCTGTGTTTATGAGATGAGGCTCAGGCTTACACATTCTTTGAGTCAGAGCCTCTGGAGTTGGTGGTGATTTAGTAGAGATGTGGGAGGGAAGCATTTTGCCAACTTGAGAACCCCCTTCTTAGGTTCAGCATTTTAAGCAATTTGAAAACTCCCATCTTTCAGCTTTGGGAGTTTATTTTCTCTTGGAAAATGTCTGGATCCTTTTTCTCTGTAAGTAGGGAAGAAAAAGGCTGTGAGTGAAGATGACAGGTTTACTTGGGCATGAAATCACTGTTGGACAACTCATTTTTCCTGAGTTAAGTGTCAAAAAATCTGCAATTTACAAAAGAAGTTTTCCTGAAATTACACATAGGGTGGATAATTGAGAGCAAAGTGCCTGGGCTGTCCGGCTGGAGCAGCACTGCCCTTTCTGGGAACTTGGGTCCCTCCCAGTGCAGAGTCCCCGGGGCAAGTTGTTGATTTCCAGTACTGGGGTCTGACCCACACCTGCTTAAGTCCGCAGCTCCTGGCCTTGCCCAAATGTCCTCGTTTCTGAGCAGCCCTGAGGCTAGTTTCTAGTTTGTTTGTAAGATCGGCAAGTATTCAGTTTTGTAGGGTCACTTGATAATGTTTTTATGTGAATCTCAGGAAAACTGGTAAAGAATTAAGAGTTTTATGTGGCCTGGAAGGTGGGGGAGCTGGATCCTCCCCATTTAGCAACAAGTGATTGACAGCTTCTCTGTCTGCAGTGGGCTGCCCGTCACCAATGCCATCAGAATCTAGAAGTGGGCGTTCTGGCGTTTTCTATTTCTGTCTCTATGGGTTCTGACCTATACCTCTCTCATCTCCCTATCTATCTTCTGGCTGGTTTGGCACAACAGTGCTGTCATGTGGATCCGATCTGGAAGCCCCTAACAGGCCATGGAATTTTAGGTCTGTGCAGTAAATGGCTTCTTTCAAAAAGCCTGTACATAATGTGGCTTTCTCAATTAATGTGCTGCCTACAGGGTTTTCTTAACTCTTATTTGTTTAGTGTGTGTGTGTGTGTGTGTGTGTGCGCGCGCGTGCGTATACATGCATGTGCGGGTCTTAGGACTTTGCACCATTATTCGTTGACATTAATAGTATTACTTATCATTCAGGAATCACCAATTCCACTTTAAAATTATGACTAGCTCCCTAAGGAAAAAGAGAATCTGGAAAGAGGCAGTGAGTGTAGGGATTGAGGCCTCCCTAGAAATACCGGCTTAAGCTTTGCAAGTTTTGGCTCCCAGGTATACCAGTATTCCAAACGTCAGTATAGAAAGGAGACTGAGGCCCCAGGATGGGGCACTAAGCTTTCCCACATGGAAGTCAGTGGTGCAGGCCAGCTTTGCTGTTCTGGTGCCACATGGTCCCTTGCTGTAGGGAGCAAGAATTGAGTAGACCACGTGCCCATAGGAAGGGCTAGTTTTATGCTCACGGTGTTCATATGTTCCGAAGTGCAGGCCGAGGTAAGATCCTCTCCTCTAATATCAGACAGTCTGTGAAGAGGCAAAAGCTCCCCAGTGAACAGCCTTTCCCCTGGCTTCTCCTGACTGAAGTGTAAATGACTTTTGAGAGCAGAATAAGCCGGTCGATAAATTCATTCTTTGAACTTCTCTGACTGGGAAGTGGTTCTGAGACTTTGAAAATCTTCAAAGATCTCAGCCTGTGAAATCAATAGGTCACGTTTCGAGTTGCCGGAGCGAAGGCCAGAATTCCGCTCGGCACGCACTGTGTTGAGGACCTAGTATGTGGGAAGCATTCAAGGTGCTGCTGAGCTAGGAAGAGCACAGCCCCGGCCCTTCAGAAGCTGTCTGGGGAAGAACAAAAGACAAGGACATACATGTTCTCTAAGCTTAGTACAGACAGCTGTGGGAACCAAGGGTGGGGATGGGGATATTGGGTTGGGAGTGGGGGAGGGAAGATGGGGAAGGGATAAGGGCTCTTTGCATGCAAGTCATTGCATAAGGCAAAGGTTGGGAGGCAACAAAAGTGATCTGAAATATGGCCTGTCCTTGTGCATTTCTTGACTCAAAAGTTTGAAATGATGACGAAATGCTAATGACACCTAACATTTATTAAGCCCCTGCTAGGTATCAGATATGATGAGTTTACATGAATTGTCTCATTTAGTTCTTATCATAAATTCTATGAGATTTGTAAAGTTATCCCTACCTTTTTTCAGATGAGAAAACTAAAGCTCAGAGAGGTCAAGCAAGTTTCCCAGGACCTCTCAGCTAGAACTGGATATAAATCCATGTGTATCCGTGTAACTGCAGCGCCTTCCCCCTAAATCAACCTTTTTTTCTGGATTGCTTGTTTTTTGTTTTTTGTTTTTCTTTTCTTTTTGTTCATTGTGGAGACCTGAAGAAGAATCCTGTGGTCCTCGGTCCTGAAAAGGGTCTACCAGAATTCAGAGGACCTTGTGTCTCTTGCATCCAAAGCCATGGCTCCTGGCAGCTGGGACCTGGGCCTCACCACATGCACCATGCGTCGCTGGCTTCCAGGTGCCAGGGGCTTGGGCCGAGGCCACACAGTTGTCTGCACGGGCCCCGGCCCCACCGCTGGCTGTCTGGAGTGAACGCCCGGGATGGATCCTCTCCGTCTGCCAGGCTGTTTTCCTCATCCATCTGCCTTGTTGGCTTTTAATGCAAGCAGGAAACAAAACCGAAAAAAGAGGAAATCGGTGCTTTACAGAAAAGGGACAACATCTTCCTTTAGCGAGTCGGGGGTCTGAGGAGGGGCGCGGTGACTAAGGTTTGCGGGGCGCTGTTACCTGCTGGTGAGGGGCTACAGAAGCCAGCTGCGGATCAGGCTGTGCCGCCGGTGCCTGCGAGTGGCTGATGCGGAGGCCTCTTGGCGGCTGGGGGAGGCGGCACGAGCTGTCAGCTTCGAGCAGGAAGCCAACCCAGCCCGCGGCACCCGGAGGGCGAACAGTTGAATGAAACACACACTTGGTGAGGATGTTCGGCTTACAGATGTCACTAAGCTGAAGCCGTGATCGCTAGGAGCCAATACATCGCGGCTTGCGGCATTGGACCCCACCGACCTGACGCTCTCTTTCCTCACCTGTGGCCGAGAAGGGATACGGGATAAGCCGCTTCTTGGCCGCAAGTCCTGGGAATACTATTTTGTGTTTGGAAACTGCCAGAGAAGCACTGATGAGCCAGTCCATTGCGCCGAGCACGTTGGTCGTGGCGGGCTCCCTTCCGGTGACTGAGGCGGAAGCCAGGGAGAGCACAAGTTCTGGTAGGTGTCCAGCTGGCAGGCCAGGGCCACGGCGCGTCCTGCGCTCATCGCCTTCCGCTCAGGTGGGGGACGCGGGGTGTGGCTCTTGCCGTATCCTGGGGCAGGCGGGCTTGCGTCTTCTTCTGACTTGAGAGGCCATTGTTCTTGGAGGCCTTACACTCGGGTGGCACGTGATGTGTCGCACTTCGGGCACCTGTTCTTTCCCAGGGAAGAAACACTGACCCAGCACCGCAAGGGCTTTGCAAACAGTGCTCACAGGCAGCAACCAAGGGATCCTCCGCCCTGTGGTGTCTAGGCAAGGGTCGCACACACGCACCTTTGTGTCTCAGCGTTACGTTTTCATGATCGAGATCAGAGAAAATATTTGTCCCAATACTTGGGAGACTGGGACAAAAATACGGCCACAATCTAACCATCCTCACGTGCCAATTCTTGACACGTTTGCATACGGATTCCCAGCTTTTTTAGCTAGGCATTTTTTTCCCCTACACCCGTGGTTCAAGACCACGCCATTTGCCGAGCCCTTATCGCGCGCTAGGTACGGAGGCTGCTGGAGAAGCTTTGGGAAACTTCGGGAATATCAGTGTAACCAAATGGTAAGCGATTTAAAAGAGTTTCTTAAATGAAAGCAGATGTGGTTGTACTATGCAGTAGAGCGAAACAATGTGCACGAATCAAATGTCATTGTGAGCGAAGACTTCAAAGATGGCCACCACGCAGCTTCTGCGTGGGGGAGGGGAGAAGCGGATCCGTAACAGGCCCCTGTGAGGAAGTCCCTGCAGCTGCTTGAGGTCGATCCTGTGAGAGATGAAAAAAAACCAGACGAGGGCAGGGCAGAGTGCAGGACCGAAGTTCTTAGAACCCGGAGTTGAGCTCACATTGAGTTCTATGTGCTAGGCATCATGCTGACCTCTTCACATGTATTATCTCATTTAATTTTTACAGCCACCCAGGGGGTAGGTTCTACTGCTAGATTTCCTTTGCAGATGCAAAAATTGAGGCTCAGAGAAGTTAGGCCACTTGCCCAAGATTAAACAGCTTTTCGTAGGCCAACACCCACGTGGCTAAAACATCAGGAGGGCATCTTCCAAGATGAGAGATCTCACATAAATATAAACCACAACTCCTCAGTTTTATTAGAGTCCATTGAATATGAAAATATGAATGTTTCTGCATAGTGTGTTGTGTTTTTTGTTTGTTTGTTTTGGATATTAGAAACATAGTCCCCTTTACACACTCCTTATAAAGCTTGAACAACTTGGTAAGGAATCCTTTTAAAAGATAGTCCATAAATCCCTGGCCTCTTACAGAGATTATTCTGTACATGACTTAACCTTTGATTGAAGCTCCATTTGGCTGCCAGGAGCATCCATACTGTCATTCTGAGAGGCTCTGGGGGTGCTTGGGTGAATGGGATTCTTGGTCTCCCTGGAGCTGGCCTTGCTCTGGCACTGCCTGTGGCCTCCGTCCCCTCTCCGCCACCTCTGGTCTCCGCTTACAGGTCTGCCGTCTGCTGGACACTTCCCTGTCTCCTCTCTGTGTTTATCTTCCCGTCTTCCTTGCCCATCGCCTCAAGGCTCAGCTTCCACAGGAAGCATGTTGTCTTTTTTTTTTTTTTTTAATTTTTTAAATGTTTATTTATTTTTGAGAGAGACAGAGCACGAGAGGGGGAGGGGCAGAGAGAGAGGGAGACACAGAACCTGAAGCAGGCTCCAGGCTCTCAGCTGTCAGCACAGAGCCCCACACGGGGTTCAAACTCCCGGACCGTGAGAGCATGGCCTGAGCCAAAGTTGGACACCCCCGTTGTCTTTTGTGATGCAAAGAGCTTCTGTTTGCCAAGTGCCAGACGCTGTGAAGTCTCTACACGATCCCGTTTAGTCCTTCATGCAGTCCAAGGGGCATCTTGGGCTTGGTTTCTAGCAGAGGGCACTGGCTCAGCCACGAGGCCATTTGTCTCTGTAATAAGCTCGCGGCTCTTGAGAGTGGAGCTGGGATTTGGACCCATGTCTATCCAATTGCAATCCTGCTTCCTTAGGTGTGCGTAGCGCCGTCTGTAATAACTGGGCCTAGGAAAAGAGTCCGCTCCTGGCCTTCCGCATAACAAAGCAAGACATGGTTAGAGCCTCCGCCGCTTCTGGCTTGTTTTCACCAGAGCAGCAGTGAGCTCGAGGGGTCTTAGGGAGGTAGCAGAGTCCTGCCTCTGAGTTGATGAGGAGCCCACATTCTAGAGACAGCGCTGAGGCCCAGCCCTTCACCCGAACGCACGTGCTCCGTGACTCGGGGGTAATGCCAGCACTGAGCTCACTGTGTCCTAAGTGCAGTCCTACGAAATGCTGGTGACGGTGACTGTAATCCTAACGCTAAT
This sequence comes from Neofelis nebulosa, assembly GCF_028018385.1. Taxonomy (NCBI): domain Eukaryota; kingdom Metazoa; phylum Chordata; class Mammalia; order Carnivora; family Felidae; genus Neofelis; species Neofelis nebulosa. The sequence continues at coordinate 225,628,641 of NC_080782.1, forward strand.
GGCAGCAGACCTTCTCTGAGGGCTCGCTCTGCGTCCGGTGCTGCTCGGAGGCCTTCACACACAGGAGCTCTCGTACCCTCACTTTGACCCTGTGCCGTAGGCCCATGCCTTCTACGTCTTACCGACCGGGAAAACCACGGCACAAAATGGTCAGGTGACGTGCCTGAAGCCACAGCCCTGGGAAGTGGTGTGGCTGCGGTGCCGACCACGGGCCATCTTGGTTTAGTGTGGGGACGTTGCCACTCCTGTCCCCTGCCAGGCAGGGGGAGCCTATCTCTCCCTCTGTGCCCCTGACTCACCCTGTGCCCTCCTGTTTGGCTCAGGTCTATGCGGCTACTCTCTCGCAAACCGCCCCCCCCATCCCTCTTCCTCCTTTCTCCCCTCCTTCCCTGCTTCGTCTCCTCTTTCCTCCCACCTCCTTCTCCCCTCTCCTCCCTTTCTTCCAGTCCCCACAGTGGCCTCTGCCTCTCGAAGCTGGGGCTGCCGACTTCAGGTAGCCCAGCCGTTGCTGCTGCCGTGTTTGTGTCCCTTGGCGTGCGGTGCTCCCCTAGCAGCCACGCTTGCCCTGAGCACACAGCCCGCTCTGAGTGCCAGTTGCTACCTACCTTGCCACCGATCGTGCCCACGTATCATAATTGTGCATTTTTTTCCTTGAAAGCCAAATGATGGAGCTAATAGGGTTCATGCTGAGAACGGATGTTCTTATTTCTGTACGTGGCGAGGATTCTGATTCTTTTGTACTCCCATTTGAAGTGTTTCTGGTCGAAGGGTTCTTGGGAAGGGCTGAAAACTCACGTTGTCCTTCCAGTAAGGAACTGGGCACAGGTCTTGAGGGGGTGTGAAGTAGCCTTCCTTGGCATTTTAGACTCCATCTGCTTCCTGAGGACACAATCCTGTTCCTATTTGAAAACTGCCTTTGCTCGCATTTTATAATTAGGCATTCAGATTTTCGCTTTTCTAGTTGTTTCAATCTCAAGCTAATGTGGCAGTTAACAATTCGTCCATTTTCTGCTTTATTTCCTCTTCTCCCATGCTTGGAATTCATGGAGGGCTTTTTTTTTTTTTTTTTTTCCCCATTAAGAATGCTAAAAGACTGTGATAGTATTATTCATTCATTTAATATTTATTGAGTGCCTTCTATGTGCAAGGCACTGGGGTACGAGACAAAGTTGCCACTTTCCTGGGGATAGTGTTCTGGTCAGGGAAGACAGACAATAAACAAACAAATAAACAAGATAATTTCAGCTTATCTTGTTTCAGAAGTGCCGTGGAAAAATGGAATCAGATGAAAGAACGGACACAAGAGGGGAAGTGAGGGTGACTTGGTATAAGCTGGTCAAGGAAAGTCTTTCTGGGGAGGGGAAAGTTAAGTAGAGGTAAGGGGAAAGCATTCTAGAAAGGGACTGACAACTGCAAAGGCCCTGGGGCAGGGGAGAGTTGGAGAGTTAAAGGCACTGGACAAAGGCCAGCATGGTTGGGTGTGCTGAGCATGGGGAGGGGATACAAGGTAAAGTCAGGGAGGTGGGCAGGGACTACATCTCATAAGACCTTCAGGGTTTCTACCTCTCCCCCCCACATATTTTTTTTTTACGTCAATCCGTAAAGGATGACTGACTAAAAACTTTCCCTACGATCTTTTTGTGAGTTCTGGTCTGCTTTCTGGACCACCGGCAGATATTCTATACCAGTTTCCCCTTCACCTGATGGGCTTTGGCTGAACTCTCTTCAGTTGTACTTTGTCTTAGGGCTGAGATGGAGGAGGAAAATGCAGACTTACTCAGACAAGCCCTAGATGGATTTCCTTAAATCAAGCCTCAGTCCTGGTGAAATTTGACCACAGTCGCAGTTGGTATTTCAGTCATCAAAGGCACCAACACTGTGCTCCAGTGAATGATACATCGCCTTGAGTCAGAGACCAAATCTTACAGCTTTGTTCACTTTGGATACACATATATACAGAGAGATGTCTGCATATGTCTGTGTTTTAACAGTGCCGTTAATATCAGGGAGGGGTGTGATGATGCCCCTGGACAACTTCTCTGGCTCGTGCAAAGCTAGTCCTCTTCTGTTCTGCTCAGAACGGGGAGAGCAAAGGGTTTCATCGTGAAATTGCCCGAGGTCATCTGTGGCCACGTGGTGAGCATTGTTTTGGGGTCTCTTAGGCTCCCTCTGTGGTCCCAGGTCAGAAGTAGAGGGTGGGGTCTTCTCGTGGAGTCATGGGCCTCTTCCAGAATGAACCCAACTTCCCCAGATGCTGTTCACAAACTTGCCCTGCCTTCAGAACCTGAGGTCATGTCCAAAGATGAAAGGGAAGGTTTTCTCAAGAATCTACCCAGTTTCAGGGCATCTGGGGGTGGCTCAGTTGGTTAGGCATCCGACTTCGGCTCAGGTCATGATCTTGCAGTTTGTGGGTTCGAGCCCTGCGTCGGGCTCTGTGCTGACAGGTCAGAGCCTAAGCCTGATTCGGATTCTGTGTGTGTGTATGTGTGTGTATGTGTCTGTCCCTCCCCCTCTCACACTCTGTCTGTCTCTGTCTCTCTCTCTCTCAAAAATAAATAAACCTTGAAAAAAGAAAAAAGAATCTACCCCGTTTCATTCAGGGGGAACCTATACACAGGCATCACAGGCATCTATGGGCTTCTACTGGCCACTCTTTAAAGTCAGTTCCTGAGCACCTGCTGCAGTCCACACCACACCGCCTCCACAGGTGTGCCCATTGACAGGTATGCATACCACCCATCAAGCATGAGGTGCCTCATCCTAGCTAACAGTAGAGTAGGGACTGGAACGGACCGGGTGAGAGAAGCCCAAAGAAAAATGGAGTGGACTCTGAGGAGGTAGGGAGCAAACAAAATAGTCTCTGATTCACTGGAGAACTGCCCTGCCCAAGACCCGGGTGGGCAGACTGGGGCGGAGAGCCCTCTGGAAGGACTGGCGGTGAAAGCACAGAGCTCTAAGATTTCTGAATGCAACTGAAGGAGCTGGTGTGTTAGACTCAGAAGCCCATGACAGCGGTCTTCAACTATTTACAGTGGAAGAAGTCATTAGATTTGTGCTTTGCCACCCTGGAAGGCAGAACTGGAAGGCGGAACGACACCAAAAATAGCGGTGACACACGGATGCATGGCAATAATTGAGTGGATCCTGTGTCCCAGGACCTGGTATAGTCTACGAGGAGTTCCTTTATCAATCCTCACCACAGCCCTCTGAAGGAAGTCACACACATGTCCTCCTTTGCCCTTTACCCTTGGAAAAGATAAACTCAGGCACAAGAACTTAGGCCTTTGCCCACGGTCACGCAGCTAGCAATACAGAGAGCTGGGATTAGACCTTTTATCTATAGCTGGCTCCAAAACACATGCTAGTAATTGATGCCCATTGTCCCCTTGCGATTTGACACAAGGAAGAACATTCTCAAATAATGGAAGGAGAATATGTGAGCTCTTTTTTGCTGGAGGTGCTCAAGCTGAGACGGTGTCATTACTCAAGGGAGGTGTGTGGGCAGAGATGTGGCTGCATGACTGCCAAGTCCCCTTCCAACCCTGAGATGTCACAAGGGTTCAGGAGCTAGGGAGTCTTAGGCCAGCTTGTTCTCAGCTGAAGGGAGATGCAGAGCCTAGGAAGGGCACAGGCTCGTCTGTTCAGATAGATTCTGTGGATTTGCCATTATGGTCCAGTAAGAGCCTATAGGTATAGGGTCCACTCTGTTTCACAAACCTCAAACCTGTGGAAAATCAAATGGGAAGCACTGAAATGCTGGCCTCAGAGGGGGGTTGGCAGTGACTTGCCTTATATTTTGAAACAGTTTCCACCCTGAGCTATTTCTTAGTTAAAAGTACCACAATTTTTAGGAAAGGCTCTTCTGTATATATATATATATTTTTAAAAGGCGCTTCTTTTTAATTGTCTGAAACTACTGTAAGCTGGTAAGCACACCGCTTGATTTCCTCATTCCTGACCTGGGTGATCCAGGTGGAAAAAGGGTGGGAGGTGGGGATGGGCACAGAGAGAAAAGTGTTCTGGGCAGAGAGGACACCAAGACCTGTGCGTCTCTCAGACCTGCCCGAGGTCCTACCGTCAGACATGTTGGTGTATAAAATAGCAATTTATATCTATTAGTTTGAACTATTGGAAACTGCAATCTTTATAGGTTAAGATGGCTAAATATAGTAATATAGAGTGAGAGTAATAATGCTAGCAATTAAGCAAATAGTGGGCATTGAAGCTTGCTCATTAGTACTCAGATCTGCAAAGGGTTGGAACGTGTTCTTATTTTCTTTGGAGGTCTCATTTCTCACTTGATAGCAGAAGGGTGGGTGAAGGAGGGAGAGCATGTTTTAATTTCCTGATTTAATGCAATTCTGGTCCTGTGATTTCAAGCAGCCTCTTTTATGTTAACATGGTTCATTTTGAGAAAATAGTGGTCCTTTGGGGTTTCTTCCTGTTTCTGTTCTCTTTCTGTTCATCTAATGCTGCCACCGTCTAAGGGAAGCTCGTGTAACAGCACGGGCAGGGGAAAGGGGTCCTCAAGGGTGTCCCTGGGTCCTTGCTGGCCTCGCCTGAGCTATGTGTCCTCCTCGCCGCTACTGGGCACCCTGCATGTGTGCCTGCTGAGGGCTCCCGCGGACACCTATGGACCGGGCCTCCACCTCTGCCTCTGCCTGGAGGTCCCTGGGTCTGTAGCCTCCTGTTCCTGTCTTCTTCCTCATCTTTTGGTCTTTTTAGTGTCGTTGAGGTCCCTGGAGGCTGGTAAATTTCAATCACGTTCTCTCCACCTGCCTCCATCACGCGAGGCCCTGGGAGGCTGCTCCTATGCTTTCCTTCTGTCTGTGCTTCTCTGCCTGCTCCCATGCCACGCCGGATGCGCTGGATCCCAACGCAGGCTTTCTGTGAAAGACTTTTGGGTTTTCCAGCCAGCGCCCAAGGAAGGAGGACCGTGACCTCAATGAGTGTGCCAGTAGTTTCTCAAACTTGTAGAGAGCTTCTAGGAGTCTCATGTCCTCTCCCTATCCTCTCTTAAGATTTGTTTGAAGGGTAATGGACAAAGAGAAGTGGGGACCCTGCTTGGGCTGACTCATGCCTGTTCTCTCCTCTCTTCCTACTTCCTCCTGCTTCCCTTCTGGGTGGAAAGAGCGCCTCTTAATGTCAGATCACCCTCTTTTCCTATTTGATGGAAGGTTTCTGCTGATTAATTTACGTGTTGCTGTTCTGTGACTTCCTTTGGTCTAGGTGGAATGAACTTCACCCTTGCTTGGGAATCAACATGGGAAATACAATAGGGTGCATTTGAGAAACAGTATCCCCGATGTCTACGAAAGGCCAGGTAGGTGCCAATCACTTTGATTCGATTCTCCTAACAACCCTGTCCACAAACTCAGTTTACAGCTGATACAACGCAGGCAGAGAGATGGAATGATTTGTCTGAGGTCATATGGAATGATTAGTGCCACAGAACCGTGATTTAGACCCAGACCTCCCAGACTGTAAAATGTAAGGACTTCCCACTAGCAGCAATCCTCACAGGTCTAAAATATCTACTACATCTGTCACATATGTACCACACAAGTGTGCTTTTGGTGAGACTACCATATATTCCTGTATTTCATAGAGCATAACTCAGAGGGAAAGAAGAACCTTGCAATATTTCAAGATTATTGTAATATGTTCATATTTAATGAAGTATGCATAATATTTATGTAGTATTTTAACTTGAAGAGTTTTGTACCTCAGTCTTATCATCGTCTGGCTTATTTACTCTTTCCCACCTCTGTGTGGCCCCATTGACGCGGTGAGTCTCTGCTGGCCATTGGTTGGGTCTGTTGTTAGTAGTCCCAGGTATGGGTTGGCAGAGCGGGAGCCTCCCATCCTGGTCCCCCACGACCTGTGTCGTGTTCTACTCCCATGGTAAGCTCCCATGTCTCCATGACAGGCTGGCCGAGAGAAGCTACTTGCAGACGGCCACGGCCAGCACTCAGAAGTGGAGAACATTGTTTTGGAGTCAAAGAGACGGGCCCCAGAGGCAGGCAGGAAGAGTAGCAGACTTAGCACCATTGCCAGCTTCCACAGACCAGCTGATGACCCATGTGAGCCCAGAATGGAAAAGACTGTCACATGTTGGGTGCCTGGCCTGGACCTCACATCAGGTGGTGAGTATTGTCCGTTCTGACCGTGAAGGTCAGTGACTAAGGTATGAGTACAGTGTGGGTCTGACAGCTCTGGCTTCTCACTATGCCAGCCTGTGAGCCCAGAGTGGGGACTCAGAGAGACAGAACCCGGGCAAGATCCTCCCGGCTGCCCTTGCTCACAAGGACTCATGTAAGGCACAGGTGCCATGATCGTTGAGTGCCAGAACACATACTACGGGACTGTCAAGGCCAATGAGCTAGACCTGAATGTCATGGGGCACAGCTCGATTTGGGGCACTCATGGGAAGCGTCATCGTGTGAGCTCACGATAGAGAGGACATTTGAGTTGGCTTCTGAATAACAAGTGAGAGTTTGCCAGATAAGAAGTGGGAGAAGGCATTCCAAAGAAGAGGAAACAGCAAATTCAAAGGTGTCAGAGCAGGAAAGTGTGTCTATGTGTGGGGTCTAGAGAATGCCTTGTTGCGGGTTGGAGGCCACTGGACCGTGTGTCCTTGGGAGGTTGTATTTCCTACTCCAGATGCACTTTTTGCATCATCATGATGACAAACGTCTGCTCCCTTGTTTTGGTCCCAGTTTCCCAGCCCCTCCCTAAGTGGGGCTGACTTGTCACTCTGTCCTCTTCCCATAGACTCAGCCCATCCTGATCCTTAGCACCAAGCACTGACCTTTGTATATTAGAGATGAGAAACATCTCATAATATCAAGGAACTGTGGTTTAATTCTCGATTCTACTTGATCTTTCTCCCATGAAGACTTTGGCCTGGTCCTCATAGACTCATGGTTAGGCCCATAGCTAAGGGTCCTGCCTCTTTTACTGATATTTCTCCAAACATTTGAGTCCTTTTTTTGGAACTGAAGCTCAGTGACTGGGGACTTAACACATGCTATAAAACTTCTGTGGTGCAGCTGCCTCTAAATTGATCCGTTATTTGTTTAGAGGGGCTACTTTTTTCATTATTGCCTGAAAAAAAAAATCCTGCTTCTAATTATTTACGGTTTCCAAAATTGCCTCTGTCTCCATGTGTCGACTCTGAGGTTTTCTCTCATTTACCACCGTGCGTACTCTGTGCTCTAAATTATTAGTGCTAAGCCCGTGCCTTTGTGTGCTCCACGCTGTGTCAACATTGGGGGAAATTCTCTTTCTTTTTCTTTCTTTCTTTCTTTCTTTCTTTCTTTCTTTCTTTCTTTCTTTCTTTCTTTCTTTCTTTCCTTCCTTCCTTCCTTCCTTCCTTCCTTCCTTCCTTCCTTCCTTCCTTCCTTTCTTCTTTCTTTCTTTCTTTCTTTCTTTCTTTCTTTCTTTCTTTCTTTCTTCCTTCCTTCCTTCCTTCCTTCCTTCCTTCCTTCCTTCCTTCCTTCCTTCCTTCCTTCCTTAAGTACCTACTATGTGCTAAGCACTGGAAATAGAGTGGTAAGCAAGACATAGTCGTTGACATCACAAAATTTAAGTTTTAGTGAAGGAAGACTGATGATACCCAAATAAGTCAATAGGAAAGTTATTTAAAGACTTAGATGTGCCAAGAAAAAAAAGATTGATGTGTAAGAATCTGATGGGGGGTAGATGCAGTGGTAGTGGGATGACCTCTCAGGGGATGTGTCATTTGAAATAGAAAGCAGGGGCACCTGGGTGTCTCAGTCGGTTAAGCGTCTGACTCTGGATTTCGGCTCAGGTCAGGATCTCACAGTTCATGGGACGGAGCCCTGTGCGGGGCTCTGCGCTGACAGCGTGGAGCCTGCTTGGGATCCTCTCTCTCCCTCTGTCTCTGCCCTTCCCCAGCTCGCGTGCTCTCTCTCTCTCTCAAAGTAAATGAATGAATTAATTTAAAAAATTAAAAGGAAAGTAAGTGATGAAAGTAGCTGAGGGAAGCACATTCCCAAACAGCAGGTGTGGAGGCCATGTGGCAGGGAAAAAGTTGGAGGCTTGCAAGAGGCAGTGAGGCATGCCGTGAAACAGGATAGTAGACAAGAGCCCAACCTTAGGGAACAAGGCAAGGGTTTTGCATTTTTTCAAAGACACTTGTTGAACCATGTTATGGAGGATCTGTTATTTAGCCCGGATTCATAAAAAGTGATTGCAATGGAAGGTCCAGAGACTGTACTGTGAGGAGGGAGGCTTCGATGAGGATAAGAGCCACATTCAGAGGCAGAAGCTCCTCATGCTTTTTGCAGTGTTCAGTGGGCTGCAGGGAGATAGCCAATTTCCATCTTAAATGTCCATCGTCAAGTCAAACCCGTGAAACCACGCGTAGGATAGAAATGGCTCCCAACCCCTTGGCCTGGTAGCATCATAGTCTTTCCTGGGAAGGGGTGTGTGTGCGTGTGTGTGTGCGCGCGTGCACACATGTGGATGTGCAGGGAGCGTGGAACGTATGCCAGGCTGAACGCCTCATTTTACTTTCATTCTAAAGTTTGCATAACACGTTAGGTTGGGTACTTTTGAGGTCTCGGCTCTGGCTAAGAAATTAGTGAAACTGCAAACAGGGAAAAGGTAACAACAGGTCACCAAGACAAAACGCTTCCAGGACAAAGGTTTTCAACATCTTCTGCACGTCTCTGCTGTGGCTTGCATAAACTGTAGCTGTTTCGTTCAAATTTTATCTCAGAAATAGTTTTTTGTCTATCAAGAAGTTATGATTGACAACACTCGCATGGATTTCTTTTGTATCGAAAGTTCATCCACTGGCGATAGCACTCACTCCGATAAATTTGTGCCGCCGCATCCACTTAAGTTATGTGAACTATGAGGGAAAGCTTGTCTCGCATCTTAGTTGAACTGGACCATTTTCTGAGCCCATCGGATGGCTTAGTTATTGAAACATTATTATATGTAAATATTTGCCTACTACAAATCAAAATTGTCTTAGCACAATAGATTCTGAGGCCAAGACAGCAGCTGCCCTCCATCACCACTAGCCTAAAATATTTAAGTAGCCTCGTGTCTTTATTAATTAACTTCTTACATTTTACAAACACTAGAGTGCTCATGAAGAACTATTACTATGGAAAAAAAGTGGAGGGAAATTCAGCCCACTTGAAAGGTAAAAGAAAAGGTGAGAGGACGGGGGTATAGGAGTCACAGGAAAGTCAGAAGAGTGCTCCGTCCAGGACAGCCTCCTCTGGTGTCAACATCCCTGTCTTCCTGCCTGTGTTTGACAGTTGTCACAATGTCAACAAGTCTTACATGTGTACAACATAGACTCACCACATACGTATATATACACAGAGGCGTACGTATACATATGTGGACATGTGTATGGAACTGTTTATTACAAATGCATTTCACAAACATTCACTCAGTGAGGTAACTGACAGACATTTGAACTCTACAAAGTTCAACACTACTGCAGGCAGTAGGAATACAGCGGTGAACAAAACAGATAGAACCTCTGCCCTTGGAGAGTGTCCACCAATTTTAAGAATTCTGGGGTATTCTGTCAGATGCTGATACCATGGTTTGCTTAACCATTGTCCTGTTTTGGGACTTTCCAGTTGTTTCTCATGATTATAGAAGGTCCCTGACCTATGATGGTTCTGGCTTACGATTTTTTGACTTTATGATGGTGAGAAAGAGATACCCATTCAGTAGAAACTGAATCTTTGAATCTTGCATTTTGATGTTTTCCTGGGCTAGCAATATGCAGTGGGACCCTCCCATGTGACTCTGGGTAGCGGCCACAGCCCCCAGACGGCCACATGATCACAAGGGTGAGCAGCCGATAGGCTGGCAACCACTCTGTATCCATATGGCCGTTCTGTTTTCATACTTTGAGTATAATAGTCAATCGATTGCATGTGATATTCAACACTTTATTATATAAAATGGGCTTTGTGTTAAGTGATTTTGCCCAACTACAGCTAATGTAAGTGTTCTGAGCACATTTAAGGTCAGTGAGGCTAAACTGTGATGTTTGGTGTTAGATGTGTGTTAGATGCATTTTTGACTCGTGATAGGCGTAACTCCGTTGTAAATCCAGGAAGATCTGTATTAAAAAATGCTACACTAAATGTCCTTGTACATTTTTGTCCTTGTGTGTGAGCATGTATCTGTAGGACAGATTTTTTTATTTAAGGCTTTTCCAAAAAGTTATTCCCCTAGTTAAAAGCTTTGAAATGAGTTTCATTTTGAATTATGTATTTTGATTAATGCCATTTTGCCAAATCCAGAAAATCATTTTAATAAAAGGTTAGGGGGAAACTCCTCTGGGGTTCTTTTTCTATTTCCCTGCCTTTTGCCTTATGCCAAAAATTTTTTTTAATGATTTCCTTGCCAGTAACTGCTTTTGGCATAGCCAGAAGCTGAACATCATGGGGTTGGTGGGGAGGGTGGGGGGAGACGGAAAGGAGCATTTGGCTCCAAGCTGCATAATTTGGCAAGTTTTCCTACTACGGTAGTCATGTTTTTGCAAGATTCAGTGAACTTTCTGAAGGCTGACTCTCCAGAAAAACCATGACAGCATGGCTGCCTCTCTCCCTCTTGACTCATCCCTCTTGCCCTTGTCGTTCAGGGCTCTGTGGAGGCTGTTGAGTTTCTTGGGCTGTTCTCTTGCCCGGTGGAATAGGCCTTACTTCTTCTTTATTCCATTTTGCATTTGAACTCTTTCCCCTTCTAGTAGTTACCTCAGACACGGTAACAGAAGGCCAGTGAGGGTTTTCCTTGCCAAACTCCACTGGTGTATGTGTGTAGGTAGAGACCATGAAGATGTGCTTCCAGGATGACTGATGAAACGGCATTCCATCTTTGTCTGACGCCAGAATAGTCATCGACAATGGCAAATACCCTTTTTTTTTTCTGAGCGTAGGTGACACACAATGTTACATTGGTTCCAAGTGTACACATAGTGATTTGACAAGTGTATACATTGTGCTGTGCTCATCACAAGTGTAGCTCCCATCTGTCACCATACGTCACTTTTATAGTATCAATGACGATATTCCTTAACGGTAGCGAATAGTCTTGATCACTTACTCGGTGCCAGGCACTGTGCTAAGCCCTCGTCTTATTTGTTTCATTCCCTTAATAACCCTACAAGGTAGGAACCATCCTCCCCATTTTCCATGTGGGAGAATAAGAAATGAGAAAGTAACTGCTCAAAGCGCACCCAACTAAAAGTTGGAAGATCTGGAATTTGAAGCCAGGTCTTTTGCATTCTGGAGTCCCGCAGTCCTGACCTCCGTGCATCCTGCCTCATTTCCTGTCTAGGCTATGTCTGAGGGTATCTCGTGTTGAAGGAGCTTTTCTCTACTCGTCCTCTGGCACGCATCAAAGCCACAGCCGTAGGCCAGTGCTGAGCTGCTGAGAAACACGATAAAGGCGTTTATGATGCTGCTGCAGATGACTATGACCTCATCTTCCAAGACAGACCTACTATGTGGGAGAGAGGAGGCAGAGTTAGACTCAGAGACCTGAGTTACAGTGTTAGCTCTATCACTTATCGAGCACTGTGACTTTTCTCGGTTTCTTAACTTGGAAAATAGTGACCATCACTCCCTTCTAAGTTGCAGTGAGGACGAGACAGTATGTGTACAAGCCCCCACTAAAGGATTCTTTTATTGTTATTTGTTATTATCGCCCCAAGTGAGGCAAAGACAATCCAAGTCTCCATGAGAAGAAAGAACATAAGTCTGAGTTCCTGACTGAGGAGAGGCAAAGGTTTCCGGGAACTGCAACATGGATGAACCTTGAAAACATTACACTAAGTGAAAGAAGGCAATCACAAAGATCACATACTGGATGATAACATTCATATGGAGTATCTGGAACAGGCAAATCTATACAGACAGAAAGTGGTTCATTGGTTGCCCAGGGCTGGGAGGCCTAGGGGGACTGGAGTGTGACCACTAATGGGTATGGAGTTTCTTTTTGCGGTGATACGCATATTCCAGTGTCGATTCTGGTGATGGTTTTGTAACTCTGTGAACATACTGAAAACCATCGAATTGCATACTTCGAGTGGGTGAATTGTAAAGTATTGGAATTACATCTCAATAAAGATTATCTGTCAAAAATAAGTTTCTGATGTCTGCTTTCTTAAAAGAAATTGAGAAATACTCAGTCTATCATGTTTATATTGAATGCATTTCTCAAAAACAGCACTGCCTCTTTCTTAGCCAGGGCATTTAGACAAAAGTATCAAAATATCAGTACAGAGTAAAACACAAAAAAAGCTAAAGGCAAAACAAAGTCAGGAAGAGAAGCTAGACGGAAAAAAGTAGAAAGCTGGAAAGGAGACTGCCTATAAGTCTACACTGAACCTGACTCATGCTCCACGGGGCAGGCATTTTGAGCTGTTTGTTATACAATGATGGATCTGCAGTGATTCACCCACACACTCTTGTGGGGAATCCATGTGACAAAATGGCCTCCATGAAAAAGCAACTTGACCTTGCCCCACAGGCCACACAGATGTGCGTGTGGCAAGATGCCAAGGTAAGATGAGGACAGTTTGGTCCTTGTAGAATCAAACCATGGTGGCTGAATCTCAATTAACTGACCTATCCATCCAGGTCCAGCTGTAGGTGTTTGGTCCACGGCAGGTGTGATACCTGCCAAAATATGAGAAGATGCAGAAGAAGTAACTTGGCCATAAATGTCCTGTCTCTTGTCTCTGAAAAAAAATACCTATAAAAGTGCCTGGCTCATGTTAAGACCTTAATGGATGTTTGCGGAAAGGATTGTTGTTGGAATGAACCCAGCCATAAAAGATGTTGTCTCCCTCCCTGACTCTTAGGTAGTGAATTCAGGGGAAAAAAAGAAATGAACCACTTTTTGACATAATAATTTTTATTTTTGGTTGTACCTTCCAGTTTTTAGAGCGCCCCTACCTACGTCAATAGCTCATTTGATTTTGAACAGCACTATAGAGGTGTAGAATGCTAGATGGCATTTAGAGATGCCTGTCCCGTTCAAGGTCATATGGCCAGGGTCAAGACCCAAGTTCAGTGTCTTCCCAGGTCATGTGAGTTGAAATTACCTGGCCTAGTTAGTCAATTTAATTTTTCAATGTTTCAAGGGATTATATCGAAGCTACCCAGCATCACAGAGTGTGCTGTTGGTAAAAACATCACATATGGCAACGATGGGGGTTGACCAACCAAGTACCACTTCTTGAGGCCAAAATGAAGGAGGGAGCTATGACTAAGAGCACAGAATCCAGTGCCTGTGGGGGAAGGGGCTTAACAAGGTGGTTAAGAGCGTAGGTCCAGAACCACATTCTGGTTGCGGTCCAGTTTTGTCATCTGTTAAATTGGGACAGTGTCACCATGATGCAAGATTGTTGCCAGGGTTGAGCGTGCTGTGTGCTGAGTATTTAGCAGAGTGCTTAGCACATAGTTAGCGCTCCTTAAAAGCTATGTTTTAAACACTCATTTCTTTTTTCTATTTCTTTTTCTTCCATCCTCTCATTGCCATCCTCTTCACTGTCATTTGCTCAGGAAAGTACAGGGCTGTCTCATAACAACTGAGAATTTGGATGTCTTGTGAGGAGGCACAGACATACGGATGGGATTCAGGGTATGGCTGTGGTCTGCCCTCTCCACAGGCTGGACAAGGTTGGAACTCAGAGGTCCACACAGGGCAGCAAGCATAGGCAGGGATGTGGTGAAGGTGGGGGTCCGGTGGGGAAGGCTGCGGCAATAGGCACCTGTCTGGTTTCAACGCTGCAGTCGAAGCAGCCAGGTACAGGACTTGCACCGAGAGGCCGAGGCATCGGCTCAGAATCGGATGGGTGAGTGGGCCATCCAACCTCCCACCACACACTGCGGGTGCCCCGGCTCAGGGCCTTTACCCCCAACGCCTGGGCAGACTCGGGCTAGCAGACAGGCGCTTTCCCTCCAGGCAACGCGCTGGCCTTCAGAAGCTGGAGCTTGCAGCAGAGGGTTCTAAAGGGAATCCCATTAGCTCTCAAATGCCCAACTTTATTCTTTTTTTTTTTTCCCCCATATATGAAATTTATTGTCAAATTGGTTTCCATACAACACCCAGTGCTCATCCCTGCCCTCCTCAATACCCATCACCCACCCTCCCCTCCCTCCCACCCCCCATCAACCCTCAGTTTGTCCTCAGTTTTTAAGAGTCTCTTATGCTTTGGCTCTCTCCCACTCCAACTTTATTCTTGATGTTCCTAAGACATGAGGGACAAATGCAAACTAGTAAGAGGGGCGAGTTAAAAATCACGTGATGTCTCAACCACTGCAGGATTCTCCAACCCATTAATCAACTCTGTCAATCGCCAGAGACTCATTTGACCCCATGAACCAATCACCGCAGGTGCACGCGACCTTCTCTGCACGGCCCAACATCCAGTCTCCTGTCTTCTACTAAATCTTTTGGTGTGCACCTGTGCAACAAGGTAAAGGACACCGTCTGCGGTTTGTCCAGTTTAAACCAGTACCTGCGAGAAGTGAGTGTTGATTTCAAATGTGGGCCTTGCAGGAAATGCTAATGATGTGCTTCGGGGAGAGTGGGAAATACCACTGGCTAGATGAAGAGTGCAGAAAATGCCGCTCAGTGGAACGGGCTACTGTATCAGGATTTAAGAGACTTGAATTCCAGACTTTGCTCTACTGCTGACTGTCCTATAACCTGGGTTGGCCCCGGTGTTGTTGACTGTTAAATATGGTTAACCCTTGAGCTCTGTCTTTGACTGTCACAATGATCTGATGAGATAATATGGGGAGAAGAATTTTGGAAACTAAAAGCTGCTTAATCCTTTCATTCAAAAGTATTTGATAGCAGCATATTGGATACTAACTCAATGCAGCAGGTCCGGAGGGGGCAAACAGACCCGGGGTCTCTGTTGCTTACAGGATGAGGTTAAGCCTCAACTGCTATGAGAGAAGGAAGCAGAGTGGGGAGGACGGGGTGGAGGAGCAGGGCCCGGAGCCTGGGAGGGAAACTGACAAGGCAGTTCCCTCAGGTTCAACGGGCAAAGATTATGCCCATGGAACCAGACTTCAGGGATCAGGAACCACAGCCGGGAACCTGGAAAACAGAGGCGCCGAGGTTCAGAAAGGGGGCTGCCGAAGCCCTGGTCAGGAACCCCAGCAGGCCCGGGGTGCAGGCAGCCCAAGGGAAGAACAGGCCTTTTCAGCGTCACCCCCTCTTACCAGACCAGCTGACCGAAGAGACACAGAAGCGAGCTCTAAGTGCAAAACAAAGCGGTGGGGCTCCCACTTGAGTGTCATCGGGATCACCTGGGGCGCTTCTGAAGCCACAGCTCTCTGGGCCCCACTTGCAAGTTTCTGATTCAGTAAGTTCGGGGTGGGGCCCTCGCCCAGGGCATTTGCATGTCTAACAAGTTCCCAGGTGCAGCTCGTCTGCTGGTCTGAGGGGGACACTTAGCCAACCGAGCACCCTGGGGCAGTCGCTCTGAATTCCTGGCCCGTGAAAGAAATGGTAGGCAGAGGAAGCATGTCCGAGTGTCCCGGCATCCCCCTCACCCGAAGCAGGTGCTCTGACTTGGTGCTGCCACAGGCTCAGACCGCCCACCCCCACCCCCACCCCCACCCAGTGGCGATACCAGGCTAGGAGCCCTGGTGTGGGCGGTGCTGGGACTGCCTTCTTCTCTTTGTAATCGTGGACAGGGGCCGGCCCGGGGCGTCTGGTGCCCTCTCTGCTTTACCTCCACGACTTGAGGATGCTCGGGACAGGTTAGAACTACCATCTATGGACACAGACGGTTTGGGAGCATTTTTCCCTCTTGGAATATTTGCAACTAGGAAAACACCTTCTGTATCACGTTGAATCGCTTCCCTCGTCTTTGTCTGCCTTTCTTCAAGGTTTGCAAGTGGTTGTGATTAGCCGGTTCCGTTTTTCTCATGTTCTGTGAGGCTTCTGCACTGGTTGTGCACCGTAAACTGGAAGAAGTTGGGTGGCTGCTTGAGTCTCCATCCCTTGCACGGTCTTGGCAATACGACTGGTAATGCAGGGGCGTTCTTCTTCCCCCTCCCCTCCCTTCTATTCCCCGTCCATTGAGACATACAGGTGCTCTTTGCCCTTCATTCACAATTTTCTCAGTGCTCCGGTGGTGGGGAGAGAAAGACTAAGTAGAGTATAAGAAGCAAATTGTTACTCGAGCATAGAGGATGGGGTGTGTTGGCCATGGCTGGGTCAGGGAAGATTCTCTCAACTGGCGTTTCCTAACTCCGGCTGCGTGATAGAATCCCTGGGAGTTTTTTGTAACTAATACTGATCTGGGATGGGACCCTTGGCATTGGAAAATTTGAATCTCCTCAGGGCATTGTAATGTGTAGTCAAGCCTGAGATTTGCTGTTATAAACCAATGTTTCTTAACAACACCTGGGTGCTAAGCACAGCTGCATTTTGGTGTGACTTCCTTTTCATAACCACAAGCCATGCTGAGGAGGGTTGGAGGCTGCCACCTATGGGGTAGAAGTCCACTCCACAACCCTAAGTTTAGACAGGTAACAATAGGAAGTAGGTTACCTCAGGACCAGGTGGGCAAGATTTAAAAAAAATGCAATTTCTGAGGGCAGCAAACAATCCCCAGCTGAGGATGACAGGGGCCGGAACCAATTCAGGAGTACGAGCCAAGGATTTCAGTGCCGGGAGAGCAAACTACCAGGGTCAGATCATCCCAGGCCCCTGGAGCCAGCACAGGGATAAAGCTTCATTCCAGAACCAACTGCGGCTCAAGGCAGGAACTCCATGTCCTGGGCCAGCACTGGGTGAGTGGGACTGTGTTCACCCGGGGTTTTCCCACCCGGGACATGATAAAGAGGAAGGTAGCAGGGTCTTGAAAAGTGAAAAGTGGAGAGGAAATCGCCTGGCTTCCATAATGCTGAACAACCAGTTGCATTGTTTTTGTTTTTGTCTGCACCAAACTGACCTAATGTTTCTGACGTTGTACAGATCCCCGGGATAACGAGAATCCAGACAAAATAGTCTCTCAGAGCAGCACTCTTTAAATAGTGCAAATGAATTCCCAGGGGATCTTGTGAACTTGGGAGATCCTAATTCATTTGGTGTGTGGGGCGGGGGGCAATGGAGGGGCCCGAGAGTCTGCATTCCTCACAGTCCACCATGCGATGCTCATCTGAGGGCCACTTTTCAGTAGCAAGGACTTAGAGACAAGGGGGTGTCTACCTCAAATGCACCGGAGGACAACACCCCACGGAGACCCGTGGAGTCGCTATTGATGAGGAGGTTGACACCTGCTTTCCCTCTTTTCTCAGATTAAGGGAGTCTATGGTTTTTGCCAAAGGGTCCCCTTCCTTGAGAAAAATGGCTTTCTGAAGACCTGAGTGCAAGGACAGCATAAACAATGTCTGTCTCACATCACACGCTGTCCTTCTCCTCATCCTGTCCCATAGGAAAGACTGATGTTCCACAGAGTGAACCAGGCTTGAGCTAACCTAGTGAAGCAAGAACCACAAATAAGTAACCTGTTACCTGGGAACAGAGCAGCAATTCTTTCATAAATGAATGTCAATGAGGTATAATTTTCTGCTGTAGCAGAATTTCTACACCTGACAGTATTCTTAATATACTTTAATTAAGAGGTTAATCTGTTGTAGAAATTGCTTTTCTCTGAAGCCACCTGAAATCAATTTAAACTCAATTACAAGTGGTTAGCTATTGTTTATGTGGTTAAAGATTAGAGAATACATTTTTGCTTGTCAGGAGCCATCCGAGCAAATTTTGAATGTCATGATCAGAGGAGAGTCTGAATAGTTGAGTGCTCTTTAATGGGCATAGAGAAACCATTAGAAAATATAATCAGTCATATTTGATGACTGGACCTTGGGACTCAGCTAGAAAAGGGTCTAATCATTTCTGTCCCTTAAGTGCCACGAGGATTGCTCTGCTGAAATTAATTGATCATTACGTGCTTTCTGAGAGCCTAATATACCCTATTTGATGGAATATAAATTGCAAAAATAATCTGTAAATTATATAACAAGCTTCAGAATACATTTGCCCTCTGTCTCTTTCGCACAGATTAAATCTGACAGCTAGTTTCAAAATGATCAAAATTGCTTAACTCCTCCAATAGTTTGGAATGCTTGAGTTTTACAAAGAAAAAAAAAAATCTATTGCCTGCCGTGTGCCCAGTATATAAATTTGAATTACAATCCATTTTCCATCAGCAAAACGTAGAGATAAAAAGAGGTCTGAAAAGGTTTTTGGGGGGCTTGAATGCATTATTTTATTCAATTGCTTAGTAAGGTACTTAGCTGCTATTAAAAATTTGGATGCATGTCAGAGAGAAAGTAGCTGTTTTGAATCCTATCCACTTCCACACTAAGTATATGAAAGACTTACATGCCTCTAATAGGGCAGCCAGCTTGCTAATGTGATATCCCATAGTCTGGTTGAACGACACACAATGACAGCACCCTCCGCTGATTATCGGCGGGTTAAAGGTTTCTTGTCAGCCTTTCAGGTGTCAAAATGATGAATCCAATTACCTCCTCTGTTTGTGTGGATTCTTCTGGGATCAAGACATTCTGCCATGATAGCGTACACATTCCATGACATTTTGGTTAAAGTTGCAGCAAAGTCTTTTCTCTAGAACCCTTCCCCTCCAGAGAATTATTTTCAAATTTTTCCTTTGGGTTGACACTTCTCGTATTTGAAATAAACCTTCCAGGATTTTCTTCCATAAATGTTGAATGGTTAACTATTGAGTAGAGGACCATCTGTTCCTGCCTAATTGGTGTAATGAGGGAAGACCACATTTTTGGAGCCTGGAAAGAAAGAAAAAAAAAAAAAAAACCAAACGTGCGATGAAGCGGGTTTCAGAGTAGTGTTTAGCATAAGAGGCTGGGGCAGCTCCCTAAATGCCAGGACAGTGGGAAGTTTTCTGGGAACTGGGTCTTTGAAAGCTAGTTATCTCTTGGGAGTTGAGTGAGGGGTGAAGTCAGCTATGGGGACCATGTTTATATTACGTTAGGATTCTGGGTTGGACTCCAGAGGTTCAAATCCTGGCTCTGTCACTTGCTAATTGTGAGAGCCTTGTGGGGGGAAGACTTCTTAGCTTCTTAAAGCCTCAGTTCCCCCCAACTGTCAAATGAGGCTAGTAATGAAGATTTAGTGCGGGAGTGTCTATAAAGTGCTCGGTGGAATGTCAGGCATGCTCACTTCCTAAGCTTTTCGTCAAAGCAAAGCATAAAATGACTTGGTGTCTCTCTTTTCTAAGCCCTAAATAGGGGTCCATTATTTGAGAAAGCCTTTTTTTCCTTGGCTGGTGAAATTTTGGTATGAAGTCTTTCAGAGATACCAAAACGAAGCTGCGTTTGATTTTTCATTTCACAACTACCTTGATGACAACTCCTCTTGGAGTGAGGGTGGAGGTTAGGGATCGGAAGGATAAGCTGTGCGTCGGGAAGTGGGGGGGCGTCTCTGCGTGGTAGTCTCAGTTCCTCCATAAAGCAGCTGTGGGAGCTTGAGAGCAAGAAGTCCCTCCTCCTCTGTGCTCAGTTTGTGCAAAATGACAGGGTTGAACAGATAGATGACTGTTAAGGTGGCTTAGAGCACTGAGATTCCATGATTGTGTATTGCTCGCCGTCTCTGTGAGAACGTTCCCTGCTCCACATCCAGGCCACAGGCAAAAGGTGGGCACAGACGGGGCAGCACGGTAGTATGGTGACTGCGGCTTTCACCCTCATGCTGCTTGACCTCGCTGTTCATGACCCCCATGGTCCCACTTGGGTGGCCCCATTCACTAAGGCACGGTTTTAACAGCCTTTAAAAATCATGTCTCCCCTTTGAGAGACCCAGAACAAAAATCCTGTACTTCCTGGGTTCACTCCACCCTGGGAGACGCTAAGAAACCCCCATCATATCCCCTGACGCCCCTTCCCTGCTTTGTGATTTGAAGAGTATCTTCTCTTCCCACCTCGTCCTGCGCTTCCCCAAACATCCACCCTCAGCAGAGGCATTAAAAGGGCACCGTGAGGGCCAGATTTAGCCCACAGATGATGTCACTTGTCCTGCCCCCCACCCCAAAAAGGTTTTCCACAATTGGTATTAATTCCCAGCATATAAAAATCAGAAGATTTCACATAAAACCCAGATTTCCAGCTTCTTTTGAAAAAAACAACAAAGAGGAAAATATGAGCAGAATGTCCCCCTAGGAGGATGACCTCATTCTTATACCAGAGGGTGAAGAGTCTGGTCAGGAAGTGAAAAGGGCGACACCCTGATTCTGTACTCTGGAGAGTGTCAGGAGCAAGGTGAGAGATGTCCCCTCGAGCCTCTTCGAACCGGCCCAGGACCATCAAGTTAATGAGTCACCAGGAGACCCTTGGTGCAAAGAAGCCTCAAGGAAGAGACTCATTCCTGCCCCCTGGCTTGCTTCACTCCCAGCTGCCTGCCAGGTGCTCAAAGGCATTAGTCTGTGCTCCTCCCACGGGCTCATACCTTTTAAGAGTTTCAGTTCTGTGAGATTCAATCCTTGTGAACATGCAAATCCCTCAAACAGGAATTGAACTTTGAGATTTAAATAAATTATATGTCACCGATTGTACATTTTGCTGGGAACAGAGAGGAGAGGGCCTGGGGGCATAGAGGTTCTAGGCTGGGCCAGAGGGTTAAACCAAGAATCTGGGAGAGGTGAGAGAGGGGGTGGGGCTGGACAAAGGACGGATGGCTCACAAATCTCCCTGGACCAGAAGTTCTGAAAGTGAGCACGGGGTAGGGTGAGATAGGGAGTGCCATGGCCCTCTCTCAGTGGGGTGATCATCTTGCTTCCACACGTTGTCTTGGGAGGATTGGTGCTCCCAGCCGTCTGCATCCATAGGAGGACAAAAAGTCCTCAGGGGCAACAGAACGGTGAACAGGAGGTCTGGAGCAACCTCACTGCAACGAATTTTAGGGCCGGAACACATGTAAATAGTATGCTGCCTGTGGACCTAATTTTCCTTGGACGCTAAATTGCCTTCCACCTCTGAATTTCTGTAATTCTGGTTTCTTTTGCCATCCCATGACAACGTTGACTTTGGACCACATGTGAGGGGTCAACACTAGTGTAAACCTGCATTTGACCTCACATGATACTCCACGGTTTGTTTGCCTGTCAGGTCACAGGTGAGTCCTGTTGAAAGCAATCCTGCAGAAATTGTACTCTAGAGAAGGTTCGTATTAGAACCACAGCATCACTAAATCAAAACTAGTGAGGAAAATACCACCAGTGGCTAACGTCAACCCATGAGATTGGGTTCAATGTGCCGGTCAATGACTGACCTCAGAGAGAGTCAAAGGCCATGAAATCAATATCTACATAGTAACCTCAATACGATACTTAGCATCGCCTTGAATGGAGTCATTCATTTGCGAACCCAGTTACTGAACCGAATGCAAGAACAGATGCCCTCAGAGTACACGTGCAGACAAAAGGAAATTCCGACTGAGGAGATAATCTCCATTGATTTAGTCATACAATGAAAGGTTTCACTCCTGTGCAAAATACTTTAACAGGCAAAGGCTTTCTGCTTTGTACTCTAAAAGCTCTAACTCCATTTCCCTAGAAATTGCAAGCATACTGTCACATTAAATTCAGCTGAATTGTCTGACATAGAATTTTGGGGTTGAGTCATTTTGTCTAAAAAGGAAAAAAAGTAGATCATTGACTTTTTCTCTCCATAATTCTTTGGTTCATTCACTGGGTACTTCAGCCCAGTCCTACTGACGGACTGAAGTGTGGCTTAGGCTGCATGCAGACGTGATAGGAGATTTGGGTTGTCCACTAAAGCTGTCAGAATATTTTTAGAAACATAGTTAAAAACACATTTCTGTCATCCGTATGCAACTATCATTATCTGTATTTCTCCTCTAACTTTTTGTATGTCCATTGATATGTTGTAATAAAAGTTAACACGCATTTTTTGGTTTCTTCTTTTAACGCTCTAAACTTGTTCCATAGGCTTTATTTTGAATGACTGGATAATAATCCATCAAATGAGTCCACCATTGTGGCAGATTACAAAACTGCCTCTTCATCTCTCCCTGTTTCTACGTCCTTTGCCACGTGATTTTTGCAGCTCCTTCCATCGAGGTGAAGTTTATTTTCCACTCCTGGAATATGTGCTGGTCTTATGACTTGCTCTGGCCGACAGGATGTAGCAGAAGCAACGGTGCGCAGATTCCAAGCTTGTGCCTGAAGATTTTTGTACTTCCGCTTTCCTTCTTGGAACCCTGCTGTAGACTATCAACATGAGAACGGTCCCCAGCTAGCCTACTAGAGGTGGCAAAACCACGTGGAGGGGTACCAGTCGTCCCAGCTGTCAGAGCTAAGCCCTTCCTGTGCCCGTCGGCTTCCGGTTGACCCATCAGCTGACCAGTTTCATGAAGCAGTCTAGCTGAGATCAGAAGAAACCTTCTCCTGATCTGTAGTTCAGTGTGAAAGAGCAAATGCATATTGTTTTAAGCCGAAGAGTTTTGGAGTGGCTTACTGTGCAGCAATAGCTGACTGAGATAGCCATAATTCTCTATTTCCATTTCGTTGTTTGGGTATTTCCAAATTTTCTTAATTGTCAAAGATGCTGGGATGAACATTTCCGTGCAAGTGGAGAATGTGTCTCTCTGAGGATTTTCATTTCGTTTAAGGAAACTGCCAATTAGATTTAATCTCCTTTAACACTTACCAAAATACTGTATTGTTGAAATTCTGGGGTTGTCTATAAAATTATCATTGTCAAGCAAAATCAAAGCTTTTACATTGCATAATTGCTTTATATTTCCATATGTGGTGCAATAACATGCATTTTCCTTATGGAAACATATGGCACATGATCTATCCAATCTTAAACCAGGAAAGTCACAAAAAACCTCAGAAGCTCATAAAAACTCTGTTTCAGCTGTGTGAACCCTGAGCATATTGACTTCTCTCAGATGGTTCTAAATAATGACAAATATATATATGTATATAAAACCAACCCATCTTTTCTCCTCCAGAGAAACCATGATTACCCTCAAAATTTGGCAGCCTCTTGAAAATGCCAAACCTCTTCCTGAAGAAGCTGTGACCACTTGGATTGTATATTGGCACGGGGTCTCCAGCAAGCCATCTGTTTAAATATAAAATCATTCTACTTAATGACTGCTGCATATAAACTGAAACAGTCCCGCGATAATGGCACTCTTTATTTATAATGTTTCTTCATTGGATCGATACAGGTCTTGCCCAACAATGGTCTATATCATGTCAAAAATCAGCCTGAGGTGTTTGATATTTGAGAAGAGTTGTCTGAGGAGAGCACTGGCCGTCAAAGATCTAGCCCTTTGTAAATTAGATCACCAGAAAGCAATATAGCCGTGTTATTTATTTCAGGTCCCTCAGTTCATCATTATTACCCTTGTCATTATTAGTGCCATTATTGAGGTGTCTTCAAGAAACGAAAAGCTGATTGAAAGGCATTCTTGGAGTTTTGGAAATCTTATCCTGGATGATCCTGTCACTTGGGTTTTTACCGTTTCTCCAAACCAGACAATACATCCTATTTAGATTTTGAAGCTGTTTTACACTACCTCTCCTTTGGTAACTTTTAGGCATCCTTTTATTAGCTTCTGAGAATTAGAATCATTTTCTTGCGATTCCTTTGACCAGCAGGAAGTTCAACTGCAATACGTGTCTTTACCTAGATCATGCTATAACTCTTCTCCTCCCTCCATTTCCCCTTCATGGCTCACCTACTAGTTTAATCTTTATTATAATGGCTCTGTTATATTTGTATACATTTGCAGATTCCTTTGAATACTTGTTGATAATATTCCTGTCCTGTCCTGACTATGTAGGCCTCTGGAAAAGTCTGAGTCATTCTGATCACTTGCCTTACCAGAAAACTAGAACTATCATCATGGAGTATTAGAACCATCTGGTCCTTCATTCATTTTGCAGAGATGTGGAAGCTCCGAAAGTCTGCCTACTTGAAGGGTGTTGTTCACTGTGGCGGTAGCTGAGCCAGCTCTGAGACACAGCACTGACTCATGTTCTCTTTGAATTATAGGCATTATATACAGTACTTGTTCACTAAAAATGAGAAAAGTACCCCCTGTAACATTTCACTCGGTATAAGAGTCTTCATGATGAAGAGAAAGACCTTCCCCCACCCCATGTCAATAGAAGTTGTATTTTCCAAGCATTTCTGACATCCACCCCTTCTTACCCAAATCTAAATAAGGTCCAAGAGGTGAATTAAGCCCCGGATTTTTCAGGGTTCTTATCCACTTATATAATTCCAGTGTTTTGAGTCACACCCACTAAAAAACCCAAGAGTGTGAGTTATCTGGCCCAAGACTCTCCCTGCCCAGTCATCTTGAGAGTCCAGGATTTGTATTTACGAATCCTCCATATTTTCCCAGGGGTCACTTGACACTTTTGTATGGGTGGAGAGAGAGAGAAAACCCCACAAGTGTCTGCCTCCCTCTCCCCTGGCAGGGGGAACCTCAGGTTAGCATCACGTGCTGCCAGGGTCATCAGAGCAAAAGGGCTCTGTGTGTCCCCGTGCATCCAGTATGACACTCCCCCACCCCATCCTCGCTTTCTCAGGACCCCTCCTGCACAACCTTGTCCCATGAGGTCTGGGGCTATTATTATGGACCTGAGGTCTGCTGGGATCAGGCGCTCAAGTGATCGTGTACAGTTAGATTTCACTTGAAAACTGGATCATGTGTATATGAGTTGCCACCATATAATAAAATCACATTTCCCTAAAGAAATATTTTTAAATAACATTCCCATTTGACCTTATTAAATCTGAGAACTTAGCTGAACTAAAGAATTTATAATAAGCATCAGTAATGAGCTTAACACTGAAACTTTCCAATACTTTTTGGAACCTGCATTTTTTTCTTAAAGGAACGTCTAGTGAGCCATTTCACATCAGAGAGATACGTAATGTGCTTTACTGAAGGAAACTAAAATCTCAAAATGTTCTCTGAAACAAATTGGTTAATCAGTCCCCACCTTTTTGCTGCTTCATGATCGGGAATCCTGCTGTTAGTAAAGCTTCTATCTTCCTATGACTGCCTTCACTTTCCTTTTCAACAGGTTTTTTCTCCTTTCCTATCTAAACCAAGAATGAATGTGTATATAGTCTTGGTGGGAGAGAGTCAAAGTCAGGATTTTGTCCCATGGCCAAGAGGAACCTCCAGGATATGTCTCCGAGGTCATAGGTTATCTAAAATCATGGACATGTAATAATAAAGATGATGATATTGTCAGTTAACATTTATTGAAGTCCTATTATAGGTGGTAAATTAATGTGCCTCTTTCTTTTGAGCCTTAGTTATCCCTTTACTTACTAATGCACCTAGAAACGTTTAGTGAATCACCTTAGATAGATGTTTGGTTAGATCCATTCATTTATTGATACCGTCTCTTAGCTGGGCAGTGACCCATGTGCTGGGGGTACAGCAGTGAACATAAAATATCCCTATTCCCAAAAAGCTTACATTCTAGTGGGGTGGGGGATGGACAATAGGCAAATCTGTTTGTCAGGTAATAAGAGCCATAAGGGAAAAAAAAAATAAATAGGGAAAAACAATAGTGATAGAAACAGAGCAGGAAGCATTATTTAAAACATTTATAAGGGTGGGGGCACCTGGGTGGCTCAGTTGGTTAAGCGTCCGACTTCGGCTCAGGTCATGATCTCACACTCCGTGAGTTCGAGCCCCGCGTCGGGTTCCGTGCTAATGGCTCGGAGCCTGGAGCCTGCTTCAGATTTTGTGTCTCCCTCTCTCTCTACCCATCCCCACTCATGCTCTGTCTCTCTCTGTCTCAAAAATAAATAAACATTAAAAAAATTTTTTTAAAAAGTTTATAAAGGTGGTCAGAGGAGAAATGTAAATTTTTGTTTTCACGTTTTGGAATTATTAAAGTTTCTTTTTTCTCATAGGATAAATGCAGATCATCTAAATCCCATTAGGGCAGCAATTCCAAAATTTGGACTCTAACTTCCTGTTAGCTCCCTTGACATGCATTTGCACACCTTTAGAGATGTACCTGGAGAAGGCAAATAATCTAAAGAAGCATGAGCATATGACCCTGGAGGTCACCTTGCCCTTAACTTGTAAAACACCATTTGTAGCCAGTCTGACGTCAATCAGCAAAGGCTGACAGATGATTCATCCGTGTTCGTACCATTGTTGGTTCCTGTTATTGTTTTTCTCCTCACATTTTAGTTAATCATTTGTTTGAGTTAAGGTTAAACACTCACGTGCTCTATTGGGCCTTTTCCTACGGTTTTGTCCGGCCAAACCTTTGATGAAGAAATGTAGGTGTGGGTGATATAAGGTCCCTGTCCTTTTCCCGAGAGGGCCAACACACTGGCATGAGAGGCCAGAATGAATGAATCCAGCTTGTAAAACAAACTCCTAAATATCTGGAGGCTGGAGAACAGAATGTGTCACTTTTCACACAAGCAAACTCACCTTGAAGGTCCTATTTCTACTCTGAAATTACTGTGAAGCCTCTTTTTTAAGTTCTTTGTTCTATTGAGGTATAACTGACATATAACATCATATTAGTTTCGGGCATATGTTATAATGGACTTGTATACACTGTGAAATGACCACTGCAATTAGTCTCATGTCTGTCTCCACACAAAGTTACAAAGAATTGTTTTTTCTTGGGATGAGAATTTCTGAAGTTTATTCTCTTAGCAACCTGCAAAGACGTAATACAATATTATTGCCCATAGTCACCATGCTGTGCATTACACCCCCATGAAATATTTATTTTATGACGGGAAGTTTATACCTCTTGACCTCCTTCACTGGTTTTACAAAACAGCACCCCCCCCCCCACTGCCGGCAACCACCATTCCTTTCTCTGTATCTATGAGTTTTGTTTTGTTTTGTTTTGCTTGTTCATTTGTTTTGATTTTTAGATTCCACATATAAGTGAAATCATATGGCCTTTGTCTTTCTCTCTGTGACTTATTTCACTTAGCGTGATGCCCTGAAGGTCCATCCATATCACACATGGTAAGATTTCCTTCCTTTTTGTGGCTGAGTAGCAAAGTTTGAAATAATTCCATAATGAGCCATTGACCTGAGTCCACAACATCAAATAACAAGAGAAGGGAGGGCAGTGAGGATTTAAGGATAAACACAGGAAGGACAGAGACCAGACTCCATCAGGAGTTCAAAAACCCAGATCTGCTTACAAAGTACATTCGAACCAAAGTTTCTGAGTCAAAAGTCACTCCTAAGATATGCAGACATGAAGGCAATAGCTTAATAATACCCTCCTACTTCCTAGCCAGGGTGAGGCACAGTCAGACTGCAGGAGGGTCTTCAGCGAGTCTTGCTTTTTTTTTGCCTTTTTTTTTTTTTTTTTTTTTTAATATCCTCCTTCTTAGCTTTACAGCAAACAGGACAGACACTCTGGACCCGACTGGCTCCGTCTGGATTGGGAAGCCTTCTTCCTACGCTTGTCAGAAGGCTCTTTGTCCTCAAATACAGAAAGAGGTAGATCTCGCTACCATCAACAGCACATTTCTGCCCAGGCTCCAGATGAAACTTTAGACCGGAGTGAAGTGTTTCAAAGTTGGGTTGAGCCCAGGCTGGGCCCTGCTCGCAAGAACCTGGTAATGACTTGCTGGTAACCACCCAAGTCCGAGAAGCCTACAAAATGCTCAAAACAGGGTTTTGGAAATGAAAAAGAAGTTTCTTCTCTTAGTTCATCTCATCACCATCTGGCTAGCTTTTATAATCCTTGTTGCACTGTGATTAATTTTTTATGCCATAGGCTTCTGCTAATTAATTGTAATTACCAAGAACAGGAAATTTCAGCGTGACCAGATCATGTTTACTCAGAATGACAAAGTTGGAGAACGGTTCTTTAAGAGACGTTCTTGGGGTTGTCTGATTTGCAGAGCTGGATGGACCTTTGGATATCAACTTGCTCAGATAGTTCACTAACACCTGAGCAAACGTGTGTGTGTGTGTGTGTGTGTGTGTGTGTGTGTGTGTGTGTGTGTATGTTAGCCCAGGTCTTGTAGCTAGTTAGTGACAGAGGGAGGATGAGCACACCAGCCGGTGGTGTTCACACCAGGCTCCGCTGCCTTGAAAACTAGTTTGAACCAGAAGCAGCCACTCCTCCCCATTTGGGTGGATTCATCAAATCCAGGATGGAATTTGGTCAAAATGCTGCATTGCGTCATCATGTCGCTTTGAAACTCCAAGTTCTTTGGACATAGAGTTCTTGTCTGTGTGATGTGAACCAATAAATTCCCTGGAAAAAAATCAGTCCAAACACTTGGCTGGTGTTTTGGAGGAAAAAATAAATGTGGGTGATTGAATTTTTAACATCGAATTAAGCAGCTGTGTTTGCATCCTATGGGCACTCATATTAGATCTAGAAAAACTTGTCCAAAGCTGGGCTTGGGTCACAGAATTATATGGAAATTGTGCCGTGACTGTCAAAGCAGCACAGGACATATCAGTGCTCCGTGGATGTCTAGGGTGATGGGGGAAGCTCCGGGTTTTAGTCCCGTGTTTTTAAACTGCCAAGCTATGCTTCACTTTGGAAGAGTCGATTTTTTTTCCCCCCAAAGGAGATATTTATAGATAATCTAATCTATGCACATAAAATAGCTAAGGGCAATATTCTATGTTTAAAATGATAAATTTCTCCTTTCTAAAAATAACGAGAACAATAATATTGTCTTAATGAGCTAAGATTTGAAATTGTGAGTTACAGGAATCAGTGTTAGAATTAGAGCATCGTCAGCACTAATTCGTTTCTGGATGTGGATTTACTGGCCCCGTAACCTATTTATCTGGTATATCAAGTGCTCAGCGCATGACCTGTCTTATGCGAAGAATGAATGCTTCAGTGACTCTTAGCTTGTGAGTTTCGTAAAGGTAGGAGCTACATCTTAATGCACCAGTTTTAATCCACCCCCCCCCCCCCCCCCGTGAAATGACTGCCAGACTTTAACAAAGTAGACTTGCCACAAATATCGATTGGATTGGGAGGTACTGAGTTTGTACCTGAGGAGGTTAACGAACGGTGGTGCTCTGGGAGCTCAGAGCAGAGGAGAACTGTGGCCACGTCCGTGAGCTCAGTGGGGTATTCGAACTGCCATGTGGAGGATGAATTAGAACGGAACGTGTCAGCTTGCTTCGTGCAATCTCCCCCTTACGGCAGACTGTAATTAAGGACGTTCTCCCATCCATATGGTCGTCAGGACAGGGACATTTTTCAGTTCCTCCTCCGGCCTTCTTCTCCTCTTTCAGCCAATGACCTAGTGTATAGATTCTATCTCTTTTGTGGCCTTTTGGCCTCTTGAGACCACAATCTTGACTCAGGTCTTCATTATCTTTCACGTGGACTCTTGTAATAACAGTATAACTGTCTCAAGAGTCTGGTCTGCTCTGGTTCATGTTGTGCTTTGTTACAAAGTTTATTTTCTAAAACCCAGTCTGGCCGGTGAACTCACCTGCTTAAAAGTCTTTAACGGCTCCCTAGTGTCTGTGGGTTAAATTTCACATTCTTTTGCAGGGCATCGAAGGTCATGCTTTTCCTTCACTCCCACTGTCCCACCTCATGTGACCCTTACTTTACCTGCAGGACATGGCTCTCCTTGGGACTTCTGCTCCTTTGCTGGTGTTATTCTTCTGCCAGAAACAGCCTTGGATACTCTCTGCCTTTTGTATCTGTCCCCCACTAGCCAGCAGTCCCCATCAGAGCAGGCGCTGTGTCTCTTCCGCTCGCTATTTTCTTCCTAGTATTTAGTCCAGTGTCCAGCACGAAACAGGCATCCAATAAACATTTGTTGAATGAAGGAGAAACTTACAAAAGACGGTATATATGATTTGCATTGAATTAAAAATCAAATACATTCTCTGGACTAGGAGGGGGCATACCCAGACCGAGCTTGCTCCGTGCAGTTCATTGTTATACATAGCAGGGAACACAAAGAGCGAGAAGACATAGTCTCTACACTTTAGGAAGTCAGTCTGAAATAGTCAGCACTGGCAGGAAATGTTAAAGCTGTCAGAACAACAGGGCAGACTCCAGTAGGGAAACCCTAAGGGTAGTCTCCTTACAGGAGGACTGATTCCCTGCCTATGCTTTGCGCCCTCCCCAACCCAATCTGCACGTAGTTCTCAGATTCACCTTCTCAGGGGCCCTGATGGATATATCAGCCCTCCTCTTAAAAACCAAATGTCCTGTGAACCTTGTTACCTGAACGTAAAAGCCCAAACAACTTATTGAAGCCATCTCTTCTCCCCAGAGGCTCCAGTCTTTGGCTACCGGGCTTCTGTGGGCTTCTGTGGGCCTCTGTCTTGCTCCGGGAAACTCTTACACTCCACCAGCCTGGGCTGGTCCATTCTTGCAAGGGCGCTAAGGGCCGTGGCAAACCTAAGGCAGCAGTACTGTCCTGGGAGCAGTCATCATCTGTGCTGGTGTGTGATACCTTGCTTGTCTGGGTCCTAGGAGGCAGGTCTCAGTGTCCCGCACCAAACTCTTTTTTATTTTTTATGATCTTCTAGTTATGTTTTATGACACCCTCCCCCTCTCCATAGCCTACATTCAGGGCCCGTCTGCCTGCAGAAGCCTCAGGGAGTATAACTGGGGTTCTGTCTGCTGGCCTCTCTTCCAGCCTTATGGTCAGGGTCCACTACAGATACTTTCCAGTTTCACTTTGGTGACTTCCAGGGTCTGTTCCCTCCCTCCTGCTTTCCTCCATCCACAGCATTGAGAGCATCCTCTCGCATTGAGAGCCGTGAGGATTACCCAGGAACTTGCTAAAATTCAGATTTCTGAGCCTCACCTCCAAGAACTATGCATTTTAGATAAGCCTTCTGGCTGGTTTTGATACAGGGGGTTCACTGCCTACACTTTGAGAGACATCTTAAGTGTGGTCGGTCACCAACAGTTCTTGTGCACATGTTCATTCAGTCAGTCAGTCGGTCACATATTCAGTTCCAAACATAGGCATTTTTTGGTACAACAGAGCTTTTATAACAAGAATTGCATGTGATAGGATCAATTAATTAAGAACAACGGGTTACATCTGCTGTTTATAGTTCTAAAGCATTGTCTTCTAAAACCATTCAGTAATCATACCTCCTTAAGGGGAAAAAAATGCTGGAGTCTCTTGTGCACAGCTGCCTGGAGAAGCTGTGTGATTTACTTGGCACATCGGCGGATAAGAAAATAGGAGAAATCTGCCCTTACATGGTGAGAAGAAAAGAAATGCCTCACTTCAGGGAGATGGATGGGTTTGCTTAATGATGTTTAGTTTTTTAAATGTGATCCTTATAATTTTTTTAATTCTGAGAGGAAAATAATAGCTTTATAATTGTGCGTCCGGAAAGGTAGCCCCTAAGGCCCTAATATGAGTTTCGCTAACTAAGCGTTCATCAGTAACAGAACTGTCAAAGTAGAGAGAACAAACCGTATTGGTTCATTTAGCCTACTAATTTCCACATGCTATGGTGGGGACATGGTGATAGAATCACAAGGGGGACTTACTTTCCTGGCTTCAGGGGTTCATCAGGGCTTAGTAGGTGGTGACATAGAAAGATCACATTTTCCCAAGTTCAAGGTTAGGGGCCATGATATCACATATGGTCTTACAAATTGCAATGTGAGATTATTCTCAAAATGCCTGGGTGTATGTTCCTCTTTCCACATGAATTTACAACTCATCAGCCAGACTGATCTACTCACCAGCCCCTAACCTTGCCCCACACCTCCCAGTTGCTTCCCTTTAGCTCATGCAATTTTCCATTCTTGGAATACCCTCCTTGCTATTGTTCTACCGTCTAAACCTAACCTTTATCCAAGATCCAGTTAATGTTCTACCTTCTTTGTGAAGCCAGCCTAAATCATCTCAGGCCACAATGAACTTCAGAACACCTTTATGCCTTATTGTTCGCCCTCTTACTTGGCATTTAACAGATGCCAAGACAGCATTGCACACCATCTTACGTACAGGTCCCATTTCCCGAGGAGTTACACCACTTCAGTCTTGTGGACGGCAGTGGTCATGTTGTGTTCACTTTGCATTCACTAGATGGAGCATAACGTCCGACCCGTGATGGCCGCTCCTTAAATTTAAGGTACAGACCAGAACATGGACGTTGTCTTTATTTTTTATGTGTCAAGTCTTCTGTTTGGGGGGCCATTCCATCATGCAGGCTCTGAATTCCACTTCTGTCTGTGCCACCTAAAATTTCAACGATGGAGGTTGTCAAGTTCAAAGTTATCTCCTGGGGTAATGTCCATTGACACCAGAAGCCTCAAACTCCTGCTTTCCAGGGCCAGTCAAGTAACTAAGTCGGTCTGCGCCCACCCAGCTCCATATTCTTGCCACAAGGTGATATGGGGTCTAAGCCAAGGGGGGTCTGTTCTGCTCAGAGCCATTACTACAGCATGTTTGCAACCCACAGTGTGCCTCACTGGGGCTCTAATGCCACCAGCTCTCCGTGGTCATCTAACTCACTGCTATGGCAGTGCGTTCTCTGGTTAAGATCCTCTGGCCACCCTGACCCAAATGAAATGTCTGGCTGGACCCAAGTGCAAACTCCTGTCTTCAGGTGTACCCTGACATAGGTCCCCCTTTTCTCACAGAGCCCAGTTCTCAAATATCAATACCATCTTGCCGTGCAAGGCTTTCTGTTGGCTTGTGTCTCTGTTCTCAGTTTGATGGCCAAAGGCGTTCACCAAGTTCCAACTCTCTGCTGCCCTCACCAGGCCCTTGACCTCATGGGCAACTCAGATTAACTGGGTTCCAGATGAGACAAATAAGGTCTTGGAGTCTGAGATTCATCACGTATTTTGTGTTGAGGGATTTTGTGTGTTTGGTCACTGATGTTTGTTCTGGTTGTGCGTGGGGGGCAGGGGGCGGGGAAGAGTTGCTTTCTTTCTTGGTTCACTTTCAATTATTTAGGTGCATTTTGATTTTTCTTCTCTATATACCCGCCATCTTTTCTTCCATCCACTTGAAAGAGCAATGCTATGAAGTAGGAGAAGTCAATTATTTGGGGAAAGGCAGTATGGTTTAAACTAAACACATGTGACGTTTGGAGTAAGGCAGATCTGTGTTTTAGTCTCAACTCCACCTTTCGCTGGCCATGAATTTGGACTACATTTTTCTGTTGTTGTTGTTTTTTTTTCCTTTATAAGAAGTGCATTATGTAATAATATGCAAGCAAAACTGACTCACAGAGGGTGCTCAGTACTGTCTCTCTCTCCCCACTTTCTCATGAAGTATTTTCGCTTTGACTAAGGTAGCCAGTCATCAGCTTTCCTGCCATAGAGATTAGCAGTCACTGTGTGGGAGACATTTATTATCTTCTTCTCCCCTCCCCCTCCCTCTTCTTTGTCTTCTTCGGTCTGTGGTCTCTTAGACTCGGGAGGAAGGATATACATTGGGCAAATGTTTAGTCAGCAAGCCCAGAATTTTCTCCTAGCGCTGACAAAGGGATCTTACTTGACCTTCAAGCTTGGGAACCGTCCTTAGCCTACAAGCTACAATGTTAGTTATAGGAAAGCTAGGCATCCTGCTATGTCCTGTTGGATGACACCGGGTCCTGAAGGGCTTGTTGGAAGGCTAGGTGCTAGTTTCTATAAGTATGATGGCCAAATGTGATTCTACTAGCAACATGAATACGGGGCAAGACCTGACTGACGTTACCAGTTGTTGAATTTGTACTGTGTCAGAGATTTTGGGATCATACCATTCCATTATCAGAAGAGACTTGTGTGTGGGGCGCCTGGGTGGCGCAGTCGGTTAAGCGTCCGACTTCAGCCAGGTCACGATCTCGCGGTCCGTGAGTTCGAGCCCCGCGTCAGGCTCTGGGCTGACGGCTCGGAGCCTGGAGCCTGTTTCCGATTCTGTGTCTCCCTCTCTCTCTGCCCCTCCCCCGTTCATGCTCTGTCTCTCTCTGTCCCAAAAATAAATAAAAAACGTTGAAAAAAAAAAATTAAAAAAAAAAAAAAAAAGAAGAGACTTGTGTGTTAGACTCTCACTCCCACTTTACAGATAAGGCAACCGAGGCTCAGAGAGGTAGAAGTAACTTGCTCAAGGTCATAAAACGGGTAGAAGTCAGAGCTGAGATTTGAGCCAAGGTCTGACTGGACGCAGGTCTGTGCTCATATCGTTGTGTTCCATCACCTCTAAAAACCAAGAGAAGCAGCCAATGGTGAGGGCAGCCTGCGGGGATATAGATCTTCATTTGGCTCTGTGTGGACCCACAGGTATTGGCATCTCATTACCCTAAGGAGGCTTTTAAAGGGTAAGTTGAAGGCCAGTGTTAACTATGATACCATAAAAGAATAATGTCAGATCGTTGCCTCTGTCTGTTACTGTTCCAGTGTTGATTGATAGGTTACATTTTTAAAGATTGCATCAGTAATTCATGCTTTATTACTCCTGAATTAGCGTAATGCTTCAAATCATCTTGTTATAATTCAGCATAATTATCTACAATTAAAAGTAAATTCCTGTAGGGTGAGAATATTAATTCCTATCTAAATCTCTTTATTCCGATTAAGCCTATCAACCATTACCCAGCTCATAGCCAGCAATTCTGAGCCTTTACCGTGGAACTAGCTTTGCTCTATCCAGTGAGTTTATCCTTCCTGTGCCACGGCGTGTTCTCTTTTCCTCGGGATCAGCATCCCTCCAGGTATTTTGCCTGAGTAAATGTTCTTAAGGCTCTTGGCTTTTGTTTGTTTGTGGTTTATTTCACTTTGAGGTTCTGATGAAAGCTCTGAAGCAAGGTCTAGGACAAAACCACTTAGGCACATAGACACAGTTCGTGCATAGAATTTTAGGAGAGTCAAGAATCTCCTGGGACCCAGCTTCTCCAAGTGGGGCTCCCAGGAATTAGGAATTTGTCAGAGAAGCAAATCCTTTGACTTTGGTCAAATCAGAAATTCTGGGAGTGGGGACCAGCAATCTGGGTTTTAAGAAGCTTTCCAGATGATTCAGATGACAAAAGTTTAAGAACCATGGCACTGGGAGGAATTGTGGACCTTGCCCTGGCAGGAGGTCATTGAACGTACTCGAATAAACATCAGTGCTTCTGAAAGCAGAAAGGTAATGGATCTTTGCAAGCTCTGAACTTGTTCCTTTCACTGGGTATTAAGAACTGCTTCGTGTTTCAGACCAAGGATCCGTTTCCTCCCAGTGAGCAAGGAGGAGCAAGCATGGAACCATCTGGGGATACCTCAAGGAAATGTTCCCAGGTGCCTGGGAATATTAAAGAAGATTCAGGAGGTGACAGAAATGGGTAGGCCCTCTCCCTGGGTACATGCACATCCTTGGGCGGCTCTCCAGCCCTACCTGTTCTCACCTGGGGTCATCCTTGCCCTGGGGGCAAAGATGCTGTCTCTGGAGACTCTCACACTCCACAGCAGAGCCTGGGTGTGATTCGAGAACATGGTGTGATGCTCAAAGTTTCAAGAAGGCAACTTTTGAGGTCTGTCTCTAAGTTTTTCCGGGTAGGAAGTTTTACTTAGCCAGGTCACTTGGTCGTTAGAGCTCATTTTTGAACGATGTTTCCATGTTTAAGTTTTACTGTGTAAGGAAAAAATTGCTTAGATTTATAAAGAAGTTCTCACAGAAGGCCTAAATCTTTCTTTTTCTTTTTATTATTTTTAAAAAATTATCTGAATGAGGCTCTGAATTTATTTATTTTTTTAAATTTTATTTCTTTATTTTGAGAGAGAGAGAGAATCCCAAATAGGCTCTGCACTGGCAGCACATGGGTCTCAAACTCACGGACCATGAGATCATGATCTGAGCCAAAATCAAGAGTTGCATGCTTAACTGACTGAGCCACCCAGGTGCCCCAGGCCTAAATCTTCCTTCCTTTCTTTTCTTTCTTTCTTTTCTTTTTTTAATTTTTTAAATGTTTATTTTTGAGAGAGAGAGACAGAGCGCAAGCAGGGGAGGGGCGGAGAGAGAAAGGGAGACACAGAATCCAAAGCAGGCTTTAGGCTCTGAGCTAAGCACAGAGCCCAATGCTGGGCTCGAACCCACGAACCGTGAGATCATGACCTGAGCCGAAGTCAGATGCTTAACAGACTGAGCCACCCAGGCGCCTCCCTCTTTTTTTATGTTTATTCATCACATTACTGTGAGATCATGACCTCAGCCAAAATCAAGAGTCAGAGACTCAACCGACTGAGCCACCCAGCCGCCCCCTAAATCTTTCTTGAGTAAATGTCTTGACACATGGAGTGCATTGCCTTGATTAACCATAATCGTGTGTCTTCACATCATAGACTCTGCTCCCAACTCTTGCCCCTTCTCTAATAAACCCACCCACTAGCCTCCCAAACTTAGTGCAAGGAATGACAACACACAGAAAACGTTTTCTTTAAAAGTGAGCTTCCATTTAGATACTTATCATGTTAAGTGTTTACATTTGTGTTTTCGTCTTCGAAATGTGAGAACTGCAGAGGGGTTATGTGTTTTAAATTTAACATTTTACCATTTCAGTGTACTAGAAGTTCTCTTGAATGCTGATAAGTAGGGTGCCTAGAAGAGTATGGAAATGTGATTCTTCTTTATGTTGGTCACTTGGCTTCTCTGTGTTCAGTGGCCAAATTCCTTACAAATTCATGTTATTGGTTTCAAGGAGGGACGAGATTGCAGAGTGTAAAAATATATATATTAGGCGCTGAAGTTGAGATGAGTTCAAGAAAGAGCCATCCTCCTTCTGCAGGCTCCACTGTCCTGAATGCTTTCTGACCTTTGTGTCAAGCTTCTACTCATTCTTTAAGATCCAGATTAAATATCACGACCTCTGTACTAACACTGTTTCTTGTATTACACGCTTACGGCATTGTTTCGTAAATGCCTGTTTTCAGGCGTGTTTTCCTGGCATTCTGTGACCTCCCCAAATTGAAGCCCTACGTTATACTAATTCTTGCACTTTCAACACCTATCATAGACGGGCACACCATAAAAGTGCTGTAAGTACCCCTTGAGTTTAGAAATGTTAGCACACACACAAAGCGGGTGTAGAGGGGTAGAAACGAAACACAGTTTTGCTGAGTGAGCCACTTTGTGGGTCCCAGCTGAAGGCTACAGCTATTTCTATTGGCAACCAGGACACCAAGATGCCTCGTGACAGAGACTTCACTCCATTCCTACATTTCAGGAGATCTTAACGCTTTTAAAAACAAAAGAAAACAAGGAAAGAGGCTTTTAATTGAATATTTGAACGGGCCCCAAACTGCTAAGCACTTTCCATGAATCTAAAAATTCCCCGATTTGCTTTCCCCTCTGGCTACACACCCCATCTCTCTTCTCTGCTGAACAGCTGTTTTCATGTTTTTTTTTTTAATGTTTTATTTATTTTTGAGAGAGGGAGCATGAGAGGGGTAGGGACAGAGAGAGAGAGAGGGACGGAGGACCTGAAGAGAGCTCTGTGCTGACAGCACAGAACCCGACCCAGGGCTCAAACTCCCAACTTGCGAGATCATGACCTGAGCTGAAGTGAGACACTCAAAAGACTGAGCCACTCAGGTGCCCCGTTGCCTTCATGTCTTTCAGCCCTGATCTGCCTTCGGCCCCCTCAGTCCACTGAAATGGTTTGACACCAATGTGTCCAATGGTGACCCTGTCTCTGTATCTGCTGGTGTTCAGTTCTTACCTCATTTGGGCCTCTTTGCAGTGTTTACTGCTGTGGTCATATGATCACCTCCCGCTTTTCGAAATGATTCCCTTCTTTTTCAAAAGCACCTTTTTTTTTTTTTTTTTTTTTTTTTGGTAATTTTTAAAAAATGGTTGTTGTGCCTTGGCTGCTAGCCTGCCTGAATATCTAAAGTCCTTGTTGGTTGCTGTGTTTCCTTCAGTGTGGATTTCCCTAGCAGTTCTGGAGAGGAGAGGGGCTATTTCAGAACCCAGCTGACCAGCATGGACCCATTGTTCACCGCTCCACTCCAGCTGTTTCTTTGAGCCGTCATCCTCCTTTCCGCCCTGGAATCTTTATACTCTCTACTCCCTCTGCCTAGAGGTCTCTCTCTCTCTCTGTCTCTCTCTCTCTCTCTCTCCATCTTTGCTTTGCCTCAGATATTTGCCCAAAAACCCTTCCTCATAGGAGTCTGTCCTGAACACCCAACCACCACCATGCTAGGTGACTTATCCTTCTTACCATTCTTATAGCACAAGATGCTTTTCCTTCAAAGCGTACGTCCAAATTTCTGAATGTATATTTTGATTTCCATCTCCCCGACCTCTTTATTTCATCGCCACGGGTTAATACTCTGGATGCCATGAGTTGGGTGTTATTTGGGACCCTAACAAAAACAGCAGCCTTCTTAGATTTTCCCTTTCCCTGTTGTGATTCATGCCCTTGTTCCCTGAACTAGGTCTGAACACTTTTTTTCTGTTTTCTACAAATTATGGTATAAATTGTAACTGAGTTCCTTTTTCCCTCCAAAACTCCTCTCTTAATCAAGCGCTATAATTCATTGAGATGACTAAAATACATTTCTCATATATGTTTGGCCTTCCACCATGGTTCCTGACTCACCTCTACCAAGAAATTCTTGGAATTTCCAAAGTGTTGAGAGTGACAAAAGTGTCTCTTGTGATGTTCATGAGGTAATTTTGAACCCCACCTAAGGATGGGGCCTCCCCACCAGGGAAGCCAACCCAGGGTTAGAGGGTGAAAATTTTCAGTCCTACCCCTCACTGCCACCTCCATTTTTGGGGAGAAGGGGAGAGAGGGCCCCGAGGCTTGAATCAACTGCCGATGGCCAATGATTTAATCTATCGTGCCTATGTAATGAACTCTCCATAAAACTCCAAAAAGGGTTTGGGGGGCGTCTGGGTTGGTGAATATGTAGAGGTCCCCTGAGAGAGCATGGGAGCTCCTTGCCTTTTCCTCACGCCTTGTTCTATGCATCCCCTCTGTCTGTCTGTTCTGGAGTTATATCCTTTTATGATATACCAGTGACCTAGTAAGTAAAATGTTTCTCTGAGTTCTGTGAACCTTTCTAGCTACTTAACTGAACCCAAGAAGGGGCTCATGGGAACCTCTTATTTATAGCCAGTCAGTCAGAAGTACAGGTAACAACCTGGGATACATAACAACTGGCCTCTGAAAGGTGGGGGTGGGGGACAGTCTTGTAGGACAGAACCCTTAACCTATGGAATCCGATGCTAGCTCTCCGTAAATAGTGTCAGAACTGAGTTGATTGGGACACTCAGCTGGTGTTTGAGAATCATCTGTTGCTATGGGGGAACTGCCACCCCCACCTCCTTGTTGGAATTGGGTCTAAGAACACGTCTAACCTACCACACAATCTCCCCCACTCCTGGCAACTGAGCAGACCTGGGGGCTGGGGGCACTTGACCCGCGGGCAGAGACGCAAGGGGATCAGATTTCTACCTGGCGTATAGTCGGTGAGGCAGTCTGGCACAAGAGCACTGTTGTAACAAGGTCAGCAAATGATTAACTAAGCTGCGTAGAATTCTTCCCTGAGGGAGCTGAATTGGAGATGTGGGCAAGTGTCCACTAGTTGGAAGGAGAAGCCAAGAAGGAAAGCGCATAAAGAAGCTGGAATCTGATAATAACTGAATCTTGGTAAAGGAGGAACACCAGAGAGAGGTCACCAAGATCCTGCTGCTGGATGGGAAACCAGGTTGCTAGAACTGTCTTGGAACCCTAGTGCACTGTGCTCCACCTTCAACACTAGTCGGAGCCTGGGTACTCTCTTCTTTCACAGCCACAAAAGCCCAGCAAAGACTCAAAATTCAGGATGCTCCCGTTTCTCTCTCCTGAATTTCCCTTGTTTTCTCCAGGCCCCTTGAGGAATTTTCTACATGGTATCCCTTAGCACAAAACAAGAGCATTTATCTATCCTTTTTCTTTTTTCAAGTTAATTTGATTTATTTATTATGAGAGAAAGAGCTGGGGGAGGAACAGAGACAGAGAGAGAGAATGAGAGAATCCCAAGCAGGCCCCATGCCGTTAACACAGCGCCAGACATGGGGCTGGGTCTCAGGAACCGTGAGATCATGACCTGAGCTGAAACCAAGAGTTGGATGCTTAACTGACTGAGCCACCCAGGTGCCCCTCAATGGTGTTCTTTATAATCAGAGTTTCTGGCTTTATAACTTGAAATGTTCTACTTAATAAAAATTGTCAGGGAGCCTCTGTCCTCGAAATAAGGTAATTTTTGCACACTGAGATCTTTCTACACAGATTTTATTTTTATTTGAAAGAGAGAGAGAGAGAGAGAGAGCACGCTAGCATGAGTGGTAGGGGGAGAGCAGCCTCCATGCCCAGGGCAGAGCCCAACACGGAGCTCAAACCCACAAATTGTGAGATCACGACCTGAGCCGAAACGGAGTCAGATGCTTAACCGACTGAGCCACCCAGGTGCCCCCAGTGCACGTATCTCTTCTACATCAAGCAACTGTATCCATGGTCTTGGTTCCCTCCCCACTTCACATATGACCTTGCTGGCCACAAGGTTACATGTAATCTGTGTGGTGGAATGGAGGAAGCAGTGTGGAACAGAGGTGGCAAACACACAGCTTGCAGGCTGGTCCCAGCCCTTCTTTTACTTTGTTAGATTTATTTATTTATTTACTTACTTATTTATAGAAAACGAGTTGGGGAGGGGCAGAGAGAAGAGAGAGAGAATCCTAAGAAGGCTCTGCACCAGCAGTGTAGAGCCCAGTGCGGGGCTGGAACCCACCAACTGCCAGATCATGACCTGACCTGAAAGTCAGATGCTTAACCAACCAGCCAGGCGCCCCTGATCCCAACCCTTCTAAGCGCCCGGTTTGGCTCACACATATTTGTAAGATAAAATTTTGAGTGAATGTGTAAAAAGAAAGAGATTTTAATGTGTAAAAAGAAGGAGATTCCCCATAAAAATCTAGATTTTTAGAAGCTCTTCAAAACTGTGAACACCCATTGGCCAGAACTGAGTAATAGTCACCCCCCTACTGTAGTTAGTCACACCCTTAGCTCCAGCTCTCATTCATCCCTGGCCCGCCCTGTCACTTATGTGCCTATCCTACCTCTGTATTCATCGGACTTTTGGCTCACCGACAGCCAGAAGGAGGGAGCAAATGAATGAGGAGAACCACAAGTTGTTTCTTAAGCCAAGACAAGAAAGAGATTAAGGAAGGGGTGCATACAGGAGAGGCTGTCAGGGAGAGATGCTAAGGATGAGACCCCGGCAGTGTCATTGGGTGTGAGGGAGGGATCATTGATGGTTTTCATGAGCCCGAAAGGCAGATGGCACTAGGGTAGAGAAGCTGGTGATGGTCACGTCAGAAATTGGAAATTCTAAGAACTGAGTCATGAAACACAGAAGAGAGGACTGTTTTGGAAATGCATGATAGTGGCTGTTGATAATGTCTTCAGAATTTCAGAGACTCATGAAAGCCTCAAACAAAAGTGAAGCCTAAGATACGAGGGGCAAACGGATATTGTCCAAAAGAGAGCTGATCTATATCTATGAGGAAATATATAAGGAAGTAAGGATGGTCCTGATTACTACGTGGGGAAGGTTGGCGCTCCAGGGCTGGAGAGAGGTCGTCCGTCCCCTACGAGATTTGTGAGCTCCTATGGCACTTTGTCAATCTGTGTTTTCGTTTTTCTCTCAGAATGAAAGGAATCTGAAAAAGTTTTGATTCACAGTTGAAAGCAATGCTGCCTCTAAAAAAAACATGTTGCCATCACAGGGTTTTTTTGTTTTTTTTCTGCCCCTGCATATTACCCTGTGGCCTGTTTTGTTTTTCTCAGTGCTTTTGAGAATATCTCCT
Organism: Neofelis nebulosa; assembly: GCF_028018385.1. Lineage (NCBI taxonomy): Eukaryota > Metazoa > Chordata > Mammalia > Carnivora > Felidae > Neofelis > Neofelis nebulosa. Next base: position 225,670,511 of record NC_080782.1, read on the forward strand.
ATAAAATAAGTACTGCAAATTTACATGGATGAATTTGACTTATCAAAAATGCTATATAACAGCTATTAAATACTATTTGGCATATCTGCATATATCACTGAGAATTGTGATTTCTGTTTGCAAACTCCACGTGCCTCAAACCCACAACTGCTCAGACTTCATTTCATTAAGACCTCGAGATAAACTCGCTTTGCGTTCCCCTTCCTTGCCTCCCTAGGAGTCCTACTAAATGCACCCACTTCCGTCTTCCTCAAGCTCCCAGACTAGAGATATCTGCCGTTTGAATAAAATTTTAATGATTTATCAGGGCTAGCCCTTCTCACAAAGCCACGTCCGGCTCCTGACAGAGGCTAAGAAAATTCTTTCCGATTCACTCACTTGGAAGGCCATCTCTTCTGTGGCCTCAGGCTCTTTGCTTCCTGCTTTGTTGAAATCTGTAAGTTATCAGGTAATTTTTGCCTCTCTAGCTTGAGCTCTACCTGAAGCAAAAGAATGCCTGAACTCCCTTCTGAGGTCAGCAGGGGAAGAAGACTTGGTTCTCTTCATTGGTGGCCACCATCTTGTTTCTACTCCCAACACTGATATTTCTCCGCCCACGTCTTGCTAGTCACCTACTTCTCCCAGCATTGACTCCCTCCCCTACGGTGAACTCCCACAACACACAGCTGTGGAGTTTCTCTGTTTACAATTTGCTGTGGGGTTCATTATATTTACTTGATGGGGAAGGTTTCAATTACACCTCAGCTGGCTTGTTGTCTTTAATTTGTACTCCCACTACCTGCTCTCTTTACCTGTGCTTGTAAATATATGGAAGGAAGATATTAAAAATGTCTTCCTAGGTTGGCCCAATTGTTTAGTTCTTTTCAACTAACAACTACTTATCGAAGGGCAAATTAAAATCTGAGGTCAGTGAGAGATTTGTAGTGTTCACGGCATCAGTGTTTTTTGGAGCTGGAAAGATCTTGGGAGAGAGATTAATCCAAAATCTTTATATTCCAGATGAGGCTTGGGGAAGAGAGATGATTTACCTAGGATCATTTCATTAGCTAATGTCAGATCTCCTGATTTCCAAGACAAGACCCTTTCCAGCCCAGAATATTTATGTATACATGTGTGTGTGTGCATGCGTGTGCATGTGTGTGTATGTGTGTGTGTGTGGGTGCATGCACGTAGGAGTGCATGCATCCTCAAGAATGGTTGCCATACCTGTCAGAATCATCTGGCATGTCTTTTAAAAACTACAGTAGCACAGGATGCTATCAGACCCCCTGAAACAGAATCTCTGGGGCCAGGAACCCCGGGTCAGGGGTGGAGAATGCTGTTTTGCCTCCTCCCCCTTTTCTCTCACATCAGGCACTGCATTTTCTAAGACTGGCCCCAGTTTTATGTGAAATGAATCCTAGGTCGGTTCACTACACCACATCGTCACAGCAGAAACCAGAAACCCGGAGGAGAGAGGTGTGTATAGACCCTGTATCTTTTTTTAATGTTTTTTTTATTTTGAGAGAAGAAGAGAGAGGGAGAGAGAGAGCACACAAGCAGCGGAAAGGCAGAGAAAGAGAGGCAGGGTCTACACTGTCACACAGAGCCTGATGTGGGGCTTGAACTCATGAACTATGAGAATCTGAGCTGAAATCAAGAGTCAGATGCTTAACCAACTGAGCTACCCAGGCATCCCCAAGGCCCCGTATCTTTAAGTAGAGCTCCACAAGCCTAACGACGGGCTTTGTTTATGTGTTTACATGGAGGCGGCCACCAGCTTGGGAGCAGTACCTGGAACCGTGGGCGTTCTCTGGGGAAGCTGCCACATGAGTCAGGCCTGCAGAGAGTTGTAGAGTGGAGTCCTTGATGTGCTTGGTGATGATTCAGGGGCACAGCTGTCACCTCGCTGTGCTGGGCTGACCGAATAACCCACTCCTTCTGGTCCAGAGTTGGCCTTTATGGGTGGTAGGGAGTTGTCTTGACTTGGACGACTGCATAACCACTTCCACCAGTAAAAGAGATGGAAATGATACTGTTCTCCCAGAATCAGCCATGGTGTATGTGTTGGGGGGTGTGGTCAAGCCATGGAATTGTGGGGTCAAATGGTCCAGGATGACCAACTCCCAGTGACTAAATTACACTTGCTACTAAGGCATTAGCTCTAAGAAGACTACAAATTAGCTGGATGTACCCTTGGGCAGTTATTCACCAGCCTGATACAAAGGTGGGGAGCTAAATCCCTTCCTATATTTAGGCATTGGACAGACCCCCTGTGGTGGAGGACTTGGGGCGGTCCTGCGTGGAAGCAATGAGAATAACCCAGTGACTGTGGGGCTGCCTCCCAGTCCCACTATGGATACATACATCTGCATTTTGTTCAGGTGCTCTTTGTTCTTGACCCTCTGGAGGTGAAATATTGGCCTCTCTTGTCCTGAAGATGCCCAGGGTGGTGCAAAGTTCATAAATATTCACCTTCTCACCCAAAGCCTTGCAGTCTTGCAGGAAAACCAGAGGCTGAGGAGTAATAGGAGGCATACTGTGTCACTCAGATTTTTCTGGCATCACTTTGTCTCAGAATTGGAGAGTATGCCTCCTACTTCATGTTCAGCAATCATTTAGAAGCCAGGAGTCACAGAGCAAAGGGTGGATTTCATGTCGAGCAAAAAGATCTCTTGGAAGTCAATGAACAGATGCAGCTAGATCAATCCTGCCCGTCCACAGAGACAAAGGATTACAAGTCCCAAGATCTATGTGTCTTTATTTGTTTTTGCCTTGAATTCTTCAGGCATTCTTGTTGGACAGCCAGTCTTGGGAGAGGAGCTTCTTGACTAAGAAGCCTGCCCATGTTGAAGGGGCATAGTGGGGAGAAGTGAGCACTGAGGTTGAACTATAGCAATAGTTTAGTAATATGACCCTCTGACAGTGCTCCTTGTCAGCTTCTCTACTGCCTAAGCACAGGTTGGAGCAGCGGATGAGGGCACCTTGAGTTACAAGGAGAGGAGCCACCATGATGGCTGGGTCATGTAAAGAGAGAAGCCCACCGAACTGCAAGAAACAAGGGGAAATGAAGAAGTTCTCTCATAAAAGTATGGTTAGTCTATGCAGAGGTTAGAGCTGGAGGCAAGATAGCTCTTGGGGCCTTAGCACTTGGGGATGGTGGATCTTCATGCCCTTCCACTAAAGCAGTGTGGCCAGCTCTTAGGTTTCTGTTGCTCTGTCTCTGCATACTTTAGCTTTCCTCCCAGCACCCTTGACTCAATAAGACCCTTCTACGTTGTATCTTCTGTTTAATCATAGTTTTTACTTCCTCACAATTTTGGCTTGTTCTTAACGTCAGCTGGCTCAAGGCTCCTTGTATCCTTACTTGGTGTGACTCAGCCCCCATGGCAAACAGCCCGTGTCTCTGTGTGCCTCCCAATTCAAAGTCCTGTGAGTGAATATCTGATTGTCCCAGTGGATCCCTGTGTGAACTCAGCTCTTTACAATGGGTCATGTAATAAGCCTGGATAGGCAGCCTTGAGACAAGTATCTGCTTCCAGTCCAGTCAGATGAGGACGGGGTAACGGGGTCATATATAGGGCTGCCATTTCAGCGGGGTTGGAGAGGACAGTATCTCTTAGAAAAGGCTGTGGATGTGATCTAACCATGTTTTACTACAAGCAGATAAAGGTCTCCCAAATAAAGGGAAAAGCAACAGTTCCAATCTCCGGCAAATTCCATACACTCAAGTATTGTTACTAGGCCCTTAAAATATGGAGAGAAGTTTGAAGTGGCCTTGATAAACTATACACAGGGTAAAATATAATGTTGATGGAACCAAACACTAAATTTAGGGATACATTGAATTGCACACAGATGCAAAAATGGCAGGCAAGGGGAGAGATGGGGAGAAGAGAGGCTTGGAAATCCAAGCAAGCATGAGATACGAAGATCTGGAGGTCCCGGTGGAACACAAGCATCACTGAATATGTCAATAATGTTGAGTTAGAATATGAAATATAGGAGCCAATAGAATCTCTTGTATTCTTCTCAGCATTGGCTACTCCTTATTACACTTAGTTTTGTTTTCATGTTTTTTTGATAAAAGAAGAAAGGAAAAGAAAAAGATACTAGAGAAGATTGGGGGATGCAAGGGAAAAGGAAAGAATTTACGAGGAACGTGAAATGATAGTTGGATTCTTTTCATCTGGGAATTAAAAAAAAAAAAAAAAAGCAGGCTAAGGATTGACTTTTTAAATTAAGCATCAAAATCCAAGGCAGCAGATGGGTGGACTATCCTTTTATTCCAATGCCACAATTAAAATCAGAGAGAAAAATGGGGAGGCAAAAACTATTGGCAAGTTGATTGCCAAGCAACCGATTGAATTGCAAAGGGCCAAGCCAATTCATTTTTCTTAACAACAAAATAATTGGGCTGTGTCTGAACTATGTGAAATTATCTCCTTTTTAAAAACACCAAATGAGTTTGATTATTCAGTAATCAATTCACTCCTCAGCACTAGCATGTTGTATCAGCCAAAATAGCTGATGTGACTCCAAAAATGTCAATTCAGGGGCACCATGTAAACATACCCCCAACTTTCATGTGAGAATGAGCTCCAGAACCGGAACTTCAGTCACTGCTTTGCCCAAAGAGACAGCTGACACGAACGCCACTTGGCTTCCTCTCGGAGGGTGTAGCGCAAGGAGGTGAAAGGCAGTTTGCCTTGACCTCCCTCCCTGGACTGTAGGAGACTCATCTATTTGTCAAGAACATGCTGTAAAGCATTTCTGACACAGACTACTCAGAGGTAGCCCAGACTTCACAGGTCAAGGGCATGTGTCCTCCAAAGACTCCATTTTGTTCACCAGCCACAGCCACCCCTACTTGTGAACAAATGGCTACAAACTTGGGGCCGTCCGCAACCCCCGTAGATCTGATGGTTCATTAGAATGACTCAAAGACCTCAGGAAGGCACTTGTAGTATTATTATAAAGGCTGCAAATCAGGTCCAGCCGAGAGAAAAGACCCACCGGGCAAGGTCTGGAAGGATCTCAAATACAGAGCAGCCACGTCCTTTCCTCCTAGATTCAGGATGTATCGCCCTCCCGGCACACTGATGTGTGCTCCAGCTGGAAGCACACCTGAGCCTCTGTGTCCAGAGTTTTCCTTGGGGGGTTATATGTAGTTACGATTGAGTCACTGGCCACTTGTTTGAATTCAATCGGCAGCCTCCCTCCCCTCCTTGGAGGCCAGCGTGTTGATATCTCAGGGCTCAAAGCTCCAACCTCTAGTCATGTGACTGATCTTTTGGGCATGGCCGGCCTCCTTTCTGAACTGACCTAGTGGACCCCCGAGTCACCCCATTAACCTAAACCCAGATGTGATCCCAGGGGCCGCTATCTTCTGATGAGCCTGGAAACTCCCAAGCTTCTGAAGCTGCTACCATTTCCCATGGGGAGAAAAATAAAACTTAGATGCCTCTTCTGCCTCCTAACCTGCCTCCCAGAGGCTTGCCCCTCCAGCCGGACCCTCCCCTCTCCTATCAGGCTTCCCCACAGCTCGTAACTGCAGGCACCCAGAGCTCGGAGTTGGGGACGTGGCTCCTTCCTCCCATTCTCATCACTTGTTGATTCAGACTGTTAGTGAGATATTTATTCCAAAGCCCCAGCCGACAACCCTAAAAAGAAAAAGTTGCTCACTGGGGCATTTCCCAAGGCGTGTGTTGGGCTGCTTGGCCTGTGTGTACCTTTCTCCTCCTCCGCCTCCTCCTCCAGTCGCCCAAGAACAGTGGCCTACACGCGTCCGTAGGAAGCTACCTTCTGTGTTCTTACCTAGAGAGAAAAACCAGGCTCTGGGGAGGGAGGCAGACAATGGGCCAGCAGGCACAGCAAGCGTGATGGTGGGCCCCACAGCGCCGGGAGGAGGGAGGCGGGGAGAGCCGCCAGGAAGGACGTGAAACATGGGCCTTCCTGCAGACGGCTGGCGAGGCCGGGCCGGCTGCCGGCGGTAGGCCGGAATATGCCAGAACGTGGCCTCCCAGGGAGACGGGTCCGCCGAGGCGGTCAGAGTCAATTGTTTGAAAACGGCTTTCTGAAGGAAGGATGGCAGAAGGAGTAACGGTGCTGGTCCCTGCCCTCTGCGTCCCCAGACACAGGGACCAGGAAGAGCACAGAGCCAGAACAAGCCTGCTCCGTGGGCGGCCTGCACTCACAGGGGCAGGTGGCCACACAGGACACATGCACCGCTCATTGTGTTCTCCTAGGTTGATCCGGTCGTCATGGAGACGGAGGGAGACTTGGGAGGTTGTGCCAAGGGCACAAACCGGGAGGTTGTGCCAAGGGCACAAACCGGGAGGTTGTGCCCTTAGCTTCCAGATACGTAGCCGAGTGTGGCGCTTTAGTCCCGGGTAGACTTTGGTTCGAAACCCAGCCCCGCCGGTGGTTCGCTGCCTGGTGTGGGGCACGTGACCTGGCCTACACTGAGCCTTGGTTACCGTGTGTACAAGAGAGATATTAGTACCTTCCTCTTTAATGTTGTCGAAGCTCCTATGTTACCGTCACGTTTAGACTGTTTCCCTTTGTCCTCTGTCTTCAGGTCTCTGGTGCCACTGTCCTTCTGTACACAGGGCTTGTAGATTTGGCTCCTGCTCTGTTTCCTGCTGGGCCGTGACAGTTCAGTATCCCTTGTGGTCCCCAGAGTCCGCCCCTGAGAGCGAGCAGTGCTGAAAGAGAATTTACCGTTTCCCCTTCACTCGCCCCGTAGACTTTGCTGGAAGAAACTGGAGACTGGCATTCTGTGTTGTGATTCAGGGACACCGGAAAGGCCTTTCCTCTACTCACGCCCCCCCCCCCCTAAAAATCAGAAACCAAAACGAAATCTCTCCTCTGTGTTGCCTGCTGACCTGCCACCATTGGCATTTTGTTCTTTTGATTTAAGGCTTTTCAGTAGTTGAAGTGCAAATTTTCTTAGAAGTCATATTTAAAGGCTGACATTTGTCTATCCCCGTGAATGAATGAGTCATTCACTCAAGGGTCCTCCTGTTAGGGAGGGCCTGAGGCCACCGTCCACGGAAGAAAAGCAGTCCAGCCTCTTACTGACACCTACTTCACAATTTTGCTCTGAGCCCTTTTCAGCAGAGAATGCAGGACCAATCTCTCACCAAACCCACAAAACTCTGATTTTCAGCCTTGGAGTTTCTTCCTGCTTTGCCCAGCCCCCACTCCACTTACGGCCACCTCCACCTGCCACTATTGCCAGAAGAAAAGGGTTAGCGTTTGTTGGGGGCCTACCGTGTGGCTGGTAGGGAGGGCGATGTGTATTATCTCATTTAAACCCTCATTGCAATCCTGCAGCAGGGACCTCTCATCTCACTTAATGAAGAGAAGAAACAAGTAACATAAGAGCCAGTAAATTGCCCAAAGACATCAAACCCATGGATGGTCTAGCTGGGATTTGGACCAGGCTGGTCTTGCTCTAAAGACTTTACATAAGGCAGGGTTAACTGTTTCTACTTTCTTCTTAAAATTTTTTAAAATGTTTTTTTTAATTTATTTTTGAGACAGAGAGTGAGCGGGGGAGAGGCAGAAGAGAGAGAGGGAGACACAGAATCCAAAGCAGGCTCCAGGCTCTGAGCTGTCAGCCCAGAGCCCGACACGGGGCTCAAACTCACAAACTGCGAGATCATGACCTGAGCCGAAGTCATATGCTTAACCGACGGAGCCACCCAAGCGCCCCTCTACTTTCTTCTTGATCCTGTTGTTCTGCTTTGACTTCTAGTTTGTTAATCTTAATACGTTAAAAAAAAAAAAAAAAAAAAACACCTTCTAGGAAGAGGATAATACATCTCAAACAAAAAAACAACCCATGACAAAACGCTAGTATTTTAAAGACATTTTATTATGAAACAAACATCCATAAAAGGTAAAGAATAATATGACAAACTCCCTCTAATCATAGACTGTTCCTGCAGGTGAACAGGGAAGATCAGGGGAATAGCCAGGCAATATGAAAAGCACAGGGAGAGGCTTTGGCAGGAGCCAGCAAAGCTTGCATCCCCTCCAGGGGCACCTGGGTGGCTCAGTCGGTTAAGTGTCTGACTTCGGCTCAGGTCATGCTCTCACGGTTTGTGGGTTGTTTGAGTCCCACGTCGGGCTCTGTGCTGACAGCTCAGGGCCTGGAACCTACTTCAGATTCTGCGTCTCCCTCTCTCTCTGCCCTCCCCTGCTCATGCTCTCTCTCTCTCTCTGTCAAAAATAAGTCAACATTAAAAAAATTAAAAAGAAAAAAACTTGTATCCCCTCCAGAGTCTTTCTGCAATTCCTTTTCTGCTACTCCCCACCGGAGGACAGGCCCCAGCTAGGTCCTTCACAGGTAACCACAGTCACCAGTCCGTACTGGCAGCTTACCACGAGGCTCAGTGCTTTGTGCCTCACAGATCATAATGCATGTCATTCTTCTGGCCACCCGGGGGGAGGGCAGAGTTACCACTGCCCCATTTGGCAGAGCTGGGTGCTAAGTGCAGAGATGTGCATTTCTCGTCTGACGCCTCAGGGCTGCTGGTTAGTGGTGGAGCTCGGACAAGGACCCAGGTGACCAACTCCAAAGGCCCCCTCCGGTCCTGAACTTGACTTCCTCAGTTCTTCCCCCCACTAAATTTATGAGGCACAGCATAATCTGAAAACACTATGTTCCCCATCCTTTGATCACAGGACTATGCTAATCTCTTCTTGTTTCCTTCTACCAAATGCAAACCATTTAGAATTATTATTTGGTAATTCTGCGACATTTGTCCTGAAAGAGCAGGGGGCCCGGGACTTTGAGATTTCAGGCCAAACGTTGTTCACCCTTCTCCCAACTACCTCTTTCCACTAAGCTTCCCTAGACAATCGGTGGAAACAGGGCATCCACAGCCCCGGTCTACCCTCCACCTTACCACACCCCAGTTTTCAAACAGAACTGAGACTCTCCTTATTTGTGAAGTTGCCAAATCAATTCTACGTCATTAACTGAGAGCAAGCAAGCCAACAAGGGAGCAGATCAGAGGTGCCAGGATAAAAACAGGGATTCACAGACAATTTTAGCAGCATGGGAGAGGTGCTAGAATGGGCACGGCTGGCCGCAGATGGAGGGCATCAGGAGACACCCCAGGACCTCAGCTCTGCTGAGTCCCTTTCAAACAAAATCACACCCCGGAGCCATGTGATCCTAGCTCAGCTTCCAAGCACTGCTGGAGACAAAACCCGGCCCCAGGAAGCTAGGGTGCCGGCCTGGTCTGCCCCAAGACAGCAGCGGAGGAAGGGCCCCGAGATGCCTCACACCCATGAAGAGGGGGAGAGCCAACTTGAGGCGGAAGTCTTCAAAGAGGCATGGGGGCATGTTTATAGGGTGGGACACCCCCCTGTGCCAGACTCTGTACTAAGGCCTAAGACCCATTATCTCCTGGCCGCTCAGCACAGTGGCCCTTCCTCTGCCGCTTGTGAGTGGTGAGTCGGGTCCTACAACATAGTGCTCGAGAGGGTGGCCTCAGGACCACAGGGCCTGCCCTTCCATCTGAGCCATCTCCAGCCACGTGGCCTCAGGCAGGTCACAGAAGTTGTCTGGGCCTCAGTTTCCTCCTCTGTGTCTTGGGAACAAAAATAGTTCACGTTTCATAGGGTCGTTGTGAGGCTTACCAGTTAGCACACATAAAGCTCTCAGAACGGTACGCGGAACCTGGAAAGCTCTACACACGTGGTCAGATACCGGAGAGAAAAGCCATGCCGGCTGGCAGCGGCTGCCAGAGTCCAAATCCTGGCACTGTGACTTGTGTGACCTTGGGCTAGACGCCCAAATCCTCTCAGACTCAGGTCCTCGTTTGTATAAAGAGGATAATGGTGACCATATCAGGGGGTTGTTGAGAGGTTTAAATGAGTTATATTACAAAGCCCTGAAAACAAACAGCACAGGCACCCAGTGAGCGCTCAGAAAAATTATTATTCTACTCTACCACAGCTTAACATTGTGCGAGGCTGTTACCTGGAGCAGAGGTAACGGAGTGACCGTGGTACCTATGATTTTCTTCCGTAATGAAATAATATGGAATTTTGACCAGAAAATGACCACTTCGCACACTAATCAGAATTTCCAAATGATTATTTTCAACAGCTATGGTCTCAGTCATCAGCTCCTTACCCATGACCTCTCCCCTTTCCTCCTATCTGAGTCCCACACCCCCCTGATCCTCTGTGCTGGCGACCCACCCATGTGACAGTCCTTTGTTACCGACTCACGGGTTTCTGCCACCTGCCTGAGTCTGTACATTAGCCATCATTGCTCCACAAAGTTATATGGCTCATGAAACAGAGTGGCATACTGAATGGAAAATTAAGCCACAAATAAGCTGGTTTCATCACACTCTTGCAAAGGTGCACGGAACAAAATTGTTCCATGCGACTTGACTCCAGATTCAAAATTGCAGTAGGGCTTTAGTAAAGGCAGCTACTATTTATATCTCACATTGTTCTGGGAGTTTTCCGACTATCTCAGAGTCATAGGCGTTCTGTAAATGTGTCGTCTGTTAGCTCCTCCCCTTTCAGTGCTATTAAAAGTAGGCAAGGAATGTGAGATTTGGGGATTTGCTTAACCAGTGGCCAAGCAGCACGGCCCAGGTGATTTTGGAGAACTGGAGAACGTAGAGGAGGAGGGGTTTGAAGGTTCCGCTTTGATCCTCTATGCAGCACGGGATCGTGCAGATGGGCTGGGCCAGGGCTACAGAGTTGCAGACAGAGAAGTCAATCGGTCAGATGTCGCTGAGAAGGGATCAGGTGGATCGGGGACAGTCTGGATCTAGGGTAAATGAGAAATTGAAAGAAATCCCCTCTTTGAGTCTGGAATGAGAGGGAGACAAGTGTCATGAAAAGGTTGGGAAAAACCAGGGATTTAAAGAGAAGAGAAACCACCAGTCTTTATCTATTCAGCACCATGGGAGAAATGTATGAAAGATGTTTCTGCTCTCAAAGGGCTTACACTTTCCCTGGGGGAAAGAAGACACAAATATACAAAAACAAGAATGATAAGACAACTGATTCAGAGACCAGTCTGGGCCATGAAGAAGGATGTTGCATGACAGGAGAGCATTAATACTGGTGTGTGATTACTTTCCAAATGGTTTCTGTAGGCAATAACCATTGGAAGGTCGTGTCAGGCTAGGGGCGGGGACAGAGGAGGCTGTAGACAAGAAATGCCATCGGAGCTGCTTTGGAAGCATTGGCAGGAATTGCAAAGGTGGAGAGGGAAGGCCTGCAGGCAGGAGCCAGAACACGGAGGCCCAAAGGCCAGAGGCAGGGCGACTGTTGCCAAGGGGAGTCCTAAGGGGCGAGTGGCTGGATGTAAAGCTACGGAGGGAGAGCAACATGAAGGGCCTGCACGAAGGCTAGGGAATGTACTATAGTGTAAAATGAGGCACGTTATGTAAAGTATGCAAATATATTGAGCCTCTTCACTGGCCATGGGGCTTTTATCCTTGGCTTTTGACTTGGTCTTCCAACAGTTACCTGCAGGACAGAGGTTTAGGCCAGTTAGGGAAGGTGTAGTCATGGTGCAGGATCGTGAATGGTTCAGGACGGCAGTGCCCTTGGCCGCAGAGAAGCATCCTTCCAATCACAGATCTCTGAAATGGATTAGTCATCATCTCCCTGCCATTTGAATATGGCACTTCATTTTTGCCACTTACACCTTCAAAGGTACCGAGCGATTTGTACATGTCGAGCACCGTGGTAGGCACCGGAGACACACGATTAAGAGATACTTACAGGAAAATGTCTCAGTGCAGGGATTGCTGGTTGCACGAAGGGGGTGTGGGAGGAAGCACGTAGCCTGGAACCTCAGGCTCCTCAGGCACCAGCCCCAGGGTTCAGGGAAGGTTATTTGGAGCTGCTCTGGTCTAAGCCAAGTCTTTGCAGGTAAGCAGAAGATGGCAAGCAAGAGCAAAGAAGGGAAGGAGAGGGCATTCCAGGCAGAAGGGAGAACATAAGCAAAGCCACAAAATGGGTGACAAAATTAAGAGTGAGTTCTAGAGTCCAAGTACCTGGGTTGAAATTCTATCTCTGTCCCCTGCAAGCTTTGCAAGTTTTGGCAAGTTACGTATCCTCTCTCTGACTCAGTTTTTTTGTGTATAAGTGAGAAAAAGGATAGCATCTACCAGATAGGGTTATTGTGAGGAATACACGATACACCACATATGAAGAGATCAGCACGGTGTCCAGGGCATGGTAAACACTCACTGAATAATAACAACAATGATCGTGACGATGGCGACCACCAGTGGTTCAATGTTATTGGAAATGCAATGGAACATAAGACATGGTAGGCAATGAGGCCAGAGACATAGGTGTTGATAAAAAAAAAAATCTTACTATTGATTTTTTATTCTACAGGTCAATGGGACTTTTTAGAGGGTTTTCAGCTTGGAATAACATGAGCAGGTTTGCAACTCAGATGGATTCTTCAGGGCTATCTGTCATCAACTGATTCGAGGAGGACAAGACCAGGGGCAGGAAGATCTGTTAGTGATATTACAGTAGTTCAGGTGAGAGATGAGAAGCACTTACCTAATCCAGGGGCATCACGGTAGGGATTCAAAGGAAGAGGCATATTTGAGAACTTGAGGTGGTAAACATGATGGGAGTTGGTAAAAAAAGAAGAAAGAGCTGAGGATGTTCTCAGTTCTTCCAACCGGGAGACTGGATGAAGAGTGATTCATCCACTGAGAGGGGGAACATAAAAAAGAAGCTTGTGTAGGAACAACAAAGATAAGATCATTCAGAAGAGCTGAGTGGGAGGAATCTGCAGATAACCTTGGAGAGGTCCAGTAGACTGTTGTTTACTTAACAGGGAAGCTTATGGGAAGGCCCCAGCTAGAAATACAGATTTGCATGTAGTCAGCCAATATAATAGTGGTTATAGAACCATGAGAGCAGATGAGATTGCCCAGGAAAACAATGCAGGATGAGAAAAGAAGAGGGTCAAGGACAAAATCCGGGGAAATGCCACTATTTAAGGAGCATGATTGGAAGAGCAGCCTATAAAGCCAAGAAAGAACTGATCAGAGTGGTTGCCAGAGAAACAAGAGGCAGTGTGATGGACATTAGGAGAGCAGAGAGCATGAGAAAGAAGGGAGAGATGGACTCTCTTGAGCGCCACACGGAAGCCCACCAAAGCAGGACAGAGAAGGGCTGACCGATGGGTAAATAGGAGGGAAAGAAGGGGAGAAAGGGGTGTGAGATGAGGAAGAAGAGACAGAACGTTGCCTCTTTGAGACATTTTGTTGAGAAAAGAGGAAAGAGAAGTAGCCAGAAGAAGGAAGGGAAAACAGAGTTAGAGGATGCTTCATTTTTTCCCCTTCTGGTGGGAGATATTGAAGAAAGTTTGTATCTCATAGAAAAGAATTTATAGAGAAGAAGTTGTAAAGGCAAGAGAAAAACAAGATATTTGATGGATCACAGTCCAAAAGGAGATGGGTGGACGTGATACCAAGAGCTCAAGAGGAATGAAGTTGGTCTAGAATGGAATAGGAACAAAACAGACAAACGAAAACACCATTTTGTCCATCTTTTGTGAGACTCTAGGCAAGGTGAGGGGATGAAGTTGTGTGTGTGTGTGTGTGTGTGTGTGTGTGTGTGGAGCAAGCTTCAACTTTGCACATAACAGTCTCAGGTTTTTAAAAGATGGAGAAGTGGAGGCCATATACTGGAAGTGAGGGGAACAGGGGGTGATAAGGATGATGAAACCTTGCTGGAGGGTTGCAAAGAAGTGGGATTTCCACTAAAAGGATGCTGAGCAAGGAGAAGAAAAAGACGGACCCTCTGTCCTGAAGCTCAGTCGAGGGAGACCACGATTCTGTAGCAGTACCCATCTGAACTGCTGGGTGCTGTTTTTCTTCCCTCTTTTAATGAGCTGAGTCTAGGAGGAGAAATGCAGTATTGACTCAAGGCTGGAGTTTTGCCACTTAGATACGGTGAAAGTCCAGGGATGCAAGGCCACTGGGGGTCCTGGTGACAGAGTAGTTGCAAGCCACAAGCTTAAAACAGGCTCAGGAAGCTAACAGTAGTTCTTCTGTCTTCTTGTTTATCCCGTTGAAGCTCAAGGGAAAGAAGTGACCTCAGGAGCAATTATGCATATCTTATAATCGTTATTATTTGATAGATTAGATCCCGTTTTCATTTTTGTTCCAATTCACAATCATGAAAAACAATATATTTAACTTCAGATGTCTCCTTGTCCTTGTCCTGGTGTTACGCTTCAGCTTCAAGTTTTGGAAACTCCAGAACCATTGAATGATCTCCCAGGGAGATCCGAGTTTCCTCAGCCACCTGGGGGATATCATGGTCTTTATGCACTTTTCGCAAGGGAGGGGGCATCTACCCAGACCTGCTTGAGGGGAGGTCATCCAGCTCTAGATAGATGTGACAAAAGAAAGACCAGGGAGTCACCTAAACAAACATTTGGAACATGTGGTAGAACACGAACCCAGCTATCCCTCCTCCCGCCCCTCCCAAGTAAGAATACGGCACGAGAGGTAAAGAGATTAAAAAAACAAATAGGCTGGGCTGTGGTCTAATAGAAGTCAATTGGTTGGATGGGAAAATTAAGGACATAGCAAACGAGGTTGTGGCACTACCTTAATTTAATCAGAGCCATCTTTCTTTTGGTTCTTGGGGGCGGTGGCAGTGCAAGAGCAATAGTGATTTCCTCTCCCTGGTTCCAGAACACTCCCTCAGCAGAGTGGCTCGAGAAAGAGCCGACACCACTGTGGATGTGTCACGGCCGGCTCCTTGGGAGGCCAAGATGCTTGGAACACGTGCATTCTGACACGTCTGGCAGATATTTGGAAAGGCCCTTCATACTCATCAGCTCTAAGATAAAAAGTTTCCTGACACGGTCTCTTCCATTCATTAGCCACGGAGAGCATGCAGATGGCTTGGGTGTCATTCTGACTTTGGACAGTAGAGAATTGAATTAAAGACCATAGAAATACACTGTTAAAAGTAGGAATGACAATTGGTACAGCACATAATGGTTTACAATGGAATCACTCTTTTTTAAAAAAAATTTTTTTTTTAACGTTTATTTATTTTTGAGACAGAGAGAGACAGAGCATGAGCAGGGGAGGGGCAGAGAGAGAGGGAGACACAGAATCTGAAACAGGCTCCAGGCCCTGAGCTGTCAGCACAGAGCCCGACGCGGGGCTCGAACTCACGGACTGTGAGATCATGACCCGATCTGAAGTCGGATGCTCAACCGACTGAGCCACCCAGGCACCCTACAGTGGAATCATTCTTGAGTTACCATATCTGAGCCTCTCAAAGACTCTTAGTAGTAGGTTGTCATTCTGAATAAGAACAATCCCTTACATTTCTTAGCTTGAAAATATACTTTTTTATTGTATCAATTTAATTGTATTTCATTTCTTTCCTTGTATTTCTAAGTCACTTTTATCTCACTCCCTTCCCTCCTAAAACTTCCGTAGATTTCTGGAATTAAAAGCTCTCATTGATGTTTAGACAAGTTGTTCTTCCAATGCTATCTCCTCACTTCACCTCCTTGGAAATATATTTCTTCGTTCTCCTTCCACCTCCGATCCTGTCCTTGCCTTCCTCTTCTCCTGACTCTTCTGCTCTTCACAAGGCTCTGTCCTAAAATTTAACCACTTTTTAAAGGCTTCGCTTAAACACCGTCTCCTTAAAAAAATCATTCTTGCCAGGGCACCTGAATGGCTCGGTCGGTTGAGTGTCCGACTTCAGCTCAGATCATGATCTCACGGTTCATGAGTCTGAGCCTCGAGTTGGGCTCTGTGCTGACAGCTCAGAGCCTGGAGCCTGCTTCGGATTCTGTGTCTCCCTCTCTCTCTGCCCCTCCCCCAATCGTTCTCTCTCTCTCTCTCTCTCTCTCTCTCTCTCTCAAATATAAACATTTAAAAAAATTAAAAATAATCATTCTTGCTAATACATTCGGATGTGATCTCTTCCTTTCCAAGGTTCCCAATATATGTGATACCTTTGTTTCAACAACTATGTCGTAATGGTGTCAGACATTTACTGAAGTAACGTATTAGATTTTAACTTCTTGAAAGCCCTGGCTTTCTTCTTTTTAATTCAAACCCCAGATCAAACATGACTTCCAGTGTGAATTCTTTTCCACACACTTAATTCCCTTCTCTGCCTACCATGTACTTTTTACATGCTCTGCACAGATGCGCTTATCACATTATGTTGAGATGGTTGGTTTTGATATTTATCTTCTTTTTTAAGCTGTAAGCAACTTGAAGGAGCATAGCACAGTGGTTAAGCTGCCAGGCTGTCTGGGTTTAAATTCTAGCACTGCTAGCAATGTGACTTTAGGCAAATGACTTAACTTCTCTGTGCCTTAGTTTTCCGATCTCTAAAATGAAAAAAATAATAGTAGCTACCTCATAGAGTTGCTGCAAGGATTAAATGAGTTTTAACATGTAAAATGCTTATCAGATAGTGAGCAATTATAATTACTGTACTTCATTGTCCTTTGTATTTTTATTGACAAGAACAATGATTACAGTACACAGGCACACAGCAGGTGTTTGCTGAATGAATGAATAAATAAGAGAAGGTGTATATGATGTTTCTTCCTAATAGATCCCAAAGTCAAAGATAGAATGTCTTTTCACCCAGAGGTTTCCCACAGCAATTAATATGGGGTTTATAATAGGTGACCAATAAATGTCCGTGGAGCATGCTTTGTAACTATTAATCCAGGGACTGCCAGATTGAGAGCAATAAAAATAATAAATTATACAATGAATTAGGCTCCCATCAAATAAACGGTCACACAGGATCTTACATTAAGGTTGTGAGAACATTTCCCTTTCCGGTCAGGAAGATTACTTAACTTGCATGGATGGTGTTAGCCAGACTCTGGCTCACTAACGATGTGGGGGATGCCCACAACGTAGATCTCAACCCGGATCACGGAGGGTCCGGGACCACACGAGGGGAGAATTTTGACACTGAGGTTCTGTGGCCCCCAAAGGGTGGATGTGGGCCCCAGCCCTGCCACGAGGGAAGGTGCACAGAACCCTGCAGAAGCTCTCCACAAAATCTGGTCAATCTGACTCTGCATCCCAGAGGAAGGCTCCCACCGCCCTGGGGCTTTGGCTACGAGGAGTGAATCAACTGGGGATTTTGAAAAAGTGGACTAAAAGAGAAAAAACAACCCTTCGGGGCAGATTAATCAGGCAGGCATGGGGCTATTTCACAGTCCGGCAGACAAGCACTCTCATGTCAGCCACCCCACAGAAAAAGGCAGGGGACCTGTTTGTTCAACTAGAAACGCTTACCCTGGCTTCTTCTCCCTCCCTCCCCACCTTTGTCACTCAACTTTCCTACTTCTGTGTTGGAGAGGTTTCTTTCCCCCTCCCTTCGGCTTTTGAAAGTAACATGGGTGGAGCAGCTAATGAGGCGGTGGAAAGCAAGCTGGTCCGTTCTGGGTTGCTAATGACTCCATTCCCGGGAGCCTAATCCAAGATTTGTACATTTAATTGCTGTCAAGTCAGCTCCAACCACCTGCCATTTCTGCAGCACCTGAGCTCCTAGCTCGGTAGCCCCTGATTCTAAATGAATCCATCACCATTTCTAAAGGCCAGAAAGTCAGGCTGCTGGGCAACCCTGAACGGGGTATATCCTGGAGGGCAGAGACCAGCCAGCCTCGCGGAGCGTGCCTGATCTAACCGGGTCGGCATTGGAGGGACACCTGTGCCTCTCTGGGACCAGACTTCTGTTTCTAGGGGGAAGGAAGGGTGGGTGTGGTGAGGGCAGGGTGTGGGAACAAAGAGGAGGAAGAAGGTGACATCTGATCACACTCTTTCTGAATCTGTTAATGCTTTTATCCTGAAGGATGACTTAACTTCCATCCTGGTGCATGGTTGGCCCATGGATCAATATTTGCTAGGCAGCCTTTCCACGTGAAATGGTAATTGTTTTATTGTCTTTCCCAAATTCAGGTCGTAGTTGTCCCCCTGGGCTTTTTTTTTTTTTTTCTTTTTTTTTTTTGGCGATTTCGGGAATGAGAAAACAGTTAATCTGGACCTGTGTTCAACCGAATGGTAAAACAGGCTACCTCATGGGGATTTAAATGAATCGGGAAAGAAAATTATGTTTAGCGTCTCCTTTTCTAATTGCAGTAAAAATTCTTTAAACACACGTCCTATACTCGCACGTTATTCTTTTCTCCTGTGATGGGTATATCGAGTACACGCATCGTAGCTGACCTTTTTGAGATCAGTCTCCAGAGCGATGGTTCTCAAACTTGAGACCGCGTCGGAATCGCCTGAAGGACTTCTTAAAACCCTCCTTGGCCGGGCCCTCCCGCAGTTCTGATTGAGTCTGCTGTGGGTGAGGTCTGAGGCTTTGCATGCCTAACAAGTTCCCAGGTGATGCTCACCAACCCCCCCCCCCCGGGCCCCCCCCCCCCCCCCGGACTGAGGGAACTTTCTTAAAGCCTCTTGGAAATGGCAATCTCCTTGTCTACAGGGCAATGAGATTGCCATTTACTGAACACTTGATTAGCTGCGTCTGGCTGCTGGTAACTGAGTTGACCATGGCAAAGAGGCACTGACCCTGACACCTCAAGCGGGAAAAGAAGGGAATTCTCCTTTTTCACCTTCCCATCACACGCTCACATGTGATGTGTAAAGGAAGAAGATACAAAGCACCGAACAGCGGTTGGGCAGATACGGTGCTTTGCCCTATAGACAAATAGCCCCTCCCGTCCCCCGAAATCCTTTAGTTGGAATATGGCTACTTGTATTTGGGAATTCATTTTCCCTTAGGGTGACCAGCCCTCTCGGTCTGTCCAGCCCTGAGCTTTCCCAGTGCTAAAACTTAGGGTTATGGGCAAATGGGGGCCCTGATCACCCTCCCTCCCTTTTGGTTAAGCAGAATCTACATCAAGAAGGGCATATTGTTAATTCAGATCTACAAAAACACAAAACAAAAAACCCCGCAAAAAGCCAAGGTAAATATTGTCAGACTATGAGCATTTTTGCCAGACCCTGCCAAGAAAAAGGAGGGAAGTAAGGTATTTAGATTGATAAATATTCACTCACGGTCCCCAACTTGCCATTGGCAAATACTTGCCCTAGGCAACATTGGGACTGGGCCCATTTTTCATTATTGATTAATAGTGAGGAGGTTTTCTTTTTTTATTTCCTCGATCTGAATTTCTAGCCTTTTATGACCAGCCAGTTGATCTGGTGAAGAGGTTGCTGTGACCAGCTGTGTCCTACAGCTTTCTGTTACTTGCTGTTTTCTTATATTTCTTTGTCTTCCTCCGCTCCACACAGTTGTCGCCATGTTCCAGATAAATGCACACTTGTTTTGATTTCCTCCTTACGGCTTAGTCTATTTATATCGGGGGACCCTGGAAAGTGTGCAAGATAACCTTACTAGAAAGCTAAATGAATTCTAAAAAGCAAACACCATACGATCTGCCAATCAGATGGGAAAATATTGTTAACTGTTATTCACTTACTACCCTAGATCTTTCCCTAGAGTGCTTGAAATCACAGAACTGAGGTACATTTGCTCTCTGTTCACCTTTGGAATTTAGATCTAAATGCATCGATGACCTGGGCAGATAGAACAAAAAAATAATTGCTCGCAACCTGACAAGACCAAGGACAAGGGTATGTATGTGCACGTATATATTTTCATGGAAAAATTAAATCAGCGGCTCTCTTGATGGAAAAATCAGTGCTCTCCGAGTTGAGAATTCCCCAGGAGCAAAACTGCCTTGAAGGAGGGGTCTCCTGATTCTGTCATTTTCCGCTCATCTTGCGAGGCTGCACCGAAGCACCATTTTCTGGGAGTATCCTTCCCTAGCCCGGCCCCTCCCCACCTCCCGGCCTGTTTTGCAATTATTTGGTGCCCCTGTTTTAGCTCTTCTTACGTAGCCTTGGGGTTGTTTGCGTGTGTATTTGTCTTTACCTTTGACTGCAAGACTCAGAGGCCAGGATACAGGATATATTGCTAGTGGGCGCCTTGCTACCTCATGCAGTGCTTGGCATCCAGTATGTGCTCAATAAACATTTGGTGATTGAACACTGGCCGTTATACTTGAAGCCGTTTCGGGGGTTCTAAACACGACTCCTGCTGATCGTTTCTACAGAATTTATGGTATTTATTTTAATACGGTAAACAAGATTGGGGCCAAGTCCAGAGATGTTTTATGTTCCTCCCTTGTAACATACAGTCTGGGCACAGACATCCTCAAAGGTTAAATTGACCAAGAGACGGGATTAAAAGCATGAGGTTGAAAAGGCAATTGGTTCGCTTTATTTCACTCATAGTTCATACGCTTGCTTCATTCCCAGTGGTCCCATAAAACCCAGAGCTATGGAAAGTGAAACGATCGGGAAGCTCATCCCTCTTGCCACCATACTTCTCCCTCCCTCTTTCCTGTGTAAGTTGAAAAGCTGCCTTCTGCTCTGCTGTGGGACAGACGGGCTGACTCTGGCCCGGAGAAGCATTTATTATCAACCTGGAAACCTGGCTAGGAATAATGTTCAAAATGGTACTGTTGGGGCCTGGGACAGAGGTCTGTGCTCAGCCCAGCCTAATGCTGACCTTCACTTTTTCTGCCTTCATCTCACCAGAGTATAAGGCAAATGGTGAAAGAAATGGAGAATGTTCTCCTCTGGAAACTTGGACTTTATTGCAGGTGGGACTCACTTCACCCCAGTAGGAGTGGTCCCAAAGAGCTATGTGAAAATCACATTTTTAGAAGTCTAGTCATATTTAAAATGCACTCCAAAAACTGGCCATTTGAGAGAGGTTTTCATGAATACTTTCAAAGTCTCATCTTTGCTAATGGAATATTAATTCATAGTCCCGCTTCTGTGAAAATCCAGATTTCCACCGGCTAGATTTGCTCCACGCAAGGTGCATGAGAACTGTTCAAGTTTGGTTGCAGGTGGCATGGAGATGGGTAATCATTAATCATTATTAATAAGTTCGGAGTCCTCTAAGGCACTCGTGCTTGGGGACTTCAGCTTTTCCTCCCTCGTGCCGCCTCGGGAGTGCCCCTCCATCTCCCTCTCTCTCCCACCTCACTCTTCCCTCCATGGGATGAACAAGATAAAAACAAGAGGAGCAAAAGAAGAGAGACCTCTGCAATGTTCTCCGCTTTATTCGGAAGGTATGGGCTTGCAGCCAGAAGGTGATGAGCGAAATTGAGAAATGGAAAGCAAAGAGAGGGGAAAAATTCCAAGCTCCGGACCAGAGGGTAGCAACAGGGTGGATTTAAACCTCCTGTGGAATCTTTCTTCTTTCTGACACATACCCTGCCTGGGAGGGGGATTCAGTGTGATGTGTAAGAGTGCCCACACAGCACTCGTCACATCCCGTCCCTAGTTTCCTCTCACACTAACCCCGTGTTCAATGTTTCTGGGCCTCAGTTTCCTATACGGGCACGGCAGAACCTCAGACAGTCTGTAAGCAGGGGTGCCGTGTGAGGGTGCCATCCGCTTAGTGCGACTGTTCTGGAATCACACAGGACTGTTTTTCAGTTAGGCCGTGTGCCAGAAAGAGAGGAGAGAGTCTAGTCAGGATATTTAGCTTATCAGCTGCCACTGCACGAATTTTCCCCTGCTACAAACTTCCTAACATTCCGACCCTTCTGGTTTGAAAATTTCCAAGGCTGTTCCTATGCCAACCAAAAACATCACACGATCCGTGTTTCTTGTGCAATGTAGCAGTGGGATCTGTGTTACCAGGAAGATGTGTCAAAGGTGTGGTTTATTTCTCATTCTTTTATGTGGAGGCTAGTGATTTCAGGGAATGCAACAGAGCCCTGTGAGACACTGAAATGCTCATCCAGACACCCAACTGCCCTGTGCCTCCGCCGGGTCCCTTAGGATAAGACAAATGCTGCCAGACATCTCGTCCATATGGAAAATGTCAGACGGTTCATCTCAAAACTCCAGTATCCGGGTGTTTTCAAAACACATCTCTTTTGTCGGACAGTTACCCTAATTTCTATCTTTGCAGTGAAAGAACAGCTTCTATCTGTCTTCACCAGTCGGTCTTCTTATTTTGATGAGGGGCTCACCTCAAAGATGAAGAGTTTAACCACTCAAACCACCACCATCAATAACAACAGTCACCGACCAACCACAAAAGAAAGAAAGCATGAAATCAAAAGCCCCAGGGCCCAGCCCTGCAGTCCGCTACCTTGCTGTGATCTGGCCAGGTCATGAGCTCCAGCCTCAGCTTATTCACTTATACAACAGGGATGATAACCCTCGTTCTGCAGACTTCTTGCAGGATTCAATGAGACGCAGTTTGGAAGTACTTGGAAATAACACGTGCACTGCATTATGTTTTGGCCCATTGATCATTCAGGCGTTCGGCCTTTGCTCTGGAGAAGGACCACTGACAGCCATGCACCCACAGGCCCCAAGCTGGGCTTTTACTCTAGCCATCCCTTTGCCATCCCAATCTACACTGTCCACAAGCTCTAGAAGTCAACAAATTTGAGATTCTATTCCCACAAGGGCCCTCTCTGGTCTTCCAGAAAAACAGCCATCAGCTTGCCCTGCTGGGTGAATATTGCTCAATGCTGACCTTAGTTAGCTATCATTTTAACCATTCTCAATCAAAAAACATCTACCTGGGTTAGAGTAGTATAATCGCACTACCATTTTTTTTTCTTTTTAGAAGACATTTTATATTAAAAGTGTTTTTGGTCAAGTTTATTGAGGTATAATTTGCATACTATAAAATTCGCTCTTTTTATTGTACAGTTTTATGAGTTTTGAAAACACATGGTCTGTGTGACCACCACTGTGATCCTTATTTAGATCGATTCCATCATCTCCCAAAATGCCCCTTTTCGAGGTCAACCTCTTCTTACTCCAGGTCCTGGCAACCATTGATTGGTTTTCTGTCTCCATAGTTTTGCCTTTTCCAGAATGTCTTACAAATGCAGTCATAGAGTATGTGGTTTTGGGGTCTGGCTGCTTTCACTTAGCATAATGCATTTGAGATTCATCCATGTTGCTGTGTGTATTCATAGTTTGTTCCTTTTTATTGCTTAATAGTAATAAGCAGTCCAACGCATGCACTGTATCCATTCAACAGTTGAAGGACAGGGAGATGTTTCCATTTCTTGGTGATTATAAATAATGCTGTAAGCACTTTTGTAAGGTGTTTCATATGTACATACATTTTCGTTAGACCTTTGCTTTTAAGAGATGTATGTAAGTTTCATTCCAGATGAACAATCAGAGACTGAGAGGTTTGGGAGACCCCTGGGGAGAGGAGAGAGTATATTTCCTTCAACATTCAGTCAGGCCCAGACATGCCAGTTAAACAGGGACTAGTTGTAGCAAGAGGCTGTTATTATTTCCACCGAGGACACTTGTAGAATAGAAATGAAAACTAACATTATTTTTCTGAGCCCCAGGGGAAGAATATAAGTACATGATGGCAACCATCAATTTAGTGGGTCCAAGGTTGTCTAGGCGATTAAAGTAATATTTCCACGGGTTTTGGCAATTCCCGGCATAGGTCACCTTCATGTACTGGGTGAATTCTTTTTCAAATCACTGGTAACTGTTCTTTAATATGTAGAGAAGAATAAAGCGCCTGTTGGCAGATTGTTTACTAACAAACTCTCCAGGGTCGTTCAGGTTAAATAAACTCTCTTTTTGGCTAATGTAGGGGGGAAACCGTGGTTCTTAGTTGAAATAGCTATATTGGAATCTCTACTGTGCACACGACACCAGGGTAATTATCAACCCCCACTGAGAGTTTCAGGCATAGCATCAATTCTACCTGATTTCTCCCTGTACCCATCACAAAAATAGGAGTTAGGGAGGAGAACCAGCCATACCAGTAAGAAAGTTCAGCTAACCCTGGAGTCTCATCAAATCTCTCCTGCCGTCTTACTTTTTCACCCTGGGGCTCCTGTGTCCTCTGACCCCTTACCATTAAGTATTTGTATCCACTCAGGAGACATTTACTGTGCGCTTGCTTCTGTCAAGCCCTTGGATGAGTTGGGAGCTCCCAAAGATGACTGCACTTAGCGAACAATCATGCCTCTCTCATGTAGCCTTCAGTGTGAATGAGTTTCAATGCTGGTAGTGCTCCAATCGTCTCCGGACAATTTTTTTCACGAGCAGCAAAGGCGAAAGAAGAGATAGCTGAAATAGCTAAACTAAGATGTAGATAAACAAATGTTTTAGTTAAGTAAAAAAATAAGAGTTTTGCCTACCTAATATATGGCGTTACGCAAGTACGACAGTCTCGTGTTCCGCCTTTTGATTACGCGTGTGGGGAATCTCAGCTTACCCGTGTGGGCCAGCCCTCTCTGAAATGTTATTTCAGTGAGGAAGTGTGTTTGGAGTTCTGAACAACTAACTTGTGAACAGAACTTCAGACACAGCCTACAAACAATTTGAAGAGTTAGATCTGTCGACGGCTGATTTATGGAACTGCTGGTTTGGGGTTCGTTAGTGTCCACGTTGGCAGGCATCCCACCGTCTGAGCCCTGAGTTCTGTCAGTACCACTCACTAGCACTGAGGCCTTAACAATATGAAAAATACTAATAACAATGGCAATAATAGTGACAGGAGCTAACTTTTTCGGAGCATCATAGCTGAGAGAATAGGAACGAATTTAGCACCGTGAGTGGTTCCAAAGGTCTGAGACTTGGAGCGGGTGGGTTAAGTGGAGAGGAAGACATACAGACACACACGTGTGCATACACACACATATACGCATACGTGTGCACGCACATACCTACATACATAAACACATGCACACAGATACATGCATACATGCATGCATGCAACTGGGGAGCAAAGCCAGAGCCTGCTCCCCTCTAGTGTTGTTATAGGGCTTGACTGTAGGGTTTTACAGAGGGAAGTCTTGATTCCATTTTGATGATGACCATAAATGTGAGATTAAAGGCAGGGAAATCCGTTATTGGCTACTGCAGTAATCCAAGAACGGGTGATAAAATCCTCAGGATGGAGGGAAGGCAGCAGACCCAAGAGTCTATTTTACAAAGACAGATTCATTTGGGTTTGGTAGCCAACTGAATGGGAAGAAAGGGGGGTGTATGGGGCCTAGTTTCTAAGCGGTTGATCAGTGGTTCTATTAATTAGAATGGGAAACATCAAAGAATGAGCCAGTCTGAGGAGGAAGGAAGACACATTTGGTGTTAGATCTGCCATGGAAATTACCTGGAACCTACTCTGCCTTGATATAAAGAAGATCTCCCTGATATTTTAATCTATGCAGAAGTGAGTTCTCCATCACTAGGAGTATTCAAGCAGAGGCTTATATAACCATCTGTCAAGGTTATAAAAGAGGCATTGCCTGTATTGGGTTAGAGGCCAGGGTGAACAGCCTTTACATCCTTTCCAACCGTAAGAGTCTATGATACTCCAGAAGTAGGGGGAAAAAAGGCTATTTATTTCATGCACTGTTGTGGTCTCCAGACAGATTTTAAATACCACTGTGACATATACCATGAAATAAAAACAAGTTGAAAAAGGGAGTGGTTAAGTTAACTGCACACTTTTTATGTGCGTGCCAGTAGCTCTATATTTACTTTAGATGCATTTTTTTATCTGAGGCTATTTATATCCAGAAATTTAGCTGCTGCATCACAAATCGACATTCAGTATTTGGCACACTTACAATGTCGGGGGCTCTGACATAGCCAGCTCCCCGCGCGTGTGTATAAATGTGCGGTTACGTATGTGTAAATAAAAAAAGACCATGATTTGCAACCAAATGATTACTATTTTCCATTTAGTGCATATCTATTCTATTACTGCAAAGCAGTCATTTATAAATCTTTCACCAGGCAGCGATTTTGAGGAGAGTTAAATATCAATCTAAGTATAACATCAGTATGTAAACAGATTGATGAATTGCTAGATTGCTACGATATAAACCATATGGAACCGTGAACAACGCTCTGAAGAGCTAGGGATAATTTTAGCATTTTATGAAAACCGAGGACAAGACAGAGCTACCCTACCACTTCTTGAAACTTCTCAGCGCTCTTCTGTTTTCACTCTCCAGGCTGCATGGAACAATTAGCATTCTGAACATTAAAAATATAACCTGCTAGATTGTTTCCGTCCTCAGGCAGGATCAGCGGACTCTGTGGGTGTGAGTGCCGGAAAAGTCTGCAGAAATAGACTGGGGAGGATGTATTACCCTGAGAGGCAGGCTCTGTTATCTGTTCCCTCAAATTCCGTACGTACATGGTTAAGGTTCCAAAGCACTGAGCAGGTCTTCAAAGGGATCCACGAAGGAAAAAAAAAAAAAAAAAAAAAGAAAGAAAGAAAAGGCTAAGAATCCTTTACTTTTCAAGTGGCAGGAACAACACTAGAATCCAGGCTTCCTGTCTGTCAGTTCTGGGCTCTTTTTATAAAATGACACTAGCTTCGCATACTAAATCCAGTGATGGCATAATACAGTTTATACTTTGCTGCAGTCATGAAAGCTTCTCTCTCTCTCTCTCCCCCCCCCCCCCCCCCCCAGTTATATAAGCGGATCCTTTTCTCTTTCTAGTTGCAGATACAGCACTGCACTAACGCTGAGGGTGGATGGAATGAAGTTAAGGGATCCTGGGGATTCTTTTATGATTTCAGGAATTTTAGGCTAAAATCTATGTGGTCAGAGTAGAGCAGAGAATTAAGCAATTTTGGGCTGAATTTAAGCACAAAAGGCAGCCAATGTGGAAAATTACTTAATCCTTCGCTGAATTTGGGTTCTGCAAACCTGACCTGCATCAGCACAGAAGAGAAAATTCCCTGGGGGGTACTCAGAGGTGAGCCACGGAGATTAGCAAAGAAGGCTCTCAGGTAAGGCTCTAAGAATTGCAGTCATTTAGCCAAGGAGGCAGAGGGCGGATACGGTAATGGCCGCCAAGTTTACACCACACTGTCATACAGGGAATTATGGCCTGTCGTCTCTGAGCACAGAAGGAGGTGGGCTGGGCCTCCAGACCCAGACCTTCACCTTAGCTTCTGGGAAACCTGTTAACATAACACGAACATGTGGACAATGAAGTGTCCTTCCTCTTCAGAGGGGAGGCCAGCAGCCCCGGGGACAGGCTGACACTTTCTTCCTGAGGGCAGGAGAGGGGTCCGGGAGTGCCTGGCTGGGCTCGGGAGGAGCTGGGCTTAGGAGCAGACCCTGTACTTCTGACTCCAGACTGGTCTCCTTCCTCTCAGGAGGGGCCCTAGAAGAAAGACTAGAAAGTGACTGGAGCGAGAACCATCATTTTGCTATGTTTCCTGTTTCATTCTGCTGGGGAGTGGGGGTGAGGGTGGGGTGGACGCTTCATGGTTTTTAAAAATAAAACAAACACGAGTGCCCTGATTTACTGTGTTGGGATAATTTTCTTTTAGGGACTCTAACAAATGCCTCTTGCCATTGAATATGATGATTTATTCTAACTTCATTAGGTATCGATCCCAGATTCGTCTCCCGAGGCCCTTCCAATGCGCTTACCTACCTGGAGCCTCTCGCTGGGACAGGCACAAAGAACAGGACCGAAGAATTCCATTTCTAAGAGTGAGTATAGTAAGCAGGGGTAGAAAAATATATGCACATCACCTTGAGTGGAACCCGGTAGGGCTTGGTGTGAGGCCCATCTTGCAAGGTTCTAGTGAAATAAAAAAACATGACAACATAGGACAGAATGGGCTTTAAGTTCAGTGCATTGAATTAAGTGGGCTGATTACTGTTCAATGAGAGAATGGGTAATATGGAGGAAGAGGAGGAAGGGGGGAAGGAGAAGGAGATGGAGAGAATATTGTAGCCGCAGAAGACTATATCCTGAACCTTAAGGCACTAAAACCCACACACTTCCCAAAGGGAGTCTCTCCATGTCACTCACTACCTAGACATCGGTATCATTTCTTCACTGCGTGTGCCGTCATCAGAGGCGCTCCCAATGATGTCAGCTGCTCCTCTAGGCACGTAACCTTTGGCAGCAATAGCACGTATTTGCTCCTGCCCGACTCCGGGTAGCAAGTCCACATAGATAAAGCCCTCCCCTCAAGGCCGTCTCCCCACCGATGACCTCTGGGGCACTCAGGCTCAGCTTTCCTGCTTTGAGAACTTCCTAGTTAAGTCCCCCTTATCACTGGGAAAACTTGACCTCTAACATGCAAAGCGGGTCATGGAGCAGGGAGAACGGAACTCTCTGACTTTAAAGTCAACTTGGCTTTGCTTACCTTTGAAATAGAGCATTTGTATTTTGAAACTGTTTATGAGAAGTTCTCTGAGTACTGAACTGCAAACACAGATACCAAGAAATTCTGGGGCCAGAGTGTCCAAATAACTGGGATAAGGACAATTGAGTTGAATAGTAATAAAATCTGGCACCAATTGTTTAGGCTTTCGAATTCTCCGATGACAAGCCTTCCTTGGCTCGGCCCTTTGGTCCAGGGAAAAGAGCACAGGATCTGGAAATAAAGAATGTGTATTTAAGTCTTTTCACTGCTGTCCCCCAACTGTGAGAACTTAGGCATTCTGCTTTGTTCAGGACGCTAAGCTTCGGTTTTATCACATGTGACAGGGATCAGCAACATCTACTTTCACGGGATTTTTGAGAGGATTAAATGAAGGAATAAATACTTTCCAAGTGCTTCATGAGGAGTCCTCCCCCCACCCCCATTTTATAGATAAATATGCTGAGGTCCAGAAAGGTTAAGTAACTTGGGCAAGGTAACACAGCCGGTAAGTATTATATCCTGGAACTTCGATCAGAGTAGGTGGTCAAGAAATTTCTGTTAAAATGAGATTAACATCATGTATGTGATTCCATCTTCCTGAGAAAAATTTGCCTTTTGGGCAAAAAGAAGCCTGGTGCTCTTTCACATTTTCCCAACTTGCATTAGGCTCAATTTTCTGCCATGAGACACAGAAGGAAAATGAGCCCCTGTTGCATTTGTTTCTCCGGTTGGTTTCTCTGATCCTTGTAATACAAAAATTACAACAGGATTAACCCAGAACTATAGACAAAATTGAGGAAAGCATTAACAGATAGAGTCCTTAGTATCGTGCTTTACGAAGAGTACACGTTCAATAAGCGTATGTTGACTGAGGGTTTAGAAAGATCAGTTCTATTCTGGTAGAGGGCCAACCAGTCCCAGAAAAGAAAACAGGCATTTCAGATGGCTTTAAGTGTCCTACTCTGGAGGAAAATAAACAAGCACAGAGTGAGGACAACAGGGCTGGAGTCAACGTGACACTCTAGGAACTACAAAATCACATCAGTTATTTTGGCAAATGGAGTTCTAGACACTTGCCATAGCACCAGATGATGTTTATTCCCACAAGAAGATTATTATAATGCATCTCTTGGATTAAGTTTTTCCTTTTACGAGGACGCTATGTCAGAGTCGGCTAAACTAAACTAAGGCTAAGTCTGCCTTCCAAATGTACCTGCTTTTCACTTTCAGAAGCACACCTACATCTTCATACACTGCCTTTATGACTTGGTCCTCAGAATAATCGCGGTGGGGGGGGGGGGCGGTAAATAGAGCAGGTATTATTATTTGTGATCTTTACGGGGTGGGGCTGGGGAGACTGTGTATCCTGCGTGCATCTAGCAGGGTGGCTGGTGTATAAACAATACATAGGAAATACACAATAAATAATAGCTATCATTGAGTGCTTTTACTGAGTGGCAGATACTACTTTAAGCACTCCACATACATGGACACATTTCTTTAAGGGGAGTTAGGCATAACTGATGAGCGTGAGAGCCTGCCACTCGCCAGCTGAGTGACCAAGGGCACCTTGGCCCTGGTTTTATCACCTGGAATATAAGGAATAATAACAGGGTAACCTCATGGTGTTGTTGCAAAGATCACCTGAGTTGATACACATACAATAATGCTAGCGTACCTGAACGCTCAATAAATACTGGCTGGTATTTGTATTTATCCCAAAGTAACCTCTCAAGTCGTTGGCGGAACCAAGATTTGAACCCGGGCTGCCTGGCTCAAGACCCTGTATCTCTAGTCACTATTTATTTTGAATGAGTAACGAGACAAGTGAATAAATAACCTAGAGTTGCCCTGCAAGACGGTGGCCAAATCCAAGTCCCCTGTCACTCTCCCCACCCCCCCCCCCCCCCAACAACTATAGCCCTAGATCGAGGCTGGGCCCTGGCAAATACACAGAGCCACTTCTTGGAAGGAAGCAGGAAGTTGCCACTTATTTATGGGTTTTATGTTCCCTCTTCGTCCTCAGGTCACACTTCCTTCCAGGCTGCTGAGCCCGGTGGTGTGTGTGCGTGTACTTAGAAGTGTACCCCTTCCCTGCAGAGGTCAGTTCTTTTGCATTTCAGTGGTAGAGGATTGGATTCTTAACTCACTGAAGGAGAAACAGAGTGAGCAAAACTCTAATAAGTGACATTTGAAAAACACTGTCCGGTTCACAAAGCGCTCTCCCATCCATTTTGTCGCTTGATCACTGGACATAGATTATGCTCTCTGTCTTTGAAGCAACCCAAGCATAGAGGCATCATGTGACTTGTCCAGCTCGTGGAATTGGTAAGTCCAGACCCCAGACTTTTCACCAGGGTCTGCCACCTCTGGGTCCCACGTCCCTTCCTTGACGAGAACTATGACCCTTTACACTAAGGGAACTAAGGGAACTTGGGCCTTGTCCTTTGTCCTTGGCCCTGTCCTTGGTCCTTGGCCTCAGAAAAATAATTTCATGGTATTTCCAGTGTAGATTTTGATCTCCTTGGGAAAGTTTCGTTTTGGACCTTCGTGATGACGGAGGAATGGGACAAGATGAACTCCCAGGTCACACGCACAACTGTGGAGTCTGTGATTCTTTCCCAAGAGTTTACGAAGCATGGAATGCTTGGTACAGGAAATATCCCAACAGCTGTAAAGAGCTATTTATTTGGGACCATCCAACCACGTGCTGTGATAGAAAAATGTGGGAGAAGGAGAGGGGGCGTCGGGAAAAGGATTTCACGGATTTCACGTATGCTCTTGTCTTATTCTGATGTCCTATGTCAAAACTTTTGTTCACGGCACTCTCCCACATAAAGCAGTGCTCCCTGGATGCTCTCTACCTCATCACGCTCCTTCCCCTCACGTGTATAGAGATTGTTTTTCATTTTGAACCCAACTGCTGCTTCTTTGATTCTGTAGCAAATCGCCCTTTTGAGTGTGTGGTGTAATTACTCCCATGGCAATGGACCGAAGTTAGACACAGGCCATTATGTGAGCCCGCAGCCTGAGCGGAGAGACGGGAGCAAAGAGTTCCTTTTAAAACCGCTCTCCTTAATAATAGCAGGACAGAGGTAGAAAATTACTGGCATTACAAATTGCTTTTTTCCATAAGGGTTTTGTCCCTATCTTTTAAAAGGCTGTGTCACACTGAGAAAATTTCTCTACGTTTTTAATTGCAGATAATTTTGTGTAAGGAAAACCTCCCAGTGAAAACGGTCTGATGAAATGTGCTTAGTTTGGCTTTGGCCGAGCTCCTCGTCGTCCTAAACGAGGGCACAGAAACACGCACAAACAATATTTGCTACTACCTAAAAAGTGTAACCGCGCATTTACGGCAAAAGCAATGCAGGAGATTGAGAAGTGGAGACTGGCCCCTAAGAAGAGCTCCGCTTACATAAAAGAGGAGGGCCGAAGGAGGTGTGGTCTGCTGCCACCAAGCGGTGAGCCACGTAAGCCTGATGGCTGCCAAGAGCCCTCACTTATCCGGAGCCCAGCCTGGTCCCTGGGGAAGGTGGACAGGAAGAGGAGGAAAGTGAAGAAGACGCCAGTGCCGCCAAAGTAACCGTCAGGAAAAGACGCGTCCTAAAGCCGAATGCGCTTTTTATTCGGAGAACGCCGCATCGGGACCTCATTCGTGCCGTCTTAAGGCCCGATTCTAACAAGCTTAGTTTTCAAACCCTATAGCACGTTAGAATCAAGGAATTAGCACGCGAAGAAAGCCAGCGAACACACTACATATTTATTTTAGTCTTAACAAACACCAGTAGCAACCAACGCGATACTGGTTACGGACTCAATTTTAAGGATGATGAAACAGGTTCAGAGAAGGTCAGCCAGTAAGTGATCAAGTCTGTCTTCACATTCAGGGTTCTGGCCTCAGAGCTCATGTCTCTTCCTTTTCTCCCCCTCGCCTTTCCAAAGACGGGCATGCTGAGAAGCAAGCCTCAATGGCAGGACAATGGCAGGACAATGGCGGGGGACAGCATGGAATCAGTATTGAAAATTTGCCGCACCCTGGGATGGCCTCCTCGGTTCCCAAATGCGTCTATTTTAGAGGATAGTCGTCATTGATTTGCATCAATATGTCCAAATGCGTCAACTTTGTCGGTGTAAAGAGTAGGGAGAAAGAATCCTGGGGGGATACAGGTTCAGGGGATCCAGGCGTAGCTTTGCCTTTCACTGGCTGTGGGAACTTAGCCATGTTACATCACCTCATCGCGCCTCTGTTTCCTCATCTGAAAAATTAACATAATTATTCCGCCTACCTCATGGAGCTGGTTACGGAGGATTCAATGAGGCAATTCGTAGAAATAGTTAAAGCTGTACCTGACGCTTAGGAGGCATGACTTATGAAGCATAGACACTTCAGAGAGGTAAACGCTTACCTCCCGAAAGGACTAAATCTGACTTCTTATTTAAATGGCTCATCTGTCCATTCATTCATTCAACACACATTCACTAAGTCCATATTATGAGCCAGCAGCGGGTGGCCACCAGGCAAACAAATATAAATAAACTACCGCTCTTCGCCAGTAGGAGCTCAGACGTGTAAACAAAAAATCTGCCGCGACGAGGGAGGTGCTGGGAGAGCATTTCTGCGGGAACACGGAGACGGGAACGTGCAGCCTCCTACCTCGCCCTGGAGGAGTCAGGATGGCCGCCCGGAAGTGAGGTTCCACAGAAGGTGAAGAGGGAAAGGGCATTCCAATGGAGGGCACAGCATGTTTAAGCAAAGACCCAAATGGAGGAAGAGCAGGTGAATTCACACGTCGGGTGCCGGTGTGTGGGAGGCGAGTAGGAAAGGGTATAAGGCTGAGGAGGGAATATACACATATTTGTTCTAATTGTACAGTACTGAGAAAACGGATTCGCTCACAGAACTAGTTGCAAAAGGTAGCTTTTTTTAAAAAAAAGAACTCAATTTGCAATCTTGGGGTCCTCTACTAATTTGGAAGCTCAAGAGAGAGGCAGTAAGACATTTTTAGTTCAAATCTAAATTATTATCTCCCAACATCTTACATTTCTTACCATAAAAGTCAGATGGAAAGCAGCGCGACCCTAGGATCGGGACTAAAATGGTGTAAAACACAGTAGCATGTGCGACCTGGTCCGTGTCCACTTGTCGCTGCTTGGCTGTCAGACTGGGATGAGAACACGCACCTGAGCCTCACCGGGCACACGAGTGAGCAAGGCCATGCGTGTGCACCCTGGTGAGCCGGGAAATGTCTTGTACTGAGCAGTTGCCGTGAAGTAGGCTGGTGGCTTCGCAAAAAATATGAGCAGATTTTTTTTTAAATTATTGGGGCACCTGGGTGGCTCAGTCGGTTAAGCGTCCAACTCTGGATCTTGGCTCAGGTCGTGATCTCACGGTTCATGGGATGGAGCCCCACATTGGGCTCCGCGCTGACAGCGTGGAGACTGCTTGGGATTCTCTGTCTCCCTCTGCTTCTCCCCGACTCATGCTTAAGCTCTCTCTCTCTCTGTCTCAAAAGTAAACAAACACTTAAAAATAAATAAATACAATAAAAATCATTATTACTATTATTATTACTGTCAATTTCAGTGACAAATTCCGCAAGTATCTGGATGCCAAAGTATATGTGAGACCCGACAGCCGACACCACGTTTTACGCATTTCCCTCCGCCCGGCACCCAGCCCCGAGCCTGCCACACAGTAGGTTCTCTATTGATGTTTGTCGAGTAACGAGCAAACATCTGGATTCGGACATTTCCAGGGTGCGCGTATGGTAACCGAGACCCTCCACAGTGGTTAATAAGCCCGGGGAGCACAGTGTATGGAGTGGGAAGACAGGTAGGGAAGCACGTGAAGGAGACAGAGAAAGTGCCAGTTGGCGGCCCCGGTGATCTGATTATGCGACGCCAGTGTGTGCCGTGAGAACTCCTTGGCCACATCATGTACCTACTCGACTCCGCTCCCATGTAACCAACTTTTCATTTACTTTAACAGCAATGTAAAATGTAATGGTGATTCATCATACATTTTGGGAGGACCTCTCGCTTGGAAGGAGTTGGTTGGACTCTAGAGGATTAGTGGGTCGAGAACCAAGTCGGTGCATACTGAAGGCACTGGGCTCTCTTAGGAGGCTGAATCATACACCCCAATGGAAACTTTCCCCATCCCGGGAGTCATTAATGTGTCATAACCCATAATTTAGAAATTATTGGGTGTTTGGGACTTCCTTTCTCACTCGGCCCACAGATCCTTATCCTCACACACAGACTGAACCCTCAGAGTATTGATGAAGGAGGGGACCCTCCGTCAGCTCCTGTTGGAGGAATAAGATGAGCACAGACCTAATCAGGGAGCGTCTACTCTGGGCTTCTGAACAGGACAATAATTTTTGCCGTCCTAAGTCCTATGCGTGACTGCTGCTCATCGTTCTCAAGATCTCAGCACCTTTTCCTTCTGGCGGGCCCTGGGTGACGAGTCAAAATGAAGTACTCCTCCCCGCTCGGCTGTCCAGTTCACCAGGGGTCAACCCACAAGGGAGACTGCTCAGTGAAGTGACAGAGGTCACGCCTCTGGGGATGGAAGTCAACCTTATCAGTGTTTTAGAAGCAGACCTGGATTTCTAGGCGCCTCCACACGTGAGCCCCTGTTCTGTTTCCGCGTTTGCCGTCAAGGGTTATGAGATGGAGGGAGAGACGGGGTCAGGTGTTTGCAAAGGTCACTCAGTTTCATGTCTGAAAGGTGAGCGGTGATGTCAGGATCAAGTGGCCAGTGAGGACAGGGGAAGGATGACAGAGACAGACATTTCTTTTAATATTTTTTAAATGTCTATTCATTTTTTTTTTTTTTTAATTTTTTTTTCAACATTTTTTATTTATTTATTTATTTGGGACAGAGAGAGACAGAGCATGAATGGGGGAGGGGCAGAGAGAGAGGGAGACACAGAATCGGAAACAGGCTCCAGGCTCCGAGCCATCAGCCCAGAGCCTGACGCGGGGCTCGAACTCACGGACCGCGAGATCGTGACCTGGCTGAAGTCGGACGCTTAACCGACTGCGCCACCCAGGCGCCCCAAATGTCTATTCATTTTTGAGAGAAAGAGAGAGAGAGAGAGCAGGGGAGAGGCAGAGAGAGAGGGAGACAGAGAATCCATGGGATCCATGCTGTCAGCGCAGAGCCTGACGTGGGGCTGAGTTCATGAACTGCGAGATCACGCCCTGAGCAGAAATCAAGAGTCAGGTGCTTAACGGACTGAACCACCCAGGTGCCCCTGGAGACAGACCTTTTTAAAGGCATAACCCCCACCCCCCGGACTCGCTCCCATTTTCCCCTCCGGCCATCCCTTTGTGCATCCTGCTGGTAAATTTCGATGTTGATGCTGATATTTAATTTTATCTGCAGAAAGAAGGCAAAATAGAGCTCATCAGACATTTAAAGGCAGTCATCTGTGTTTCTTATTTACTTTTAGATAAGCAACATACCCACATAATTTACTCTTGATAAAGACTACAGGAACTGCTCGTTTGCCAAAGACAAGTGACTTTTAAACGGCGAACAGTTTGAGATGTTACCAGAGCAAAACTTGTAATTCCTACTGGCCAATCCCCACCTGCCCCCACCACCCCCTTCTCTCTCACACACACACAGTGTTTGTTGAGCCCATATTTATAGATGTCACCAAGAGCCTGTGCCTCTGTCCACTCCTGTTTAAACATCTGCATGCCCATATGTTGGGACATCAGTCAAACTTTGCTCCCTGCCAGCTCTACTGTGTTCCCCACATGCCCGGGGCTTCTCCTGGTCTGCTCCCCAGCCCAATGAGCCCCATCACCCTCCAGAGGGTTCCACATGAAGGCGAAGGGTCTCCAGGGTGTGCACAGGAATAAGAACAACATGACGGCCAGGCCTGCGGGACAAGGACATCTGTCTGATTGCTCCACTCGTTTCTGTCCATGACCTCACAGAGGCCTCAATTGGATCAGGCAATTAGTATGGGCAGGATCAAATGCTGCCCAATTTAATTCAATTACTCTTCACCGCAAGAGAAAATATGGTTATTATAGTGACAGGACCCGTGTGCGGAATACAGGCTCCTGGCCAGCGACCTGCCAACACGCTGCCAAGCTGTGAGGGGCAGTGAGGGCGCAGAAGAGGATGATTGGAGAGGATGGGGCAGAACCGTACCAGCTCCAGAGCATCGGAAGTGGGGTTCATGTCCGGCCACAATCGCCCAGAGGCCCCTTTTCTGACAGAAACCCCCGGGTAATGGGGGCATATCTATTGCCCAGGCTTGGGATCGAAATGTGGAGGAGTCAGCTGTTCCACGAGAACTATGAATTATTTACTGGGTCCCGGGGAGAAAGGGGGAAGCACGAGTGACAGCAGCCAGAAGAAGAATGGCAGCTATTTTCCAAAATTACCGTTTTAAGGGAAATTTCTTATTTATCATTCTTAAGTCTCCATGGCAAATTTGACAACTAAGAAGACAATGTAGACATTGAGTCTTTTTTTAAAAACGTTTCCGTCCCTTCACTGCCATTGATCTCCCCATATTTAATAACTAGAACTTTCATTTTGCCCTTATGGTGCATTTCCTGTTGGCCAGTTATGGTCAATGATGTTTATGTGGGCCCATTCCTTTTAACCTCTCAAGAGCCCTGTGAGCTAGAAGCTTTCATTACTCCCATTTTGTAGGTGAGAAAAATGAGGTTTCAAGAGTTGAGTAACTGCCCAGGGTCACATAGCTGTAAGTGAGAGTGGATCCCCGTTGGATCTGTTGATCTCAAAACCCCTGTTCTTGACCATTATGCTAAACTTCCCCTTGGCCTCCTTTCATCAAATCTTCCTTGCCTTTCTATGCACGTCCTCGGGTCACTGAAGAGAGAGAGGTCTGACCACACGCTCAGTACATTGGATACACAAGAGCCCACGTCCACATGGAATCGTATCATTGTTTCTTAACTAACACACTGAGCTCTGGGTTCAAATCCCAGCCCCGCCGCTTCCTGGCTGTGTGACCGGACAGTCTCTGGGTCTCAGTTTCCTCATGCATAAATGAGGAACATTTCCTCATCGAGTTGTGGGAAGAGCTATCAGAGTCAACGCACTTAAAATGGTACCCGGGGAAAAGATGCAAAAGTTGTCAGCCGTTAGCATCACTTCCCTTCTGGAAGCAAGTAATGCAAAGATCGGAGGCAAAGCCGTTATGCCTCCGATATGCACACTTGCACACTTCCAGAGGTGGACTGCACATATTGGCAGCGTCCACATCAGTCAAGCCTTTGCTGGGCCTGGTGATCATGAGTAGTTATCTTGGCCGACGAGCCCAGGCTTAGTGGGGGTGGGGCGGCTGTAGGAGACCGGAGCGACTCTGAAGCAAGTTTCTTTTGGGGTCGAGTAGGGTGCTCCTCTGACTTGATCCCTTGTCTGAGGCTCTACCCCTTTTTCCTCAGAAACACAGTGAATGGGAGAGATTGGGGGACTCACACAGGGAAGGGGCAGTAGCTCCCCCCGCCCACTTACACTGAGTGACAGGCACCGGCTATGCCCCTTTCCGTTCCCTTCTGGCCCACTGCCCTCTACCCCAGCGGACCAGGGAGGCACGGTGCTGAATGTCCATCATGGTAAATGGCCTTCACACAAAATTTCTGAGTTTGCCAACTTGAAGTACTGTCTCGGAGCTTTGCAGGGAGTTTTGAAAATTCTAGAAACTCACAGGAATTTCCCCAAGGCCTTACCACACTCGCTTGGGTCGGCATGGCAACATCTCTGTGAAGCCAGGGTGGGGGCGTCTCCAGCCTGAAGAAACGGAGCGTGATGCTTCGAATCATACTTACGTTGTTCGTGGTCATTCTTCACCACTCGAGCTGCTTTTAGGGCCAGGGCCACTTTTGCAGGTACTATAAATCTAAGCTAATACACATATCAGTGTGTACCAAATAACGTGAGCTCTGGTCTGGAGTCGGGCTTTACAACGATCATTTCCTCTCTCCACCAGAGCCCGTCATGGCTCCACATTGCTCGGACGTATGGCGTGATGAACCACTGCATTTGGTGCCTGTTGTGATCACTTATGATGTCTTGGCCCCATGCCCTCTGCTTTCAGATCCCCTGTGGAGGATACAGAACACGCTAATAGAAGCCAGATCTTTTTGGTTAGTTTTGATGGAGCTTCATGGAGTTATAACTCTGACAGTGGTATTTTCATTAAGAGGAGAATGGTTTACTGTCCAAACTGGAAATGGTGTCTTCTTGATGGGATTGCAGCTGGAATAAATGGAGTGAAGACGAACAGAAAAGCAGGCACCTGGCTCTTCTTCCTTATTCTACACTTCTGAGTGAGTTCTGGTCCCTCCCAGCCTCAATTTCCCCATTGCTATGGGAACTGAAATCAATCCTACGGCCCACAGTGTCTCCTGCAAATGAGCTGGATTAGTGTTCACCACCCTGAGCCCTCCAATATCCAGCACTGTAAATTTCAGTTGTAATTGCCGGTATTACTCAGACAAGGAAAAGAAATATTTCCAGTTCTGGGAAGAGCAGGGCTAACAGCTGTAGCTGAACACGAGACGGGGGAGGATGACAAACCACAGACGTGCCCAGCTCTTGGGTGCTCCGAAGGGAACCTGGGCAGAAAATGGCGGCCCCCGTCAGGTAACTGTTTCAGCGTAACACGAAGAGATGTGACCTTGATATCCACGCCAGCTGAGTTCCCGAATAATAATATTTTAAGCAATACGGAGCATAAGACAGATAGACTCACTTAGCATCTGGGGAGCCAATGGCACCCAGGCTTGCCCAAACTGGCCTTTCTCATTGCAGGGTGTGGGAGAACACAGGGCTTTGTGGGTCCCTGGGGGCCTGCCAGGCCCAGAGCTGTTGCTCAGCTGTGGGAAGCACTCCAGTTCTCAGGTCTGCTAATGAGTGGTGTGGTGTCTGGCAAGGGCCTGGCCTGTGAGCGAGTGTGACTAATCATGAATCTTTTCAATAACGCTGACAGTTCATTCTCCGCTCTCTCCTTCGGCTGCTCTCTGTGCTGGAGCTGGCTGAAAGAGGAGCAAATTAGCCTCATTCTGGAAAAGGCAGGGCATGATAAAGGACCCCCTAAAAGGTCTCCAGTGCTCCGTGCCTGGATGTTTTGCAGCCGGTGTAATTATCTGACTTGGGTGGCTCGACAGGGTATTTTTGATGTTGTTGTTCCCTCTCCTCAATAGCAGGCAGTGTCTGAAGACAGTGCCCGGTTACTGTTCTGGGAGCTATTTAACAAATATAGGTTTGACACCAGCAAAGACAGTGTCATGATTATCCTGCATATGCGCCAGCCCAAAGTGACGACCCTCCCATTTCCTGTCCAAAGGCTACATTTTGTTGAATTATGCTTCTGTCCCCACACGGAAATGTGGTAGACCTTAAATGCCCTGGACTCCTTAATTGGGGGTGGGAGCCAAAGAGGGGATGAAGCTTTCCCTCCGATTCCTCTGTCTCCCCGCCACCCACTTGGCTGCTTGATAAGTTCACTGTGCTTCTAACACCACAGCCAAACTGCGTGTTCTGTCACGGGGAAGGGGTGTGTGTGTGTGTGTGTGTGTGTGTGCGTGCGTATCTCAGGAAAGTTAGTAATGCCATCTGTTGGTTAGTGGACTGGAAGAATTTCAAGCTGGAAGGCAAGCTTTGCTGATGTTGGACCAAAACACTTAGAAAAGAGTGGTAATTGTCCAGTGGATGTGGTATTCTCATCATGGACGGGGCTTCTGAGAATAACTCATATGTAATTTTTTTTTAGAGAGGGAGAGAGAAGGAAAGGGGCAGACGGAAAGAGAGAGAACCTTAAGCAAGCTCCTCGCTCAGCGCAGAGCCTGACGTGGGGCTTGATCCCACAACCCTGGGATCATGACCTGAGCCGAAACTAAGAGTCAGGCGCTCAACCAGCCGAGCCACCGAGGGGCTCCTCAAATATAATTTCTTAATAACAGAGCCAAAACATTTGCACGTCGAGAGACATGAGCAAGTGAAAGGGGAGGAGAAGTGCATCCAGTGCTGGGAAACTGAGGCCGTGTGTACTGTTCTTCATTCCCTAAGATAAACACATTGTCTGGCACTTTTCACCCTCTAGCATGTAGGCCTGTTTCTTCTCCCTTTCTGAGCCTGGTGGGATCACTATGCACTCTTAAGGAGGTCCAAAAGGCTAACTAGAGACACTCAAGCTGTATTTTCCAAATCGAAAATTGAGACATGTGTCAGAATATTCTCAGGAATGATAAGTGAAAGTATTTAAAATTAAGAGTTTTCTTTGAACATCGTGACCACAGAATTCTCTTTCAATTTCTGAAGGCCATGTGTGTGTAAGGTGCCATGGGTTATGGTTTCAGGTAGGGGTTGTAAGTGGTGACCGCAGGTCAGATTTCTCTTCAGCCAGGCGGTATCTCAAAAACTGGGGAACTTCTCATGAGCATCCAAATTTCGAACTTCTTTTTAAAAATCATCAAATCTGGCAACACTGACTTCATAGACCCGCATGAAACTAAATGGTTGCTGCCTTTTTACAGAATACTTTGTCACACTCCTCACTACTCTCTATTGCTTCACATTTAACCTCCTTTTCCTACCTATATGATCTACCTGCCTCTCCAGGCATTTAAATCTGTGCTTGCTGATTCAGTCACACATACCGGTGGTTAAGGCTCCTGTCTGTGCACCATCACAGAAAGGATAGAGTTTCTTGACTCCTATCAACTCACGTCCCACCTCAGAGGGCTGGCCCTCAGCACAGCGTTGGTCAAAACGTGACATTCCCTGAGAGATTGGGAATTCCAATGTTTATCATATGTTCCAGCTTTGCTTCTTTGATCAGAGAAGATCCCCAAAGAGGGACTCATCAACAGATGATTTTGGTCATTCCTCGATGATATAAAATGCAAGACACAAACATCTCATATGCCTTGTTTGTTCTACTGTTCATGCAGCCAGTTTTGTAACCACAAGAATCTTTTTTAGAAGAATAGATGGCTGGGTCTGGGGGTAGGACTGGGGGGTAGGAAATTTTTGGGCTTCCAGATAATACACTGGTTAATTATGGGACTTCTTATAGTGTTTTGAGCTGGTTCAGTAGGGGAGAAACAGGGATGAGCATGCCCAAGTTTAGAATTTAGAATGGTCTAAGTTCATTCCAAAGTGTTTATGTGAGTATATATGTGAACGTGTGTGTGTGATCATCTTTTTTTTATTTATTTATTTTGAGGGAGAGGAAGAGAGAGCATGAGCAGAGAGGGACAGAGAGAGAGGGAGAGAGAGACAATCCCAAGCAGGCTCTGAGCTGTCAATGTGGAGCTCAACATGGGGCTCGATCCCATGACTGTGAGACCATGACCTGAGCTGAAATCAAGAGTCAGATGTTCAACCAACTGAGCCACCCAGGTGCCCCTCATCATAGATAATTCTTAAATCTTCTATTTTCTTGAGAACAATATTATGAACTGCATCATTTCATGTAAAAACATAACTCACAGATACAACATGTCTTTAACAAAATTCTACTAGAAAGTGAGAAAGGTATTAACATGTATCCAGGAGACAAATCAGCGTTTGTGAAAATCATGGTGTCATTTATGATACTTGTCAACTAGTTGTAGGCCAGTGGGGGGGAGGGTACCCATTCATTCATTCCCTCATCAGCAGATATTACTAAACATCCACTCTAGCTTGAACCACATAAACCTTCCAACATTTGAGCTTTTAATCTATGAAAATAGACATCTCACATGGTTCCACATGCACCGTGCTAGGTACTGTGTTAGGTATGGGGATAGAAGAATAAGAAACAAGAAGAATGGATTTGTAAACAGCAGTGCAATGAAGGGTCACAAGTGCTGTAATGGGAACATGTAGAAAAGCCTGTGAGGACCCAGGGAAGGCGGAAGTCGGAGTGGGAAAGTCTATTGTGGTGAACACGGTAATCTTCTCAGTAGATGATGCAATCTTCTTTTTAAAATTATTAGTGGTATTAGCTAATTTAAACGGAGGATTTCTATTACAGCTCCATGTTAAGAATTTTATATTTATCTCATGTTATCCTCACAGACCCCTATGGAGTAGGAGTCATCATAATCCCCATATTTCAGAAGAGGAAACAGAAGAGTAGAGAGTTTAAGGACTATACTCAGATTACACAGCTGGTGAGTGCTGGAGCTAGGATTCACCCTGTCACCGTGTAGACACAACCATATCATGACCATGTAAACACAACGTTGTCCTGGTTGTGAATAAATAGCAGTAACAAGAACAAAGACTTCTGACTTTTCAGGTCAAATCCGTCTTGGGACCCATAACCCACTTGGTTTCAACCCCTGAGAGACAGTTTTCTGGTACCAGTCTAGACCACTTGGCATTGAAGCAAATAGGAACATACTTACACTCACATTCACACGCGCACGCACACGTATGCTCCCAGGCCCACTTTGGAGTGGACTTACCCCCTTTCTGAGGCCTGAACTTATACCTACTGAAGAACACAATGCAAAGGCGGTAAAATGTGGTGGTTTCTCAAGCAATTCCCTATTGTGAAATGGAACGAGAACGTTGCCATGATGTAAATTCCAGGGATATTACATGAAGGAGCCAGCTACTGTTTTGTATAGTGATTGGTCCTCCTTGGAAGAATTTCAAATGGTCATTATTCATTGGCATAGCCTCAGGGAAGATGAGGGGAATAAAAAAAAAATTGTAAGTTAGAGCCCTTGAGGCTTTTTATCAGGCACCACCTTGTCATAAACACAATGAGATTGGGTTTCCTGGGTGTTCTCAGGGCTCATTATGCAACAAGCCCCTGGCTCTGTCCTTCCCAGAAAAAGTCCAAAAGCCACTCTTGCAATGTAGTCTCCCCAATGACCTCAGCAGGGCACGGACAGCCAGGGCTCGGAGTGTGATTCTCATAGTCCTGGGATGGAAAAGAGGACTCAGTGTGGAAGGGAAAACAAGGAGAACACACCATCAGGCGACTGTGTCCACCACCTCCTTCTCCTACCATTTCTCGGATTCCTGACCTCAGCTGTGGGCAGCAGTAGCCTTTGTAAGGAGAAAACCAAGACTCAAGCTCTAATGAATGGACTGACAGGTGATTCAAAAGAGGTGTCCTCCTCCTTTCATCATGTGAGAATAGAAGCTTCAACCAGAAGAGGACCCTCACCCAACCATGCTGGCACCTTGATCTTGGACTTCCAGCCTCCAGAACTGTGAAAAATAGATTTCTGTGGTTTATAAGCCAAAAAAAAAAAAAGGTATTATATGGAATATGTCAACCAGAAATGTGAAGAACCAAAAAAATGGGGAAGGAGTCATGAAAAGAGACTTATCGTTAGTGAAAGGAAAATGGCGGCCCTGAGAGGGGAGGGGTTGGCTGTGGCTGATACACCACAACCTGCCACGTCAGTGACAGCAGTGCTGTGAGAATAGGCAAGTCCCCAAATTGCACTGGTTTAGCACCACATTCATTGTTTGCTTAAAGACCAGTCTCAGGGAATCCTTCGCTAACACAGTATTTCACGGAGCCAGCCAGATGATGGAGGGTGACAGAGAACTTGCAAGATCACGGGTGTTCATGGGCCAGGCCCGAGTGTCACACATCACTGTCGCCTACATTCCTGACCTGGAACCGAGCCAGCGTGGACCCACGCAGATACCAGGACAGCCACTTCCCAGCCATGACTCTACGCTGGAGAAGGGAAGCCTGAATCTTCCGCGGGTAGCCGCTGTCTTCGCCACACCTGCACGCGTATTACGATACAACGAATGAACTTCAAAAGACTGTTTGAGAGAGTCCCACTCTCCAATCAGTCACTCATTTCAAGGAAGCACTCACATGGATGGCATCGAGGGTCAAACCACTGAGAAGGGAACCTGTGAGTTTACTGCAATTTGTGACCTAAATTATGTTTCTTGTGAATACCACTCTTTTTATGGTGCTCTAATTTGGAAACATTTTCTGTTAGATCCTAGGTGCCTGGAAATGTTACTGTATTAATCACTTTCGAATTAGCATTTTTTTAATGGTAAATCGAAGTTTGTCAGGATGCTTTATTACGGTATCATGGACACTTCCTTTGGTTGATATATATTGTAGAGACGTGACAAAGACAGTAAGACCCATATCCGTATCAATGTGGTGTCTGTGTTTTTAAGACACTTCAAATTAAAAAGGGGTTTGCATTTAATGAATCTTTAAATGATTTCCTTTGTGTCTTGAGCTGTCATCCTGATCATTTGCCCCGTAGTTCTTGTTAAGCAGCAGCAGTAGCAGAAGTCCTCAGACATAGAATAGAGGGG
This sequence comes from Neofelis nebulosa, assembly GCF_028018385.1. Taxonomy (NCBI): domain Eukaryota; kingdom Metazoa; phylum Chordata; class Mammalia; order Carnivora; family Felidae; genus Neofelis; species Neofelis nebulosa. The sequence continues at coordinate 225,715,062 of NC_080782.1, forward strand.
GCTATCTTCTGTCTGCCTGGAATGTGTTCATATGTGGTCATGAGGGGTCCTCTGTAAGCAGATAGTGGGAGCAGGGCATTACCAAATCTTTACAGTTCCAAAAGGTGAGGGGCCTTTCCCCATCTCATCCTTTCTGAGCATTTCAGTTCTGAACACATGAGCAGCGGAAACTCTGGGTGTACAGGGGAGGAAAATGATAATTTACAGTCCCGTGTAAGATACTTATTTGAAACTAGATTGAAATATGTCTATATCAGATCTCCATTTTTCTGGGTATCGGTCTATGTGTATCTACCTTGTTTATGTTCTGCCATTATTCCCACCGAGTAAGTCTCATCCTTGTGATACACTTCTTCATGTCAGGGATTGTTTCTTCTATTATTTTTATAACTCTACCTCTACCACCAAAGTGTGTGCATGCATGCAAGCACACACACATGCACACACATACATACACACACACATGACACAGCTTGAAAAGGCAGCCCATGACTTGAAGTTGATTTTGCTGTTTTCTTATTGAAGAAGCAAGATATAGTGGCAAAAGAAAAAGATGACAATTCAAAATGATATATTAGAATCAAGTAAGACAGTGAGTAAGTGATGGGAGAGCTCCAACATTTTAGGCAGCAATGGAGAAAGGTGGGGGAGCGTGAAGTGTATACTCTAGGTTGAGTTATCCTACGTTAAAGGGCTATTCTGGAAGTTACACTCAGTAGTTCAGTTTAGACTCTATTTGTCAGAACCTAGCTACAGGTCCGTCCTTGCTGCAAGGGAATCTGGGAAGCATAAATTTTGGTTGGATGTTTTGTGACTGGGATAAAATTGGAGTATTTTTAGTAGAGAAGGGGAGAATGGGCTTTAGACAGTCCATTCACTGTGTCTAGCAGATCCAAGTTATGCTTTGGGGGCCATCACTGGAAATGGAGTCCTAGAACAAAATACAATCAGTTACAGAAAAAAGGCTAAACTCGGGGTGCCTGGGTGGCTCAGTCGGTTAAGCGTCCGACTTCGGCTCAGGTCATGATCTCACGGTTTGTGAGTCCGAGCCCCACATCAAGCTCTGTGCTGACAGCTGGGGGCCTGGAACCTGCTTCAGATTCTGTGTCTCCGTCTCTCTCTCTGCCCCTCCCTGCTCATGCTGTCTCTCTGTGTCTCTCAAAAATAAATAAATGTTAAAAAAAAAAAAAAAAGGCTAAACTATGTTTTCCCCAGTCTGAGTTGTCTTATGGAAATTTCAGCTCTGTTATGAGTTTTTGCTACAACTAAGGATTCCTGCTGTTGTGGTGACAGTGGTTCGTTGGAAAATACCACATCAGCAAGCAGAGGGAAGAAGCCATGTCAAGCGAAGACAAAACCCAAGCACAATCTTCTTCTTACTGAAACACACGAGAGCTTTGCCACAGCATAAATGATGATGACGGAAGTGTCTACAACAGCAAGCAGGGCTCACAAACACCACCGGACACTCCAGCGCTTGGAAGGGCGCTCCGAAATTACACACGGGGGTTAGGTGTCACCGACTCGAGGGGGTGGAAAAAGCATTCTCGATCCTTCTCTGCCAGAAGAGGTCTCTCCGCATAGCTGGAATGGGGATGAGTGAGGTCAAGTTAGGCTCAAGCACGGCCCAATGTGAACTAAGAAAACCCTTCACACTGTCTGGGGAATGTTATCCAAGTACTTGAATTAGGCCGATGCCCTAAAACAGCCTAACACAAGAAAGACTTTGGTATCTCACTTCTCTCCCATGTCTTCTTCCTTTTGCCCAGCCAGGGGGAGTAAGTGAATTCATTGCCTGAGCAGAATTAGGTCAGACCAGAGCAGAATATCAAGCTGACAGAGGGGAGCTTCGTGCCAACATTGATTAAATGAGAAGGGAAAAGAAAGTCTCACTCTGAATCCAAATATGGGAGTTTAGAAGGGAAAAGGCTAATGTTAGGCTACTTAAGAATTAATACAAAAAGACACATTTGTTATCAGAGAATCAAAGAGTTTCCATCCATGAGAATACTTTGCTGTAAAGAAGCCACGTTTTTATGTTGATAAATCTTTAAGACGCTCAAGCTTTAGCTGTTAGGCTAAAAACCGTTCATTTGTTTTTTAGAAAGCCTTCAAAAACTGTGCGTATTACAGCTCTTCAAATATATATCATGGCATACATTATTCTTGCAGAATTTTTTTCTTAAGAGTGTTCTGACTGCCACCTTCCACCCTGGAACTGAAAGAGCGGCTCTCCGTCATAAAGGGGACAGCTTCTGACAGTCTTGTCTCCACAAATGACAATCTCATTAATGATGCTAAGTTTATATTGTAAATATATTATCACCACTCTCATACCAACTGCTTATGTTAAAAAAATAATTACTAATTAGTTCCAGCAAGTGCATTATAAAAAGGTGGCTAATTTTAACTATTTTTCTTCTCCTTATTTCAGAAAAAAAATTGAGTGATTCAGAGAAAGCAATCTGTTACCTGGAGCAATTTAGAATTTTTTAATGATCTGTGATCAGAGTTTTTAATAATCTCATGAAAATGGTGGTTCAGGTAACAAGAAGTGACTTGTAGCTTCCAGCTTGTGTCTTTATCCTTGAAATTTAATGATTAAGAATAAAGCTATTTTTTAAACTTTTTTTTAATGTTTATTTTTTGAGAGAGAGAAAGAGAGACAGAGTGCAAGCAGGGGAGGGGCAGAGAGAGAGGGAGACACAGAATCTGAAGCAGGCTCCAGGCTCCGAGCTGTCAGGGCAGGGCCGGATGCAGGTCTTGAACCCACAGACCATAAGATCATGAGCTGAACCAAAGTCAGACGCTTAGCCGACTGAGCCACCCGGGCATCTCAAGAATAAATCTATTTTACTGACTTTATCTTTGTTTCTAATTTACCTCTAGGATGCCTTGTAAGACATTGTCTGGACACCCATCCTACTCTCTCTGACAGCAAGCTAATATTCTTCTAGGCCTCTTCTCTTGCTTTCTGCTCTTCAGCCTCAAGCAAATGCCTGGTCCCCGTGACCCCCAACCCCTTGCTGTCTTTAGCTACACCTTCCCCCAGACTCACAGCACCCCCCCCCCATTCTGCCTAGATTCCAAGATGGAATTTTTAAACCAGTGTCTCCCCAGACCATCTTGTCTTCAGCCACTTTCCAGCAAAACCCCAACCTAGGATCGATCAACCATTCATTTTCTCTACTTTTTATACGTTTCCCTATATTGGCTCTACCACAGATTTGTGTTCTCTAGTATCGGTTGTTCCAGAAATCCTGTTCATTCCCCAAGAGCTTATATTCCTCGTTGTGGTGGGGCTGAACTTGACCACTCCCCATTGCCAGCTGCAGTCTGGCTCTGCCTGTAGCATTGCCTGGACACCATTCTTGCCAAGCTGGACAGCACCTCCTCTTTGCCGAGGGTGTATTAAATGGCCATGAGTGAGGGTTCTGGGCTGGACCATTGGGGTCCGTATCCTGACTCTGTTACTTATGGGCTGAGTCATCATGGCGAGTTTCTTCACTCCCTTGAGGCTTCATCTTTCATCTACGAGACAGACATGAAAAAGGAAGAAATAATAAAAGAATTAAGTGAATATTATGGATATGATTGTAGAACTAAAGTCTAATAATCTTTATCTTTTCATTGCAGTAGTTCGTTTACTAAACCCTAAATTCAATCGCTGGCATACTGAGTTTAAATTTTCCGTCTCAGTATTTGTTTTGTTTGTCCCACCTTTTTCTGTTCCCCCCACCTCTTTTTTCTCCCACTTGTTTCTTGCTCTCTTTTGGATTAATCAAGTATTTTTTTAATTATTCTAATTTTGCCTATTATCATGATGAGTATTACTTTTATTTGGGTGAGGATACTATCAAATTGTGGATTAAGGATTTGTCTGAGGGAAACTGGCAAGGATGAAATTCTTGATCTGGCAGCAAGGTATTATTCTTTTATTTATTGAGCACCTACGCTATAACACGGCCTCTTCAAAGCTCGGAGAATCAAGCAGGGAATAAAAACAATAAAAACTGCCCTCATGCAGTTTACAATCTCAACAAAAAAGAGCACGGACTCTGAGGTCAGGCAATCCTGGATTCAGAAACTAGGGTTGTTGGGGCGCCTGGGTGGCTCAGTCGGTTGAGCGTCCGACTTCGGCTCAGGTCACGATCTCACAGCTCGTGAGTTCAAGTCCCGCTTCGGGCTCTGTGCTGACAGCTCAGAGCCTGGAGCCTGCTTTGGATTCTGTGTCTCCCTCTCTCTGTGCCCCTCCCCCACTCGCACTCTGTCTCTCTATCTCAGAAACGAATACAAACATTTAAAAAATTAAAAAAAAATAAACGAGTGTTGTCACTAACTAGTTGTGTGATTTTAGACAATTGCCTGTGAAGTTCATTCAGCTGAAAAGGTTGGGGTGACACTTTCCTCGGATGGTTATTGTAAAGACTGGAGACAATGCATAGAAAGCTCTGGCACAGGTGGGGCACACAGTATATAATTATTGTTATTACATTCACCAAACACTACTATCTGAACATCTTGCCACAAACTAGTATTATTAAATATATGCCAAATGGAGACCACTCTAATATTACTCTCACTGTCTCTGCCCACACAATGAGACTGTGATATATGCGTCTTAAATGTTTGTATTTTCCTGCACTCTGATTTTCAATTTTGTGAGCATGATTTACCTCGTGGTACATGAGTTTGCAATACTAATAGGATCTGGAATAATAATAACCATGTGTAACATATGGTGACATTCGCCATCTTCCTAGAGAAGGCAGATGTTTAACGTTAGTGTTATATTACTTCTGGTGATTATTATTAACTGCTAAGTTTCACGTTCATGCAAAAAAGGATGGGTGAGGAAAGCAGGATCATGACTTTCAAACAGTACCGTCTAGGGGCGCCTGGGTGGCGCAGTCGGTTAAGCGTCCGACTTCAGCCAGGTCACGATCTCGCGGTCCATGAGTTCGAGCCCCACGTCCGGCTCTGGGCTGACAGCTCGGAGCCTGGAGCCTGTTTCCGATTCTGTGTCTCCCTCTCTCTCTGCCCCTCCCCCGTTCATGCTCTGTCTCTCTCTGTCCCAAAAATAAATAAAAAACGTTGAAAAAAAAAAATTCAAACAGTACCGTCTACAAATCTACCTACCCAGAACTGCATAACTAATTAGTAGGAAATGTCTTTTCAAATTCCCTGGCTCATAACTACAGTTGTTCACCTTTGGAATGACTAGAAGTTCAAACTCTTTATAATTATCGCCATGTTGAAGTTAGTACAGACACTTGTTATGTATTTATCGCGTTTGAGTTCACCTAGACACCATGGAGCGAATTGCTCATAGTGTTCAATAATACGTGGTTTGGGTTGTACCTCCTAGGAAAATGCAACTTAGCCAGAAAAGAAGTGACTTATCGTTTTACCAGGGGAGGTCATTGGCAGTAGTTCTGGAACTTTGGGTGCCTAAGGATTGCCTGGGAGAAAGCAGGGAGTGAGGGAGTGTACTTTTGAAAGTTAGGATTGTTATAAATGCAGATTCCTGGGCCTCACTCCCCGTGACTCCAAGTGGCAGATTGGTCACAAATAATCTCTTAATCTAAAGAGGGAACTCAGTGGGGATCTTTCACTTCTTGTGGCGGTGCCCAGGAATCAAAGCTACGGGTAGGGTATCTGCCGAATTATTATCCTTCAAAGCTTTTCTTGGGATTTTTACCGTAGTTATTACACTCTAGAAAAGCTTACAGCTGTACCTTGACCCCACTTTAATTTAATATTTCTATAAATGTTTATCTGTAAAGAAATTATATGAGCTATATTTCTTGACCTGAAAATGAAATCGTACATAGTGATAAATTTAGCTCTAATTTAAGGGGAAAGGATGAAATTAGAAATATGGAACCAGCGATTGGCAAAACTAGAGGCCAAATCATCTCGATCACAAAAGAAATGTATGAGATGTCAAAGAGCTCGACGCCCATCAGACAAAAGAAACAGATAAACCAAAACTAATCATACGGTATTTTAAGCATTAAGGCACAGAGAAAGGTACCCTGGAAATGAAGAATGATGGTGAAGAAAGAAACATTTGATTTCATCTGGATGCCCAGGGAAGAAGTGACATGTAAGTGGACTTTGAAAAACAGGTAGAAAGTCATTGAACAGAGGAGGGAGAAGGTATATTGAAGCAGAGGGAAGAGCATGAGCAAGGATGTGGCTGGGGCAGCTGGTTTATTCAGCTGGGCAGAGTAGTAGAAATAGATTGAACAAGTAAGCTGGCCGAGTCGCGAGGGGCCCTGCATGTCTGCTAAGGACTTGGGACATTTCTCTGTAGGGAGCAGGGAACTGTTAGAAGCTTTTCAGCGGAAGAATGACATGATAAGATCTGTGTTTTAGAAATGCATCTCTTGCTGTGACACATAACCAAAATGGAGCCTGGTCTGTCCTGCCCCCGGACCTTTGTACATGCAGTCCCCTTGCCTACATGCCTTTCTCCAACTGTGGCCCTGGTTTGTGGCTTCCACCTGTCTCGTGCTGCATCTTCAAGTATCTGGCGGTTCACTCTGGTCTACTTAACTCCTGCTCATCTCCAGGTCTCAGCCTTAGATGTCAGTTCTTCCATGAAATCTTTCCCGGCAACCCCACCCTACCCCAGAAATGGGTCAAGTGCACCTAATATGTATGTGCTCCCCAAAGGCCCTGTGACCACCCCTACCAGAGCCTTTGTCCGATGGTAACAAAATCAATATGTCTTTCTCAATAGACTGAAAACTTGAAGTCAGGGAATGTATCTTGGTTCATTTTTACATAGATCATGTCTGCCTCCTCCCTTGTCTGACTTACATGGACACTCTTGATTTTCCTTGAATTGATTAATTTTTGGCACTGGCCATGGAGCCTGCTTGATAGTCTCTCTCTCGCTGTCTACCCCTTCCCCTCCTCTAAAATTAAAAAGAAAAGAAAAGAAAATATTTTGAACTGAATGATAATGAGAAGACTCTAGTCAAAAGTTGTATATGCAATTGAAGTCATTATTTTTTTTTTAATATTTATTTATTTTTGAGAGAGAGAGAGCATGAGCAGGGGAGGGGCAGAGAGAGAGGGAGACACAGAATCTGAAGCAGGCTCCAGGCTCTGAGCTGTCAGCACAGAGCCTGACATGGGGCCCAAACCCATGGACCATGAGATCATGACCTGAGCCAAAGTCAGATATTTAACTGAATGAGCCACTCAGGTGTCCCTGAAGTCATTCGTAGGGAGACATTTTATACTTTTAAATCAATGCATACGGTTAAAAAAAAAGAAGTGCTAAAAAAAAAATCAATGGTCTAAGTATCCATCTCAGCAGTAAACAAAGAAATTTTGTTAATATCTTACAGACATTTAAAAAAATAATAAATAAACATCTTTATGTCAACCAACTTGAAAATACATATGAAATAGATGAATTCCTAGAAAACCACTACTTGCCAAAGCTGGTTAAAAAAAAAAAAAAGCAAAGCCAAAACCCAAAAAACAAAACTCTAAACAGTCCAAAATAGATGTAAAAAAATGAGTCCAAATAAAGGAGATAATGATGATGGTGATGGTATTTGGAGCACTTTGTAGACCCCAGCTCCCATTTTTCCTATTGTGGGGTTTTTATTAGGCTAATGTCTGGATTCCCACCTTACCTCTTATTTATTCCTCTTGACAGGTTATTTATTTAACCTCAGAGCGGGGTTGAGGGAAGGTTCTAGGCATGCTCAGTTCAGTCCCTCCTTCCCTCAGTTCAGATCTGGCTTCCTGATGAGGGGCTCTCTGCGCTGCAGGTGGTAACCTGCTTCTCTTCCCCAGGAGACTCGCGATTGTCCAGTGATGCCTGTAAGTGGGAGGGCAAATTGTCTTCTGGGAAAAAAGATTAGCAAGGTTGCACGTCTGGAGACGTCTTCTCTAACTGCATCAGTAGTAAAAGTAACGTTTAGAGCTTCCCTGTGTTTATCTCTCAATTCTTTTCCAACCTGGGAAAGGAAGAAAGTCATATTATTTATTGATCTTTTAAATTTTCAACAAGTAAGTGGCTCCATTTCCTCATCTGTAAAATGAGGTAATAATAGTATTAAATGGGTTGATGTGAATGAAGTGATAAAGACGTTGTCTCATAAATAATAAGCACTTAATAAATGCTACTTACTAGTTTATTTTAAAAAACGAAACCCTTACTGCATGCCAGAACTGGGCTAAATGCATTATTACTGCATTATGTTGTGTAAGATTTACAAGAAACCCATGAGGTAGGCGCTGTAATTAATTACTCTTATGTCATACATGAGGCTGAAATTTGGGACAGTTAAGTAACTTTGTTGAAGGTCACACACTCTGTAAGGTCTGCCTTCAAAGTGCTCAGCTCTCCCTTGCAATGACAGGCCATTGGCAGTTATAAGTGGGTGAAACGAGAGAGAGCAAAGGATTTGCCGTGTGGGAGAAGCCATGTGGAGTGCAGGCCAGCTAATAATAGCCCTGAGTCCTGAAAAAAAAAACGACAGTAAGTTCATTACGATATTTAAAAGGATGTGGTTTAACAGAAGATTCAAAGTGACATTAGATATTCATGGAACTGTAAGCACGTCCAAGAGTACTTATGAGTGATTTGAATATCGCACCGCTCTAAGAGAAAAGATTTGGGGCTTTTCAGATGTCTCTAGCTAACCTTCGGACCCCTAACTCCATTCTCTTCGGTGTTTTAGCTCTACGAGAAAGTCCGAAGGGTTGAACCCTATCCCCAGTCATTCCCACGCAGGTTAAGTTAGATCACTCCACTCTTGCGAAAGATTCCGAAGATTTCCTTTCTTCTCCTCTCCCACAAAACTGGGCTAGCCAATACCTTCTTTCTTTTCAGCATCACAAGCTTTTCCTAATCATTCCTGGGGAGAAGGAAAAGACCTTTTCGGAAGGAGTATGTGATATCTGAAGCAGAACTCAGTAGCGCTTGGTGGAGGAAACATGACTTCTTTCAAGATGAAAACATACAGGCCCCTTAAGCAGATTTGGATCTTGCTAATATTCATGCAGGTGTTTGGAAAATCTTTACTACCTGAATCCGGGCCAGGAGCCAGAGAAAAAGATGTTCCTCACACTTCAGTGAGGGAGTACATGGGAGGGGAATGTAAAGACTAGTCATTTCAGGAGCCAAAACTGTAAAATTCTGAGAAGGGAGCTCTGCATTAAATGTCAAAGTGCTGTTCACAAAAAGTCAAGTTGTCCAAATATCTGGAGTTAATGAATTAATCAGCATTTGGAACATGTAAACAAAACTAGAAACACTTCAAAGGTTTTTTTTTTTTTAATGTATCTGTGTGAAGTCTTGTTTCTTATTGAATAAATTTGACACGTAGCAATGTGTAAATTTAAGGTGGACAACTGTTACTTGGATACATTTGTGTATTGTAATATGATTGCCAATGTGGCCATATTTATCCTGATACATAATTACAGTACAATATTACTGTCTATATTTGTAATATTGGGCATTTGATCTGTATAGCTTATTTACTACTAGTCACAAGTTTATAGCCTTAAACACCGTTCATTTTATCCTCCTCCCATCCCCGGATAACCACTATTTTACTTTGTATTTTAGTGTTTAAACTTGCTTAGATTCTACACAAAAGTAATATCATACAATCCTTGTCTTTCTCTGACGTAGAAGTGTTGTTCTTCATGACCGATTGTGCTGTCTTTGGGCAAGTATGAATCTGTTCTCAGGGAACTCGGTTTCCCCATCTGCAGCGAGGACTCTATAAAGCATATTGGCACGTAAAACGGATTCTTCTAGAAGGCCCTTGACTTTGACTTTCTTGGATACGGCAGCTATAAAAACCGCAAATACCTGAGCCAGATTTTCCTTGTGCCCGAGCTCCCTGCCCCAGGAGGATGTAAAACGCTTTTCAAAAGTACCATTAGCTCTGGTGAATTGCGACTTCCTTGTATTATATGGTACCCAGGTGGCTTTTAAGTGTTAACACAACTTCCTCAAAACTGCCTCCCTGGGTCCCAAGGATTAACTAAGGTACTTGGAAGGTGAGATCTGCTCATCGTTTTAAGATTTTCTGTATTTTTTTTTATAGGGCATCTCCAGTGAGGCCACCCCAGAGTTTCCGTTTTATAGGAATGCCCCTTCCCAGCAAGAAAGAATACTTAGGAAGCTGGGTGTGACATCTCCAACATGAAAACAATAAAAAAATGGTTCCAGTTGCCAACCGGAAACGAATGTTACCTTTCCAATAAGAAAGAGTGTTTTTATGAAGCTCACTCTAACATTCTTTAAGCCTGCCTTTCGGCAGTGAAGACAACACAGTGAAAGTTGTCTGTGCACGCCTGTGTTAAGACCCCTCCGTGTTGAGGTCTCAGAAGAGAACTGTCCTCTGTCCTTCAGTCGGCTTTACCATTCCTGGTTTTCTTCTTTAGGCAGAAATATTACCTCAAGTTCAAGGCTCGTGCCCTAGCTCAAGCCCTAGCTTCATGCAGTTTTACAGAGATTTTTGTAGAGTGAGGGTCTGTGAAAATCATAGCAATTTGCAGTCTTGGATTACCCCCAAATACTAAGCAGAAACCCGTGTCTTTCGGCGACAAATACCACAAGCCCAGGGGAAAAAAGAAAACGTAACATGTGGAAAAAGAAGGCAAACAAAAGGGGGTAAATAAAAAAGTGGGTAAAAGTACCAGAGGTGTATTCCCCCCATTTCCAGAGAAACCACTCAGTCACCACGAACACTTAAACTTACTTGGGAACCTCTCATCAGAGGAGCAAGTAAGACTCTCTATCAAAAACCGTAAGAGAAACATGCATTACAAAACTGAGCAAAACATGATTTTGCTCAAGCTTATCAGAGCAAGAAAAAAGGAAATTCTGTAAAGGCCTTTTCCAACTGCATTTGTACAAAATATATTCCATGTTGTTGATCCACACGACGTTTAAATCAAGTTTATTTTCAGAATGGTAACCTGAACAGGACTGCTATACTGTGTGTGTGTGTGTGTGTGTGTGTGTGTGTGTGTGTTGGGAGAGGGATTGCTGGGGTCAGAGACCATAAATGATAAACAATGAGTAATAATTGTGTGGGAGGTAAAACACATCTACCTTTTTATGCCGTTATATTTGTAATTATTAAATCCCAGACTTGAGAGAGAGAAAACCGCACGTTCAGTAATAAAAACTATGGTATCTGCCCAAATTTTGCAAGAATAAAATCTGTGTGTGCCAGGGAGTTTTGATGGATGATGAAACATCTTACATTTTGCTCTCAAGGCTTTACCAGGTCTCCAGGACCACGGCTGAATTACAGCTTTGAAATGCTTAGAAATGTACACTTGATTCCTTAGGTAAATTATACATGAAGCTACGCTTTAAGCGTTTGCTAAATTTATAGTTGCTTTAAATGGTATAGAATCCCAAAGTGTTTGGCCTCAAAGTAGAGAAAAAAAATTATGCTGATTTTAAAATAATGTTCTGTTTTTATTAAAACATGTACATGCGTTACGGGAAATTTGGGAGCTCCATAAAAGAAAAAGAAGAAGAAATCATGCAGAATTTAGCGCTCAGCAATGAAGACCATTGTATCATCTCACATATTCTTTCCTCCGACATTTATCGCGGCCACACAGTAGAACGTTGTATGGATGTACCATGGTTTATTGAACAAATTCCTTGTTCTAAGAAGTTGAGGCTTGTTTTTGAGGTCTTGTCCCAATACATAATATGACAATGATCTGTATACGGATCCGTTCGATCTCCTGCCATTAACTCTGGGCAGGAACAAGCGCACATGAAGAGAAAATGAGAAACATGGTGGTGGCGAAGAAGCGTCGCTTTCTAGGAGGTCGGCTCTGCCTCCCTTAGGCCCTGTGGGCCAGTGTCTGACTGGCCTGCTGCCTCCAGGGCTGGGTGGCAGTCTCCTCATTCAGAGACCCGCTTTGGATAGTTTCATGGGGAGAGATCCAGAAGACTCCCGGGGAGATTCTAGAAACACCTCGTCTTCCAGCTCCAGGAGGGCGGACAGCTCTGGGGATGAGTCTAAGCTGGAGACTGGGATCTGTGGGAGTGAGGGGTGGGAGCAGCAGGCAAGGTGGAAAGTCTTCTCTTGGCATATATACTATCAATATATCCCATTGCTTTGAGAAACACTGTGGCTCTCTTGCCCGGGCGACTCCTGGGGAGCCGCATGCCCTCGGGTGGGTGCACAGGGTAGTAACAGGCTGCTTTTATGATTCTTGCCTTGGCAGGGACAGCGTCCACCCTGTGCTCTCCTGTTGCAAAATCTTCACTGAGTCCTTAGAGCCCACACAGCGTAATTCCTTAGTCTGGAATTACGTAAATGAACTGCCCTCTCCCTCTCTGGCCCAGCCTCGCCTCGCCACTCGTTCTCAAAGTGCTGTCGGGACTCTGTGCTCTCAGCCCCCTGAGCTTGAAATGTCCTTCCTCACTTTCAAAGTCTCCCTCTTTCTGTAAAACATCATATTCTCTGTGGAGCCTTCTCCAAGAGTCCAGGCAGAGTTACCTTCTCCTCACTCTCGTCCTCATACCGGTCTCAACCTCAGGTTGGATGTCCCCGCATTGCCTCCCCCAGGACGCTGTGAACCTCTTCACGGTGAGGATTGAGTCTCTGTGTGTCTGGCTTCTCGGTAGTGAGAGCAGAGTCTGACACACAAAAGGCACAGCTTTCCAGTTTCAATTTATTTTCACACGAATGGGTTGAATGTTTGAAGCCACCAAACTCAGGAATTTGGTGCTGAGGATATATTGGATATACTTAGGATATATTGAGAGCATATATGCCAAGAGAAATAATTGTTTTAAAGTTTATTTATTTATTTTGAGACAGAGTGAGCAGGGAAGGGGCAGAGAGAGGGACAGAGAGAATCCCAAGCAGGCTCCACACCATCAGCACAGAGCTGGACGCAGGACTCAGTCTCACAACCCTGAGATCATGACCTGGGCTGAAATCAAGAGTCGGACGCTTAACGGACTGAGCCCCGAGGCGCCCCTGCAGCTAAATATTTTTAAACAGCATTAATGAGCCAATATCCACCTTTATAATGAAGTCGTCTGTGCAATCCACCTGACCTGGTTATTAAAATGGGGGTAAAGTCACAAAACAAATTTGTCACAAAACGATTTTTGAAGAATCTGTTGCTTTTCATTATATCCTGTTTTTAAAATGAACACCAAAAGAAGTAACACAAAAGTCGCAGCATCATATTATCTTCTTCAGAAGTATCTCTTATTCACCTTGGTTTACTGAAGTATTCATGGGAAGAGCAGAGAATCTTAGAATTTATGTGAAACCCAGAATAGGTCCCCACACATCCCCTTATTAGAAGGCTCGGTACAGTGGGACCTCAATATAAAGATGGAGGTTGTTATCAAATGGTTACAAGTCATTTCATAAGAGACTCTTAAAAACTGAGAACAAACTGAGGGTTGATGGGGGGTGGGAGGGCGGGGAGGGTGGGTGATGGGCACTGAGGAGGGCACCTGTTGGGATGAGCACTGGGTGTTGTATGGAAACCAATTTGACAATGAACTTCATATTTAAAAAAAACCAAATGGTTATAAGTCATCAATAGGAACACACGGTGAATGTTTCAAAAGTAAATATAAACTAATATATTCCTTGGAGTGGCTTTTAATAATTTTTTTCTCACTGAGTTCTTGGGAAGGGCCACCAAAATTCACGGTGCGTGAAAGCCCAGAAAACTTCATGTGGTGGCCATTTTATGCAAGAAGTGAAACAGTTTGAAAAGTACCTTCCAAACACTTGAATTTTATTTTGATAGTCAGGGTTTGGTATAAGGAGAGTTTATCTTGGAAGGCACACTAAGAAATGAAGTAAGTGAATTTAATCCTACCGGATCTTGGTGTAAGGTGAGTTTACCTGCAGAGGCTGTCAGGGCAGAGAACCACAGGGGGTCCCTGTGGTTGTCCCACCCATGCCGGGGCAGCCATAGCTCCCTGTGTGTGTAAGTAATTCTGGGGACAAGGACTGCATGCATTGTGTATAAAGGACAGTAAGGCCCCCGGAAAGAGGCGGCCAGGGGAACACCACCAGTCCTGAAGGGTTTTCCAAGGGAATGTCATCCTTCAGGATTCCAGAAAATGAGTTTCTAAAGGGAAAGCAGCTTGCACTTGACTTACGTTATTTCCATGCTTACATTTACATTTTAGTTAAATGCGGATGCTGTTAGTATTTTTGAGCTTTCTTGCACTTGAAAGTCATTTAAACAAGAGCCTAGATAAGTAAGATAAAGATGGGAACGTGCAGGAGAGGCACCCAGGATGGGTTTCTCCTGGGGAAGATCCCAGGAAATTGAAGGTTGACATAACACAGGGGCATATACTAAACGAAACAGAACAACATCACAGTTCTTGAAAACTATAGAGGCATCACACACAAAATAGAAGACCAGTCCTAGAGGAAAAAAATTCTGACATTGTTAACAGTCTGTGCCTCTGGGTAATGAAGACAGAGGGAGACTTAAACTTTTTATTTTGGGCTCTACGTCTGGATCTTTTAAAAAATACTATTATATGCATGCCTTGCTTTTAGTCAAGGAAGAAAACCTTAAAGTAACTCTAATGGGTACACCCTTTAAAAATAAGCAGCTTGGATTTCAGGTCCTCAGGCTATGACTCAATGTGTTGAATCTTTTAAAGACGCTGCCTTCGTAGTCTGTGTAGCACTAAATTGTTGCTGTTGTTTCCATTAAACATCTATTAACTGTACCAAAATGCTCTATAAAATAAAAATGAGATACTTACAGCAATTTCCTTAAAATCTAAAAACCAACGAAAGAGAGAGAAAACAATGGGGCTTATCTTTTCCCCCACAAGTCACCTTGTTTTCATGTGTCCTCAAATTCATCTAATGCATGAACCTTTTCAACTTAAATGTAATATAAGCAAAGTACAGATAATTCCCAGTGATAGCACTCTTAAAGAAATGCCCCATAAAATCATGGTATTTGTATTCTATTTCATGAAAATGTAATTCCCCCCCCCCCCTTCTTCAACCCAGGTGAAATGAGATTGGGTCTTAACAAAGCATTCTGTTTATTGTTCCCTGTTTATTAATAGGGGACCAATAAAGCCTTTTAAATGAAATGTAATTCAATAGAATTAGTTTGAAAATAAGTAGAGCACGTGTGGTTAACTTTGCTTTTGAAATTACCCTATCAGGTCAGATCTTTGTAATTAAAGAATCCTAATTCACAATTCTCTGAATCACTGCATTTGGCAGGCAAACGCCAGTAATTTTCATTTCACAACACAGTGCCTCAGACAGTAATAAGCCAGAGCGAAACACATGCAGGTTTAATCAGGTAACAAAGCATGTCAAATACTTATCCTGAAACAAGGGAGTCTGGCACATGAAGTGTGAGCCTCCGAGAAGTCCCTTAGGGGATGTTATATTCTCTGATCTGTACCTTTTCACAGCTTCTGCTGACACCTTTAAGAGAAAAAAAAAAAAAAAAAAAATCTCATCCCGAATGGGCGTCAGTATTCAAAGCAAATCACTCTCAATGGGACTTCTGGGAGCCAAAGACACAAACACAGGTGCGCACACACACATGCATAAATGCACACATACGCACATACGCACATTCATTCACCGATGAGTATCCGTGCGAGTATAGATGCAGATAATTTTTTTTTAAAAAAAGGTAAAGAATAGTCTTTGCTGATCATCAAGTAACCTTGGTTTAAATGCCATAAGAAGGGGGAAAGAATGCTACATTTAAATATTAGGAAACTATATAAAAGTTCAACTTTTTGGTCTCTAGGGTTCCCAACTAGCTGTCTTAGAACCCAGAAACAACCTATCAAAGTGTTGCTTTTAGACGGAGAATCACAAGGCAGGAAGACTTTCCATGGCTCTCTTACAGCAGCCTGGGGATCCTGACTAAGGGACCTGAGACCTAAAATCTATGGACTATGGAGCAACCAAGGAGCTAGTGAGCAGAAACGTTTGTAAAATACATCACTGTAGCCTACATTCAAAGGTAAGTCTCATCCACCAGTGGACATGATTGCCCACAGTAGTGCCTCCCTTAGACCTAGAGAGCCAGGGTGGCCAGCCTAGAACCCTCTTTTTGCTGTGCCTCTCCCTGTGGGGTGAAGAGTCCATAGGGCCAGGGGGAAGAGCCCATCAGAATCCCTGTCACGAAGGTTGGGGTATGGGGTCCCCAGTACACACACCCTCACCTCAAACAACTGGAAGTCATTTCCAAGGTCCTTGCTGTCTTTTTCTGAGGTCCATCCTCCTGAGGGCAGAGTTTATTGCTGGGGTACATACTCTAGGCCCAAGGTGGTGGCCAAAGGCTGATTGTTGGAGTGGCTATGACTCAGATCTTGGGTTGGGGTAGCCATAAGTATGTGCTCTATGTCTTTGGTGAGGTAGATGGAATATAAGCAGGAGAGAACTGGGAGTGAGCCCCCGGGTGGAGGCAGGTGGATCTATTTATTCACTTTCCCCAGCCCCACATCATTAGGAAAGGACCTGGCCACATTTCTGCTGAGAAAACCTTATGTAGGTTAATCTGAGGCCTCAGGATCTCAACAGGACGATGTATTTAGCTCCTTTCCAATCTCCTTTCTAGTCATGACCAAGAAGCTCTCCTTGGTGGCCTTCCGTGGTTATCTGACATTCAATGACAAACTTATTTTCAACTGTAGTAATGAAACAAAATGAAATATAAAAATGCCTAGTAAAGAAACATAGTGAAGATTTTCTTTTCCTGGTCATCGTATACATATAATCAAGCCAGTTGAAAATTAAAATAAAGTTTTACAGTATGAGCAATTATGCAAGTAATGGGTGAAAACTTTATAAATAAAGTAGTTTTTGAAAAAGAGGGGAAGCATATCTACATATTTGTTGCAATCATGAGCATACATTTCAGTCTAATAGCAAGTACATCAAAATTACATGAGTAATAATTTAAAATTTTTGACACTAAAAGTCAAATATTTCACGTATAAACTAAGATTGGTGTTTACCAAACAAAAATAGTATGGTTTGCAATTTGCACCTTATTTCTCTGTTTTAAATTTTAAACACGAATGAAAGTGCTACATAGTTACAATGAATGACAGAATTGAAATGACTGAAATCTGTTTCTTATTCTTTCCACTCACTATGTGTTATGGACGGAATTATATCCCTCCCACCAAATCCATATGTTGAAGTTCTAATCCCCAATGTGATTGTATTTGGAGATGGGGCCTTTATGGAGGTAATTAAGGATAAGCAAAGTCATGAAGGTAGGCCCTGACCTTGTAGGATTGCTGACGTAATAAGAAGAGAAAGACACTGGAAATCTGTCTCTGGGTGTGCACAGAAGAGAGGCCATTTGAGGACTTCGTGAGAAGATGGCCATCTACAAGTGGAAGAGAGAGGCCTCAAGAGAAATCAGTTTTGCTAGCACTTTGATCTTGTATGTCTAGCTTCAGAACTGCGAGAAAATTCTGTTTAAGCTCCCTAGTCTGTGCTATTTTTTTTTTAATTTTTTTTTTAACGTTTATTTATTTTTCAGACAGAGAGAGACACAGCATGAACGGGGGAGGGGCAGAGAGAGAGGGAAACACAGAATCAGAAGCAGGCTCCAGGCTCCGAGCCATCAGCCCAGAGCCCGACGTGGGGCTCGAACCCGCGGACCGCGAGATCGTGACCTAAGCCGAAGTCGGACGCTTAACCGACTGAGCCACCCAGGCGCCCCTAGTCTGTGCTATTTTGTTATGCAGCCCAAGCTGACTAATATCCCATGATTGTTTTTTATTGTTTATTTTGTATCTATTATTTAATTGCAGGAATGTGTAGTACCATAGAAAATGAAAAGTCCACTGTCACTGAAACAAGCTTGAACAATTTCAAATCGCTAGCCACAGACTCTTGAAAGAAAATGTGCTGCTCAGTTGGCATGGGTGGGGGCCGGTGGGGAAAGGGGGATTCTCTTCATTAAGTTCTAAGTAAAACACCATGCTTAGTAAAGAACGCATAATCAAAGCATGCTAATTTGATATAATACTTTTATGTGTAAAATCAATAAAAACTTCAGCAATTATTCTAAACATTAGAGATGAAAAAAGATTTTTTTTTAGGAAGGCATGTTTTATCACTGACATTTTTAGAAGTGCCAGCACATGGAGATAAGAAAAAACAGACAGACTTGTACCTGATTTTATCGCTGCTTGTAAATTCTCTACAAATCCCGTACCCCTTTATTACCTGCATTCAGAAGGACCACTTCCACAGCTCTACCTTTGATATCCCACTGTCCCTCCGTTTTCTGGATCTTCTGAGAAGCAGCCATTGGCCTCATGGGACAGTAGTTACAGTCATCTCAGTGGGTCTCACATCACATGAGAACTCAGGCATCGTGATCCCTGAAGGAAGGGAACTGACCATCTGCCACTCTAACTTCAGGGTTGAAGTAATATTTCCTTCAGGTTACAGCGGTCCTGCATCACAGGGGAGGAGAAAAAAAGGAGTGGTAGAAAATACATTGAGCCTCTGTCCAGAATTCTTTGTCAGCAAATGATAAAGGAGTCTTTTGGGGGTCTATTTTCAGGTTGATCCCTTGGATTCTGTTATTATAGCAGGTAGTACTAACAAGTAGAAGACTATTGACTCCAATATTAATATTCCATGTGATTTACTACCTTGCTGAATTTTGGCATCTCCGGTGTTACTTAGAGCTGAAAAGGTACACTGAGACTGTGTTTAGTCATTGGCAAGCTATGGAGCCAAAAGGAGCTTTGGTTGGTTTTAAGAGCCACAAGGGGAAGTCTGGTTGCTAAAGGGAAAGGAAGATAAGAAACTCTAGCTCTTTTTTTAAGAAGGAGCTTCAAGCAGTTCTGTTGCAGAAAGCCCTACCACTCATCTCTGATTTAATAATTATATTTTCTGACAGTTCCCCTCATCTACCATATCACTTATTAGCTGAGTGCCAGCTATCTCCTTGGTGTAGAACAGAACTCCACCCCTCCATCTCTTGGAGTAGAAAATTCCAGAAAGATGATGGTGCTTGGGGGGAGCTGGAGAGTCCTGTAAACAAGCCATTAAAATGATGTTTAAAAACAAACAAAGATCTGTCCATTTCAGAGTTAATTTTAAAATATGTATTTCAAAACAATGGAGGGATTTGAAAAAAACCTACCAGCTGGACTTCTAAGGGGAAACAATGCCTGGTACATAGCAGGTGCTCAGTAAATAGGTATTGAGTGAAGGTTCTCAGCTCCTTAAAAGAAAGCAATGATTTACTTAATTTTCGGCTAATTGTTTAAAAACAAAGAATACACGAATATGTCCATTTTTCACTCTCATACTGGCAAGCTTTATGACTTAAACAAAAGGAAGAGGAAGAAATGGAGCTTCGGTGAGTAGTGATGTCCATGAGTGGCAATGACAGAATTGGTATGAAGAAGGGAAATCCCGGAGTCTGAATCTGTGGCCTGAACCAGACTCTTGAGACATCTGGTGGGACAATTCCTCGGGAGAGGTCAGGCCACAGATCAGAGCACAAAGCAGCCTGCCCTTGGATGGCGAGATAAGGTGACATATGGCGGAGGGAAAGAGACCCTTCCAGGCCCTTTCAACAGGGCCAGCTAAGGGGTGGCCACAGATGTTTGGACAGCCAAGGGACTTGCAGAACATTGGGCTTTTTTCCCCACCTCATCTGGAGCTCTCCTTGCCAGATAACCTGGTAAGTCAATAAGTCTTCCTAGACCTAAAGAGGGAAGGTGTAACTCAGCATTCTGACCAATGATCTAATCAGATCATCGACCCAAAATGCCTGAGGTCAGAAAGTCATCACCTATTGCCAAAACATTTAGGTTTCCAAAAGGCGGCTCTGAGTAAATTGCATCCTTCTGAGGGCAGTGATAACCACACAGTGTGCTGTCTTACTCACTTTTTATTATAACTAGACACTAGGTAACAGCTTGGCAGAGACATTATAGAGTAATTTCAACTGCAGATAACTGGGTAGAATAGAAATACTTCAAAGTCCTTTCTTAGGCTGAGATTCTTTTGTGTGATTGCTTTCTATTCTCACCTTACATTCCCATATTCCACTCCATTAACAGATGCTGGGACCAAGTACGTATAAATGGATGATGTTCAAGTCAGACATGGAAGGAAGAAACATCTAACCACCGCCGCCCCTCCTCAATCTATTCCCTCTTCCTTTGAGAAAAAAGTCATATCAGTAACAAAAGTTCAAGGTAAGTCTCCAATAGTGTCACTAGTGTTTTATTTTTGGTGAGAGAGCCTTCCACAAAGCGTAATCCAGAGCTAAATCCAGAATGTCATGTTCCCTGAAGCTCTTTCCTAGATAAGGGATATTATCAAATTGCCATTTTCTACCCAGCTTTGCAGGTCACCAGATTTCTCCTAGTCCAGAGACCTTGAAGCAGAAAACAAAAATGGGGTAATCTTAATTATGTGACCTTGTTGGGGGCTCAGTGCCTGCTTTGCCCCATGAAGAGTGAAGAAACAATAGAGTCCATTATGCAGAGTGTCCCCAACACAAAGCTACCCCAGAGTGTGTTAAGTTTTTTCTTTCAGTAAGATTTTGAATGAGAAAAATAATCTGATATGGTTCCACAAACAACAAATTTTTAAACTTTGTGATGAAGCCCAGGTGCTTATTTCCTTTGACCTTGACCATGGCCAACATGCTCCATCAAAATAACCTTGGGTTACCGGGTATGGATGTATGGGCTTGGAGAGAAATAATAACGGCAAGGCCTTGGTAAAAACAGTAATAAGAACAAGATGGAAGAAAAGCAACAAACTGCACCAAAATGGAATGTTCCATTCAGGAAAAAAATCTTCATGGATTTTTTTTTTTTAGATCCACTATTTTGGACTTTCAAAAGTGAAGGCAACATGTTCTAAAATGCTTGGACTGAGCTCAAACAGACTGTGTCATTTCATCTTGACAGAGATCTCTTCCAAAAAAGACTCACTGAACTACTCTGGATATGAATTAAATTCCTTCTGTTGAACAATCTCAACTTTTAAATATTTGGGAGAAAACTCAAGTTGACCAAAAACGCATTTTTTTTTCTTGCTTGATATTCCTTCTGTATGATGCACTGTTATTAGTGAGGGTTTAACATTTACCTTTAACGTACCAATTGCTTATTGGAGAAAAAGTGATGGCAGTCAAACAGGAAAGTACTACAAATTAAGTTTTTGTTTTGTTTTGCTTTTTGCCCATTAAACTTTAGACTTCATTTTTTTTTTTTTTTACATTCTATAATATGGTTCGGCATTGGCAAATTTACTTGTTTCTTTGACAAAAATTCTTTATTATGTATCTAACATATACCAATTGCTAAGTACCAGTAATTCAGACAGAAAGGAAGGAGACTCCTTTGTTTCAAGGGATCCCTGGCCTGTCGAGGGAGATACATTCACAAGCCAGGGATGACAATACAGGATAATACCTGCCTCTTTATTTTTATTTTTATTTTTATTTTTTTTTTTTATTTAAAATTTTTTTTTTCAACATTTATTTATTTTTGGGACAGAGAGAGACAGAGCATGAAAGGGGGAGGGGCAGAGAGAGAGGGAGACACAGAATCGGAAACAGGCTCCAGGCTCTGAGCCATCAGCCCAGAGCCTGACGCGGGGCTCGAACTCACGGACTGCGAGATCGTGACCTGGCTGAAGTCGGACGCCCAACCGACTGCGCCACCCAGGTGCCCCAATACCTGCCTCTTTAAAGGAGGAGAGGGGACAGGAGAGGGGACAAATGAGCCTGTACTGTGTGGGGAACAGAGATCTCAGGGACTACCATGAAAATGTGATTTGTCCATAAAAATCACTGTGGCGATGATTATAAAAGAAATGATCCAAAGGCCCATGCTAAAATATCTTATGAAGTTATACATCATGTAAGTGTTCAATGCGTCATGCTATGGATAATTTTTTAAAAGTTAGCAAAGTATTCATTCATTTGCTGCTAGTATATTTCCTTTCTTCCTTTTTAACAAAATTGAAGAAAAAAGGACATATTCATGTGTATGCAAAGTCACTTCAGCTCAAAATAATATTCATTCGTCCATGAATGGAAGGAACAGACACTGAGCAGCCTGCAGAAGGCGCTAGAATTTCTGTTACATTCGGCCCTTTACACACTCATTTTCGAGAGAACTGTCTTACTAGATTTCCAAGAGTGAGTTGCTTATCGTGCGCGTTCGCTGATCCTCCAAGATGGATGCATTTTGGGTCAAACGTTTCTGCATCAAACAGGAAGTTCCTGTTCACGATGTCTTGCTCATAATGGCTGAGAAGGTGATCAGGGTCTCTGGCACCACTAGAGTAAGTGAACACGGTCGGGCACCAATCAAACGCCGGGGTGTTACATGAATGTCTCCTTATTGTTTCACAAGGGGGTGTTGGTGACATTTCTAGAGGAGGCACGGTTCTTGGCATTTTTCTCACGAGAGTGCCCTCTGCTAGCTCGATGAGGGAACACCTCCCATCTGATTAATGAAGCAGGAGGCAGCGGGAGAACAGTCTGGGAGGCCAGGGAAATGAACTGCCCTCTATGTGGCTGCTTTTGGGTGATGGGTGTGCCCTGATGTCACGATATTCTCAGCTAGAGCCATTGGGAGAACGGGCAATGCGAATCTCCTAGGTTTACCCATAAGTTCCACCGAAGGGGAGTTAAGTTACATTTTTATTTTCCTAAGGACCCCCCTTCTTCTGTGGGTAAATATGTGTAGCTGTTGGCATTTACAGAAAAATGGGGCTTATAGGTATCAATTTGGAAGTTTCATCTCTCTGGAGAAATTGCAAGACGGAACATCATTTTTGATAATAATCTCTCGTTGTGATGGAGTCACTGGAGGGAAAGGGGGGCTTTGTTGTTGGTCCAATTCGTGGTTTAAGTACCAGGGTTTATGACACATAAGAGTATGCCTTTTAGAGAAAGTTTGATTGGCTCTTCAATTTTCATGGGGCGTTCACCCATGTTTAGGAAAGTCAGTCACTGTGGAGGGGATGATGGAAGTTGAAAATACAGTCTCTGCTCCAAAGAGTTTCTAGCATAAGGAAAAGGGCCATTCATTTTTAGACCTTAAAGAAACCTTAAAGATGATGTGGTCTAACCCTCACGCTTTAAATACAGGGAAATTGAGGCTCGAGGAAGCCACTAATTTGCTCCAGGACACATAGCAGGTGTTAGAACTAGTATTTAGCTCTTTATCTATGATCTTTTAAAAACAATGCATTGGCCTTTCTATGAAAGGGGGTAGGGTTGGGGGGAGATGTACTCTTTGATGATGTGATGAGCCGGGTATCAGAAAGGAGAGCTCTCCACCTACAGGTCTGGGACTACTTATGAGTAAATGCTGTGCTTTGCTTCCCACCATAACCAGCCTCCAGTTGAGCAAATCTTGATGGTTGAATAGGGTTTCACTTTCAACCTCAGGCTGACAGAAATGGTCATGATTCACCCAAATTCCCTGTGAACAGAAACAACTTGACTTCTCACACCTCCGGTGAAGGCTGGACAGTGATGGTAGATGGCTTCTGGTCTCAGTTCCAAATTTTTCTGGCCCATTTGATATTCTTGAGAGCATATTTCAGATTGACCATATGTGCTGTGAACAGCATCCACATCTCACCAGTTGACATGGGGCAGCCATGGCTGGCTGGTAAAGCCAGAGTTCTACCTGTGTGTGGATAAATTCACTGTGTGTTGTATAGGAGTCAAAACTCAGCTTGGCTGTGGAGTGGCTTAAGACTGGTCATCTTTCAGTGCTCTAATAAAAATAAAAACTCTACAAATGGCTGAGTTCTAGACTTGGTTTAGAGTTGTACTCAGTTGCCTTGACAGACGAGAACGCCCAGGAACAAACAGGGAGCTAGTATTTTCTTCTGAAGGGTTTTGAAGAAATCTGCTTGTCTTATAAAAATCTTGTTGAGGATCCTTATATGTCAATGACATTGCTAGCTTCTCTGAGATAAGAAATTCAGAGTGGGAATCATTCGGTTCCAGGTTACAGACTCACTTCAACTTGCGTAAGCTGGAATGTGAAATTTGTTGGAAGGAGATGAGATTATCACTTGGAGATCGGGGCAGAAAGAGGATCCAGGGTGCATGAAGGCCTGGAACAAGGAATTGGAGCAGAATCGGGAACAAGCATCTTCTCTGAGGAGCCTCTGTGGGCCATCCGCTTCTCTCTGTGGATCGGTATCATGTCTGCCTTTATAGACTGGCTTTTCCTGCGTTTCTGGACCCTTGCTCCACATCACTTCCCAGTCTCAGAGCTCTCAACTGACCGATCCAGGTTATAGGTCCACCTTCCAAATTTCGGAGAAAGAAACACTAATAGTTTCAGCTTACCAAGAGATTGGCTCTCCCTTTTCACCTTTGGTTTAACTAACCCTGGCCAGGAGCTCAATGGCATGTCGAACGATCGATCTGCTGGGGCCAGGTCCTGGGGTGGGAGAGGTGATTCTGCGAGGAGGATGATTTGAGCTAGGCAATTGCCCTTCAAGCAGCTCCCAAGAGTTGTCACTCTAGGAAGGAGCTCAGAGTGACTCATAGATGTTATAGCTGTCATATTCGTTCCCTCAACATCTTCTTAAATTTAGCACGGTGAGCACAACTGTTTTACAGATAGGAAAATGAAGGCAAAGGGTTGTCAGTAAATTGCTTATGTCAATTTGAAACCTGAGTCGCTGGCTCCTGACTCAGGCTTTGCAATGTTAGATATTTGTCTCTTGCACAGCAAGGGCTGGCTAGCTGTGGAGGCTCCTTGACTTTCAGAGAGGGGTGGGGAAGCTTGTCCAGATAATCTGCATAGAATCCAGGCAGAAAATGAAGTAGGCCCATGGCTCATGCTATATCATTTCTTACACACACACACACACACACACACACCTCTTCCCCAAAGCACAGCCTGGCTCACCAGGGAGTATCCTGCTACCTTGAGAAAGTGTGGCCCCAGGTCAAATGGTGGTGGCTCAGCTCAGTCTGGTTGAGCCTGGCACTTTTCATCGGAAAAAAAAAAAAAAAAAAAAAAACTTGTTAAAATTCATGTTGAAATATTCTTCCATCATTCTGAAAGTATGCACTTTGCTCATCTGAAACACATAACCAACTTGCCAGTTTCTAAGTTGAAATCTGTGTGTGCTGCCCAGAATAACATTGACTCAGTATTCCTTTCAACATCAAGCTTCAGTAATGATTCCCTCCCCTTTCGGGTTTCCTCTTTGATGTCCCCTTCACAATCTTTTACCCAAAGGTGCGCACACACGCATACGCGCGAGCGTGAACGCGTGTGCGTGTACAACGACAGATATGCACATGCCTTTTCCCTCCTGCACGTCCCAAGTTGCAAGGAGTAGTGCACACAGCGTTTGTGGACTGAAACATCTCTGAAGCTGACCATCTTCACGTCGGAGGTTAACAAGTCGAGGTATAGACGAGCCAGTCCTTCCCTACACTGTGTACCTCTCTCCTCCTCTGTGGAATTTCAGTACTACCGACCGATTGCTATGTGATGGTTTGTTGTGGAAAAGGTTTGGCAGCACATTCAGGGAGATTTCAGCCAGAAAAGGTACATACGCTTTTCTTAGAAAAGAGGCATTAAGTTCTAAGGGAATTAGTGCAACGATCCCTTACTTCACAATGTAGTTTACGAACGACCCTCGGACAGGTGGAAAGGAATTCTGAGGCCAGAATACAGGTCCCAGGCTTCATCATTTTTTTAATTCAAAACACCTGCGGAGTGGTTAATCTTTATGAGACTCTCGTCTCCCAAGCACATGTAACAAGAATGAAAACACTGAACCCTCCCCGCCCCCCACCCCCACCCCAGGCCCTCCAGATGTGGAGACGTTACTTGAGTCAGAACCTTCTCTAACAGTCTTATTTCTAACAGTCTATCTACCGCTCACAGCTGTTATTTTTTCTTTTGCCCCAGCCCCTTTCTGGACCCCACACCCAACCTCATTCCCACCCTACCTCAAGCCACTGAGAGGGCAAATGCGTTTCTTTCTGGCCATGCCTCTCTGGCACACAAATAATACACGAGATAGCAATAGCGACAATTAAGATCCCTGAACCTTTTCTATAGGACAGTCACAGTGCTGGGGCCACAGCAGATGCCATTACTCCTTGCTTAGCCCCGGGACATAGGTTTAATTCCCAGGCTAGGACGTAAGATCTGCCTGCCTTTAAGCCGCATGCTTTCAACCATTAAACTGAAATTTTCATTCACAACAATATTTTAAGTTTATTTATTTATTTGGAGAAAGAGAGAGAGCGCGCATGAGCAGGGGAGGGGTAGACACACACACACACACACACACACACAGAAAATCCCAAGCAGGCTTCACACTGGCAGTGGAGAGCCCAACAAGGGGCTCAAACCCATGAGCCGTGAGATCATGACCTACGCAGAAACCAAGAGTCAGAGGTTTAACCGACTGAGGCCCCCAGGGGCCCCACAGCAATATTTTTAGTAGTTATTTTGAGTATTTATTTCTTCAGTCCTCTATTCCAAAGATATCCGGGTGAAGCAGAACATCGATGGGAACTCCGGAAGGACCATTCTCAGACTTCAGCTCCAGCTCTGACCCCCATCCGGCCCAGACCCACAGAGCAGCTGACATTTCCCGGCCCAGATAAAATGTCTGGAATGCACTGTGACAGAGAATGCCAGCCTCGAATGTACAAAGAACCATAAAACCTGGGATTGGCACAACTTCTCCCTCGCGGTGGATTACTTTTGGTTTCTATTTTTCCATTCCCAGCAAAAACAGGTGTGCCTTCCTGAAGAGACAAAGTGAATCCCAGAACATGTGAGTTAAAGAGAATTACTTTTAGGTGAATATCAGTGCTCTTTAGATTCATAGGGGAGGGAAATCCCTGAGTGAGATTCTCTCTCTCTCTCTCTCTCTCTGGCCCCACTTGTTCTCTCTCTCTCTCTAAATCAACTTAAAAAAAAAAAGATTCACAGGAGAAAAATAAATAGCAGATCAGAACCACAGAATCACAGAGTCTTTAAGTTGAAATGATTTTAAACCTCCTTTTTGTCTAATTGCTTTTATTTTAGAGGCAAAGAAACCTAACAGAGAAGAAAAATATCTTAACTTGCCAACTCTGCTCTATTCCATGAGGTTGGATGTAATCAAAACACATTTGGAGATGTAGCACAGCTTGATAATCAGCCTTTGAGGAAAAACTATAGCTTTTGATAAAATTATAGTAAAATGCACAATTTTATTGGTACTCAAAATATTACTAGTATCACTATATAATATTAAGGCCTAATAAGCCTCAAATGAAATTATTAGAAGAGACTTTTCAATAAAAAGCCACTCTATTGGGGTACGTTTCATTCAACTTTGGCTCCACAAATATCGTTTGAACACCTACTATGTGTCAGGCACAGAACAAGGTGCCATGACTTCAGAAATGAAGGCACAGTTCTTTCCGGTTAAGAATCTATAATCCAGTGGATAATCACCAGCTTTGAAATGTAAGTTATGGAGACAGCCTTTGTAAACATTTTAGTAATTTTGCTAGTTTATCAGAAGTTTCAAACCACCTCACATCATTTACGTGGAAAGTCACGCACACACACACACACACACACACTACCCTTCCGATACATTATCAGTGTCAAAACTGAAAGGTCTGAGGTTTTACCCCCCTTGCAAACTAAGAAGCCAGTCTGTAACAGTCTCATGGATGCTGGTAAAGGACATGAGACACCTGAATCAGAGACCGAAGATTATATTACTCACAGCAGTAGTAAGAGGCTGATCTGCTTATTTTATCAGTAGTGGGACCGTGCTAGATTATTGTATAGCTACGATGCTCAGACTACCAAGATCAGGCCCCACGTTTCGATCACATGATGAAGGGCACAGCTTCTTTAAATTGTGGCTATTTTGAAACCTTTTCAATTACACAGGTTCAGAAAAGCACCTTTGGAATGCATTGACTGGCAACTTTGAAACTGACAAATGAATAGATGGATGTGGGGGCTTGACTTCTGTCACTCGGAAGAAGGGCACCGAGGTTCTACCACATGGCAGAAGTCTGATAACCCTTTCACTTCCTTATATTAGGCCTTTAAGGCAGAGATTTTAATATCCATCTCAGAGGCCAGGAGCTGAGACATACGTGGATTAAATAGCAGGCCCCAGGACAAACAGCTAGCGAGTCTCCGATCTTCGTTTGCCATTACTGCTTCTCCTTCCACCAACAAACAGCTGTACCCACAAAGATGCATCATACCTCACCTTCTACGGAGCCGTGCAACTCCAAAGGTTTGTGTGTAAGTGCATAGAATAGCCATAACACGTAAGTTTATACACAGATACGTGGCATATATAATTTTGAGCAACTATTGTAAGGAACGTTTCCTTCCCGATCGTTCCACGGTTCGCTCGCTCATTTTCTTGGTCTTTATTCAGAGGCTATCTTCAGGTGCTTTGTTCCCTTTGGTACTTAGCACCAGCTAACTCAGTCAGTATTTTCCTCATTTATTGTGTTTCTAATCTGTTCTGCCTTCACTAAAATCCAAGCCACACGAGGACAGGAATTTTTGTCTGTTTACTGTTGAGTTTAAAATAGCTTCTGGCAAGTCGTAGGGGATCAAAAATATTAAGTGAATGAATCATGAGCATCAGGTCTACACTGCCATCTGAACATACTGTGTATGGGAGGCTCGGCTTGCCTTCTGGAAAGGGGTGGGGACTTTGGCCTGTAATCACAAGAGTTAAGAAGTGTTTCCCCCAAGTCAATACCACCAAAGAAAACAACAAGGACTCTCTGCCCTTGAGAGATTGCAAACTAACTGGGGAGACTAAACATATAATGCATGAAAAAAAAATAGACTAGATCCACAGAATAATATGTCAACATCAACCGTTAAATCCAGCAAAGGCTGGTTTCAAAAAGTGGTAAGTCAAGGAGCTTTATCAGAAAGTGTTTGTCATGGGACGCCTGGATGGCTCAGTCGGTTACGAACCTGACTTGGTTTTGGCTCAGGTCACGATCTCATGGTTCGTGAGTTCCAGCCCCACATTGGGCTCTGCACTGACAGTGTGAACCTGCTTGGGATTCTCTCTGTCTCTCTGTCTCTGTCTCTCTCTCTCCTTCTCTCTCTGTTCCTTCCCCCACCTTCCCAAATAAATAAATAAACTTTAAAAAAATGTTTGTTATACAGGAGGAAATCAGTACATACCTGAACACTAGAAAGCATTTTTACATAGTCTCAGAAAAGGGTATGCACATACACACCTTATAGAATAAGTACATTTGGAGAATACTTATGAGAAGGTCTCAAGCACACGTAGTGGGACTATTTAGTCTGTAATGTGAGCATGCAAAATATATTTCTCAGCAAATACTTTGTTCCTTGTTTAAACACAGTTCCACCAAGGGGCAACTTAAAACAGCAACTTAAAAAAAAAAAATAGAGACAACAGAAACTCCTAGGAACACTCTGAACAGGCAGAAGGTAATCACCAAACTGGAATCTGGACACCACCTGATAAAAACCAATTAAATTTTGTAGAGGTGGCAAGTGATAAAGGAAGTAAAGTTAACTGGAAAAGACCTGCGATGGTTGCTTCTAATCTTTCTGCTGTTCTGTATATTTCTCTCCTTTTTATTTTTTTCCTTTTCCCATTAAAGCTTTCCCTCTCATTTCTTGGATGAGTAATTAAACCTTAACCTCAGGTAGAAGTCCTAAAGGCAATTATCAATAAAAAACTAACCACTTAACTAACGGGAGGTAACTTCTGTTTCCATGCTGACTCACCACATGGTCTTAAGTTGTCTATAAATTCTTTGGAAGAAATGCACTGCACAAAGCAGGAGATATTATGGAGCAGGTACTACTATTATTCGTCTAAAAATAACCCCACTTTCACTTTTAATGTCTAAAGCTTCTATTCTTTCTCTTTCTTCCTCTCCCTACTCATTGAACCTTCCAGTAAAGCGATGAACAAGTCCATGGGGGTTCAAGTCAAGATTCACAAGAAAAAACCATATTGATGTGCATCCACACAGTTGTGGACATTAGAGAAACTTTTATGAAGTGTCCAACATACTGAGAGAGTAAGGGAATGTGCAAAAGTCTAGAAGAATATTCCAAAAAGGTGTTTTCATTATATTATACTGTATATTCGTTTAAATGCAATGCACGTGACATGCGGCCAAGTTCCAGAAGCATAGTCACAAGTCACGGCTGCTTCTTGAGACCAAACTACACATGTATTAGGACCCAGTGACCTTGATCTCATGGTAGAAATGTCTCCTAAGCCCATTGCTCTTCACTTTGCAAGTCAGAAATAAGAAGTACTTAGGGGGGCCTAAGCGGCTCAGTCAGTTAAGCATCCAACATTGGCTCAGGTCATGATCTCACGGTTTGTGGGTTTGATCCCCGCGTCGGACTCTGTGCTGCCAGCTCGGAGCCTGGAGCCTGCTTCGGATTCTGTGTCTCCCTCTTTCTGCCCCTCCCCTGCTGGCATTCTGTCTCTCTCTTTCAAAAATTAAAAACAAAATTAAAAATTAAAAAAGAAGAAGTACTTCATGGTGGAGACTACACACAGAAATACCTTAGTGTTGCATGATGCTAGACTGTTCGCCCCTGTGGTGAAATAGTTGAGGACCTCCAACAGATACACAGAATAAGTACATTTCAAGAACATTAATGGGAAGGTCGCAAGCATGTGTATTGGGAATGTCCTGTCTGTGATATGAGCACACAAAATATATTTCTCTGCAAATACTTTGTTCCTTGAATAATTTATAAATTATTTGACATATGAAATAGCATGCAAATTAAAACATACAGAAATAGAACAGAAATTTCTAAAAATAGAGCATTTTAAAGAACGGCTTAAGGATAAAATAGGCAATATTTTTTATAAATACATTTTTAGTCTTTTTTATTTTTGAGAGAGTGAGAGATAGAGAAAGAGAGAGAGAGAGAAACAGAGCATGAGTAGGGGAGGGAGAGAGAGAGAGAGAGAGAGAGAGAGAGAGAGAATCTGAAGCAGTCTCCGGGCTCTGAGTTGTCCTCACAGAGCCTGATGCGCGTCTCGAACTCACGAGCTGAGAGTGAGATTATGACCCGAGCTGATGTCGGATGCTTAACTGACTGAGCCATCTCAGGCGCCCCTAAAATTGGCAATATTTCTGAATGCCTTGCTAACCATGATGGCTTCGTTTTCTCATTAGCTAACAGCTCAAGGCTCAACCTAAGCTTTGGCCAAGGTTCACCTTTAATGATAATGAAAGAAATCCGTATTTCAAATAGTCCTGTGGATAATGCCAAATGCTTTCTGCCCAGATCTTCTCAGGTGTGATGAGCCCATCAGCATCTTGCTCACAGTGAGGTGGGCAAAGAGCCTGTACTAAGAGAAGGAGAAGGGTCAGCTCTGCTGTCTTCCTTCCTCCGGCTTACATCACTGGGTTATCTTTCATCGGGGGCTCTTTGCAGGGTTACTTTCAAGCCAGTGTTCTGTGATGGCTGATTTAATGAACACTAGATCATATAATCCATACACTTTTTCAATAAAGGCACATGTAAATGCCATATGCTGTAATATTGAAAGTGACAGAAACATGGAAGCAGCTGTGTTTCTGGGTTGCAGACCTCCTCCCTCACCTGCCTTCTGCTTATTGACTCAAGGAGCCATGCCAATCCGTATCATGAACGGTAATAAAGCTCAGGATCTTTCTTAATTGCGGGGGGGATAAAGAGAAAAGATCTACTATATGGCTTTATAATCATTTGTGTGAGGCATGCACATTGGGCACCACCGCTCTAGGAATTTTTCAAATAGGAGTTCCTCTTGATTTTGAAAACACACTTAATGACGCTGGTAACGTGAGATTTTAATTTTCAGACATCTGCGTCAAAGTATCAGACTAGGATAAAGCTACCAAGTCAGGACCAGTCTTGCTTTTCTCTGAGGTGACAGTGTAGCCAAATGCCACATTTTACTGTCCTCATGTTTTATTCTTTTTTTTTTTTTTTAGTTTTTTTTCTTAATGTTTTTATTTATTTTTGAGACAGAGAGAGACAGAGCATGAGCAGGGAAGGGGCAGAGAGAGAGGGAGACACAGAATCGGAAGCAGGCTGCAGGCTCCAGGCTCTGAGCCATCAGCACAGAGCCCGATGCGGGGCTCGAACTCACAGACTGTGAGATCATGACCTGAGCCGAAGTCGGACATTCAACCGACTGAGCCACCCAGGCGCCCCCTCATGTTTTATTCTTATCCCTGTCACCAGCTAATAATAGTTCTTCCTCAGCATTGCTGGGTCTATAATCACTATTATTTCTTTTTATTTTTTTATTTATTGAAAAAAAAATTTTTTAATATTTCTGTATTTTTGAGACAGAGCGAGACAGGGCGCGAGTGGGGAAGGGCAGAGAGAGAGGGAGTCACAGAATCCGAAGCAGGCTCCAGGCTCCGAGCTGACAGCACAGAGCGCGACGCGGGGCTCAAACCCATGAACCGTGAGTTCACGACCTGAGCCAAAGTCGGACGCTCAACCAAGCCACCCAGGCACCCCTATTATTTCTTTTTAAACAGTTATTAGTGTAAGCTATTTCTTTGGCCTATGACTTATGGAAAATGTGCAGTCAGTAATCTTTTGACTAAACAATTAAAGGTGTATTAAGAAATAAACTACCAATACCATGCAACAACTTGGGTCTATTTCAAAGGCATCATGTTACGTGAAAAAAATCATCTGCAGAAGAGTATGATTCCACTTACGTGAAATTCCAGAAGAGGCAGACTAATCCATCGTGATGGAAATCAGGATGGTGAGTGTCCCTTCAGGCACGGAAAAATGGGATTGACTGGCAAAGGACAGGTGGGAACTTTCTGCAGTGATGGAAATGTTCCCCATCTTGACAGAGAATTGGATTAAATGAGTGTATGCGTGTTTCAGAACTAATTTATCTGTACGGTTAACATCTAGGCATTCGATTGTATGTAAATGATGTCAATAAAGTCAGGTGCCTAGTAAAGCAGTTTCTTATGATGACATCTTATTCTTATCCAGCACCGGAAGAGTAACTAGTTTGTTTAGTGAAGTTAGTTCCAAAGTGAGGAGGATCCAGCTGGTAAAATCTGCACATTAGAGTCAGGATCTATAATCACAATAGGTATTGTTTTACTGCATATTGACTGTATGCTAAGTACTATGCTATTGCTATCGCTATTGAAGAAAACAGACAT
Source organism: Neofelis nebulosa (assembly GCF_028018385.1). Classification (NCBI taxonomy): domain Eukaryota; kingdom Metazoa; phylum Chordata; class Mammalia; order Carnivora; family Felidae; genus Neofelis; species Neofelis nebulosa. The sequence goes on from NC_080782.1 coordinate 225,748,326, forward strand.
AAAACAACAACAACAACAACAACAACAACAACCTTGAGCAATTTTGCCAAAGATATGTAAGCAACAAATAGTAGAGTTGAACTTGGAACTTGGGTTTCTCTCCTTCTGGAGCCCCTGGCTTCAACTACTGGGAGCAAATATGTTCTCTTAGAGAACAATATGAGAATTTTAAGTCTTTTCAAGGATGCAAAATAAAAAAAATCATTTACTGAGTGTGCATTTTGTGCCAGCAACCATGTTAGGTGCTTCCTATTGTTGTTTCTGCAGAATGACTATTATTATCTCCTTTTTTTCCCCCCACAGATGACAGATTTGAAGCTCAGAGAGGTTAAGCAACTGGCTCAAGATCGCACAGTAAATGGAAGATCTCGGATTCCATTCTAGAGCCGTGGAATTAAAGCCCAGTTTTTTTCTACTTTCAGTGATTCTTCACTAGAAGGTGCATCAGAATCAAGGGTAGCAATTTTTAAAAATCACACATTTTGGGGCCTACCTTAGCTACTTTTCTTCTGTAGAGTAAAGGAGGACTTGGGCATTAGTTTCTTTACAGATCCCACCAGTGACGCTCAGGAAAACCCTACCTGAGAATCACTGTGCCAAGTCGTCATTGGTTTCTCAACGAGACCACCCCCCTCTTAAAATGTCTATGCATTTCTTTTATTATAAAATTTAATACAGGGGCGCCTGGGTGGCTCAGTTGGATAAGTGTCGAAATCTTGATTTGGGCTTGGGTCATGATCTCACAGTTTGTGAGTTCAAGCCTCACATCAGATTGGGGATTGCTTGGGATTCCCTCTATCCTTCTCTCTCTGCCCCTCCCCTGCCCCTGCTTGTTCTCTCTCTCTCTTTCTCTCTCTCTCAAAATAAGTAAAATAAACATTAAAAAAAATTAATACAGAAGGGGCCCCTGTATAAACAGGTAAGCCTAAACATCAGTAGATTTTGGTTTTAGACTCACTTCTGCCACTAGCTGGCTGTTAGGGCTTTAGGCAAAATCATTAAGATCCTTTGGACCAGTTTCCTCCTTTATAATATTAAAGATGGGGCACCAGGGTGGCTCAGTCGGTGGCTATGTGTCCAACTTTGGCTCAGGTCATGATCTCTCAGTTCCTGAGTTCAAGCCCCACATTAGGCTCTGTGCTGACAGCTCGGAACCTGGAGCCTGGAGCCTGCTTCAGATTCTGTGTCTCCCTCTCTCTCTGCCTCTCCCCTACTCGCACTCTGTCTCTTTCTCAAAAATATATAAAACATTAAAAAAATTGTAATACTGAAGAGTTGAACACGCTTATCCTTAACATTCCATCTTGCTCTAACATTCAATCAATTAAAACTAATCCTATTTTTTTTTTAATGCTGTAACCTCCTTTGAGGTGCTGGAAGGGACCTTGGGGTGTCTATCAGGCAAGTCGGTGGGAATTTGTTGAAATACTGAATATCAACATAAAAAATAACTTACTTGTAGTGATGGCCTCTAGGGGAACCTAGAGATACCACTGGTTTCTAGACAGACTGACTTGACAGAGAATTCCAAATCTCTGTCACTTCAAGAAACATTAAGTGAAAGCCACAATTCTGTATTTCACGCCTACGGTGTCACGCGTGCAGGGCCATCTGGGTATAAAAGAGGTAAGAAGAGCAGAGAACTCTGCCGCAAATAGAGTTCTGGAGATGCACGAGAGAGACGGAAGGGACTGGCAAGCGGGATGTGTCCAGTCGGTGCTGACCGTGATGGGCCGGGGCAGCAAAGTTGCAGGATGCTGCCATCGGGTCGCCAGTGAGCTGGTCGGCACAGAAGATACAGCTCCAGGGCTCTTGGCTTGCTGTGTTAGGCGTGGAAGGCAAGCCACAGACAGGGAGGCCTGAGCTCAAGAAACAAGACAAAAGCTGGAAGAACAAGAACGAATGCCGGTGGGCAAGGGCTGGAGGAACGAAGAGAGGACGCCCACCGTGGTGGCCGCATGTGGAGTGCACGGGTGTCTGAGCGCCCCCGCGCGGGGCCCCCAGAGACCGGTGTTGCGGAGGATGACCAAGAAACCACGGCACCCACAGGGCTTCGGCTGGCACCCGGCAGGTGCCTGCTACCTCCCCTCTCCTCCTGGGGGCTCCTCAGAGCTGAGCGGAAGCCAGGGTGTTGTGGGGGAAGGGGGGAGCCCACACTAGGGTCGGGTTTGGGTGAGGGAGGGCAGGGCCTGTGCTGCCCCCTGGGGGCGGGCAAGCCTAGAGAAGAGATTGAACTTTGACTCCTTTCCTCTTGCTTCTTTCTCTTTCCTATGGCTCCCTCTTGTCTTTCCGGTCATGCTCTTGATAGCCTTGATGAAAAGTTGAAGAGGTGCATCTTTTCGGGGAGTGAACTTAGGGGGCCTGCTCTCTCCCTTTGGACTTGGGCTCTATGTATTTTCTGCTCTCCCAGGAAGGGATCTCGCGGGTTTGTTTTGTTCTCTAACCTAGAGCGGTGTATTTGGGAAGAGCTTTTGGTCAGATCCTACCTCGTGGGCCACGGGCCGAACCGGCAAACCTCTGGCCACGACAGAGACTGAGCTCTTGCATATCAACCGTGGCTGGGATTGCAATTACCCTCCTTCGAGTAGGACAGCCTGTGAACAAAAACAACATCAACGAGTCCTTTTCATGGGCCTTTCAGATACAACTAGATTCCTCATAGTCACAGTTAATTGAAACAAACAGAATAATGTTTCTCTCCGATGAAGCTTTTCCATTTTAAAACGCTAAGTGTTAAGTTTTCAAGAAAACAGTTCAAATACAAACCGAAGTTTAAAACAATGTCTACAAAAATATGCGTAATGAAGGCTCTAAAGCACTGGCTTTTTATTGGAATAAAATATATGTACAAGAAAATTATTCACCAATGTTAAGAGTACAATCCGATGAGTTTCATGAATGCATATGGAAGTTCCCTCTTAATCTGCTGGAGATATGGTCCCAAGACCCCCAGTAGATGCCTGAAACTGTGTAGAGTACCAAACCCTATATATTCTATGCTTTTTCCTATACATACAGATCAATGATAAAATTTAATTTATAACTTAGGCACAGTAAGAGATTAGGAACATCATCAATAAAATGGAACAATTACAGCAATATATTTTGTGTATATACGAGTTATGTGAATGTGGTCTCTTGCTCAAAATGTCTTATTGTACTTTTTGTACAACACTTAAAATTTTTGTTTTAAATGTTTATTTTTGAAGGAGAGAGAGACAGAGTACAAGAGGGGGAGGGGCAGAGAGAGAGGGAGACTCAGAATCTCAAGCAGGCTCCAGGTTCTGAGCTGTCAGCACAGAGCCCGATGCGGGGCTCCAACCCACAAACCGTGAGATCATGACCCGAGCGACTGAGCCATCCAGGCACCCCAATACAATACTTTTTGTACAATACAAGATACCTGTTGTATCTTTTTTAATGTTTACTTATTTTTGAGACAGAGAGAGACAGAGCATGAGCAGGGGAGGGGCGGAGCGAGAGAGGGGGAGACACAGAAACTGAAGCAGGCTCCAGGCTCCGAGCTGTCAGCACAGAGCCTGATGCAGGGCCTCAACTCACAGACCGTGAGATCATGACCCGAGCCCAAGTCAGACGCTTAACCAATTGAGCCACCCAGGCGCCCCAGTATTCACCCTTCTCGTGTCGACGTGAGATGATCAAATGCCCGCGTGATGGGATGAAGTGAGGTGTAGGACGTAGACATTGTGACGTAGCCTTAGGCTACTAATGACCTTGTGAGGATACATCAGGGAGGATACTCTGTTTCCACACCGCTGTTGACCGAGGATACCTGAGACCCCAGAAGGCAAAACCTCAGATGAGGGCGGACTACAGTGAGCTAACCACCACCGCAATCATGTTCCCATCACCTTAAAAAGGGTCCTCCCGTCTCTTTGTAGCCCATCTTCTCCACCCACACACTGGTCCTTGGCAGCCATTCAGCTTCTTCCCGACGCTATACTTTTGCCTTTTCTAGAACTTCCTTTAAATGGCATCACGCAGTATATAGTCTTTTGTTCCTGGCTTCTTTCAGTTAGCATAAATCTTTTGAGATTCATCCACGTTGCTGTTTAAAATAGCTTTCGGGCTGTATACAGCTTTGGCTCTGGCATTCAAGGTCCATATGACATTAACAGTACTTGTAAGCTTCGTTTGACGATACAGATTATTTTTTCTACCCACAAAGTTTGAAGTACCTCCAAATCGCTGGACAACAGCTTTCTGCTCTTCTTCTCCATTTGCCCTGTCCTCATTCACTCGCTTTTTCTCCCCATAAGGAATAAGGAGAAAGCGTGTGAGGGGGACGCACTGACCCATGTATCGATTCTTTTACTGGACCATGTTCCGCCTCCTTCGAAGTTAGGACACCCACCCACGTGAACTTTTTGGCCAATGGGCCGGGAGCAGAAGTGATGTCTGCTCCTTCCAGATATCAGCTGTGACCCTTGCTGTTCTAGTAATTATGGCAGCATGTGTGGAGGGGGATCCTGGGTCTGTGAGCGACTGTAATCAGCAGAGACCTCTGCCAAGTGTGTTGGACGTGAAGCACGAGCAAGAAACCGCAAACCTTAGGTTGAGAGTAATTTTAGCGGGGGCCTCTCACTGAAGCACAGTGGCACCCTCGTCGATCCTGACTTAACAAGAAAGGAAGCAAGTGACCCGGCCGTGTGAATGACATCACAATTATTGATTGTCATCGCCCATCAGGAGGTTATTATTCTTTTCCTCCTGGCTTACTCAGCAGCTCCAAAGTAAACTTTCTCCCTTTATGATCAATTGCATTGAAAGACCAAACGTGTTTGTTCAACTTGGTCTCTGACGCAGATGGTCATTCCTCAAAGAGATCATGGCCTTCCTGCGTGGCATTCGATTTTAAACGGAGTGTAATGGGCACAAAGTAATCCCTCCATGGATGAGAGCAGTCGTCAGCAATCAGGCTCTGGAGCAGACACGTCTAGGGCTCACCTGTGATTCCTCTTCTTCGTGAACACAGCTAGGTTCCATCCTCCAACCCCTCTGCGCGTGAGTCACCTTCGAGCCCGGACATCTGAGAGCAGATGCGTTTGTCCGTACTCTTTTTACTTGAATGGCTGGATGCAGAGGAGGACAAGGCCCTAGAATCAGCGGGAAAGAAGGAGCCCGGGCCTCTAAGTGACAGCACAGAGCCAAGTCTCCCTACTCCCTTAGCCCTCCATCGACCTGCTTTGGGCCATGTTGCAAGCAAGCAATACCCCTTTACTTTCTGAAGCCCCTGAGGTTTGAGATTTGCTTGTTACCTCGGCAAATGTTAGTTATCCGAATACAGAAGCTAATTAGCAATGCTACAGCACCACCGTTTGAAAGCATACATTCCTTTATTCACACACACACACACACACACACACACAACCCTGTGAGCCCCACTGGGTTTATGAGAAGAGAAGTTACTTACGTGACTTGTCAAAGCCATACACGATAAATGGCAAGTATCAAAATTCATTCTGTGTCCTGAATCTAGGACGGCAAGAGACGGCTATGGTGTCTCGGCAATTTACGGTTTCAGCTTTAGCAAAAATATATAATGATTAACACATGTATACGTATACTTCACGGTTTAGACAGTAGTGGGTTTAGTTTCGCCATCTTTTTAAGGCTTGGTCTCTGCATCTGATGTGATGTGGTCAAGAGGAGATTATAAGCGAGAAAAATTGGGACCCCTCGAGAACAGGCTGACCCTCTGTGGTTGTTGTTGCCTCGGACTCTGGTGATGAAGATACTCTGCGGAAGTCAGTCCTTCACTGCAGAACCGAACGTGCGCATACCTGATACGGGAGTCAGAGGGCCTGAAGGAAGATCCAGGGAAGGTGCGGCCGCTGTAGGTCCGGATCCTGCTTCACACCAATGAGGTCAGTCAGCAGATCCGTCACAATGCATCTCAGCTTCCAAATGGTTAGATTCCTTTTTGGCTTTCTCATCCCCTAAGAAATCTTCCTTATGACCCATGCTAGCCAGAAATTTGCAAGAAAGGCAGTTCGGGGAAATGTATGTCAGCCTGGTCAAACTGTCACTTGCAAAGCCACCACGGCAGCATTTAATGTTTCACTCCGTTAATATTGAGCAGTCTGCAGGTACTGACTCACTGGCCAGGGACTGTGTGTTCCCCGCCTCCAGTTTTCGGTGACCTTCCCATTCTTCTGGTGTCCAAGCCCCCGCTGGTGGTTATTTCGCTTTTCCAAAACCATCTTTCAGGGAAGGTGACGATACTGGTCCCAAACACCTCGCAATAGCTTGAAGTCAACGCCACCTCTTGGGGACATCCACTTCATCTGGAAACCACAGGCCTCTGCGGCAGGGGACCACAGAGATGTGGTCTTTGGAAACCATGCCTGGAGATAGTGGTTCCCAAAGAACAGGACAGGTAGGCCTGGTGGATATAAAGTGATTGTAGATGATACGGGAACATGTTCATTTTAATAGACATGTCCTTTTAATGTGCAACGGAAAGTTGATCAAGAGATATAATGAACCAAAAGTTTTAAAGTAAATCACTTAAATGAGTGCTTTCAAGCTTTCTTCTGAAATAATTTCACATTATAAAAGTGTGCATGTTTCTAGATTTACTAAGTAAATGATAGGGAGTTGATATTTAAAAACATTAAGTAAATGCCATTACAAATGATTCCCTGAGATGTCAAAAATCATGAAGGTAAAATCCAAACTGTTGAGCTTTGAAAGGTGCTCCCACGTGAGAGAGGTTAAAGTCCTGAACTTTATGACAGTCCAATGAGAATCCTTAATTCTACAAACCAGCTAATAAGACCTTCTCCTCTGAAGCCCCCAACCCAATTTCTGCAGGCCCCTCTTGTGTGGAGTTCAAGTTCTCATGATCCTGCGTGGTAATCTCCTGAAGGCCCTGATTGTGTCACATGCTTCGGTTTGTGCCGAACTAAACAGAGGGTTGCCCAGACATCAACACTGGGACAGCCCATTCATCGCAGCAGCCACACCTGGATGTTCCAGAAGGCCTTGGAACCGTTGACTACGTGATGTCTTCCAAGAAATCAGGGAGGAAAAGCAGAAATGCCCACACACTTGAACCCCGCCCTTCTCCCAACTCCTTGTACGTGCAAAAACTCAAGACGAATTCTCCTTGTCTAAAATTCTTAGCCAGCTCTTAAAAAAAAAAAAAAAAAAAAAAAAGAAATCTCTTTGTTCCAAGACTGTGGGTGCCAGAGTCAGAAATGCCAAAAAAGGCGGCCTTCCAAAAAGGGAGTGTGCTTTTTGATATCAGCCTTTCTGCTTATGTACCCGAAGGGCAACCTTGGCTGGTTGGATTTACGGAAGCAGAAAACAGACTCCCGTTGACATTCATTCTTATGATTCAGTCATCTTGGGTCACTGCTCATAGGTTTCTATTCCTTTGTCTCTATGGCCCTGCCTTTATGGAGAGTTTAGGAGTGCGGGACATCTAGGGGTGCTAGGGGCTCTCTGGGGCTCATGGCCCCAGCCCAGTCAGTCACATCTCAGAATGTGACTTGCTTTCCTTTTCCTCAGCCTCCCTCCAAACTTGGTAAGGAGTTTTCCTCATGGATCAGCCACATCTCAACACAGTTCTTGCTATTCTTGGTGCCAACACAGCATCAGTCGAGGTTAGCTTCCTTGATTAATGGCAGGAGAAGACAGCAGATGCATATAAATAGGCCTTGTCTCATTTCTGAAATGGATCAAATGTTTCTTTAAAAAGATTATTGCAGAAAGTAGACTAGAAGCGATTAGTCAAGATGGTCCAGGTTGGGTTTCCTGAATGTGTTCTGGTGTGTGCGTGCATGAGTGAGCAAGCAGGAAGGCCAGCGACTGGGGCTCGGGGGTAATGCATTGGTACATACAGAGGTGGTGATGGATCTGGAAAGGGAAGGACTGAGGAAGAGAAAATTAGTCTCCCCAAATTTATCATAGACCCAAATACTGTTGACCAATGAGATCTTACCTAAGAGTTAGGGATTTCAGTGGTCTAATGAGAAGTTTGCTGCTATGAGTGTGCAACTGGCTACGACCCAGTCCCATGTTTTACCAGCTCCAGGCTCATCGGGAAGTCTGTTGCCAATGCTTCCGCGGCTTTTTTCCCATTTTGCTTCCCCCTCAGCTCCCCCCCACCCACCTCCGAACAAGGGCAGGAGGCAGACAGTCAACGGTGCCTAAATATGCCTGGTCCAGGCCCATCCTTCATCCCAGTTTGCAAGTCTTCCTGCCAATGGGCCATTTGGCAACCACAAATCATGAAGATTATTAAGTGGAGTGATGGGAGATTTTGACGACAGACTCCTACATTTCAGTCTTCAACTTTTAAAGTGGATTTACCTTTCAGTTCAAATTTTACTGGAATAATTGAGTGGTGGTCAGAACCCAGAGGTAAACACACCCAGCATGTAAAATTTAGAACGGGCTTAGGCATCAATTTCAGAGCACCTAGTTCAACTCTTCACTAAATTCATGCTTAGATCATTTGAAATAACATACACATGCTTCAGAAGAAGTCTTTACCCCTTTGATAAAAACTCCTGATTTTTACCACTAACAGCCCTCGCCACACATGATAAAACCATACCTGGGAGGATTGATCCTGGGGGAAGATCAAGACCCAGTACCAATGAAGCATCATGAACCTTATCAAGTTATTGGCAGTGAGCTTCTAAGACAAGCTCCTGTTTCCACTGTGCATGGCTGAGGAAGTTGCTTTCCTTTCATTTAAATCCACTATCAAATAACTGCATGCATTTTGTCATCTGAAGCATTTAGGCTGCACATGATTTAGCTAATGACATTTAGGACCAAGAGAACTCATTAACACACATGCTGGTGGACTATTAAAAGAAACCACAAGGTCAAACATGATTTGGGGCTAGCAGAGTATTTAAAAGGCAATGCTGTAAAGGGAATAACTTGATTCACACAAACAATCTTGACTCCACAAATCCCACAGCCACCCCTCACCGACCCCCCCCACCCCGCCCCAGGAGTTACTTATGTGCAGGGGAACATATCCATATTTGTGTGAGATTCTGATCTCGAACTCAGCAAAGATTGTCTCCTTGGCTAAATATTTCCATTTTTATATGAATCATGATTGCAGTGACATCATGCTTGGTACATATTACATAAGGAATTAGAAATTAGTTTTGATCAATCACCTTTAATGGGGGGTGGAATCATCTCACTTGAGATTATGAAAGTACTTTACAATGTGCTTTCCCACCTCATTATTTTGGTTTCAGGGTTCACCAGCTTTCCAGATCATTTGTATTATGAAAGCCATTAACTGTAACTCTTGTTCATTTCGGGAGGTGTAGATTCTGAGTCACATGTAACACATGTTTTCAAAATATTACATGGCAACAGATTTTTAGTGTCTTTTTGAAACTCTCCCGTTAGCAAAAGTATCTTCTCTTACCATTCCTCAGAGCTATTCACCATTCACCTTGCATGTTGTGAGGCAACTGCTCTCCAAAGTGAAAGATCCCAGGATATGTCTTCTTGGTCTTTCTTAATAAATCATCTGTCAGTCAAATCTCCTTGAACCTAGACAAGGTGTCTCAGCTTTGGGTTTTCCTCATGGCTCAGCCACTGTTCAGCACATCACAAAATAAAGGCACAGTAAGGACGAAATGAGGAGCTAGGGGGTTGAGTCTCTTTCTAAGTTTTTCATTCTGTGTTATAATTATCCATTTACATATATCCCCACCAGAAAGTACATTTTACAAACTGGGGTCGTATCTCTTTCACCTTTTTATCATGGCACACAAGCACAGAGCCTGATCGAGTTCTATGACTCAAATCTATGTCAGGGTAATTAAAAAAAAAATTATTTCTCCTTTTGTACTTCCAAAACATTCTTTGGTGTCAGCCCAAGATATTATCTGCAGGGCTGGAAAGTTGGGAATGCAAAGATATAGAAAAAATTGGTGCTTTTTTTTTTCAATTACCAAATTAAGTTCTTTCATCAAGTCTTGGGAGCTAGGGTTTTCTAGGAAATTTCCCTGTGCCTTGGGTAGGGTTTCTGAACGTAGCTAATGGCGCTGGCTTACAAGATTGCCATTGGGTTCACTATGATGGCCACAGAGGGTCCCATTAGCCCCCCCAGCTGGAGGACAGACCACCAGAGGCTGGAACTGGCTGCAGCCACATTTTGGGAGATTGTCATCAGCAAAGTTGAAATGGACTGAGACAAAAGGAGGGGTCCTCTATGAGGTGTCATGTGTGACAAGAACTATCTCGATATATCTCAAAAATATTGATAACTATATCAATACCGATAGCTAACAAATTGCTTCATTTCTCTTTCTCGGTTACTGATTAAATAGGACAAGTTCTATGAGCTTCCGAAGTAATGAAAGTTATAAACTAACTTTCATTAACGAACTAATCTTTTCATTGATGATATACAGTGTGGATAAGGATCTGGATTTAGCTATAAATATAGATACAGATATAAACAATATCTGGGGCATGCCAGGTGGAGCCAGGAAGAACGAGAGATGTTCAATTCACGATCTGCTTAATGTTCTCAAACTGTGTTTAGTAACGGTAGCAAAATGCCCGCCTTCTCTGTGTCTTTTGTTGTTGTTGTTGTTGTTGTTGTTGTAGTTTAGGAATATGTGATCAGGGGTGGGCTTGCTTTTTCCTTTTTTTAAAAAATATGGATATGGATGTGATCATTCATTTATTTTTTAAGAAAACATTTATGCTTATTATATGCCAAGAGTTATGTTTGGAAGACATTGAGGGATTTTAAACAGAAGAGTGATATGATATTTTTGACTTTGGAATATGAGACATGATTTTGTTTTTCTCCCAGGACTGCTTTCAGATGTGTTCTGCCAGATCCTTTCTTTCTCAACCTTTGACCACATCAAGGAAGATCCTGTGGGTTTCCAGTCACGTTCAGCTCTAAGAACAGTCTTACTTTGACAATGGACTCGTTTACACATATGAAAAGTCCAGTAGAAACTAAATCGAAACACCAATCTCACATTCAATCCATAGTTTCTTCTGTTCCTTCAGCTCAGTCCCAACCTGGGGCTTGGAGCCTGCAGTTGGGATCCACTCTATCATTCCTGTTTCTGGGTCCTCCAGGACTAGACTGGAAGGAAAGAAGAATTAAAGGAAAGGGGGAAAGGTTCTTTTGTGGGTGCATTTCCAGGTTTCTTGAGAAGACTCTGTAAAATGTCTGTACTGTATACGTCTCTGATGTAGGCTGTGTGTTCTAGAGATCCCCTCTAGCAATATCTCCCCAGCCCCTGCCTTTAAGAGTATACCCCGTTCCCTCACTCCTGGTAGGTCAGGATACCTTAAAGACAGCCATAGCCCAGCTTCCTTTCTGTGGCACCCATTTTCCCATGAAAATTTGCATATTCCTGCTGGGAGCTCGGGCCTATGCCTTATTTTGTCTCTTCCCCTCTTTGAGTTGTCACCTGCCTGTATCTCACACGTGCTGGCAGACTCCCCGGGGCGTGCAAGTCAAGTTCTCCCTAGAGTCCTCTATTGTGCTCTGCTCCGGGTCGCTCACTCCAAGTTAATGGCATTCAGTAAACATCTAGCTGGGGAGTGAGGCTCCAGTGTCCTTCTTCACAGTCACCTCTATTCGTCATGAAAAATTCTCTTATATCCCACATCCTTGGCTTGAGGGACAGAGCCTTCTCTTCTCTCTAGGAGGAAGAAAGGAGAAAAGTCAAAGCATCCTTTCCCTTCACCCCGGTCCTCGGGGATCCAGCACAGATGCTGGATACACTGGTGGGAGTGAGAGAACTTAATGTCACTTGGCCACTGCTCAGTAAGCTCTGGAAGGGAGTGCCTGGTACTTCTACGGCTCCTCGGAGTAACCTATTGTTCTCAGTAGTGGGGCTCCAGACAAAATTCCCAAGACAAGAGCAAGACCCCTATTACACAGTACGGTGAATCTTGTGTACGTAATACCGTGCTGATAGTGTGAAGAACTGACTAGAAGGAGATGAGACCAGAGATGGGGATTTCAGATAGCCATCCAGGTGAGAAAGGCATGGGGTTTGAGCTGAAGTCATGGTAATGAGAGGAGGGGAAGAAATGGGTTCATTCAAGTTTCTGGCCTGGGTGAGCCATCGCACTGCTGGCAACGACACAACGTAGAGAAAGAAGAGGCAGGCTTTGAGAACCAGTTGGTACGAGACTGGTGAGTTGTCTTTGTCACGTTGAGTGTGATGTCTCCAGGGGATATCAGGCAGCAAAGCCCAGGTAGGTGTATCACACGCGGCTCAAAAGAAGGGTCTGATGGAGGGCTGTAGTTGGAGGAATCCTCAGCATTCAGGGGGCTATGACACCACAGAAGCATTTGGGGTCAACCAGGAGGAGTGTATAACATGCCAAGGAAAGGGGGCCCGGTCAAGCTCCAAGAAGCACCTGCATTGGAAGGCTGGGTTGATTTCTATGGAAGACTCAGAAGGGCCCCAAAAGGTAGGAGGAAAAAGTTCTCTGAAGGATACTGACAAGAGAATGCACCCTCCTTCCTTAAATCCTTTAGTGTACGTGTCCCTACTCACCGGAAATTCTGCCCCTTGCACTTCGTTTTCTTGTCCTGTTCTCCTTTTCATCTGCTCTAAAGTGCCTCCTTCCTCGATCAGCTATTTCATAAGTTCTCGAAATGAAAGACTTAATCGCTTTGCTCCGGGGATTTGATGGCTTCCCCAGACGTAAGCTCCTGACAAGGGCGTCTCAGACGATAGACAACTAACTGGAGGCATGTTGTTTCTGTTCCTCAGGTAGGCTGCCAGCTTCTTGGGCTGGTGGCTGGGTGCCACGAGGCTGCTGCACTTCCCTGCCACTCTCCCCCTCACACTCTGCAGCTCCCCCTTCACAGTGGGAGCCGGTGCTTTCTGTTCCTTGGCAACCTAGACGCTCAGAGGTTCCGAAAGGCTGAGCCGTCGTCGTCGGTGCCCATCAGGTTTGACAAGCAAATGGAATTGAGTGGCTGATTCTTCACGTTGCTGGAAAACACCTTGGTGTTACTGGCCGAGGAGAGAGACAATCATCGGATGTTACCAGTGCTATTTTGTCATGGGGCTCTGAGTGCTCTCTTGAGAGGGGTTATCACAAGGCCCTTATTAATCTCCAAATAGAAAGAGATTTCTATTCTCACCAGTGGATTTCTATTTGGTGGATGGAGAAATGGAGGGGAGAGTCATAAAGAGGGCCGAAAAAAAGTGTTTCTCAAGATACCCCAAGCCAAATCGATACACTCGGGAGGAAAGAACGCAATATGTGAGGTCTGGTTCGCTTTATAAAAGCATCGGTTCAGCCAACCACCTACTTTGCTGAAAATAAAATGAGTACTTCTCCCTCTCTGCATGCTTGCCTCTCCCAACTCCCGGAGCGTAGGTCCAAACTCACATCTGCTTTTGTTTTCCAGTGCTTTTGAAGTAGCGAGCCAACACACAACACCGGCCCTCATGCCAGGGTAACCATGCTATCGTGTGGGCAAGCTTTGGGTTCCACGCCCTGTGTGGCTCTGCCGAAGTCCTGGAGGAGGTTGATGGGGAGGCCAGGACCGCTCCCCGGCTTCAGACTTTCAGGCCCCTCCAGGGAGCTGCAGGCATCCACACTCCTTCTTTTTCTCCGTTCTCTGTATGCGTTCCCTGCTCTGGCGGGGAGTCCCTTCTCTCTTTCCAGCGGAACACAGACAATTCCTTAAAAATGCCTGGCAGATATGTGTCTGTGAGCATGTACCTAGACTCAGGGGCATGGTATGCAAGTTCCTAACACCCTCCTCAAGACAGGAGCCTCTGCTACTTTCAGAAAGATCCACGTAATTCCGGTATGGGGGGCAAAAAATCGCAATTTATGATGATAAAGGTCATCAAGTGATTAGAATGTTTTAGGGCAAGGAAGTGTTTTCATACGTAAGCTGAGTGCTTGGAGAGTCAATCTGTAGCGCAGGTTGTACGATCATGACCAGAGCGTAAGTGACATAAGATACAGGCAAGATGTTGTGTATTCACCACAGCGGTGCCTTTGACCAGACAATAATACTGGAACAAGAGCAGATATTTACTGAGCTGTTGCTGTGTGTCACGCGCTCTGAATCTCATCACTTAGCTCTCAAAACAGCTGTGAGGTACAACCTAAGCTTACCACCATTAAAAAACATTTTTTTTTTAAGTTTTTATTTATTTATTTTGAGAGAGAGAGAGATCGCTCACAAGTGGGGGAAAGGCAGTGGAAAGGACAGACAGAATCCTCAGCGGGCTCCAGGCCATCAGTGCAGAGCCCCATGAGGGGCTCGAACCCACCAACCGTGAGATCATGACCTGAGCTGAGATCAAGAGTTAGAGGCTTGACCGACTGTGCCACCCAGGTGCCCCTGATGACCGCCATTTTAAGAATGGACAAACCGAGCTTGAGTTGGCTTTAACGGCTTGTACGAAGTCACCCAACTCGTGGTGGGAAGAAAAGATGGCTATTAACTAAACCGGTAGAATCTGTCTTCAGAGAGTTTTTTCCCCTGCTAGAAATTTTTTCCCCTACTAGAAGATGTGTCATCCAAATGTTCTCATATGCCTCGTTTTACTGGAGAACCTGCCAGCTGTAAATCATAATTAGTAGTCACAAAATAAAGTTTCTTTGTTCCTAAAGCCTGCATGCACGTAGTCTTAGGCCTAGAAAAATGATAATAAATACTGCATATTTTACAACAAATATTGCCTGTTAATGATATTACCATAACATTTTAATAATTGTCATGAACCGCATTTGTAGAATGCATTCATTTACTTTCTAATCTTAGTAAGCACAATACAGTAAAAGCACTCAAAAAATTGACTTAACATTCTACAGTGTCTCAAGTAATTTTTCTGGATGCAGAATTGCTGGAACACATCCTAGAAAATATTAAGCTCTGATTGTTTTCTTGTGCTTTATCTCTCTCTCCTGTAAATGTAGTTAAAACAAAAGGAATTTTCCATGATCTTTGCCCCATATTTTTTTTAGCAGAATAATAACATATCAACCATTGGGCTCACTTTCCTTCCCATACCTTCTTCCTTTTTTTTTTTAATAATTTTTTTTTAAGTTTATTTATTTATTTTGAGAGAGACAGAGACAGCGTGAGTAGGGGAGGGGCTGAGAGAGGAAGAGAGAGGAAGAGAGAGAGAGAGAGAGAGAGAGAGTCCTAAGCAGGTTCTGCCAGTGCAGAGCCTGACACAGGGCTAGAACTCACGAAACTGTGAGATCATGACCTGAGCAGAAACCTAGAGTCAGATGCTTAACTGACTGAGCGGCCGAGGTGCCCCATTGCCTTACCTTTTTCTTGACAGAAATTGTTTTGACCTTCCCCATTTATTTTTTTTTAATGTTTATTTACTTTTGAGAGAGAGAGAGAGAGGAGACAGTGTGCATGTAGGGGAGGGACACAGAGAGAGAGAGAGAGAGGGAGAGAGAGAATCCTAAGCAGCACAGAGCCATACGTGGGGCTCCAACACACAAACCTGAGAGATCATGACCTGAGCCCAAATCAAGAGTCAGATGCTTAACCTACTGAGCCACCCGGGCACCCCTGATCCATCCCATTTCTAAGTATATCCCAATTCGGCCATCTGAGGCCCCACCACGTCATTGGCCAAACTTTCTCCGTCCATTGGTTTTGGAGCCTCTTCAGGCCACAGATTCCAAGGCTTCATTCCTCTGCTCCCAGCTTGTCTCCTGGCTGCCAGGCTGCTGCCTCTGCTGTGAGCACAAATGTGGTCACCAATCCACCAGTCATGGCAGCACGTTCCCCACCCCCTTCTTCTTCCCTGTCGTACTCGATGCCAAGCTGGAGACAGGCCGCTTACTCACAACAGAAGCGAGACTGTAACTTCTGACAAGATTATACTAGGAATTCAGAGCTAAAGGAAGAAGAGTGCCGCACAGAGACTCTTATTAATGCAAATAATAATATGTAGATTATAACACAGACATTCACTATATGAGTCATACCAATCCACAGGGTCATTCTTCCGACCACCTCCCTGTTTAGCGCCAGCTCACTCCCATGCAGCATAGGTAACATCCCTTCCCCTCGCCCCAGCATTTTAATCCAGAGGGTTGGCCAAAATTAATGTAAAGAAAGGAGGGAGCTGTTTCTTGACCCTATCTAAAGTCGGTTTCCTTCTTTCTTTCTTTCTTTCTTTCTTTCTTTCTTTAAAAAAATTTTTTTAACATTTATTCGTTTTTGAGAGTAAGAGAGACAGAGCATGAGTGGGGGAGGGGCAGAGAGCGAAGGAGACACAGAATCTGAAGCAGGCTCCAGGCTCTGAGCTGTCAGCACAGAACACGACGTGGGGCTCGAACTCACAGACCGCGAGATCATGACCTGAGCTGAAGTTGGACACTTAACCGACTGAACCACCCAGGTACCCTTCCTCATTTCTTTCTTAGGGCCATCTTCTCCAGGATGATTGACTATATAAATATTCCTTCCTTTTTAGGAAATATCCTGCCCTTTCCACGGGTGTGGTCAGACCTAAAGCCTCAAGAAAGGGCTGCTATAGCTCCAAATCAAGAGATTTACCAAAGCCTGTGCTATTCACTTTTATTATTTTTTTAATATGAAATTTATTGTCAAATTGGTTTCCATACAACACCCAGTGCTCATCCCAACAGGTGCCCTCCTCAATGCCCATCACCCACTTTCCCCTCCCTCCCACCCCCATCAACCTTCAGTTTGTTCTCAGTTTTTAAGAGTCTCTTATGCTTTGGCTCTCTCCCTCTCTAACCTCTTTTTTTTTATTTTCCTCCCCCTTCCTCATGGTCTTCTGTTAAGTTTCTCAGGATCCACATAAGAGTGAAAACATATGGTATCTGTTTTTCTCTGCCTGACTTATTTCACTTAGCATAACACTCTCCAGTTCCATCCATGTTGCTACAAAGGGCCATATTTCATTCTTTCTCATTGCCACGTAGTACTCCATTGTGTATATAAACCACAATTTCTTTATCCATTTGTCAGTTGATGGGCATTTAGGCTCTTTCCATAATTTTAAATAACATGATCTGTGAGAGAACAATCAAGGCCACAGTGAACGTCACCAAATTCTTCCTGATTCCTTTTCAAGCTCTCTGCCACCGAGAAGGAATGTTTAGCTCACCTCTCTGTCACGGTTCTGTTTCCCCTGCAAACAAACACTCAGTGAAGGAGCCACAAGATGGTGAGCTCCAGTGGTAGAACAAAGCATGGTCAACACAACCCATTAGTTAATCTGTACCATTAATCCAAACTTAGAAACTTTTCCATCTTTGCAAGAGACAAAGATGTGCTGAAAGATGCAACACGTCCCTGCCGACCAATACGGATCTGCTTACCCCCTTTCAGACATTTCCCCAAGGTTACGATTGCCTCACTGAGCAGGCTACTCCGCTGTCTTTTCCTGGAACAAAAGGACAGTGAGCCTCAAGGGTAAGTTTAAGATTCCACTCTCAGAAGGCTTGAAAAATGCTTAAAGCCCCCATAAAGAGTTCAAAAACATTTAAGGCTTACACACGATCAGGTTCAGCCTGCGGCATAAGCAAACTTCTCGTCTGTCTTTAGATCTTCATCCGAAAACCACAAGTAACGTCTTAGGTGCACCTAAGAAGCCATGTGGCTCAGTCCTGCCCTAGATCACCCACTGGTAGGTGTCCCTTGCTCCCTGGCCTTGGGCCACCACGCTGCAAGAATCCCACCAACAGACCGGACCCAACAGCCCATGGATGAGGGGAATTAAGGGGATTCTTCTGGTCCTGCTGACCATTCCGTCCTTCTATTCAACTTTTGCCCCAGCAGTAGGTGGGGCTCAGTGGAGCACCCACTCTGACACCTAATTTCTGCCAATATTCCTACAATAGAAAGGGAAGAGTATCCGCAGCCTCTCGTTTTCTTTATTGCAACCAGAACTAATAATTTAACCCACCCCAGACATTTGTTGGAAGAAATAAATGGCATGATTTACCGGAAAATACTTTTTTTTTTTTTTTTTTTTTTTTTTTACAAAACGCTATACAAATGTTAATTGTGATTATTATCTTCTACGATAAAAAAAAAATTGTGGGTTTATTTCAGTTCACTCTTTTAAGTACCAAACTGCTGTGTCTATTACAGCCTTATGAAATTCTACTCGTGGTCATGATTTCTTGGGCTGTTCCTTGTATTTTCTCCAGGTTCTCTCCCCTGAGTTTTGTAGGCACTTAAGATGGGAACCCTACTGACCTACCATCAGGGCTGTTGGCGAGAGCTGCTTTATTTTTCCAATTACAGAAGTTTATGATACCTGAAGATCATCTCTAAAATGTCTTGATTCCATAATGATCTTGTTGTTTTTGAAACTTTCCCCGAGACTCTACCATATCCAAGACTCACATCTACGGTTGCTTTGAAATTGTAGAGTTGATCAAAATATTTGGGGGAACCACTGAGAAGTAAGTATAATTTTTAAAATCCGTGTGGTGTCTGAGTTAGTGTCCTGGCCCCTGATCTGATACCTAAACCAAGTTTTGCCTGTGGGAACTCATTCTACACAATTGTCTCATTGTTACTGAACACAATGTCTATGATGATCCTGAAAATTCAAACACTCTTCCCAGAGTTATCTCTTTCGACCCCCGCCTTATTTTTCTGACCGAAATGTCTAAGGTTTCTTCTTTGCTCTTTTGTGAAGCATGAGAATCCCGAAAGGTCGATCTCTGAGGCTCTCTCTTCCATCCATTTTCACGTTCAGGGAATCTTTGTAAAAGGCTGTCAGGTCCTCCAAGAGGTGTGTGAGACGCAGGGTCATCTTAGAGTTTTATGGCATTGAAGACATCCAACAGACACATGTCAGAAGACACCACAGGGGCTCCCTTGGTCTGCCTAGCCACACTGTAGAGTCGCTTGAGCTGGACTCTGAGGGTGGTTCTAGTGAGGATAAGCTCCGTTCTGCTGCACTAGCAGATAAAACTCAAGATGCGAGGGTGACAGTCCATGGCTCAGTTGTGTGATGGCCACGCCTATCGGCTGGGCTCTCCTCCAAGCACTAATTTGGGATCCACGTTTGTCCATCTTGTGATGCCACCAGATCACCATGTGGCTCCCCGGGGGTGCTGTGGCAGGGGAAAAGAAGGCAGCACCCTGGCTATTCAGTGTCTCATCGTGGAAGAAACAGAAGTCATTTATGCTCACCTATTGTGGGCCAGGACTAGCCAGGTGGCCTCGCCGGTCTCTAGTCGGCTGGAAATTGGAGGGAAGCCCCTGGAGTGTAGAGGGTATCACTGCAGTCACGTTGCTGGCTAATTCCTTTGATGCCGGTCAGATCTGACTCCCGTGACTGGCACGCGATCTTGCTTCCACTTCCCTGAGAAAAATCAAGTTTTTATGATACTTTCTTCCTTTCTCAACCCTAGTTTTCTTTTCCTTTAAAAATTTTTTTTCGGGGGCGCCTGGGTGGCTCAGTCGGTTAGGCGGCCGACTTCAGCTCAGGGCACGATCTCGCGGTCCGTGGGTTCGAGCCCCGTGTCGGGCTCTGTGCTGGCAGCTCAGAGCCTGGAGCCTGCCTCCGATTCCGTGTCTCTCTCTCTGTCTCTCTGCCCCTCCCCTGCTTGCTCTCTGTCTCTTTCTCAAATAATAAACATTAAAAAAAATTAAAAAACAAAACTTTTTTCAATGCTGATTTATTTTGGAGAGACGAAGAGAGACAGAGCGGCCAGGCTCTGAGCTTTCAGCACAGAGACCTACATAGGGCTCGGACCCACAAACTATGAGATCGTGACCTGAGCCGAAGTCTGACGCTTAACCGACTGAGCCACCCAGGTGCCCCCCCCCCCCCCCGGTTTTCTTTTTTACCTCAACAGAGACGTCCTGAGGAAGTGTCTTTCCTCATTTCTGGAGTAGGTACTCCATAAATAGTTACAGAAGAGTACTGAGAATGTCCATATATTTAAGCAGTAAAAACTCTGATATCTTAGAATCATGTTATAGTATTCTAGAGAAAAAATAAGGGGACAGAAGGGATAGTCGAAACAAGGTTGGTGGGTCTTCATGACAGATGAAGCTGCTTACTGGGCAAATAGGGTTTATTACACTGTCGTGTCTACTTTTGTGTGTATGCTTGAAATTTTTCATGAAAAACAGTAGAAAAAAAGAATCCGATGTCTCACTTCAAACAAAACTTGAATAAAATGGTTGCTTTCAGAGATAGACACCCCACTTCAAACAGCTGAGTAGAAGAGTTCATTCTAATAGGTTAATTTTAGGATACTGAAAGAATAGAATCCAAGAATATTTTTTGGCTCTCAGCCCATGGCTCTTTAAAAACTGGGAATTATACACGTTTTCATTCACGGAAAGTTTCTCAGGGTTATTTGTAAGTGAGCACGGACTTGGTGGGGCTCCTGGGCTCTGTGACATGGCTCCCCCCCCACTTGAAACGCCCTATTTCCACCGTGCTATTTCTAGACCGTGATTCGCTGACATAATTTCTCTAAATCTATGCGGAATATTAATATTTCTATTCTGTTTAATAGCTTTAGTCACGAGTGTAACCTTTCATTGTCCCACCTCCCCTTGCTTTTCAACACCTTCTTTGTATATGAAATCATTTTTTTTTAATTTTTTTTTTTAACGTTTTTATTTCTTTTTGAGACAGAGAGAGACAGAGCACGAACGGGGGAGGGGCAGAGAGAGAGAGGGAGACACAGAATCCGAAACCGGCTCCAGGCTCCGAGGCATCAGCACAGAGCCCGACGCGGAGCTCCAACTCACGGACCGCGAGATCGTGACCTGAGCCGAAGTCGGACGCTCAACCGACTGAGCCGCCCAGGCGCCCCTATATGAAATCATTTTTTAAAAATAAACTTTTATTTTAGAATAGTTTTAGATTTACAGAAAAGTCGTGAAGATGGTGCAGAACGTTTCCATCTACCCGGCACCCGGTCTCCCCCGTTGTTAAAATCTTACATCGTGCGACACTTGTCACAACTAACAAACCACGATGGATACATTATCAGCAACTAACATCCATACTTTACCCAGCGTTCCTTACTTCGACACGATGTCTTTCTTCTATTCCATGACACCACCTGCAATACTGTGATACACAGGCATCGTATATGAAGTCATTTTTAAGAGAACATTTGTGTTTCTCCGATGCATGGGATCGGCTCAATATTTTTCCCCGAATATTCGTCTGGCCTGGGAAATGTATGGTTCCCTTTGAAAATACTTTATTGATTCAAAATCTGTCTTCTCTCTGAGCATCCCATTGTGAATAACGTTTTGAAATTTCAAGACAGGGGAAACCGCCCCCCCCCCCCAACCCTCTGCCCCAAATCCTCTATCAATTTGAGTTGGTCTGTGCTTCAGGCTTTGAGTTCATCAGGACTTTTCTAAGCCCCACACAATGGAGACAACCCAGAGTGAGATAAAGTCCCATCCATTAATTTGTCTGCCTCCCCTCCTCAGTGTAAATTAGTTCTGAATCCCCTGAGCAGTTTTTGCTAAAGGAGAGGAGAGAGATTATAGCTCCCAAAACTTAGTGCACGGAGGCCTGGTGTCCAAAAGCAGGAAATTATGTTCCAGGTGCAAAGCAAGTGGCACAGAAGATGCTCCAGAAAGGGAAGGGGAAGGAAGAAAAGCCCCACACTGGAGGTGTCTCACCTTTGACCTTGGATATCCAATCACACCCATCCCCACGCTGGCCACAACTGACTTCTTGCTAGAGAAGCAGTGACCATGTCTTTGCTGCTAGAAGAGGGCAATCGCAGGAAGGCAAAAGCTTCAAGGTCGTTACATTAAAATTCTCCTTCTTTAAATGATCGTGCCCAGGATGAAGCTCCAAGGCCAGTTTTGGACAGCCTGGGCCCGGCTTTCACTCACTTTCCCTGAAAGGAAAGCCACGTGTGCAGGAAGGGACGCTTGCCAACCTCCCATTGTTCAGAGGGGCCTGCTTGGCTCAGTGTCAGGACAAATATCCCCGCCAAGGTCTCTGACGCCCAGTGGACAAGCACACTTTCTCACTGGGATGTCACCACATCACCTCCATTCTGTCCACCTGGGCTGCTGCTCCCACCAACCACTTCGGCCCTCGTGATGATGCTGGGAAATCACCAGTCGTGCTACCAGAACACCCGACTGGAGGGCGTGCAGCCAAACAGCACTCCAGCCTGGTCAACTATGAAAACCGCAGCTGAGGGGATCAGAGGGTGGCTGAAACGAGCAGCACCGGGCCTTCAGTGTTCCAAAAGGAGCTGAGCAGCGGACAGTGACCCAGGAGTCATTGGCCACTTTGCCCCCGGGAACAGTTGCTGATTCTGGGTGCGGGAAAAGAAGCTGAGCTTTCCCCAGGCAGAGGCCCCCACAAAAAAAGAGAGAAACCAACAGAGATGGCAGCAGTCATTTTGGCCGGAAATTTAAAATTAGACCTGATGAACTAGGATCCTGGTGAGAGAAGTGTTCAGAGAGCCGAGCCTAGCACGTGGGTCGTCGTTGCCTGTGAGATATTTCCCTAATGCCGGGAGTTTGAGAAGCTAAATGGGAAGTTTCTGAGAAGCATATTTGAGTAATTGGTAATCTTGCTCTATTGAAGAGACAAGGATCAGAGTGCGGGATCAACCAGAAGGAGGTGTCCCCATGAGATCAGGCTCTTGCTGTTGGCGTTGAAGGTAGAATTGGCAGAAAAAATGCAGAAGGCCCCGTTTAATCTGAATCGCAGATACACAATAAACATTTTTATAAGTATGATCCAGATACTCCGTAGGACATACTTAAAGTACAAAATTATTTGTTGCTTATCTGAAATTCAAATGTAACCATTTGTTTTTGTAATTTGTACATTTTAGATCCGTAACTGTTAAATCTGGCAACCCCACTTGGTAGACTCGTGGGGGGCCGAACGGTGGCCTCCGAAGCTGTCCACACGCTAGTCCCTGAACTTGGGTGCACGTTACCTCATAAGGCAAAAAGGACTTGGTACGTGTGAATAATGAAGAATTGTGAGACAGGGCGGTTATCCTGGACTATCCGGGAATCACAAGGGTCCTTGCAACAGATGAGCAGCGATGTCAAAAGCAGAAAGAGGCAACGTTACCGCGGAAGTAGAGAAATAGACTGGAGGCTGGCACACTGCTGGGCTTGAGAAGGACGAGGATACCATGAGCCAAGGCATGCAGGTGGCCTCCAGAAAGGAGAAAAGGCAAGGAGACAGATCCCCCTAGAACTTCTTGAAAGGAGGGCAACCCTGTCCACCCACTGATCTTAGCCCAGCGCAAACTACGTCAGTCTTGCCACATACAGAGCTGTAAGGTAGTAAACTGTGTTGTCACAAGCCACTAGGTGTGTGGTAATTTGTTACCGCAGCAACAGAAAACAATAGGGTAGCAATAAGGTTAGCCTTGAGGAGGAAAGTTCCTCAGAGGTCAACGGAGTCTTAGCAAAGCTCCAACTCGGCTTCTAATGATCTCGTGAATACTTGGATTAAGATCACCACCTGCGGGGCGCCTGGGTGGCTCAGTCGGTTGGGCGGCCGACTTCGGCTCAGGTCATGATCTCGCGGTCCGTGAGTTCGAGCCCCGCGTCGGGCTCTGGGCTGATGGCTCAGAGCCTGGAGCCTGTTTCCGATTCTGTGTCACCCTCTCTCTGCCCCTCCCCCATTCATGCTCTGTCTCTCTCTGTCTCAAAAATAAATAAAATGTTAAAAAAAAAAATTAAAAAAAAAAAAAAAAGACCACCACCTGCCAAGCAGAGGGACAGGTGAAGTCTCTCTGATGGAAGATAGCTGAGAAATGAGAAACACTAAAAATTTTACTAGCATCGTTCAGCATTAAATAACAAAATGACCAGACAGAACCATATGGCTGAAAATGTGAAGGAAAATATGACAACTGTCTCATAGGTGATCCGAATATTGGAAATTGCAGACAAGGACCTTATAGCTTTGAGTCATATGATTGAGTAGAAGGGTAAGCGTGGTGAAAATAGATTTTTAAAATGAAAATCTCATGAAGAAATGAAATCTTTCAAAAAGAATAAATATTCTTGAACTGAAAAAAAAATGAAAAAAATTACAATAACTGGAATTATGTACTCAATGGATAGGTCTAATATCAATGGGTACACAGAAGAGAAGTTTAGTTAATTCTAAGTTATCCTACGTTAGTTAGTTATAGCACTAAGGTGCTGTAAAAACATGTGGGACATTGTCAAAAGTTCTACTTTCGTGTAATTGGAATTCCAGAAGGACAGGAGAGAGAGAATGGATCAGAAGTAATATCTTAAGAGACAGCGGTCAAGAATTTTCTAAAATAATAAGAAATATCACACTGCAAATTTGAGCTCAGCAGAACCCAAGCTAAGGTTAATACAAGACCTGTGAGTGAGATGATAAATTTAAAACATCATTGAAAGATAAACAAGGAACATTGACCAAATTGAAAAAAAAAATTCTTTTTTTTTTAATTTTAAAAAAATGTTTATTTATTTCTGAGAGAGACAGAGACAGAATGCGAGTGGGTTAGGGGCAGAGAGAGAGGGAGACACAGAATCCAAAGCAGGCTCCAGGTTCCGAGGTGTCAGCACAGAGCCCGACGCGGGGCTCGAACTCACGAGTTGTGAGATTACGACCTGAGCCGAAGTCGGACGCTCAACCGACTGAGCCTTCCGGGCTCCCTGAAAAAACCTATTTCTGAATGGAAAAGCTCAACCTCATAAAGATGTGAGTTTTCCCCAGGTTATTTTATAAGTTTAATGTTTATCTCAGTTAAAAGAACATGGTATTAGCATATGAATAAGCCAATAAAACAAAATAGAAAATTCAGAAATAAATTTAATGCAGGTAAAACTTTAGTATAGAAAATCTGAGGGGAAATGGTGGACTTCTTATCAAGTTGTGCTAGAATAACTGTAGAAAAAAAGCTAAAATTGGATCCATCGTACACAAGGATTAATTTAAAATCAATCAAGTACCAAATGTAGCCCCATCGATACAAGTTCTTGAAGAAAACATGAGTGAATTTCCCTTAACCTGAGATGATACTTTACAAGCTATAACTCAATATCCAGAGGCAATAAGAGAAAACAATAGACATATTAGATTACTTAAAAAAAAAAAAAAAAACAAACTTTTGCATGATAACAACACCAAAACAAAGTAAAAAAAAAAAACCAAAAAATAAAACTGGGGCCGCCTGGGTGGCTCAGTCAGTTGAGCTTCTGACTTTGGCTCAGGTCATGATCTCACAGCTTGTGAGTTCAAGCCCTGCGTCGGGCTCTGTGCTTACAGCTCAGAGCCTAGAGCCTGCTTCTGCTTCTGTGTCTCCCTCTCTCTCTGCCCCTAAACCACTCAGATTCTGTCTCTGTCTCTCTCAAAAATAAATAAACATTAAAAAAAATTAAAAATTAAACTCAATGGCAATAAAGAAAATATTTGCAACTTATATCACAAAGTATAAATAGCCCTAAATTTAAAGAAAATAGATAAAATGACTGATAACCCTTTTGTGTGTGTATGCAAAATTATAAATTTAATATTAAAATTTAAAAACAGACCCTAAAACAAAATCAAAATTAACAAATGAATCTATGTACTAAGTTGTTGTCCTAATCATAGAGAAGAACATTTCAAGTAACGTTAAAACAGTATAATGTAACAATACACCTATAGTCAGGAAACATCTTAGGGTCAGAAAGAATTATGAGGGTGTTTTAAACTGTTTTCGGGAACCATATTAAGAGTATTAACATTCCATTTGTTATTAGAAACTATTACATTTAGGAAATGATTTTCAGCATAAGAGAAACAATGCATAATATAAAATAAAAGATGTTAACACCACAGCATTATAAATTTGATTTGGAAACATTTCAATAAATTCGTTCATTTTTCTCTAAAAATAAAATGTGTTTTCTACTTCTATTAAAAATGCCAAGAGGGGCGCCTGGGTGGCGCAGTCGGTTAAGCGTCCGACTTCAGCCAGGTCACGATCTCGCGGTCCGTGAGTTCGAGCCCCGCGTCAGGCTCTGGGCTGATGGCTCGGAGCCTGGAGCCTGTTTCCGATTCTGTGTCTCCCTCTCTCTCTGCCCCTCCCCCGTTCATGCTCTGTCTCTCTCTGTCCCAAAAATAAATTAAAAAAAAAAAAAAACGTTGGAAAAAAAAAAAATTTAAAAAAAAAATGCCAAGAAACGGTAGTCCGTCTAGTTATACTGACCACTTCTAACATCCAGACCGTGGTCTCTAAATGTCATTTCCCAATAAAATAAGACAGGGCTGCTTGGGAGAAAGGGCTCATTCCAGATCCAGGGAAGAAAAATGTTCTAGATGAATCGGGAACATTTTGTAGCATCCAGAAAACAAGGAAGTTATTCAAGGTTACTGGGGTCATATTAAAAGAATTTCGTACTCGACTCGTAGGCAGTCCAACCAGCCAAAGAAGAGATCATTTGAATGTTAAAAAGGAGAGTAACCATAATGGGTCAAAACATATGAAGTTAAAATCCACCCATTTATAGTAACACTAAAACAGAAAAACTGCAACATCGTTAGTCACCTTTGAAGAATCAACTCATTCTTCGGAAAACTGGTAAAGTAAAAAAATATACTTTATATTGTCTTTCTTGCCCATGTTATACCTAAGAGTAACCGAATGCTTGATGAGCACCAGTTTTTATCTGTAATTGAATTCCAGCCAATAAAGAAAAAAAAAAAACCAAGAAATAATAGAATTAGAATATTAGCATTTTGCAAACCCTAATGAAATAATGGATCTAGTAACGATAACCAAGACTGTTAAAACCCTTAGATAAACCTGATAAAGAATAAATCAGGCTAACCATGCTCCAACCCACTGATCCATCTGAATGTCACCAACAAAAGAAACAACCACCTGATAGATGCCCCGTGAAGATGCAGTGGAAAGCACACATCAGTTCTGAGGGATTCTTAACAAAACATCAGACCTGAATGTACCAAGTTTCTGGATATACCACCATGTCACAGGAAATACAAGAGATAAAGGAAAAAGCTTAAAAATTGCAGATGTAGGTAGCAAAATCCCGAACATAGGAGGCTCTACCGAACCAAACAACCAACGTTTAAATAACTGAAATATATGGCAAAGGGAAAGATAGAAAGATTGAGGGAGGGGGGGAGAGAGAGAGAGAGAGAGAGAGAGATTGAGTCCCTGTAGATGTGATATGAGACTAACCAACCAAATGCAGACAGCAAGACCCCTTGGGAGAGGGAACTCTTTGACATAGAATTTCTAAGGTATTTAGGGTTGAGGACAGCCAGTGTCATATGCAGGCAAATGCCACGGCGGCAGGGGGTGGGGGGGGGGGGGTCAAGGTCACCGCTGCAAAGTGGAGTGGGGAGCCTCCGAGAGGAAAGCACACAAAGAGAGCATGAGTGGGGACCCCAGTGCCAAGTCTACCCTTCTTCCACGCATGCTCAGGGCCCGCCTGGCCTGAGAAATGTACACGCACCTTTGGGGCACATGCGCACGTTACCCCCGCAGGAATCGCCTCTAAGGGTAGCCTAGGGTTAAACTCCTGCCACCGCAGACTTTGAACTCTGTATTCACTTCAAATATTATTGTCTTCCCACATAAGTCAAGTACTGCATTTTCACGTAGATTAGATTCCTCATTTGATATTCACGTTACCCTAAAGATACGATCTCTACCTTCCACATAAGAGACTCTGAGATATTAAAGACATGTGCAAGTAACACACGATAAGACACAGAGCCTGAATTCCGAATTTTGACTACACATTCTAAGTTCTCCTCCCTTAAAGTCCTTATAACTGAGGAGAAATTAGCCTCTATCAGGCCGGCCTGACTAATCCTTTCTAGTGAACGATGACAAATGTCACACCCTCCCTTCTATGCTGAACTAACCTCCATCATCAGGGAAGTCCTATAGGACTCAACACCAAAAGTAGATCTCTTGGGGAAACTTTCTTTCTCCTTCTCAGATCAATTTTATTTTGGAGTTGAAGCCAAAAGAGAACTTTTTTCCTCCCCAATCATTTTGAGACATTCAGATTAAAATGACACCCTTGTCAAAGTGTTCTTAATGGTGCGCTCAGAGCTACACAAATGTAGACAGATGATGGAGGGGAGAGGAGGGGAGAAGAGGAGGTGTCCCTGAATTGATTAGAGATTGCTCAAAATGGATCATGTTCAACTGAATGATCTTCATTCTCTCCATTGTTTTCTGTTCTGATGGAACAGCATCTGACTGGTAGGCGGAGACTATTTTGTGTCTTTTTTTTTTTTTTTATGTAGTTGCCAATTTTCCCCACTTGTGTCTTGTCATTTGCAGACACAGCCTTCTCTGAGATGATGACACGTGTCTGTGTGGGAGCGGGGCTGTGCCGAGGAGGGGCTCCCCAACGTGGACTACAGCCTGCTAAGGTGAGGACTAAGTCCTCAAAAAGGGACTCTGGGCAAAAACGATCTGTTGCTGATCCTAATAGTGATTCGAGAGGAAACCGAGGAAAGAGTTTCATAAAGACACATGACACGATGTCTCAGCGGTGTCCTGTGTCCCAGCGCTTCCGACCGCATTTGTATGAAATTCAAACTACAAGCCCCTCTTTGCTGGGGAGTAGATCACTGAAGTGGATGGCACAGGATAGATATTCCACCTAAGCTCATTCCCTTCTCACATCAGCTACTAAATGCATTGGGATAGGCAGTTAACTTTGCTCAAGCTAGAGAACTCCCCATATGGCAGAGTCTTTACATGGAAGAAATCACAGCAAAAAAGCAAAGTGGCACTCTAAATTCAGCCGGGCTTTGAGCCCCCTCATTTCCATTGTTTGCTTGTCTTTTCTGCCACGAAAAGTTGCAGACTAGATTATAAAGAGAATATTTTGTTTCCATCACCTATGACCACATCAGCTGACATATTTATAAATGAGACAAACTTTGAAATGATATAAAATATCAAAGCCAGGGAGCTAAGTTATTCGTGTATTGGCGCGTCGGTAATGACCATAGTCAATGTGCGATCCCATTCCTGCTAATGGATTCAAGTTAATGGCACCCAGCTCAAGAGACCCCTTGCCTGCAGCCATTTGTGCTTTGCTGGTTATTGCTTTCTTTGTCTTCACTATGAGTACGTGAGCCTGAATATACAAGGAATTGTTTGGTTTTAAAAGAGAGTTCTTTCATAGCTAGAAGGCCATTCTGTCAGGAATCAGCTTTCAGCTGATGCTTTGGCGGACTGCTTCCCAGTGTAAAACGGAGACACTGGTAAAGATCTATTTTATAACACGCAAGCAGTATTTGCCCATTGGCTGCCTGAATGAGCTGCCTCTAATCTCATGTCAGTGGTTGGTTATCAAAAGGTTAGCAGGTAGTCATCTGTGTTCCGGGGACTTCTTAACCATCCAGAGGTACAATGAACATGACTGGGGACGCACAGCGCTCAGACGTGTAGTTTCAATTTCAGACTCACTCTGAAACTCACTCACATGTTTCAGCCAGTTAACAGCAACATGTCTTTTGTAATATTTGCTTTAAGCAGTACAGCCCCTCTATAAAAACTATCATAAGGTAAGACAAGAGTAAAAAACCAAAAGTTCTCATAATTCATCCAGAAAATTGTCAGTGGTGCTAAACCAAATTGGAAACTGAACTGGGGCACCTGGGTGGTTCAGTTGGTTAAGCAGCCGACTCTTGAACTCGGCTCGGGTTGTGATCTCACGGTTTCGTGAGTTCGAGCCCTGCGTCAGGCTCTGTGCTGACAGCGTGGAGCCTGCTCAGGATTCTCTCTCTCTCCTTCTCTCTCTGCCCCACCCCTGCTTACACTGTCTCTATCTCAAAAATGAATAAATAAACTTTAAAAAGAAAAAAGAAAGAAAAGAAACTGAACCAATGACAAGCAATCTTACCCGGTATCTTTTGGCACAAATGATATCCTTTCTTAGGTTTGGGCCTCGTGATCTCCTGAGTTTTGTTTTTTTTTTTTAATTTGACAGAATACTTAACACTTTTATTTCATTGAGTGTTTCTACTCGAACACTTTATGAAGACTTGCCCATTTATAAGAAATGAATTACCATTGCAATGATCTGGAAACGGGAGATGGGAAGCAGGAAGAAGAGGTAAGCAGGAGAGGCATTTTTTCCTTATCAGGACATAAGTTGGTAGGGCATTTTAAAAACACTTTATAAGTAAAAATAAATAAATAAATAAATAAAAACAAAAAAAAACAAAAAAAAAACCACTTTATAAGTGAATCTGTC
Source organism: Neofelis nebulosa (assembly GCF_028018385.1). Lineage (NCBI taxonomy): Eukaryota > Metazoa > Chordata > Mammalia > Carnivora > Felidae > Neofelis > Neofelis nebulosa. The sequence goes on from NC_080782.1 coordinate 225,778,564, forward strand.
CTCCGATCTCAATTAAAAATCATCTCTTATTTTGGGGAAGCTTAAAGCAGGAAGGTCACACTCTAGTAATCAACTGTTCATGGGTGGAGCGCTTTTTTTCACGTTGCATTTCTTAGTTCAGTCCCAGATATGTCGTAGGGGCTTGTTGACCCTTTGCTGATGGTATTAACTAATTAATTAACAAATGAACTAATTGTAGGATTTCAAATCAGATGCCCTAATACTGAAGAATGTGGGATAGGAAGATAACACAACAAAGGAACGCTCATGAAACCTACACTCTGAATTTAGAACATACAAATATTTTATAATAATTGCTTCAAATGTTTTTGTGAAATCACATATTACAAAAAACTTTGAAGTTCTTTACATTTCCCCTTTCACTGTCAGTCTTCTCCTTCCTTCCAGAGAGGCAATACCAGATATTCATCTTCTAAGAGCCAATATTGGTTGTTACTTACAGAAAGTCAAAGGGGAAGTACGCTCAGAGGACTTTCTGTTGGCTGTAGCTATAATATTCTGAACACTTCCTAAGATGTAGGGCAACCTAACAGTAATCATGGAGATCATATATAAGCTCAAAATATGAGGGTATTATGTAACTTTAAAATTTCCATGTGTGTGGGGACGCCTGGGTGGCTCAGTCGGTTAAGCGTCAGACTTCAGCTCAGGTCATGATCTCACGGTTCGTGAGTTCGAGCCCCGCGTCGGGCTCTGGTCTGACAGCTCAGAGCCTGGAACCTGTTTCAGATTCTGTGTCTCCCTCTCTCTCTCTCAGCCCCTCCCACACTCGTGCTCTGTTTCTCTCTCTCAGAAATAAACATTTAAAATTAAAAAAAAATGCGTGTGTGTATGTTATGATGACTGTTTTTAAAAGCTATTTCCTAGGTGCAAAGAGTCTGAAGCAAAGATAAAAAGCAATGAATTACCAAGCAATTATCATTGCAATGGTAATTCATTTCTTATAAGTGGGCAAGTCTTCATAAAGTGTTCGAGTAGAAACACTCAATGAAATAAAAGTGTTAAGTATTCTGTCAAATTAAAAAAAAAAAACAAAACTCAGGAGATCACGAGATATATACTCAGACCAATGAACACGATTTTCCCACTTTAGCTCTAAATGAACCATTTCAAGTTGAAGACTAGATGGTGTGAAAAGTGACGAAGGCATAGAAGATTATAAGCTTTTCACAAAGCATTTAGGAGCTGCATTTTATAAAACATTTATAACATTTTCTATAAGACATTTAGGAAGGCAATTCTTATCCCTCAGATCTCCTTGAAGTGTCATTTTCCAAGGTAACTTTCCTGTTCCTTCAAATCAAGTCAGGTAAACACTGTCATTCACTCTCATTATAAACTTTTATGTAACTTACTATAATTGTAATTAAACTACTTTGTGAAATTGTTTGTTTGAAATCTGCCTCCCATGGTATTGTAACTTTCGTGACAATGAGGTCACATCCATTGTGGTCATTGTGTCACCAGCCACCCAGCTTAACTAATTTTAGAGAGAAAAGAGAGAGGAAAGAAAGCTGACCGAACATTTGATTTGGGAAAATAGTGCCCATGTCAGGACATCTAGTGCAGTTTATGAGAACAGAGCTAGTCATTCGGCAGACATCATTCTTATTATTTCCTCTAAGCCCAACAGTCAAGCGGTATCATTGCTCTGAGATAAGTTATGTGGGTTCGGATCTCTGCATGCGCCCTCTAGCTCAACCTGCTAACTTAATACCTCTTATGATACCTTCTGCTGCCCCTGTAAGTTCCGTATTCTCAAAGGCTCAGAAAAATAGTTCTCCATCCTTAAAAAGTACCCATTTTAAGGATAGAAGTGTAGGAGGAAAACAGAGCTTCAGTAAGTGGAAAAGCTAGGATTAACCAAGAAGAGGGAACCCAATGGTCCAGGTGATTGGTGGAGAATTCACCATCAAACAGCAGCATCTCCTCGTCATCTGTCCTTCGATTTCCTTGCTCTTTTTGTCTGGATTTTTTTTCCCTGAGATATAATTGACATATAATATTGGGTAAATTGAAAGTTTACAATGTGCTAAGGTGACACATTGATATATTGCGATATGATTGCCACCATAGAGTTGGCTGACACCTCCAGCATGTTGAATAATTACCACTTCATTTTGTGGTGAGAACTTTTAAGATCTAGTCTCTCAGCAACTTGGAAGTATATAATACAGTATTGTTAACTAGAATCACAACGTGGTACATTAGAGCTTCAGAACTTTCCTAACCGCAACTTTGTGCTCTTTGACCTAACATCTCCCCAATTTTCCCAGCCCCTGGCAACCACCATTCTACTCTCTGTTTCTGTGAGTTTGTCTTTTTTCCAAATGTAAGTGATAGCATCATATAGTATTTGTCTTTCTCTGTCTGACTTACGTTACGAGCGTAATGCCCTCTCTAGTTCCCTCCATATTGTTCGAAATGGCAGGATTTCCTTTCTCATGGCTGAATGATATTTTGGTGTGTGTGTGTGTGTGTGTGTGTGTGAATATGTATATATATATATATATATATATCACATCTTCTTTATCCATTCATCTGTTGGCAGGCACTTACGTTGTTAGGGAGAAAGAGTCAAGATGCCTCTCAAGTTTCTGCTTGAAGAACTGTAGTGACATTTATGAGTTTACAAGAACAGAGCTAGTTTGTGGGTGGAGCAGGTGTGAGATCTCTGAGACACATTTTTGGGATAACGAACTTGGTAGACTCACCAGTTCCAGAGAGGACACATTCCTGGCCTGAGAGCACAGAGTCCACATGACCAGTGACTGCACGAGTTGGGTCTGCAGACGACTGATGTTGAGACTCCCTTCGATGACTTCCATCTTTTCAACTGAAAGGTTCAATAACTTTTTCCAATCTCAAGGAAACTGAGTTGGACAGGTAATTGAAAGAGAGAAAAGATAATTTCCCTTTAGCTACCTCTTCTCATCTGCCTGAGAAGTCGTTTCCGGAAGGAAACATTTGAGTCGGTGAACCAGATAGAAAGGCTCAAACATTTTTCTTCTCATTTTGGGGTGGGTTTCTACCTAAGACCCCGGGATGTCAGTTATTTCAAATGGTTAACTTTGAGTTCATGTTTTCTTCCAGTGACTTTAATATGGTCATTTAATATATAAATACAAATGAGTATGTTTGAAACAAAAACTACTGAGTTTCCTTGTTAGTATAAGAAACAATGAAGTTTCGGCTATGTCTGAAAATATTTACTTTTTGTCTTCTGCCCAGAGAGTGGCTCCTATGATGTGTAATCAAATCGAGGGATTTCACACTGTTCTATAGCATATGGCACAAATCCAATAACCTTGAGAAAGCAAATCAGAAATGATCTGAGTTCTCTCCTGAAGCAGTATCTGAAGACTGGGAGAGCGTAAGATCTATAGCTTAGTTTTCTCATGAGCTAGAAACCTTCAAACAACACTTTGTTTGGTCTCTTCAAATCACTGCACTTTGGACTCTCTTGTGAAAATAAATTGCAGTCATTACTGGGGTTTAAAAACTTGTTCAGCATAATTTCTATACTGCCCCCCAAATACGTGGCTTAGGCCCATAAATCTGATAAATACTTAGAACTTAATGCCACTGAAACAGGGGTTTATCTTTTCAGGCTTGTCTACATAGCCTACTAAATGATAATCCTAATTAGAACCCTAATTATGTTTCTGCTCCGAGTATTTTTAGATAGACTTAACATTTGATCTGTTTAGTCTAGTTTTACAGGTGGCAATAGATTAAAAACAGGTTTTAAAATAAGATATGACTATTACATTTCTAATAATAGGCGATTGTGGTCCCAGAAGCACTTTTTGTTTAGTGACGCATGGAACAAGTCTTTGATGATGGTAATTGTGCCCACACACCCTATCCCTACGCTGGGAAAAATAGGCCACCCTTTGTAGTCAGTGCCTTATTTCCACCATATAAACTTTAGCCCTTTCAATTCAGGATCTTGAGTTTCTTTCATTCTTTTTCTCTAAAATAACCTAGCTTTTCAATCCTGCCCAAATCCTCTGGTTACATGTTCCCGGGGACACTTGTCCTGACATTACCTCCCTAGCCTTGCTACCCTTTAACAAAAAAGTCACTTGCTTTCAATGAAGCTTCTCCAGCTTGAGGGTGCCTAAGACTCACCCAGGGAGCTCAGCAAACAATGCGAATTCCCAGGCTGCACCCAGAGAGGTTGCACTTCTTCTGTCTTTCAGGGGTCTGGGAGCCTGTATTTTCAACAAAAAAATCCCAGGTGTTTTTTGGACAAATTCTGAGAAACCTTGCTTTAAAAGACTTATTTTTTATTTCCAAATACACAGTTTCAAATTTTCCATCATGCTTACAGTTGTTTTCCACAAATGACAACATCCTACAATTATACAACATTAGACGAGTAGATAAATATAAGGTGTTATTTTTATTATTTTTAATATTTTTTCTAGGGGAAACACGGCTCCACCTCAAATCAACCTGATTCTTCCCTCACTTTACAAGGTAGAAGAAAGGAAGGGATCGTCAAGACTTAAACGAAAAAGCGGAAAGAGACTCCAGGCAAGTTCACTTTGGCTAGGCTGAGTGTAGAACTGTCCTGCCACTGTCTCCACACAAAAGACTTGCTCAGTCCCGAGTATTTTGAGGTCCAGATGGTTCTGTTGTCCGTGGATCATCAGCTACACCTGACAAGGCACGTAAGACCCTCAGCTTGTCCATTTGACACCTTTTAAGGTTTAGGGTTCTGTCATCCAAGAGTTCACGTGACACCTGGACTAAAGCTTGACCGTTTCATGCACTTATGTCTTCCACGCGGCCAATTCTATTGTTAAAAACAGATAACTAACTCCAAAGGCCAGTTGGGGTTTACATTATTTTTGCAAGGACAAAATCAGGACAGCTTTAAGCTGCCCAGGATCTATGCAACATTTCTGGAGACGATGGCCTCAAGGGACCACCGGTTTGCAAAGCCAAAGGTTTGGTGGTTTAAAATGTTAAACGGAGCCATAGTAATAGGATGTTTGAGTTTAGTGCTAAATGGTACTTGAGTTATTACCTGACTGTGAGTGCATTCTATAGGGTGTGCCCTTAGTAATGGAACTTCTTACACTCCTATGCCATTCAGAAGGAGTGAGTCAGCCATTCACTAATATGTATTGCACAAACTTTTACTTAATATCTACTATGTACTGAGTAACAAAGAGACAGAGAGTTGTAAGAAACAACCATGGCCCTTAAAAAACAAACCCTGTAGTTGGGGGAAATCCCATCTGAGTATGACATGTGCTACAATAGAAGGAAGCGTGGGTTACTAACAGGTGCAGGGAAGGAGAGACAGAGAAGAGAAAGGGACCAGAAAGTGCTTTCCAGAGTAAGGGACACTGAACTGAGTTTTGAAAGACAAATAGAGCTTAGCCAAGAGGATCAGGTCTAGGGGAGGTAGTGGCCGACATTCTAGGCAAACATTGCATGTGCAACAAAGAGAGGCTAAAAAGAATATGGCTTAATTTGAAATGCAAGCAATTTTTTAATGCTGAGAAAGAGAGGAAGACTCACATCCAGATGACATGCAAAGAATCTGGCATTTCTCGAATAGGCTCTGACAGCCTTTGAAAGACTTTAGGTAAGGAATAAATACGGAAGAATTTGGTTCTTCATTCATTTATTTGCTTCAACGAATATTTGTTACAAACCAACCATGTGCTAGGCATTGTGTCATGCCGAGCACTGAGAGTATAATGCTGAAGAAGACAGAACGATCCCTGGCTTCAGAGAGTTCAAATTCTGATGGAAAAGACTTACAAAAAGCAAGTAAACAACAAAAGAGAAAATAATCACCGTCGTGGTAAGTACTAAAAGGAACGCGAAGATGGATATGTGACAACAATGGGGGGATTTGACTGGGAAAAGCTTCCCTTAGGATGTGACGTTTAAGCTGAAGTATGACGAGGAGGAAATGAGGATTTGGATTCATGTGTCTGCTTGCTTCACAAAGTATTACATACCATCTTTGGAGTGATTTGGGGAGAACAGTCGGGTGAAATGCGTTCTAGGCAGAGGTGAGAAGAAAGGGTAAGAAAGAGGTTGGCCAAAGGGCTGACAGAAGACCAGACCGTGAGGGATGCGGTGGACAGACAGGGGACAGCGTGAGATGAAGTGGCGAAGGTGGGCAGTGAGAAACCACGGGGGTTTTGAGCAGACAGTGACATGCCTCGGTTTTCTTCTGTAAGTGTATTCTCACAAGCGTGTGGGAAGGAATGGGTTGAAGCCCGTGAGCGTGAAGCTGGCCTCCTCGCTGGGCCCGGGCCCGTGTCAGCGGCACAGATGAGACATGAACAGGATACAGACAGGATCATGGTTATGGAGATGCGGGAGGGGGGAATTTTAGGATTTGCCTTGGACACAGCGGGAAGAAGAGAGCCTTGCCAAAATCACACTGCTATTTATAACCTCGCTGGTTAATGAGCGCCAGAGCCCAAACTAGAAAACCAGGTCTTTCCGCTCATTGGCAATGGTTCTTCCACTACACGATGCAAACTCTGAAAGATCTATAAAGTTTGGGCAAGTGCTTTTTTTTTTCTCTCCCAAATTGTTTTGATTTGAAGCGCTGTCAAGAAGTATAACACAGCAGTGACGGGGCTATTCCAGGTAAAATAAGGGGAGGAAGAGTGAGCAACGATCATACACGGCGCTGTGGTTGTCATCCTATCATTCGCTTCTTTACGCGTAGATCGTTTTCATTTGCACCACATTTACCCCGATGGTTTTGTTATAGAAGAATGTGCACTCGGTTACTCGTAAGCTCGAATTTTTTCCTTTTAACGCCCAAGAGGATGTTAGTCGTGCGCTGAAAAGAGGTCACGAGATTGGCTTGGTGGCAGTTCTCTGCCTGAGTCTTCATAGGATGAGAAGCAAAGGAACAGAGGAAGCAGAGCAGGGTCCTGTGCTAATTCAAAGAGCTCCGGCAGGCTTGAAGGATGGTGTTTTTTGTTTTTGTTTTTTTTGAGTCTGTTCATCCTGTGGATAGGGACACCCAGACCTGAGCACTTGGGGGAAGGACCCAGTTCCCTCTTGAGCAGTCTGGGTGTTCTTAGCATCAGGCTCATCTTTTTCTATACCCTTTGCTCTCCCAAGGCAGTCCTTCTGCTCACATACTGCTCTCACTCCTTCTTTCTCTCCCACACCCACTTGCAATAGTCCTAACAATACACAAGGGGAAGAAAAGACAAGCTAAAATGTTTCAAGGACAAAAATGGCAGAAGGCAGTTGCTGTTACAATCACCACACGTAAGTGCCATTCATTATGTATTGTTCCTTCAAATTAGTAGCTTCGTCTAATTGAGCTATGCTGCTCTCTTGAAAGCTCTCTATCAATGTCAAAATCAGAGATAGAGGGTGGAGGAAAGACTAAGTTTGGGAAGATGGCATTTTAAATGTGGATTTATCTAAAGGAAATACTGTTCTTCCTCCATCTATCTTTGTAAGCCTTTGTTCTCAGTGTGTTAAGAACTCCACTAGAGTTCTTGGTTTTAAGACAAGTCCCAAGGAGAATTCTTCTTGGGAGTCAGACATACGAAATCGGTGGGTTGGGGCTCATTGTGTGATGTGGAGGAAGCCAGAGATCTGGATTCAGAGTTCAAATAGCTCAGTAATTTGGGGTCTATCAGATTAGAGATAAGTCCTAGACCCCATCCTCATTGGGTACATCAAGTCACTTCATGTCTCTGGGCCTTGTCTTTATCACCTGCCATGAGAAAAGCTAAAGAACATCAACTGACCAGGCATTGAACTGAGTGTCTATGCCATTTAGAACCCATGAGCTAAGGATTATTATTCCAATTTTACGATGAGGAAACCAAGTCTCCAGAAGTCAGTCTAATTTTAAGACCTGGGCTCTTTCCACTACATGTGTCATCTTCCACGATTTCCATAAACATCTCACATAAAATTGACTTTTTGAAAGTCCGTATTTGTAGTTTACACTGTAACAAACCCAAGAAGTACACTCAAGTGTGTTTTATTACACAGGCTACAACATTGGAGATGTTATACTCGTCACTTTCTGCCGTTGAGTTTATTGACTTTACGGGGAAAATGTACTAATGCTTCCCCTGCCTTCCTTCTCTGCCAAATTCAAAGGAGTCCACAGACAGCAAAGGGAGTTGTTAAAAAACAAAACAAAACAAAACAAAACAAAACCCGCTATTACCTTTTGCAGCTGCTTGCCTGGTGTAGTAGTTATCAATTGCTGCATAACAAGTTATCCCAAAATTTAGTGGCTAAAATAACATTTGCTATCTCACAGTTTCTTTTCTTTATTTTTGAGAGAAAGACAGAGTGCGAGCTGGGGCAGGGCAGAGAGACTGTGAGACAAAGAATCTAAAGCAGGCTCAGGCTCCAGGCTCTGAGCTGTCAGCACAGAGCCCCACGCAGGGCTCAAGCCCATGAACTGCAAGATCGTGACCTGAGCCAAAGTCGGCAGAGCCAACCAGGAGCTCCTATCTCACAGTTTCTATAGGTCAGCAATATGGGCAAAGCTTAGCTATTTCTCTAGGTCCCTCCCAGGCTGCAGTCAAGGTTGCAGTCGTCTTAAAGCTCCACTGGGGAAGGATCTGCTTCCAAGCTCACTCACCTGGTGATAAGATTCAGTTCCTCACAGCCTATTGACTGGTGACCTCTCTCAGTTTCTTGGCACACGGGTGTCTCCACTGGGGCAGCTGGCATCACCAGAGCAAGCCAGCAAGAAGAGCCAGAGAACATGTGTGCTAGCAAGACCGAAGTCACAGTCTTTTCTTTTCTTTTTTTTTCAATATATGAAATTTATTGCCAAATTGGTTTCCATACAACACCCAGTGCTCATCCTAAAAGGTGTCCTCTTCAATACCCGTCACCCACCCTCCTCTCCCTCCCACCCAGTCTTTTCAAAATCTTATCTCAGAAGTGACATCTTCTCACCTTGTTGCATTCTACTCATCAGGAGCAAGTCACTAGCTCCGTCCTATATTCAAAGGAGGAAGCTACGCTTAGACAAGGATGTTGAGAAGTAAGGATCTGGAGACCTTCTTAGAAGTCAGCTTACCACACCTGGTGGACCAGTACATTGCAAACTTCGTAAAGTCCAAACGGAATTGAGAAATGACTTGATGCTTAGGGCAAAAACACCGTGGTTGCCCCTAACTTCAAATTGCATGTTTTGGCACTCAGCAGGCTCATTGTTGTCACTGATGCAACTAGTAATATATTTCAACTCATATGGATAAATTCATATTTGAAAAATATGTCTCTATATCTGTGTGTGTATTTTGCTTCCCTGAAGGGGTTTGTTGGGTGAGGGTCAGGGGATAGAACGTCTCTGCTTACAACAAACCATATGAACGGGTCTGGGTTATTTCACACACCATGGAAAATGAGGGAACTGGACTTTTAAATTTATACTGAAGTTTCCTTCCAGCTCTAAAACCCATTTTCCTCGTCTGTAAAATGGTCAGACGAATTCTTCTCTGACTACCTCATGGAATTGTTAGCAGAATTAAAGAACCAATAATGGATGTAAGTGTGTTCTTGTAGAACTATAAAACACTGTTTAATAATATACATTTTAATATTTTTTTAATTATAAATTGCTATTCAACCTAGGGATTTCCAATACTGACCCTCTATGCAACTGACCAAACTGCCAGGTCCTCTGAATTGTCTTGAGGAAGGTGGGAGGGCAGCTGGGAAGAGCCCCCTGAAGGAAAAGGTGACCGCATCCAATAGGCTGCAGCGACTGGTCAACACCTCTTCGTGTCCTAAAGTGAGACCTGTTTCCACTGGATGCTCTGAAAATGACCGAGACCTGCAAACTACACCTTCAGAAACTGAGTGACAGAAAGTGACTCAGAACTGGGGAGGAGGCTTCCTCCAGGTAATTTGGCTAAAAATAACATGATCATAAGCAATTGACTTCAAAACAAGATGGCAGTGATGAAAATTAACAACTTGTGTCGGGCTGAATATTTGGTTTGGATAGATGATTTCTTTTTTTTTTTTTTTTTTTTAATTTTTTTTTCAACGTTTTTTATTTATTTTTGGGACAGAGAGAGACAGAGCATGAACGGGGGAGGTGCAGAGAGAGGGAGACACAGAATCGGAAACAGGCTCCAGGCTCCGAGCCATCAGCCCAGAGCCTGACGCGGGGCTCAAACTCACGGACCGCGAGATCGTGACCTGGCTGAAGTCGGACGCTTAACCGACTGCGCCACCCAGGCGCCCTGGATAGATGATTTCTTAAAACAAAATGAATATATCTCAAATTCTGTATTTTTTCTGTGTTGATCATTTGGGTGCGTCATCTGCCAGTGTTAGAACTATTTATGCAAATGCTAATTATTTCTGCTTTTTGAATAATTTATTAGTAGATAGATATATTTCTTTCCTTTTCTTTTCTTTTTTCGTTTTTCCTGGTTTTCTCCTTCCAGTACGTATTCTGCCAATGAAATCATCATACTCTGGGGAGTTCACCATAGTGAAAATGTGGCAGCAATTTAAAGGTTGTTTCCAACTCCTCTATACTACAAATAGTACAAGGCAGGGACATTTGGCCGAAATAAATTTCCAAATTAAAAATAATAAAAGTAGAAACAATTTCTTGAGACATAAACATCAATTGAGGATACTTCATTTGGATCACATTATTATTTCCACCAAGTTATTGTCTTAAGTTACTTGTTTGTTTGTTTGTTTGTTTTTTCCAAAAATACATTTCAAATGTTGGCATCTTAAGGGAGTCCCAGGATGCAGGGCTCTGGGCACAGAATCAATGTCTTCACCAAGGACATTTAGCCCTAGAGACAGCGGTGAAGCAACTTCCTGAGCGATTGCCTCAGGAAGGAGAACACGGAGGAGAGCTTGAAAAGATGACTTATAAATACTTGTAAGATTCCCCCCAGGAAAACCCAGAAATTAGTTAAGGGAACTTTAGGAAAATTGGATGTCTTGCAACAGGTAGGTAAGTTCAAAATGACAGTGAAACTGAAAACGTCACTTAATGGTCTTTTTTGTGAGGCTTAGGGAGACTCTGATTGTACAGCTGTAAGAAGTCATTGTTTTCCTCTTGCTACCCCCCCTGCTATTCATTTAAAATCGTGATTGTCAAGGTGGGATGCAAAGATTATCCGATGAGCCTAAAACTGCTTTAAAAAATACTTTAGACTTTAAAAGGTTATCCATTGAAGTATGGGAAAAATATTTCCACTTCTATTTTAAAATTTTTTTTTAAATGTTTATGTATTTTTGAGAGAGAGAGAGAGAGAGAGAGAGAGCGTGAGTGGGGGAAGGGAAGAGAGAAAAGGAGACACAGAATCCAAAGCAGGCTCCAGGCTCTGAGCTGTCAGCACAGAGCCCGATGCGGGGCTCGAACTCACAAACTATGAAATCACCACCTGAGCCGAAGTCGGACGCCTAACTGACTGAGCCACCCAGGCGCCCCTTTGCACTTCTGTGTTATGTATTATCATATATAAAAGATAAATGAAATGAAATATACTAATATGTGATATAAGGATCACCACCGGTTTCCTCACTCCAGCCCTAGGTCTAGTTGTCCCAGGTCACCAATGGCAAGTGAGGAGTGAAGTCACTTACCAACCTGCATTCTGTGAATTGTGATGTATTGCGGTTGATGTATGCTGTAGTTAAGTGGGTTTTGCCATTTAATTCTAACTAACCTAACACTCTTAGATATGCAAGTAATTTAAAAAGCCTCTACAGGGGCACCTGGGTGGCTCAGTCGGTTGAGTGTCCAACTTCGACTCAGGTCATGATCTCACGGTCCGTGAGTTCGAGCCCCGCGTCGGGCTCTGTGCTGACCGCTCAGAGCCTGGAGCCTGTTTCAGATTCTGTGTCTCCCTCTCTCTGACCCTCTCCCATTCATGCTCTGTCTCTCTCTGTCTCAAAAATAAATAAACGTTAAAAAAAAATTAAAAAAAATAAAATAAAAAAATAAAAAATAAATAAATAAATAAATAAATAAAAAGCCTCTACAAATTAAATGTAGATAGCATTCCATGCAACTCTCACAATGAAAGAGGAAGTTATAAGTAAGACAATTGCAGAGCGTCTTCTAATACATACTTTTGTTAGACATAAATGTCAAGCTTCCCTTCAGTGTAAAGGTGACATTACAACAACGAATACAAAACCATTCACTTTTCGTAAGAAATTCCAGCAATAGAGAGAACACTTTGGAAGCAAGTGTCTAGAAATGTTACCGTTGTTTTATCATTTTAGTGCCAGAGCGAGGTATTCCCCCTGAACAACTTGTAATTTATACAGTTAGGAAGCTCGGAAACTTTCTTCTAGCATGTTTAAGAATTCTCAAAAAAAAAGGGGCGCCTGGGTGGCGCAGTCGGTTAAGCGTCCGACTTCAGCCAGGTCACGATCTCGCGGTCCGTGAGTTCGAGCCCCGCGTCAGGCTCTGGGCTGATGGCTCGGAGCCTGGAGCCTGTTTCCGACTCTGTGTCTCCCTCTCTCTCTGCCCCTCCCCTGTTCATGCTCTGTCTCTCTCTGTCCCAGAAATAAAAAAAAAAAAAAAAAAAAACGTTGAAAAAAAAAAAAAAAAAAAAGAATTCTCAAAAAAAAAAAAAAAAAGTGTCAGTGATTTTTAAAACCCATTTGTCAAAAATGTTAAAATGTAGCAAGTTCTGATTAGTTTTAAAGAACATCTGATTGACATCAGAGAAAATGGAAAATTACTAGCCACATTTCAGCTAAAACTTTTACAGAAGTATTGGGAAGGATGGATAATCGCACGTCATGATTTAGCAGGCACAGCTTGAGATGCATGGTCTCCATCTAGAACTGCTCCTACTTTGGGGTGTCTTTCCAGCTATGACAGGTTTAAACCAAGTACGCAAATAAATCCAGTTTATACCCTGAGCTTCAGATCGTTGTATCACAGGGTGGTAAAGCAAGATTTAAACACTTATAAAGCATATTGATTCTTCTTATTGTCACTAAAACATGACATTTAACATAAGGAAATGCACAATTATGAATAAACACACCTAGACGGAGGAGGATGTTCAAGTATTTTATTGGGAGGAGTGCAAAATGAAAAGTCCTTGTATCATCTATTTAAGGTAATAGTGACATCTAATACATCTGAAATCCAAATGCCGGAGAAAAGAAAACTCTGCCCTCTTCAAAGGAGCCAATATGCATATTAATAAAAGCAGCTTCTTTCGCCCTTACACTGGGTCTTCCTGGCCATGAAGATACTTGGAGGGAGAGACGTTTCGCTCCCCTACAGACCGAGGGGAAGTGCAGCAGACTTCAGAGCACGGCCGGTGTCGCCCTGCCATGGGCTGTGCTCGTTGCAAATGAGAAATTCATTCCAACGTGGGTAAAAATTCTTAGAGATACAGCAGAGGCGAGCATGGCCAGTACTCAGTGGTGGTTTTGAAATGAAACACAAGAAAGGGACGCTTACAAGATTGTTTATGAGTGCTCTTCTAGACTAAATTTGCCAAGAAAATGTATGCACTCACCATCTGACTTGAGTGAAGTTAACAAATTATGCCACCGAATGGACAACTCTCTTCCACTCTAGTCCCGGCCCGTTATCACGGCACACATGGGTTCCTGCAAACATTTGCTCCTGGTTTCTCTGGGAGAAGCTGCTCCTATCCTAATCTATCCTATCCTAACCTGAGAACTGGAGAGCATCTATCCATCCGTGCTGGGGACCGCTGCCACAGGGCTCTTCCCTAAATGCCATTCCCTGATTCTGCATATGGAACAGAATGTATCAAAGATGACTGCCAAGGCTTTCTGCCAAATGGCTCCACCCTTTCTTCTGGCTTTATTCCTTTTGACTTCTCAGTAACATCCCTGTCACATCAATCAGACCAGTCACTTCAACATTCCAAAGACACATTGTCCCGACTGCTCTTTTCAGAAGGTTGATTGCTTGCAAAACAAACTAACAAAACACACCAGCTTCTCTTCCTTTCCTATAATCTGCCAATATGCCCACTTCAGATTCTATTCTTCTAGGAATCGTCCCCTGTCTCTTCAAGCCCTCAGGGACTGTTGTCTCTTCGGAGTTTCTACAACGCTTAAAATGTGTTAGACATGATGCAGGATTCTCTTGAATCGTTTGCTGTTATTTGACTCTATTATTCCAATATTTTCAACTAGATCAAATCTTCAACTAGAGAATAAGTAGACCTTTTTTTAAGTTTTAATTTTTTTTATTCTTTTTTTTTTTTTAATTTTTTTTTTTTTTTTAACGTTTATTTATTTTTGAGACAGAGAGAGACAGAGCATGAAGGGGGAGGGTCAGAGAGAGAGGGAGACACAGAATCGGAAGCAGGCTCCAGGCTCCGAGCCGTCAGCCCAGAGCCCGACGCGGGGCTCGAACTCACGGACCGGGAGATCGTGACCTGAGCCGAAGTCGGACGCTTAACCGACCGAGCCACCCAGGCGCCCCAATTTTTTTTATTCTTGATAGCACTTATGTACAGTAGTTGATCAACAAATACTATTGATGCGTTGATTTCTCTGGCCCAGTATAATTTCTTTTCTCTCTATCTCTATTTATCTTGTTGAGCTCATTTCCCTTATCTGACACATTCTTTAGATAACTGAAATAGCACCCTTTCTCTGAAGGTTAAAGGCCAAACTTCAATTCCATCCAGGCTTCGCTATTTCGGACAGTATCTCCTTCTCGGGCAGAGAGAGTTCTGATCCTATGAATGAGACCATTGTTTGTTTAACAAATAAGTAAGTAAATACATTTCCAAATTCCCTCTGGGAGCTTTATTATCCTGGAAAGAATGACCTAAAACAGAAAAGATAACCACCATATAAACCCTTAAGTAAACATGAATTTTCATTAAACTAGGTTTAGACATGATAGTTTTCAGATTTCAAATTCTGCGATTGTCATCAAAGTATTCATATGTGTCCAAACATACTGATTACCAGCTAAAATCTTCTGATCACATTTTCATTCAATCGTTCGTTTAAAAAATTAAGATTTTACGGATTCGCCTGAGGTGCTGACTCATGAAAATATTGCCGGGTTGGCCTCTGTGCTATGAAATGCACGACAGAGGAAACTCAGACAAATGAGTGAAATAAAAGCACAGTTTCAGTTACTAATGGATTCATGAAACCAGAATCTGTTCAAATAGCTTTGTTGATAGATATTAAAGAGAAACGGAAATCGTGCATCTACAGGAATTTTCCTCTCATTCGGTGGGCATCCCTATTTATTTGTTTGCCGGTTACAATGCGTTTACAGCCGGGATGAGCAGAACGTAGCTCACGTGCGATGCAGGAAAACAAATCTCGTATTTTAACGCTCCCACAATTGCACTTTTTGCCTTTGCCACTCTTCTTGACTTGTATTTTGCTTCTGTGCATAGCAACTTCGTAATTAACATTTTAGATGAGCACGTCAAAAACAGGGAGATGACAGACTGCTACTATTCTTGGTCTTGCTGACACTTTCCCCGTGGCAGGATGACAGTCACAGCTGCAAGTCACTGCAAGGAATCTGCCTGAAGTCAGTATTAAGGTTGGGGCAGAAAACCGTCAATTTGTTCCAAGCCGTTTCGTTGTCCCACGTAGTACTCAACCAAAAAAAGAAAGTCACACCACGGAGTGGGGTTGTGAGTAAGCCTCTTTTGAGGGCCACGCGGCCATGGGAAGACCACAAACCAAACTGTGCATTTCTCACCTCAGTTATTGAGCTTCTGCATTCGCGGCATGGAGGATACAAAGAAGTGTAGAAAATGGTTCCGCCTACCAGTGGTTTGCAAACGTGTTGGGTTAAACGAGGCAGTCCACAACTCCAGACTTTGATGAAGGCTCAGCATTCCCCGTGTCGTTCACGCCCAGCTGCATAAAATGGCATCACGTGAGTTGCTCTATGAGGAAAAAGTTGGCAATTAGGCAGTTATTTATGCTGAGTACTTACACAATAAAATCAGCCAACTCAGTGCACATGCACAGGGAGGGTGAGGTGGGGTAGGAGAAGACTCATTCCTTGATAACAGGTTTGGATGGAGCCACCCCGAGGCAGGTGGTTTCTGTCCTCTTCGCTTCTCTCGTCCTGTGTAGACAGCGATGTCGGGTCATGCGGCGGTCATGACCCTGGGCCTCGAGATGCTGAGTGCACCCAGGCCTCAATGGATGGTGCTGACTGTGTCCGGCCCACTTAGACGTGCGGGGCTGGGGGCTATACAAAAGGAGCTGCTGTAGGAAGAGGCAGACCGACATGACTCGTCCTAGCTCTCACCCTCCAGATTGGATTCTCTCCCATTGAGAGATACACTCACTGGCTTTTATTTTACTCCTCTGTCCATTTCTGCACTGCGGAGATTTGGAGTGCAAGAGATTTTTCAGCACGAATCTCATGTAACCTGTTTTCAACACACATCCACTCTGTTCCCAACAATACCTGTTGCTTTCGCCACATCAAGTGATCTTCAAGTAATGTTTTATCACAGGTGAAGACATTTGCTGTGGCTTCTTGTGTGTGTGTGTGCGCACGTGTGTGTGTGTGTGTGTGTGTGTGTGCCTGTGTAGCCGTGAATCTTGCCCGAGTGATTGCTAAGATGAAACCCAACTTAATGCTTAGTGGAATTGGAAGCAACGGTTCAGCGTCTAGCTTTTCCTGGCACTAATATTTCCAGACTTTTTGAAATCAGCTATCCCTTTCAAAAACCTTTAAAATATTTTGAAACGACAGCTGATTCTCCTTCTTTCTCTGAAGCCACACTTAAAAGTGCTTAGAAAGAAGATTCTGCTGTCTGCTAGGCATTCCAAGATGCCAAATCAGGTCAGTTAATAGTTTTGAGCAATGGGTACACTCCTTCCTGCCACATTCAGACAAAGCACATCAGAGGGTTTAGAAGCATTAGTTACAGGGAATTCATTCATCAACACTGGCATGGGTTTAACTATGTATGAACGAGAGCGTCTATTTCACACAGCCCACATAACCCATCCAGAAAGTCTATTCTAGTGCTGGTACATTCTCACGTACCAGAAAGGAAAGGGCTGCCTTTTAACTCTGTTCCCCCACACACCCTTCCAGTTACTTCCTGCCTTCCTTAATTGTATCCCTTCTCTCTTCAAAGTCTCTCCCCTCTTCCCGGAAAGCAAAAAGCAGTAAAATGAGGCCCTGCACAGGGTAGGAGTCATCTCCTCAAAACCACAGCCACAGTTTTTGAGCTTGTTGCTTATAGCTTACTTCTAACCAGCTGTGAGGGGGGTCCACTGACCCCCATCATCTCCACCACCTCTGTCCTCAGACCACCATTATCTCTTATGTGGACTGGGTGCCAGCTTTCCAACTGGCACCCAGTTTGACAACTTCTGCCTGGACTGTCCCACAGTGAAGGGAGTGTACAAGCACACAAATGTGGTCATGTCACTCCCATGTTAAGAACCTGGTGAGAGCTTCCCATTGTTTTAGGTTATGCAAAGTCCAAACTTCTCCGCGTGCTTTACCAGCCCTCGCGCGCGTCTGTAGTCTCATCTCTCGTCATTTTCCGTCTTTCATTCTTCCTTCTAGACACCCTGAATGCTTCCCCATGCCTCTCTCGTGTCGAGGCATTTGGCCACGCTTGTCCCTCTCTTGGAATATTCTCTGCTCCTCCAACTCCCCAATGCCCATCCAACTTGGCTAATTTATTATTGAGCCTTTGGATTTCAGCTTAAACAGCACATACTCACTTCTAGGCTACTAGACTGCTAGGATCTAGGGCTCTCTGTTCTCTTGTCACTCTTCTCCTTTCAAAACAATCAGCATGCTTATTACAATTGCATGCTTAGGGACTTCCCTCCTAGACCGGGACTCGACAAACTATGACCCGCAAGCCAAATTTGGATCGGCACCTGTCTTTGTGAATAAAGTGTCCCGGAAACATAGCCACGCCATTCATCTGCGTGCTGTATATGATCACTTTTGCGCTACAAAGGCAGAGTTGAGTAGTTGCCAAAGGGACCATGAAATATTTAGTGTCTGTCCCTTTACAACAACCTTTCCCAGCACCTGTTCTTAACTATGAGCTCCATGATTGTACAGACTGTGTCTGCCTCGAGTACCAATATGTCCTCCGTAGTTGACACAGTACCTAGAGACAAGCGAGTATTCAATAAATATTTGTCAAATGGAAAAAAAAAAAAAAAAGAGTGAATGGATGAAGTTGATCTGCTTCGGATTTGATGAAAACCCTAGGGAGTCTTGTCTCGCCCCATCCTGAGAAGGACATTTAACAAAGTAGGGAAAAATGAAGGAAGCGTGAACACCCCGATCCTTGCCGTGGTTTTTAACTGTTTTGGTTTGAGTGGGCCTACTTAGGTTTTATATGTCTCCAAATCTACTTGTTGTCCCTCAACCTCCCACCCACCCCTCCCTGCAGACTACCCCTTGGTTCAGTTTCCTTAGCCACTGCTTCAGAGCCTCCCTGGGTTCAGTGCCTGACTCACTATAGATATTTAACACACATGTGTTGCATGAATTGCAACGTCTGCCATGGTTCCCCGGTGGCTTCTGTGTCTAGTCCCAGATCCTCTCATGATTCCCCAGGCCCTTCAGGCCACACCCAACCATACGTCTTGGTGTGAAACTTTTCCCTTGACGGGTTAATTTCCTCCATTTCCCTTCTAAAGAGACATGCTACCTGGGGTGACCCTGCTGCTTCTGTTGTGTTGTACCTCCCATAAGACTCAGCAGAGCTTTCAAGCTAATCCAAAAGGGGAGTAGCCCCATGGAGCCAAGCCAATTACAGCAACCGAGTCACAAACAAACTACTCAGGGAACTCCTTCTGGATCTCCCCTGGTAGACCCGACTTCTTTTTTGAAACCTGATTTACGTTCTCTGATTTCTGACCCAGTTCTCATGCTGGACTTTGGGATTCTGACTCCCTTGTGGTGTTTTTTAGTGTCTTCTGGAACGGACACCCGCCATCAGCCCTGCCACCCGTCACCACAGGCACGTGCACACTCCACTGCCTTCTGTGACAGCTCCTGCTGTGGTGCCTACCGTGGTCACACCCCATCGAGATGCCACCCCTCCTCAAATATTCAATCTGGATCTGACCTCCTACATGAAGACTTCCCCATCTACATCAGACTACTTCAGGCAGCATTTGGTGTTTACTTCTTGGGAGACTGAGAGGATCTGGTGTCAGAGAATGGAAAATGAGTCTCCAAGCTATGCAGGAAGCAAATCTGTCCATAGCCATTGGCCTTAAACCACAGAAACAATTTTGAGCTTGTCACTTACTCTAGTGATGTCCCAGGGCTGTTGAAAGCATATGGGACAAAAGAGAGAGGAACAAGGGAGTCTGTTACAAGAGTGATAGTTTCCTAAGAATGGCTGCAAAGTCTGATATGTGTCTCACTGCTACTCCAGTCTCAATAGTGTTTCATGGCAAAACGTGTGACACATGTGACAAAGGCAAAGGCATAGTAGAACATCTTAGTTAAGAAATCAAAAGAAGGTCAATCCACCTATTGTTTAAAGGAAGGATTCTGAAATGCTAGTGGTGACTTTGCAAAAGTTTTTAGTGACAATAGCATGTCACAAAAGACTGCAAGAGGGGGATATCTGTCTATCTCTAATCTATCTCCATTCTTTATATCTATATCTATATCTATGTCTATGTCTATGTCTATATCTATATCTATATATCTGTTTCTATCTATATCTACAGAGAATGCATATATGGTCAACTTGTTTGGTGTTGGGGAAGGAATCTTCTGAGAAAGACCAAGAGAGATTGGAAGCTGCCCTAGGAGAGGGAAGCCAATGGATTTCCCATGACTGGTGTAGGCTGCAGCTCATGTGGACTCCAGTCATTCAAAACTATTGAGCACCTACTATGTTGCTGACCTGGAGATGACATCAGAAAACAAAGGAAGGGTGGCATCTATCCCGGAGCTTTCAATTCAGTCGAAGAAAATTAACTGTGTTGACAACCAACAAAGCCCCTACCAGGGGCTTGCAGCAATGAGACGGATCCTTCCATGCAGTGCAGACATGAAGGACGCATCCTCCATCAGCATTAGAGTCAAAAGGAGTGTGGCCATGACCGTACCCCACCACGGGGTCCCAGCATCACTTGACACCCGAGGGACACTCTTCAGATCATGAAGATTTGTGAGATGTGGTCAGGGTTCCTCTCTCAGCCTAATCAGAAGAAGGGCTCCTTTGGAAAGCCTATTTTGCAAGTCAGCTGGAAAACAAACACAATGCTGTCTTTGCTGCACCCAGGTTTGTGTGGGCTGAAGGAAACACCTGTTTGGCTCACACAGTGCTTGGCACACAGAAGACTCGATAGGCACTGCCATTTCCCCACAATTCTATCCAACTTTATTAAGGATTCTTTTTATTAATATTTATGGTAACTTAGGCAGGATGTAGGTGACAATACATAACAGTATAACACTTCTCTGGAGGATGCTAAAAATATTAAGGCATGATCAAATCCAATCATAACCTCAACTGATATTTGGGATAAGGAAAGTTTGGAGGGAGGACGGACACGCCTACATTTAGTATATTGTTGAACAACTTTTCACAAACTGACCGCGACTTTTGAGGGAATAGAAGAAAAATCACAGATCTGAGAAGCCCTAATCTGAGAAGAGGAATTCTGACCTCTGTGGGCAAAACCATCTTTTTTTTTTTTAATGTTTATTTATTTTGAGAGAGAAACAGAGCATAAGTAGGGGAGGGGCAGAGAGAGAGAGAGGGAGAGAGGGAATCCCAAGCAGGCTCCACACGGTCAACACAGGCTCGAGGCCACGAATGATGAGATCATGACCTGAGCCGATATCAAGAGTCAGACACTTAACTGACCGAGCCACTCAATGCCTCGTGGGCAAAACTATCTTAAGAATAATGCTGGAAAATCCAGATAGTCTGATTTCAGATTATGGACCAAGGAGCAGACCCCAGGATCTCAGATTTCAAGGTAATACAACCTGTGAGGAGACACTGGCCAGGAAAAGAACTAGCTTTCATGGCCCCTCATCCTCAGGCTTTTTTGTCAATGTGGTTGCTGCGTGTGATCACAAAATCCCCACGAGGGAAGTCCGAGTGGATTCCTCTCCAACAGCACGAGTGCAAGCCCGGGCCCTGCGCTGTCAACACAGCTTCTGGGACGTTCTGTCTGTGGCATCCAGCCCTTCAACAATGATGGCTTCTGTGTGCTAATCAGATAGCTTGGGGGAAAACATAAAATGAATTTCTGTTTTTGATTTTTTTTAATAAAACTTGAACATGATCGTGTCTCAAACTGTGCAGACTCTCGGTATCTATCGAGGAAATACCGCCTCTGCTGGGCATCTCTGAGAGTCTTGGGGTGTCCATGTTTGGGCCGTGTGTCCGCCTCCACTTTCTGCCAGCTGCTTCCCTCTTCTCCGGCCTCAGGCTTCCCTTTCTGCCTGCAGATGCCATCTCTCTGTGCTGAGAGCCTTTTCGGGTCTGAGTTCTGGACGGGGAGCCTCCCTCCCCTCTGTCAACTGGAGCGTGTCTTCCCTTGGGCTCTCTGGTGCCTGGTGGCGGTGGGATGGCTTCCCAGGGCTCTGGCTGCAGAATGTGTGGCCGTCAGAGATTTGCTTCCTGCCTTCCCGTTTTCACATTCGACGTGCACACATTCTCAGTTAACAAGATTGTGCTGCACGCAGGAAGAGCTGAAAACGATTGCCCCCCGGGTTCTTGGGTCTTTTCCTTCTTCCCTTCAGAGACTGAAGCTGGGGGAGAGACTTCACAGCTGCCTGAAAACTCACCTGTGTTCGGCCGAGGAGTGAGGTGCTCCTCCGTCTGGGCCTGGCCTCTCCCACGGAGGGTGGTTCTGTGTTCCAGCTACCCAAGGGGCTGTTCCGGTACTTAAGGGAATGACTACCTAATCTTTCTCTCTTGTTTCCAAGACAACCCATGACTGCGGGCTGTCCCGAGGTGTTTGGATGCACACAGAGATCACTAAGGTTACCTCCTACTACAGAAGACAAATTTTCCCAGGTGGGCAAAGGCCAGAGAGACTGCCCTGGACTCTGGCCCCTGTGGTGAGTTCAGAAGGAACCATGGACTGATGATTGCCTCCAACAGAACATTCCCTGGTTTCTGAGGCTGTGTGTCTTCCTGTTCTGAGTTCTGCCCTACGTGGCCCTCAGTCCTGTCCCACCCCCCCCCCACCCCCCGCCGTTTCATCGTCCAACCTCCATCCAGAGGAATCCACTCTCAGCTTTTCCACCCTGAGCCCCGCCCCCACACCACCCTCCTCCCCAACCCCCTGGCTGATTATCAGTCCCCTCCCTGATGTTATCGTCAGCAGGAAATCAAAACACCATGTGTGTGAACATAAAATTCTGTCATTTATTTATGCTACGGACTTCAGGAAGGAAAAAAAAAAATTACAGCTCTCTTTTCATTAAAAAAAAAAAAAAATTGGCACAACGTTTAAGCATTGGTGGCCTTAAATCAGCCTGTTATTAACAGCCAGGAAATGCCTGACCCCGAAGGTCCTCACTGCTATTATAAACTGTGAAAATTATAAAAATGGAAATAAAAAATAAGGTAATTACCTCTTCATGTGTTAAAAAGTTAAGTTGAATGGCCCGTTGCCATGGAGATGACTTCCTGTTTACCATACTGGTCTTCCCTAGCAGTTAAAGACCATTCACCAGCCAATGGGAAAACAGCCTTTAGCTTCCCGTGTGCCATTAACATTTGTCATAGTAACTCAATGTAGTCTGTAATTACCAGCGAGTAAAATTTGGTAAATTGTGTTTTCAGATGTATTAGAGGTTTTTAATTTTTATTCATTGTATGAAATTACTATCACGGCCAAAAGCACTGCTTTGTGTTTTGAGGCAACGGGATGACCCTAGATTTCAAATACCTTAGTTCTTCCTTTTAAAACCTGATACGATCTTTCTGCCGCAGCAGCAGAAGGACCTGTCTCGGAAAAGACCTTCTTATCTCCTCATTGCTTTTAAGGACGCCTGTATTGTTACCAACAGTAATATGCTGATAGTATTCACATTAACAATAGCAAGAACCAAAGCAGCCATTCCTGTTACCTGCGCATCAGTTCTTTGGGTTTTATTACTTGAAAGATCCCAGGATTCTAAAATAAACGACTTGGTGCATGATAACAACGAAAATTATTTGAAAACCAAGCAATTCGTTGCCTAAATGTAAAACTAAAACCCAAGACAAGGATATCAAATGCCTCTGAGGAGGTAGAACCACAGATCTGAGAGTCTGTAGAAGAAGGGAGATGTGTTGACTCGTTAAAAGTTTCAGGCACCGTAAAAACACACACTGTGGCGATAAACAGGATAGGGAATTGTATGCTTTCTCTGGCACATCAGGCTGATAGGAAGGCAGCTTGAAGCAGTTTGACCCAAAGCTGCAAGGCATTCCATTTACATAGCTGGCTCCACACCACAGCTCTGGGAGCACCACCCTCTGGTCTTAGCTTTCTGTCTCCTTAAAGGCCCTGCCTATGCCTCTGACAAAGCCCAAAGCTTCCGTCTTACCCGCTCTGCTTTGCCACCATTCCCCTCCCCGCCCAGTACTCCTGCTGGCTGGCTCCCACCCCAGCCCTCTCGACCTCTCCTTCCTGCCCCTCCCCTGCCACCCACCTGGCTTTCACAGCTGGCCCTCTGCAACACCTGTGGCTTCTAGACACACCCCGCCCTGCCAGAACAAAATATTGGCAACAGTATGAAGCGGAGACAGCTCGTGGCCGGACTTGCAGTGGGCTTGAATTTTATCCCAAATAATTACAGCATTTCTTGCGTTTTAAAGAGTTTTAATTAGCAATAGATAGGGGGTTCAACATTAGAAATCGGAAATGTGGAGCGTGATCCATAGTACCGTTGATTTGTGTGCACGCTAGGCACCCGCACATTGTGTCGTTCCCATAGCTGTGTACTTGTTTAGTTCTGTTTCTGCACTAACTGCCCCTTGGAGGCAGCAATTCTTCTCCATTGACCCTTGTCAGAGTTTCTACCAGAAGTTCCTGGGCAGAGGAGACACTGGATATTAACTGATGAAAGAAATAGTCAAGATCTAAACAAGATCAAGAAGCATGTTTTACATGCTAGGCATCTTAACTTCTTTGTATTCATTCCCCTTAGCACTTTGCGAACAAGCTTCAGTCTGCGTTTTTGGAAGTTGAACTGGGATCGAAAGGCGGGTACAAAAGGAGGTGAGCTATCGCTTCAGTAAGTCTGAAAAAATGTCGGAAAAACCTCAAACCAAAACACAAAATGAACTTTGCTTCTGTTTTGAAAGGGATTGTGAGAAAGAAGTCCATTGACCCAATCCAAAGAGGGACTCGGAGACTCTGAGTACAGTGAAAGGAGGCTTTAAGCAACGTTCTTGCAAGAGCGGGTGTCTGAAGGACAGGCACACTGGGGCAGTCACAGCAGACAATTTATCTCTTAGTGTGAAGTCGCTCCCCCGATTCCTCATTGGCTGAGTACTACAGAGGTTACCCAGAAGTCACCTATGCTCATGTTAAGGCCCAAAAGTAGTCTGATTGGAACAAAGGTACATTCCTTGAGGGGACGCAGTTCCCTCAAAGACTTCAGTTCTTTGGCACATGCTCACGGCAAAGCCTGGAAAAAAAATAAACCAGGGAAATGGAGAGGGAAGAAGAGCCAGGAAGGGAAGTGTCTAAGCCTTCGGTGCTCCATTGTCGGGGGACGGGGTTTGTACATATTTCCAATCAACTGTAAACCTATTGTTAACTAGACAGCACAGCTTTTATTTGGTATTTCTGACAATGAATCACCTCACTTCCTTCTCCCAGGGATGAAATAGAGTTCAGGCAAAAAGGAGTGCAATGCTAGGGAACAGAGCTACACACGCATGGATGGCAGGGCTGACCTCTGCCAGATGTGTTGCAACTTGTCTGATCAATGAGGGGGGTCCCCTTTAGAGTTGTAGCGTTTGGCAATGGTGTATGTTTGAGGTACGGTAGTTTTAAAATCATCCCTTGAACCTACTGCTGAAAGATACACATGGTTCTGTTGTATGTGTTCTAGAATGAAACCCAGCTCCTTGTCAAATGCCAACCCTACCTTTCTTAAAGTGAAATGCATTTTGTTTACCGTTGCCAACGATAGAAAGAAAGGGTTTCCCAACTTTGATTGGCAGGTGGAAGAGGCCTGGGTTCTTTACTTTGGGAAGGTTGGAGGGGAGAGGTAGAGGGAGGAAGTGCCCTATGGGATGGCCTTGGCAGTGCCTGTGGGGTCAAATGCAGACCTCTGTCATGGAGGGCAGGAGGTGAGACAGTAAGGAGGCATA